>NC_080616.1:7540036-8233863 GCF_027887145.1 Ammospiza caudacuta | reverse complement strand
TATCATTTTCCCCCTGTAATTAATTATAGGATGCAATTGATGCAGATCTAATAAGAATGCTCCCAGCTGTCACATCCTTGAAACTACTGCAGAGAGAAATAAAATAGAAAGGATCAAGGGACGGTGAATATGAAAGAGGTATTTGAAATGCAAGAAAGGCAACATCTTTCTCAGAAAGAACTACCTGTGCTCTGAAAAGATGCACTACCCAGGCCAGTGTATTTAGATGTCCTTTTAAATAAACTAGAATTATGCAAGAAGGAAATGGAAACGGAGCAATTTGCCCTGTGAGGAGCTGTCTCCTAACCAGGGGGAACATTACCAGAGCTCGGCGTAATCTGTGTAGACATAAATGGTGCCTTGCAGGAAAGGGGGGAGGTTTAAATGGAGCCTTTGAATATTTCAGCTGAATAAGATCCTGATTAAGAACCACGACCGTGCCCATCCTTCCTAGTGCCTCATTCTGAGGACCAAGCCAAGCGCTAAATTTGTTTTGCAGCCGCTCCAGCCTCAACATGAAGTCGGACGACGGGCTGCGGCCGAACTGCAAGGCCGGGCAGATCACCACGGCCATCATCAGCATCCCCACGCCGCCCGCGCTGACGCCCGAGGGCGAGAGCAGGCCCGGCCCGGGCAGCCCCGGGCCCGCCACGAACGTTCCCAACGTCGTCAAGGTCTCGGCCTTGTGAGCCCGGCCCGGCGCTGCAGCCGCGGAGCCCCCGAGCTCTGCGTTCCGCCGGGCACCGGGCGCCGGGCACCGAGCGCCGGGCAGGACCAGGCACTGGGCACCGAGCGCTGGGCACTGAGCGCTGGGCACTGAGCGCCGGGTAGGACCGCGCACCGAGCAGGACTGGGCACCGGGCACTGGGCAGGACCGGGCACTGGGCACTGGGAAGGACTGGGCACCGGGCAGAAGCAGGCACTGGGCAGAGCTGGGCACCAGACAGAACTGGGCACTGGGCACAGAGGAAGGGCTGCAGCAGGAGCAGAGAGCTGCGGGCAGAGCCAGCTGTGCCCAGCCAGCTGTGCCCGGCCAGCTGTGCCCTGCATGGCCTGGCCAGCTGTGCCCCAGCCAGCTGTGCCCCGGCCAGCTCTGCCACGGCCAGCTGTGCCCGGCCAGCTGTGCCCCGCCAGCTGTGCCCTGCACGGCCCAACAGCTGTGCCCTGCATGGCCTGGCCAGCTGTGCCCCAGCCAGTTGTGCCCCTGCCAGCTGTGCCCCACACAACCCTGCCAGCTGTGCCCCTGCCAGCTGTGCCCTGCCAGCTGTGCCCCACACAGCCCTGCCAGCTGTGCCCCGCACGGCCCGACAGCGCCGCACAGCTGGAGCAGGAGCAGGAGCCGGCCCGGCGGCAGAGCCACTGCAGAGAACGGAATCTAACACTGTGTATCGCAGCACCTTTTTAAAGGTTTTTAATGGATAATATTTATTCACGAGGAAATGACTGAAAAGGTGAAAAATATAGATTTTGTGACTTTTTTCTTTTTTTTTTTTCCTTCATGGAGCAGGTCCTTTAAACCAACCAAAATTTCACTGGTTTTTTTTTCTTTTATAGGAAAAGATTTAGAGAAAAGAAGCCACCTGTCACAGCAGCCCCCTGCAGGGCTGTGTGTGTGAGTGTGAGTGGGCAGAGCCACAGAGGGCACGGCCCTGCCAGGTGTGCCAGCTCCCTGCACACACACACCCACACACACACACCTCCCTCCCTGGATGCCATCCCCAATTTAGACTATTTTGTACCCGCCTTTCAGGTCAATACAGTGCAATTGCAAACTGTGTTTGTCTGCTAATTATTGTCTGTGGAAACATATTTGTGGAGAAAAACAAAAACAACAACAACAAAAAAAAGAAGACAGGCTCTAGTAGAGTTTTAGTCCCACCTGGGTATCTGCTTTCTATTTTTGTTATCACTTACTTGTAAGAGTGTGACTAGACTACAGTTCTGTATTTTTAAAAGGAAAAAAAAAAAGGTAGGATTCTTTTTTAATACTGTGCACACAAATGGCAAAGAATGAAAGCACTGAACTCAACTGCATCGAGCGTTCCTGAGTCTACCAGAAGTTCCTTGTAATGTATGCCCATGCTTTTTACTTTTTAATTTGGTTCCTATAGAGAAATTCCTTTGCTGGCACTGGACATGTAACCCGTTGTAAATAGTAGCCAAATAATGTCTGGATTTATACTTGATAACAACTAACCCCAGAGCCAAATATCTTGCATGGACAGAGAGGTGTTTGGCTTTTTCACAGGCTGAGGGCTCCAGTTGTCCCATCCATGGCTCCTGGGCTGCATTGATTTTGGGGATAGACAAGGGCAGCAATTCCAGTTCTCCAGGCCAGCACAGGGCCTGCCTGGGAAGGGGCAGCAGGACTGGAGCTCGGCAACATTTGCTAACGTGTGGTACAGACAGCATTTTCTACTCACAGTCCTACACTTGGTTTGGGAAAAGTCCCATCGTGAACTAACAGCTAACCAAAAACTGAGAACACTGTGTGGTACCCCAGGTACCTCAAGCTGGGCCTGAGCCGTGCTCAGCGCTGGCACCTCCTCTGGCACCTTCCTAGGGAGGACTCCTCAAGGGAAATTCACGGCCTGAAACACAACTGCTCCCTCTTTCCTGCCCCTGTGCCCTCCTTAATGCCCTTTCCTGGGGATCCAGGGAGGGCAGAGTGAGGAGCATCCCCTCCCTCCCTGCCCTGCCCCAGCCTGGCTGAGCCCTGCTCATGCTCAAACCTCCCAACCCTGTCCCCAAAACCATGGAGGGAGCAGGGGAACGTCCCAGTCCCCTCCTGAGCAGGGATTTTACCAATTTCAGAGTGGAAGGAACGGCTCAAAGCGTGATTGAGGCTGGCTCAGCAGAGGGATGATGTTTTCTTTTAACATCTGTCATATCCTCTCCCGGTGTAATATTTATCTGCACATATACACACACATATAGCTAATTACAGACACATACATGTATAGATAATTAATGCTGATTACACATAGGAGTTGCACCCTGCTTTGGCAGCACTCCTGCTGTGCCTGAGCCATGGCTGCTGCATTAGCTCAGTGAGAATCCCTCCAACCCTCCGTAGAGTCCCCCAACATCCCAGGAACCCCAGGGCTATGGCTGAGCCTCCAGTCGCTGCACCAGCTTCAGTCATTTATTCCAGGGCTGTGATGTGTTACCCAAAACTATGTTTAGTCCTGTTTTAAAAGATTAAAATGCTCTGCCTTTTGCTGCTTCCTGTAGGAGGTTATACTGCAGTTAATCTTACCATTAATTAGGTTTTTTTCGATGTTTTAATTTAGGTTTTGCTTTATTTTCATCAAGTGTCATCATCTGAGCACCCCTGCCCTCCTAGATCAGAGGCCTCTCCACCACTCGCCACCTTTGCAGCCTCCTCTCCACTGGCACAGAGTGAGGGTGAAATGCCCTGTGCTGACAGGGACAGGAATAAAAATTACAAAGAGTCAGGGATTCCCAAGGATTCTTGGTGCTGCCTTTCTTATTCCTGATTCAGCGTGGAGTGCTGGACCTGGCACTCCACATCTCTGTATCTGTAAATAGCCCTGTGGCAGCCCTCGCCCAAAGGGGCTTTTAATCACTGTCAGACAAACTTTTGGGAGTATAACACTCAATTTTAAAGGTTAAAAAGAAGGAGGAAAACCAGTTCCAGGAGTTTCTGGCTGGCTGCTTGGGCTCTGATTGCCACGGCCTCTGTTTTCTTCCACAAATCAGGAATTGTTATCCTCGCTGGGAACCACGGCTCTGCCCCTGCCATGAACAGGGCTGCCCAGGCTGCCAGTTCCTCAGCACAGGCTCTCAGGGGATGCAAACACTCAGATTTAAGGAAGTCTGAGCCTAGAGGAACAGGCTAAAAGTATATTTAGTGAAGGCATTAGCTCTTTTTATCCTCTGAGGTCGCCCAATAAAGGGTCCAAAAGCAGCTGGAACTGCCTTGTGGAAAACCTGGGGTTACCCCAGGAGAGAACTGTGCACCTCTGGGGGCTGCAGGGACAGGGATCCACCCCTGGAAGGACAGGGATTCACCCTGGAGGGACAGGGAGTCAGTCCTGCAAGGACAGGGATCCATCCCCACAGGGACAGGGATCCATCCCAAGGACCCATCCCCACAGGGACCCATCCCCACAGGGACAGGGATCCATCCCAAGGACCCATCCCCACAGGATCCATCCCCACAGGGACAGGGATCCATCCCCACAGGGACCCATCCCCACAAGGATCCATCCCCACAGGGACAGGGATCCATCCCAAGGACCCATCCCCACAAGGATCCATCCCTGCAGGGACAGGGCAGGCTCTGGAACAGCCCCACGAGCCCCAGAACACCCCCAGTGCTGTGCTGGCACTGCAGCTCACAGCCTTTCCCCTCCTCTCACTCCTCGCGACTTTTTACAGTTTTAGAGATGCTCCTTTAAAAGAGGTAAAAATGGATTCTTTGTACAAAAAGCAAGTGGAAGGGCGTTGTTTTTTCAGATTTTCCTAAAGCAATATAAAAATATCAAAGGAGCAACTCCCTTTTCTGAGCATTTCCTTTCCAAAGCTTTATTCTGAAGGAAAATTATTTGCACCGATTTTCTGCCTATGCTATCAATAGATTTCCTCTCCTCTCACCTGGCATTGAGCTGCTAACAGGATTCACACCCAGCTGGCAGCAAATGATGAAAAATACCTTTCACACACAGGCTTTGACTTCTATTAACTCTTTCTAAAAGCCACCTTTTGCTTTCAGTTTCCTTACAAGGACAACCTAAGTAACACATGGCTTTAGTGCAGAATAAACCTCATGGATAATCCAAAATGCATCTGTCTTTAATTGGCCAGAAAGACCAAATTATTCAATGCCACTTGTTTAACCTAAACCTATTGCTAATGCACCTGTACTGCAACCCAGCATTTGTCATTCTAGTCTAGACAGCTCAAGGTGTGTGCATGAAAATCAGATTAATACCAGCTAAAGAATGCAAATTTCCTTCAAGAATTTGCTTTTTAAGTAAAGAGGTTGCAAACATGTTGCATCTTACATGTATTGTAAAGAAAACCCAGGAAATTAAAAACAACATTTAATTTGTGTTGCTACATCCCTTGGACTTTGTAATATTTAATCTGTTGGACTAAGGCAGAGTTACAGTCAGCACTCGTGGAGAGCTGGTGAACATCAGCAGCTTTGAACCACAAACTTAATTCTGCTTTTAAAGCTGGGTGAATAAAACACCTTTCCCACATCACTCACCCATCCAGCCCATCTCAATATTTTGGTTTAGAACACTTGTTTTTCTCCAGCACTTGGAGCCAACTGCAGCAGATCCATGGGTTTAGAGCCCAAGTTTTTAGGCTTTGTATTTGCCAAAAACGCTGTCCATGGTGATTTCCTCTTTCTAAGGCTGCCAGAGCAAAGGGAGGGCAGTGAACATCAGGAGCTGAGCACCAGCACCTGGGCCCTGCTCCTGAGCTCCTGAGCCATCACTAAGTGACCTCGAAGAAGTCATTTCACCTCTCTGGCAATCCTGTAGAGCAACGAGCCCTCCTCTTGCACCGAGTGCAGCTCAGCTCCTGACACCCCAAATGCCACAGGGAATTCTGGACAGAGCCAGAGCTGCTGCTCCTGTCCAGGGGCAGAACCTGTGCCACAAACGCTTCAGGTGGAACAAAGAGCAGGTGACAGAGAGCTTGTGACAGTCCCCCCTCCTGTTCCCAGTCAGGTCTGTCCCTCTGCGTGTGTCCGTGTGTCCCTCCCCTCCCTGGGTTTCACCAGTGCTGCTCCAGAGCCTCAGCTGGGGGAAGGTGCCCCCAGTGCTCTCCCCACTCCAACCACCACTGGGAGCTCCAGGGCTCCTCGGACCAAGCGAGTCTCTACGAGCGGTGTGATGGGCTATTTTTGATAAACCGGTACGGCATTCCAATGCAATGGTGTTTTCTTTAGGAGTTCTATGTTGTAAGAAGCTCTCAACCCAATTCTTTTCTATTTTCGTACTTTCAATGGGCTTTGCTTTACAAATGTCAGAGGACAGATACGAAATGTACTGGACACAACTGCAGGTAGCTTCATTTGAGAACAACTTTCTAGAAGAACCGAGTTTCCTGTTGTCTTCTTTTGGAATTGTAGTGCATATGTTGAAACTTGTATATCATTTACAGTATTGAGTCTTGTGCCACTGCTGTACCTGATGTATCCAATCCGGATTAAACAGAGTATGTGCCACAAATACCAACAGCATGCTGTCGTTTCTTCCCAAAACCTTCTGGGACGCTCTTCTGGAGAACTCTGGGTGTTGACCTGGGCCACAGGAGTTGCATTTAAATACTAATTAACTCTTCCCAAAGCAATCATTAAGGAAATCAGTGAGATGTCAGAGGACAGCAATAATGCAGATACTGAGGTCTCTTACAGGGTCCCCTCTGTGAATGCTACAAGTTGCAAAAATTAATCCTGGAAACACAATCATGTTGTCTTGGCCTTTTCCAACTACTCAAAGGGGAACCCCCTCCCTGGAGTCATTTGTGACACAAAGGGAGTAAGGCAGGAACAAAGCACAGAAAGAAAAACTTTCAAAATTGGTGCACTGGCAACCCAGGGTCAGCACCCCGAGCCAGCCAGCACTGCCCCAGGACAGCTCTGTATAAGCCAAACAGGAAATATCAATTAGTTTTAGCACTAATGGGTAATTCCATTTCTAATTAAAGCATTCCTGTAAGTGTGGGAAGCCTGATACTGTTGCACCCAGAGGGACAGACCAATTATGATTGCTGCACATTTTTTACATAATTAAATCCTACACTACACAGCCTGCTGCACACCTTGCTATAGAAATGTTATTTATACAGTGTTAATTAACTGGATTTAATTTAGCAGTGCAGGCATTGAGATGCTCCCTTCACTCTGCCACTTCGCTGGGATGTTATCAGCGCCTGGTGTTTACCAAGAGAATCAGGGAAAACAGGATGAGCACCAACTTGGAACAGACCATGGAGAGGGAATCCAGCCTCACCCAACAGGGAGGCAGGAGGGAGGGCAGCCCTGGCACAGGTGCCCAGAGCAGCTGTGGGTGCCCTGGAGCCCTGGCAGTGCCCAAGGCCAGGCTGGACACTGGGGCTGGGAGCTCCTGGCACAGGGGAGGGGGTCCCTGCCATGGCAGGAGTGGAACAAGGTGAACTTCAAAGTCCCTTCCCACCCAAACCACTCTGGGATGCCACAAAACACAACTGGGATTGTTCTGGATTTCCTGACATTTCTTATGTGGGAATGGCTGCCTTTTATCATCCTGTTTTTGCTTTGGATTGTAAAGATTCCAAGTGAGCATCCAGCTGCCTTTCTTTACCTTTTATTAACAAATTGTAACACCGTCACTGGACCTGTGTAAAACATGTACCAGACACAGCTGCTTATAAAAAGACACCATTTTCTGCAAGTCAAACAACATCTGTCTCCTGTGAGTGCCCCTTAGGCAGGGCTGTCACAGCCCTGTCCAGGCTGGTCCCAGCCAGCAGCACCAGCACATCAGTCCCCCTCTCTCAGCAGCTCCTGGAGATACACTGCGTTGGTGTGGTAGGCACTGATGCAGCTCAGGTGCCAGTAGCTCCTGCTGTAGTGGGACAGTGCTGAGTAGTAGCTCTGCCAGGCCTCGTAGTAGCACCTCCAGTGGTGCTCAGAGCTGCAGCCCTGGTGGGCAGCATCCTCCCAGGAGCTGCAGCTCTGCTCCTCCTCAGCTCTGCTCCCGGCAGGACTGCAGAACTGATACTTGTGGCTTTTCTTGGCTTTAGCATTCTGTTTTGGGACTTTCTTTTTCACTTCCTTTTGCCTTGGGCTGTGGGATGGCTCCTGAGGCTGCTTTGGTGTGGGACAGAAACCTGGGGGGCCCTGGCGTGCTGGGGGCACAGGGCTTGGCTCCTGTGTGTCTGAAAAGGCCTCAGAGCAGGAGTTGTTGGCCCTGCTGTTCAAGGAACCCCTGGGGCTCCCTGAGCCATTGTTGGCCCTGCTGTTCAAGGAACCCCTGGAGCTCCCTGAGCCATCGCTGTCAGCAGACTCAGCCTCTGCTGCTGCCTCTGGGTGATGTTCCATCTCTTCCCACTCCACATCCCCATTCCTGGGCAGCCCACGCTGCTCTCCTGGGCCTGAGTAACTTCTTAAAATCTCCACCTCTCTCTCTGACCCTTCTTTAATGAAATAATCATAATCTTCAACAAAATCTGAGAAGCTCCAGGGACTGGTGAGTTGGGTTTTGAAAGAAGACAAGCATGGAATTTTGGGAAGATTTTGTTTTAAGGCCTCCTCATCTGGAGCCTGAGTGCTGTGCTCTCCATCCATCCTGGAGATGGGTTTGACTTGGTTCTTCTGTTCTGTGTGACAGCTGGAAGTTTGGGGGCTTCTATTTTTCTCTACTTTTGCAGGATTTGTGCACTTTTTTGTCTGTTTTTGCTTCGGAGTCTTTTTTGGCCTTTCTGCAGAGGAATTATGCCTTGGAAGATTAGAGGGAGGCTGAGGAATGTCTGGGAAGCCATTCTGGACAGGCTGCAGCTCTGGCTGCTCTGGTTTAGGACACACAGTGTCACAGTTCAGCACAGGAGCCGTGGGTATTGCAGGTTTAACTTCCACCTGCCCATCCTCAAACTGCTCCATCATTCCAGGGGGGATTGGCTCTGCACAGAAGAGAAACAAGCACCACTCAGGCAAGGGCATCCTTCCCTCCAGAGCTCACACCAGTAGCCAAGAGAAGCTTCTCAAAACTGCATGTCAGACATCAAGTGAGGGCCCAAACCAACCCCTTCAATTCTCAGGAGAGTTTAAAGAGCCACAATATTTCCTTCACGGGAGGCACCAAAGGCTGCTCAAGACAAACAACACTGCATTCCCTGTGGGGAGCTGAGCGTGAGGAAAATGGGCTAAAAGCAAAGCAGCCCCAGCAGAGAAGCCACACACCAGCCCCCCTGGGCTTGTCTGAAGCTCTAACAGGAAACCACCAAGCCCAGCTGCACGCCCAGCACAGAGCCCACCTGGCAGAGGAAGAAGCTGCAGGTTGCACTTCTGAGCAATTTTCATCATGGTGTTCTCCTCCTCCCCACGGCAGCAGTAGGTCACAGCCAGCCCCAAGGTGCCTGTGGGACAGAGCAGAGTTAATTGCAGGCCCAGTAGGGCTCAGGCCAGCAGGGTCAAGCCCAGCCAGGCCCAGCCCAACCTAGCAGAGCTGTCCCACCAAAGCGCCCGGCGCGGCCGATGCGGTGCATGTAGGTGTCCCAGGCCAGCAGAGCCCAGCCCAGCACAGGGCTCAGCCCAGCAGAGCTCAGGGCTCAGCCCAGCCCAGCCCAGCAGAGCTCAGGGCTCAGCCCAGCCCAGCAGAGCTCAGGGCTCAGCCCAGCCCAGCCCAGCAGAGCTCAGGGCTCAGCCCAGCCCAGCCCAGCAGAGCTCAGGGCTCAGGCCCAGCCCAGCCCAGCCCAGCAGAGCCCGGCCCAGCCCAGCAGAGCTCAGGGCTCAGGCCCAGCCCAGCCCAGCCCAGCAGAGCTGTCCCACCGAAGCGCCCGGCGCGGCCGATGCGGTGCATGTAGGTCTCCCAGTCCAGGGGCACGTCCAGGTTGATGACCAGGTTCACCTTCTCAGCATCAATTCCACGAGATGTCTGCAGCAGGGGAGGAGGAGAAAAGGGCCGTGAGAGCTGAGTAATAAACCCAGAACCCCAGAGAGGCTGGAAGGGACCACAGTAGGGTCACCCAACACATCTGGCACTCACAGCATGCTGCCCCTACAGCAGCTTTTAGCTGCAGAGCAACTGATAAATTGACACCTATTTTTGAGCCAGATCACAGAATGGGTTGGGTTGGACGTGCCCTAAAAGCATCCCCTCATTCCACGGGCAGGCAGATGAGGAATGGGGTGATGTCTGAGCCCCACTGTGACAATAAGTCACAGTCCACGGTGCTTGATCAGCACATTTATGTTCTCTCCAATTCCAAGCCAAATCAAATCCTCTGAAGTAACTTTATGTGCAATACTCCTGCATGCTGTAAAATTTGCAGAGCAGTTAATAAATCTGAAATGGAATCTGTAAGAAGCTTGTTTGAAAGCAGTAAAAGCTCACCAGGTCTGTGGAAATCAGAACTCTGCAGTGGAATTGCTTTAATTTAGCCATGGCATCAAATCGCTGATTTTGATTCATGTTGCCTAGGAAGACAAAAATTAGAAGCAGGTTACATTCTTCATCTTTATGCCCCTCACATTCCAGAAAACACTGCTTTGTATCATCAGGAATAAGTCAGAAACTTCCTCAAACATCAGCTCCAAATGAGTAAAGAACGAACAAACAAAACTGGAAAACTCAGGTCACTCATTACAAAAAAATAGTCTTTTCCTTGTAGATTGAGTCTCAAAAGACCTATGAAGATTCAAATGCTATTCTCAGCTATTTAACCAGAGGTCCTGCAAGGCAAGATTTAGGAAGTTTTCCTATTTTAGGTCACATTTATGCACAATTTCAGTGGAATCAGAACACTGTGAATGGATTTACCTGAAATGCACTCAGCAGGGAAGCCTCTGGATGTCAGGATTTCAGCCAGATGTTGAGCCCTGAGGGAACACACACACACACATACTGAAAACTGGAAATTAAACCCCAGCCTAAAACACCTGCTAGTCCTTAGGTTATTCTCTACAGGCAGGGACTGCATTCTGATATTTTCAGTATTTCACACTGCATTCCTCAGGCTGTATTTCAGAGCTAAGGTTTGCAGACTGCTCTGAGACCTCACAGCTCTCATAGATTTATCATCCATGGCTGGACATCACAAGCAGTGCTCTCAAACAAGCCTTGTCCAGGTGTTATTGCAAACAAATTACCTGCTGTGCAAATTTGAGAAGACCAAGGCTTGGTTGAAAGGAATCTTGCTGAACAACTCCTGCAGGTGCTGGGTTTTTTCCTCAAAGGTTTTATGTGGGAGGGGATGGGAATTCACGATTTTGTAGTACTGCTTCAGCCCTGAGCAGGAAACCAAAACAACAGATTAGGGTTGCCATAAAAACATGCACAGAGTTCTGTAAGCGTGTGATACTGCAGCTGAAGGGAAACTGCAAACAGACACACAGGAGAGCCTCCAGGAGAAGTTTTTCTTAAAAGGCTATATTTTTTTGAATGGATAGGAAAAATCAGAGTGTTCCATTTGTCACTGGTATTTTAACAATACAGGATCACAGACTGGTTTGGGCTGGAAAGGCCTTTAAAGACCTTCTCATTCCACTTCAAGATTCACTACATCAACACTGGGAAGCAGTATTCATAAACTGAGTAACTTAGATAGGGAAATTCCTAGAAAAATTCATAGAAATTATGAATTATTGTCATTCATAAATTCATAGAAATTATGAAAAATCATGCATTCTAAAGGCACATGTTTTGGCTTTAGTGTCCCCTCCTCATCCATTGCTGACCATGCCACTGTCACTGCTTTATGTGCTTACCAAGAAGGGCAGGGTCCGTGGGGTTCAGCCTGACAAACGTGGGCTCCCTCATGTACCTGGTGAGAGCAGCAGCCAGGGACTCGGGGTAGGTGGCTGACACTGCCAGCATCTGCTTATTGACAGGCAGGGAGGAGTAGATCCAGCTGGGGACACAAGCAGGGCGGTCACTCACACGAGGGCAGCCGACAGGAGCACACAGGCACCAGGGGAGGGCTCTGCCTTACTTGACCTGCTCCTGGAAGCTGCCCTCCTCCAGCAGCTTGTCTGCCTCGTCCAGCACCAGGAGCCTCACGCTGGCCGTGCTCAGGTAGTCCAGCTCGATCAGCTGCTTGATCCGCCCTGCAGGGAGGGACAGCACAAACAGCTCCAAAAACGTCACTCCAAACACTCTAACAATGAACTTTTAAAGTATTCTTTAACCTCTGAGGCTGAGCCCTATTAATGACAACAAGCACAGCCAACCCAGCGTCCCCAGGCCCGGTGACTGAACCGTGCAGGGTCACAGGGACCCAAAGCACAACAAAGCTGCCCCTACCTGGGGAGCCCACAGCGATGTGGCACTTCTTCAGCCTGCTCCTGTCCTGGCTCAGAGGCGTGCCCCCGATGAACACATGGCACTCCAGGCCTTCCATTTTTATGCCGATGGTCGTGATCACGGCGTGGATCTGCACGGCGATCTCCCTCGTGGGAGCCAGGATCAGGATCTGCGCGGGGCAAGGGTTAAACGGGAGGCTCGGAGCCGCAGGATGGCGCTGAGAGCGCGGTGATTTAAACCAACCGCGATGATTTAAACCGACCGCGGTGATTTAAACCAACAAACGGCGGTATCTCACGGCGCTCGGTGCCTATCCCCAGTGAGCGGTTCC
This sequence comes from Ammospiza caudacuta, assembly GCF_027887145.1. NCBI lineage: Eukaryota > Metazoa > Chordata > Aves > Passeriformes > Passerellidae > Ammospiza > Ammospiza caudacuta. The sequence goes on along the minus strand of NC_080616.1, from coordinate 8,221,548 downwards.
CCCTCCGGCCCGGCTCACCTGCGTGGCGGGGCTCTCCAGCAGCACGGCATCCAGGGCGATGGTGGCGAACACGCAGGTCTTGCCGGTGCCGGACTTGGCCTGCACGATCAGATCTGCAAAGAGCGGCCGCGGCGGTCAGGGCAGCCCCGGGACAGCCCCGGGAGCAGGCCCCGGCCCGCCCGCTCACCCAGCCCGCAGCGCCCCAGCGGGATGGCCTTCAGCTGCACCGGGGACGGCCGATGGAAGCCGGCCGCCTCCAGCCCCGCCAGCACGGGCGGCGACAGCAGCAGAGAGCCGAAGTCGGAGGGGCCGCCGGGCAGCAGCACGTCCCGGGTGCGGAACCGGCCCGCCGCCTCCACGGGCGCCGCCATCTTGGCGGGGCGGGCGGGGGAGTCTCGCGAGAGCTGCCGTGATCCCGCGCGGGGCGAGCGCCGCCGGGGGGCGCCGTGCAGGGCGCATGGCGGCGGCTCCGCCTCAGGGCGGGCGCGGAGCGGGCACGGCTCGGACGGGCTGGGCATGGCGGGCTCGGTACAACGGGGAACAGCCCCAAATCACCGCTGAGTGCAGCTCCCGGCCCTGCACAGACACCCCAAACTCCTCCCTGTGCCCGACAGCGCTGTCCGAACGCGCCCTGAGCGCCGGCAGCCCCGGGGCCGTGCCCATCCCCGAGCAGAGCCCGCAGCGCACAGAACACGCGATTTAGGAGCCTACAAAAAATTCCTACAAAAAATTAACAGCACGGTATTCACTCAGCAAAGGGCAAATGTGCTAATCTGTGTGTGCGTTACTTACTACCCTCTGTAGGCCACTTACTTGAAATGTGGGTGGGTTTATGAATATCAGCTTTTATGGCAGCGCCTCGGAGGCTCAGGACGTGCAGCTTGCATTCATTGCGAGGGGATTTGGAAAAGCTCCACAGTGGCTTCTACTGTACAAGCACATACACTGTGCCATTATTCTTACAGTGCTGGGCAGCCAAAATGAATTTTAATGGCTTTGGTGTATCACAGGCTTGGTCACGCCTTTGAAATTCCTCACGTCTATATTCCTGATGGGGGAGAAAAGTCTGTCAGATTCTATTCAGTTCTGTTTTATTGTGATGATATTTTCCTGTGAATATCTGAGCAGCAAACACCTAACCCTGCAGGACAAAGAGCAGCTCCAGTTTGGAGAGCCCAGCAGCTGGCTGGGGCTGTGCCCCAGAGCACAGGTAACGGGATCTACGGGCAGGCCACTATTCCAATAATTTTTTTAATTTTTAAGTGGATATTCTCATTGGTCCTCAAGGGGAAAGAGTCTCCAACATGAGATAATTGTCCCTGGATAAATCTGGGAAAGGAGACAGACAAAGACACCTGGACATAACAAACATTTGATTAAACAGAGCCTTTCATAACCCTTTTAAATTGATGTGATTTGAACAGACAAGAAAGAGCAGCGAGGAGGGACTGTTCCCAGGGGGGAAGGGCAGCGAGGAGGTGACAAAACAGCCCCCAAGAGCCATTGCAGGAGCTGCTGCCCTCTGTGTTTCTCTCACTTATTCCTTTCCTCCCCAGGTTTCATGCAGGCTGCAACACAGCCAAGGTGATGTGTGGACAGACATTATTCTGTGTGTTAATGAGACACTCAGACACTGCACGGCCACTCACAACGATGCTGCTGTTTGTGATTTCATTTTCCTGCAGCCCTTCAGTGCAGACAGACTCCAAGCCGCGTCCCTGTGTGTGAGGCACCCTTGGCAGGTTTGCTGTCCCTCTCCCGCTGGTTTTGGCCCTGGCTGAGGGGCTGTGTCTCATTCAGGCTCCTGCAGCTCTGTCAGCCGATCCCGTGAAGGGTTTTGTTTAACCCTCATTCCCGTAGTGAATCTTACCTGCTGCTGCTCCTGTGTGAGTGCTGTGAGTCACAGCACAAACAGGAATCTTCTCTTTCAGCCTTGCTTTACCTCAGTGATTCTGGAGCCCTGAATTCCCATAGCTGACCTTCACATGTCAGCCCTGCCACGAGGAATCTGCAGCTCTGCCATGACATGGCTTTGCTTCTGCTTGCAGCAAGAGCCAAAGGAAGAATTCCTGCTCAGAGCAGCCTTTGGACAGCTTGACATTGAATCTGAATGCTCTGCAGGCAGAATAGGTCCTGGAAAGGATTTAGGTTGGTGAAAGAAGCAGATGAGACATCCTTCAGAGCTGGAGTACTGCTAAAATAACAGGTTATTTTGAAGGGATATAAACTAGCTTGGGGTCATAAAAATCCGTGAGGTTTTAAGATGTAGAAAAGCCCTGCTAGGGAAAACTCTTCCTCCCATATACACTGAGAAGATGTTTTATTCCTCCAAGAAAGTGCTCCCCACATTTTTGTCCCTGCCAGAAAGTGCACATCACATATTTGATTTAATTCTGTGCTGGACCCATTTCCCCCTGAATTTATATATCAGCTTTAGGTAAGTGATGTTCTAAGACACCTCTGAGTGATGCTGCTGATGCTCCAGGGCGGGTGGTCGCTATTTCACTCTATTTCAGACTATTTCAGACTATTTCAGCCTAACACCTGCAATACCAGGACTTAGGATTTATACTAAATACTTCCCACAGATTTATCCATGTCCTCCTTTTCTTATAAAGCCACTCTTCATTTCCAACATTTAAATTCTTGTTGTGACTCATTGAAATACCGAGGTAAAATGCTCATGGAGGTTGGTATTGGCTTCCAGAAGTGTTGTGTTGTATCTATTTTAAGAATATATTCATTATTGATTTGGACACTGCTACTGCAAGCAGGCACCAGCCTTGCCTTATTCCTTTGCCTTCAAAGGATTTGTCTTTCAGATCTGCCAAGACACGGAATTATTCCGAGCAAATCTGGTTTACATAATATTTATAGAATATTTTGAAAGTGAGATAATCTCATCCTCCTCTCCCAGATGTTTTGAGATGAAGACAGGGAAGTTTCTCTGTTCTCTGCAGCACGTGTGAGTCACTCTTTGGAGTGTGGGCTGTATTTGTGTTTGCACTGCCATGGAAACTGTGTTTGTTCTCTGTACAGTAGAGCTTGGGACAGTGAAAGGGCCATTGATCCAGCACAGACAGTGACTGCATATTCCCCACAAATCTGACTCTGGGCACCCTGCACATTCCCTTGCCCTCTGGAAAAGAAAGCTGCATGGCACGTTACCAGGAGCAGCAAGTCTTGGGAGCAGCAGAATCCTCTCTGTTCCCTCAGTGATGACAAAGCTCTGGGCTCTTCCCAGCGAGTCTGCTGCATGCAGTTATCATCAATAATGACAAGGAGGAGGATGGTGATGGCTCACATCCACCCGAGGCACATCTCAGTGCCCTCCTGAGGAATGGACTGGGTTCCTTGTCAGGCTCATTCTTCCCGAGGATCAGGGAGAACTTCCCAGGTTTCAGATGGAATCCCAAATCCACGGGGCAGGCAGCACAGGCACATGCTGGGTGCAGCTGCAGATAAAAGCAAGGAGATCTTAGGGGTCGGGTCAGAGCAGCAATTTGAGCTCTGCACAGAGAAATGTCAGTGTTTCACTGCTGTTGTTCTCCTCCAAATAAACAAACATCATCCCAGTTTAATCTTAGATACCAAGATTTGCTAAATTATTTTTTGAGCTCGTGTGAGCAGGATGTAGGTCACGAGAAGGCAGCGAGCCGAGAGGAAATCCAAGAGATGCTCAGCACAAGGCAGTGCTGCACAAGGAGCTCCCTGCTCCTCACTCCTGGCACTCCAGGGCAGGCACAGCAATGCCAGCAGCTGGAATTTGGCTGGAGCAGCATTAAAAGTTTAATTTTGAGGATAGGGCATAGCGAGGCTAGGGCATGTCAGAACTTTATAATACAAAGGCCACAAGTGCAGAGACTGTATGCACTAAAATACACTTAATGGAAGGAACAGGAATATTTTCAGGGCTATTTTATCTCTTTATGCACAAATATAAAACCAGACAAAGTTCTGGCATTACAGCCTTACCTATCGTGGCTGGATGTTTCTGCCCCAGTGGGTTTAAACAAGGATGGATGCAATTCAGGTCATGCTGCAGCTAAAGTGGGAGGAAATTCTGAAAGGTTTGTCGTCAGTGTGCAAGAAAGTCGAAAGGAAAGAAAATTCAGTGATAACCACGCTTGTTAGTTCAGCAAAGAACAGTCACGTGGGAGCCTGGAGAAACCAGATCAATGAACTGAAAGACAACAAATGAGATGAGCCTTCAGCTGTGAAGGGAGGGACGTTTCCTCAATCAGGAATGAACGAGGCAGTTCACAGCAGTGGAATACTCCGCTCTGAAGGAGTATTCTAATTTTTGCCCAAGGATCTCAGTTTTTCTTTTTGTCCTGAAATAAACCATGTAACTTTCTGCTTCAGGGAGTTTTATTCTTGGCTCTGTATTTTCTTGGAGATCTGATTTTCCAGTGCACTGCACCATCTGCTCATGGTTTACACCACGACAGAGCGGGAGGAGTGCAGGGCCTGGCATGAGGTGTCGGTGCTGCTTTCAACCAGTTGTCTACACGCCGGAGAAAAATGCTGCTTACTAAGGAAATCCTACTGAGAAAATAGTTCAGATTTTTCTCTTCTCTTGCAAGTTCCCAGGAGTTTGGAGCACATGAATATTCTGTTTTATTTTTTTATTCTGTGCTCCTGAACTCCTTTATCAGTCTCCTGGGACAGGAGCAGCCCTGGAGGCTGGAAAAGGGATCAAAAAGATGTCCTTAGCAGAGCCAAACAGAGCCTAGAAACTCTTCCTGTTCATCTGCCAGAAGATCACAGAGTCTGGTGTCTTGCAGGAGGCACAGGAGCTTGCAGCATCTGCCACTTGCCTTGTACACGTGCAGGTGCCCTCCTGAATCCTTGACATGCACTGAAGGTAAAACGTTGTGTGAGTTCAGTTTGGTCCTTCCAACAGCCGTGGGGATCACTGGCATCCCTGCTGTACTGCCACAGTCAAATGGGACAGCATGAGGTAAATTCGGTTAAATTCACCCAGTGACCCGGGTGCTGGCTGGCCCTTCTTGTCCCTGCCAGGGCACTGTGAGGGACAGCATCAGGTAATTCAGGACACGATCAGTGACCTGGTGCTGGGCTGGCCCTTTCCTCACCCCTCTCAGGGCCACTGCAAGGCCTGGGGGTCACTCCCGCTCAGTGCCTGTGCCCCTGGAGCTGCCCCAGCCAGGGCCATTCCGGCTCCTGGGGCCATCCCACCCTTCTGATCTCTCACTGCTGCCTGGCTCCCCACCCTGCCATATGCTGGGACGGGCTGTGACATCCACACCTGACCCCAGCCCATGGGGAACGGCCAGCTGGCCAGCAAATCCTGCTGGATTTCAGGGAAAAAGCATAGCTGGGCCGGCTGGCTGAGACTGTAAGGAAGAGCCGGGACTGGCAAGCACCCACTCACACCATGGCATGGCCTGTTGGAAGTGATTCACTTTTTGATAAGGTCATTTCTCCAATAAATTAATATCTTTACAGCCCCACATTCTACAGAGCCTCGAAGAGAGATGCTGTTCCCAGCTGAACAGATGGGAAATGGGAGCCCTGAAATGAGCGAGGAGACAGGAAATTTTGACCCATAATAACCCAGACACTGGAAGGATCAATAAACATTAACTCTGGAGTGTTTCCCAAACACATGTGAAAGGGCACATCGCAAATTTCCCATTTAAATTGGATTTTGACACAAAGGTCAGCTTTCAAAAACACTGAAATTGGTTTCTGTAAACAAACAAGCAAACACACTGAATCCTATTATCGTCTATAAAAATGTTTTCCTTCAAAAAATAAGGACCTGGAGAGGCAAAAATTTTAGCCAATCTTTGTGAAATTTATGGGAAAAAACCAAGTAACTACATTTTTAATCCCAAATTTGAAACCACAAAGTAGTATTTCTCCTCCTATCAAGTTCTTTAGCATTGCAGAGCAACTGAGGCTAAAATATCACAGGGGACTCAGCATTTATCATCTAAACAACACATTTTGCAAATAAGATGAGAATAATATTTATTTGTGAGAAACACTCAAAACTTCAAACCCTTTCAAATTCAGCGCAGTTATGAAGTCTGATGATCCAAAAGCGTTTGTATTTTTGTCCCTGCTCGCCTGTCCATCTGTTTGGTGTCCTGCGGTGAGAAGCGATATTGGAGGCTGTTGATTTGAGATAAAAGAATCCTGCTCTTAGAGGGGCTCATCCGTGGCTGCGACATCCCCACACCCGGAGTTTTCCAGGAGCTGCTGCGTGCGCAGAGACTGGCACGGGCTGAAACAGCGAGGGCAAAAATAAACCGCACTCAGGCACCGTGCACACCTGGGAACACCTGGGAACACCTGTCCCTGCGGCTCTCTGTGTGCTGGCCTGGCGCAGGGCGCATCTGGTCCGTGTGTCGGTGTCCCGGCCCGGTCCGTGTGTCCCTGTCTGTCCTGGTCCGTGTGTCGGTGTCCCGGCCCGGTCCGTGTGTCCCTGTCTGTCCCGGTCCGTGTGTCGGTGTCCCGGCCCGGTCCGTGTGTCCCTGTCTGTCCCGGTCCGTGTGTCCCTGTCTGTCCCGGTCCGTGTGTCGGTGTCCCGGCCCGGTCCGTGTGTCCCTCTCCCGGCCCGGTCCATGTGTTCCTGTCCCGGCCCGGGGCCCCGCCATGTCCCCCGCGCTGCCCGGGCACAGCCCGCGGTGAGGACGGAACGGGGACACCGCAGCCGGGTGGCTTTGCAGTTTCTCCCGATTAAGGCCATGTAGGTTAATCCGCGCTTTCGGCGGGGTGGTCCGCGCCCGCGGAGCGACGTGCGGAGCGCCGAGCGCCGCAAACTCCAGCGCCAACTTCGGCGGGGAGCGGGGAGCGGGGAGCGGGGAGCGGGGAGCGGGGAGCGGGGAGCGGGGAGCGGGGAGCGGGGGACGGGCGGGGCGCGGGGCCGGCCCGGGAGGAGCGGCCGCCGCCTCCAGCAGCGCCGCGGCCGCCGGGGCCGGGCCGGGGGATGCGGCCGCCCCCGCCCCGCCGCCCGCACACGCGGCCCCGCCGCCGCCGCCGCGCTGCGCCCGCCCCGCGCCCTGTGCCCTGCCCCGCCGGAGAGCCGCGGACAGACACGGGACAGACACGGGACAGACACCGGACAGCTTCCAGGAGCCGCCCCCCGGACACCGGACTGCCCCCGCTCCTCCCCTCCCGCCGCGGCCCCGCGCCCAGCCGGGCCATGGAGCAGCACCTGCGGCGCCTGCGGCAGGAGCTGGTAAGGGCCGGGAGTCGGGGCACCCGCGGGGCGGCTTTGGGGGGCCCGCTTATGGGTCTTGGTCCCGGTGCCATCCCCATCCCCGTGAGCAGAGGCAGGTCCCGGTTATGGGTCGGGGTCCGTCCGTCTGTCAGAGAAACCGCGGCGGGGCCGTGCGGGGGCTTTAGGGACCAGCTGCCCGCACAGGTCAGAAATCAGGGAAGCAGCCGCAGAGATGGATTGGAACAACTTTCTGTGAGTCGGAAGGATCTAAAGGGAGCGCGCTGGCACCTCCGGTAGCCTGTGAAAGTACTTGTTTAATAGAAAAGCCTTTGTGAGAAAGGAGCGGTGTTTTCGCCCTCCCGCCGCTCCTGCTCGGGGTAGCCCCGGTCCCGGGGCTTGCCGGGGCTTGTCCAGCAGCCCGAGGGGATTGCTGTGCTCTGGGGCTGCAGAGCACAGCAATCTGTTCCTGCGGGGCTGGGCAGCAGGAACCGATCCTTCCCAAAATAGGGCTCCAGCGGGGCTGGCTCGGAGTCTGCGTTATTATCCTGATAAATGGATAATGAGAACAAAAGGGGAAGACAAGGCAGAGCGAGAACGGCTGGGTGAAGTTTCCGAATGAGAGAAGCTCCCGGCATGGACTGGAGGGAGGTGATTCCAGCCGGGTTCGTGCTCCCCGTGCATTGCAGAATCACTCTGTGTGCGTGACCCTGTCCCTGAGGAGCGGGCGAAGCTCCAGCTGTGCCCAGGGCAGAACCGGGGCTGGAGAGCCCCGCGCTGCTCCACATCCCGGTGCCGTGTGAAACACGGCTGGGGCAGTGCCTTTTGCTCCCCATAAACGTGGCAGCAGTGACATTTAACCCGCTGCCGTTCCCAGTGCTTCCCCAGCAAACACAGGAGGTGAAAGACAAACTAAAACAAAGGAGAATGGGAGTCACTGGTGTGCTGTACCCTGGGTGTGATGAATGAAATGCAAACTGCCAACCGGGGCATGTACAGAATAATCTGGCAGCCCTTGAAAATCTGAGCTGGGAGAAGGAATAGCTTCCAGAAGAACATCCTAAGAATAAGGTTCCTAAATCTGTGTTTTGTCTTCTGACCAAATCAGTTTTGTTATCGGAGCAGTATTTTTGTAGAGGAGTCTAAACATTGCACCTCTGAGTCTGAAACATGCCTGTTCTGTAGTGCAAAATACAACTTCTGAAGAGTCAATATATTCAACAGAAAAGGTCATCCCTCACATTTAATGTGAAAGCCAGAAAAAATTACTTTAAATGAGAAAATTCTGGCTTTGTTCAGTCCTTGCTATAATGCAGGAATTTATTTTTTTTAATTATAAAAATGCAACAGTTTTTATTATATGAATAAACCATGACTTAGCCTGACATAAATCTGCATATGCTTGGCTTGAAGCCCTGGGAAGGGGCAGTTGGTACCTGGGAAGGGGCAGTTGGTACCTGGGAAGGGGCAGTTGGAGCCTGGGAAGGGGCAGTTGGTACCTGGGAAGGGGCAGTTGGAGCCTGGGAAGGGGCAGTTGGTGCCTGGGAAGGGGCAGTTGGAGCCTGGGAAGGGGCAGTTGGAGCCTGGGAAGGGGCAGTTGGTACCTGGGAAGGGGCAGTTGGTACCTGGGAAGGGGCAGTTGGAGCCTGGGAAGGGGCAGTTGTCACCTTGAGCTGGGCGAGCTGTGACTCTGCTAGGAGCAGCCCGTGTCTCTGTGACTCTGCTGGGAGCAGCCCGTGTCTCTGTACATTGGGTTTTCACCAGCCCCATTAGTTCCCCTCGCACAGCCCGGGTTTTGTTGTTCAGGACTTCCTTTCACACGGGTGATCCCAGCGTGGTGTGAGCGGCTCTGGGGACATCCGCAGGGTGCAGCTGGACAGGCCTGGGCCCTCCTCCTCCTCCTCCTCCTCCTCCTCCAGCTGCAGGGCCGGTGGGAGCTGCAGCACTGGAACCCCTCGGCGCTGCCCGGAGCAATCCCAGCCTGTCAGAATCCCTCGTGTCCCCGCAGCCCGGAATGGAAACAGAGCAGTGTTTCTGTGGAGGGCAGCGAGCAGCCCGGGGACAGCTGGGCCCATCTGCACCCTGGGCACTGGAGCTGGGCTGGGGAGCTGCTGCTCTGCCTCTGCCTCTGCCTCGCTGCGGGGCAGCTCCTGCCAGCCTGGGCTGCTCCAGAGCCACAGGACATGGGCAGGAATGTGAGAATGGCTTTGGCCACCGGAGTGGGTGCAGGGGAGTCCAGCTCTGGGCATCCCATGCATTTAGGAACACACCAGGCTGTGCTGTGGCCAAGGAGCAGCCCTGCTGTGCAGGGAGATTCTGCAGAACTTCCCTCGGTGACCAGCCAGGCTTTCTAGGGCTGCTCAGTGTCACAAGGCAGGGTTAGAGACTGTCCCATTAGCAGAAGTTCAGTTTGTCTCAGTGCAGGCAGCCTCTGGTGTGGCAAACCAGACTTTTGGCCAGTTTTGAGGAGATTTTCTCAGAAAATAGTGGATGTTGGCACAGCTCCCAGTTCCCAAGGAAAGGCTATCTTCCAGTGCCACTCAATCCCCCAGCAGTGTGAGACAGGAGGATTCCAGCTCTGTTTTTCCTTTCCCTTGCTTTGTTTACTAAAACCACATTTAATGGCTGGTGTGTTTGGCTGGGGGCCCCCCTGTGTCACCTGTGTGAGCTGTGCCAGGCAAGGCAGCCAGTGGGGCACTGCCCTGCTCTCCCCGTTTCCTGTGGGAAAGCTGTGCCAGGGCTGCCCAGGATCAATCTGACCCCTTTCAGTCAGTGGGGAGAGCTCTCCCGCTGCAGCCGCCTGCTTCCCATTGTAAGCTGATCGTTTCTGGCATGTGTGGTGTCCCTTTGATTGGAATCCATTCAGAAGCTTCCACAGCAGTGCTGGGGAGCCTCGGCTGACACAGCCATTCATCCCTGGGAGCAGGACACCCTCGGCCCGGGCAGCTTTCCCAGGGCTGTGCCAGCTCTCTGCACCTCGGCTGCAGGAAATGCGTGAGACCTTTTCTGCTCTGGGAGCCCCTGGGCTTCGTGGGTGCACTGTGGCTGCTGGGAACGTGCTGGTTTCCAGCTCTGGTGATGGAATAATAGGCTGTGCTCCTGCACTCCTGTCATCTGTCCTCCCCTGGCACTTGTGAAATGTGCCCCAGAGCTTGGGAGGGTGCCATTCCTGCCCTTTATCCCCATCCTCAGCGCCCTTTGGTGCATTTGGGATCTGCGTGCTGTTCCTGCCCTTTATCCCCATCCTCAGAGCCCTTTGGTGCATTTGGGATCTGCGTGCTGTTCCTGCCCTTTATCCCCATCCTCAGCGCCCTTTGGTGCATTTGGGATCTGCAGGCGTTGTCCTGAGGCACAGCAGAGCTGTCACAGAGTTATCTCAGCTGAAGGCTCAGGTTCAGCAGGAGCTGTCTGGCTGGGGAATTGGCAGAGAGGAGTTTATTTCTGTGCTGCACATGGCAGTGCCTGCTGCACCCTCAGACAGCAGGACAGCTTGAACTGATGTGCCCAGCACCACCCATGGACTGTGGGATGGGGCATGGGGCTCTCTGCAGGTGGAATAAATCCTTGTTTTGTGTCTGGGACTGCTGAGTCCATGGGGCAGATTCATCTGGCATGTGGGGTATGTGTGGTGTAACAGGCCAGGGGGCACAGCCGTGTTAGCTGTGCCTGTAACCTTACTTGGCTGTGCTTGTAACCTCGCTTGGCATGTTTTGGTCTGGCAGATGAATCCAGGATATATCTGGGCTTTCTGTTGCTTTCTTCTGGGAGGAAAAGTATTTCAGTCACCACTCTGACTGGAACTTCTAATGTTCTTCCTGCACATTTGTCATAAACGCATCGAATTACTGAGTTTGATGAGTCTGACTCCCTTCTTACATTAATTTATGTCCTGGTAGACAGTGTTTCTTGCTATGAATATCCTGCAGGAATAGAACATTGGGTCCGGCTGCAAATACAGCCAATTATTTTTCCTCTTTGTCTGACACCAGGTCCTATTCCGGTAACTGTGTCGCGCTCCGAGGGTTGTGCTGTGTTTGCATCCTGCTCTCTCTGCAGGGGCAGCGCGGGTGCTGTGCAGTGTGCCAGGCACCAGGGACAGCCCCGAGGGCCCAGGGCCACTGCTGCAGCTGCAGCAGGTGGGAACAGGCAGCTCCAGGTGATGCAGGTCCCAGGGATGCAGGTCCCAGGGATGCAGAGCCCTTTTTGGGTGATGGGAACAGGCAGCTCCAGGTGATGCAGGGCCCTTTTTGGGTGATGGGAACAGGCAGCTCCAGGTGATGCAGGGCCCTTTTTGGGTGATGGGAACAGGCAGCTCCAGGTGATGCAGGGCCCTTTTTGGGTGATGGGAACAGGCAGCTCCAGGCGATGCAGGTCCCTTTTTGGGTGACCTCACCCTGCTGCTGGAGGCAGAGCAGGAGGGTGGGTGGTGTCACAGATCTCATCCCTTGGTGTTCCTGAGGGGATGGTGCAAAGGAGTGACTTGGCAGCAGATGTCCTGTCGTGTTTAACTGGGGACAGAAGGCAGTCACAGGTTTGGCCTCTGGGTTATTTCCAGAGCAGCCACCTAAAGATGAGGGTGGATTTTTCAGACTACCAGTTTCACATAATCAGGAATGTTAAAGAGCAGATTCCCAGGACAGCAGGTCTGTGCTGAGAACTGACACTTCTAACCATCATCTTCAGTGGCCAGTGGTCTCTCTTCTCCTTGGGCTGTGAGCGAAATCTCAAGTTTGGAGTTATTTTTGGCCCATTTTTATCCTGGTTGAGGAGAATTGATTTTTCTGATTTGCCTTTAAGCACAGGGAGTGTGACTGGGAAGCACAAACAATATCCTTGCAGTGGGAAGGAAGGTGGGTAATGGAGTGGTGTGAGCCACATCTGTCATGGTTAACATCTGCTTGGGGTCTGTTGAAATTGTTATGAGGGGGAGTCTCAGGTTCAGTTTCAGCATCCTTCCTCTTTCAGATAAACTGTGAGCTCACAGTCAGCATCCCACGCACACCTACCCTGGGAATAGGTAAAAGAGAGACTTGAAATTATTGTGATAAAATGCAAGGACTGAAGGACAGCTGCAGGCCCTTGGCATGCTCCAGGGGAAGGAAAAGAAAGGTGGAACGAGGGGCTGGGGAGAGCTGTGTGTGAGCTCTAGTGGGCAGCAAGGCCATGGCCAGCCACAACTGCAGGCTTGCAGGAGATTAATCCAGTTACTGACCCAAAGGGAAACACAGAAACAATATGGTCAGCTCAGCAGTTCTAAAATAATTTCAGTCTCTCTTATGTCATCTGCTTTAAATACCAATTGTTTGGTGCTGCCTCTGTTGCCCATCAGAACTATTATTAAGAACTATTTGCCATTTGTTCTTTCCTGTCCTCTTAGCAATAACTTCCTCTGTGTGCATTTCTTTTTCCTAAGAGCTGCACATCTGTCTTCCTCCTCGTTGTGACAAACACACTCAGGGCTCTTCTTCCCAGCTCTGGGCTTTTCCTTTCCATCAGCAGCACCGAGCTGGGGATGCAGGGCTGTGGCTGCAGGAGATGGGCTGGAACTGATCCTGAGAGCTCAGAGAAGGGAGGTGTAACAGGAGAGCACCAGTTCCCAAAGGGGCTGGGAAAGGTTACTGATTTACCTGGGAAGGGGAAGGAAAATCTCCCTTGTTTGTGGATCTCAGGTGTTTGGGGTTGATGAAATGCCAGTAACTGCTGGAGAAGGTTCCTTGGGCCAGGTTCTGTGAATCAGTGGTGGAGATCAGTGATTCACCAGCTGGGTAAAGCAGTTGTGGGTTATTGTTTGGGGTGAGGAGATCATGGACAGGGTGGCTTCCAAAGCAGTTGTGGGTTATTGTTTGGGGTGAGGAGATCATGGACAGGGTGGCTTCCAAAGCAGTTGTGCTTTGCTGCTCAGGATGGGGCACTGCCAGTGCAGAAACCACTCTGTGTATGAGCTCTGGCAGCTTTGCTTTGGTTCCCCCCATGTTGAATATTCCCTGACGGTCATTTGAAAGTGAAATTTTGAGTTTTGCGCTTCAGTTCTCAGTGCTTGGGGTGTCTGCAGTGTGAATGAGCCTTGCTCTGAGGAGCACTGAGGCAGAGCTGGCTCCCACCTGCACAGGAGGAGAGCCAGGTAACACCTCAGAGCTGCAGAAGGAACCTCTCCCAGCACACCCCAGTCCCAGGCACCGAAGGGGAGCACAGCCCTGTGAGTACTTGTCTTGCTTCAAAAGGCATGAGTTGGCTTGTGCAGAATTAGGCACCAAATTTTTCATGCCAATTTTTAGGGATTGCAAAAGTCTCAGGGATAATGAGATCCAATTTGAGGCATCTGATTTTTAACTGGTGTATAGAGCTAGATTTGGGTATCTGCAAGCTGTCCTGGTTCTAAGAGGGCTTTTTTGGAAGCAGAGAAGCCAAACCACCACTTGTGTTGAAAGGCTGAGTGTCTCAGGTGAGACACCTGGGGACACAAATCTGAGTTCCTTGTGCATGAAGTGTGTGACCCAGAGCCAGTGAGGGCTGTCCCTTCAGCCTGGAGTTCCCACCACCTCCAGCAGGGCATCCATTTGATTTCCAGCCCAATCTGCTGAATTTTTTGCAGAATCCCTTTTTCTTGTCACAGAGCAGGCAGTTCAGTCCTGACCCTCTGCCAGGGAGGGGATCTCTCCTCCCTGGGACATTGTTCTTTTTCTGGAGAGCCTCAGAGAAGCCAGTCTGGACTTGGGAGAGCTGAGATCTTGGCAAGGAGGAGAGGCTGGCAGTGAGACACGGGGGCAGGTTTATTTTCCCTCCAGAATTTTCTCTCCAAGGTGAGTGCTGTTAATTGCAGGTGGATGGAATCCAAGCCCCGCGGGCTGTTTGGTCACCAGGCAGTGACTTCACCCTGGGCTGGGCTTCCCTCTCTCTCCATTCTGTACAACACTGAGCAGACACCGAGAAGAGCGGGAGATAAAGCAGAGCGGGTTGGTTTGCCTCATTTTCTAGCTTGCACAACCCAAAATTACAAAAGTGTTTGCCCGCAGGGTTGGAAGGCTCGCGATGTTGAGAGCTCGGTCGCTGCTGGCGGGGTTCACATTGCTGGAGGGGCTGGAGGGTGGGATTGCCCCTCCCAGGGCAGGGAACCAAGGGGGCACAGCCCAAAGCCCCCTCTCCTCTGCTGTGCTGCCAGGGCTCAGCCCAGGACCCCCACTCATTCACAGGAGAACATCTCCTCTTCTCTCCAGCAGTTCAGCTGCCCAGGCTGGTGCTGGCCCAGCTTTGGCAGCCCCAGGTGCTTGGTTCAGGAGGAGAGGTGCTGCCTTTGGGCTCAGTCTGTTCCTCTGTCTGTTCCTGTGGGGCAGCTGGCTCTGCCTGTGAGCAGCACTGCCCACACTGCCCAGGAAGGGTTAATGCTCCCGGGGCTGGCCTGGCTGAGCCCTGCAGAGCTGCCCCAGCCCGGGGCAGTTCCCGGGGGCCCGGGGCAGTTCCCTGGGGCTGGGGAATTGCCGGGCAGGTGCCAGGGGGGCTGGAGGAGCCCCGTCCAGGGCAGGACCCCGCGCTCCCCAGGGCGCGATTACTGCCCGGGGGATTTGGTGGGAATGGCCAATGAGGGGCCAGGCTGGCTCCAAATCCAGCTTTTTCCAAAGCCCCAGATAAACCAGACTGCCATTAATAAGGCAAGGAGGGTTAGGACGAGCAGCATCTCAGCAATCTGGAGAGGTAAGGTGCAGTTCTCTCTGAGGCTGGCCCCAGCTCGGGGTGGGAACAGGGACACGGTGAGGATGCAGTTGGGACATTATTTGCACCTCTGCAGCAGGAGTTTATTTGCTGATGCTAAGAAACGCCATAGCTGGAGGCTCTGGGTTGTGAAATCAGGAAGCTGAGCACAGGTTTTCTGTGTCTTTGTAGTTGTGTGCTCATTCTGGGTGATAAACAAGTTCCTTGAGAGGAAAACTCTGAAAAATGTCTGTAACCTGCTGGTGAGTTTAGTTCCAGGTTCTGGGGTTTGACATGGGATTTGTGGTCAGAAACTGTGGAGCAGTTTCCCCTTGGAGAGCTGGGCTGTCACAATTCTCTGATGGCTGCTCTTCCTCACTGCTCAGCTCCACGTACAGAGATGGAAATAGAGCGAGTAATTGAGCCAGCTTGGGTAAAATGAAGGAGATGTAGGAAATAAAGCTTGCTAATGTAAAGCTGAACATAAGAATAACAGAAAAAGCTGGCCCTTTTCACCCTAATCTTGAGATCTGTACAAGAAATGGTGATGAGCTTTTTAGAGGGCTGGTGACAGCGTAGGCTGGAGCTGCCTGGACGGGGTAATCTCTGCAAACCCCTCAGCAGAGTGAAGTGACACGGCCTCGCTGCAGCCCTGCCAGCCCCACTCCCCTCCTGCTAAAAATGACTCATGGCAGCTGTTGGGAAGTGGAGCCCGTGTGTTTCCTGGTGCTGCTTTGGGAATACGATCCAGATCCTGCAGGAGAGAGAGAAAGCAGCAGAGCGAATAAAGGGGGAGCTGGGAAGCTCTGGAGAATAACTTGCTTATTTTAAGCCTGGTGAAGAAAGTTCAATCTTTGTAGTGAGGTTCAGGGACGAAGCAGAACTGCTACTAAAGGTCCTAGCCTGGGAATCAGAGAATTCCTGCTTGAATGTAAGTAATCCTGGAGTTTGTTGGTTGTTCTGTGCAAAATTTCCAGTGCATTGAAATGTCTTTGATTGTCCTCTAGCGAGAGGGGCCTGTGCTGAGGGCATTGAGGGCTGGAGATGGGTTATGGAGTAACAATTTAATTCTTCCTGGGGTTTATTTTTAATCTACTTGAGCACTTCAGGTGAGGAAGCAGGGCTCTGTTCTGGCTCCTGATTTCAGCTGGCGGCAGGGCACAATGGACTCAAAAGCACGAGAACATTCTAAAACTGGCAGCAGCCAAACCCATTCATAGTTCTACACCTTGGGCTTCTGCCTGCCAAGCAATTAATGGGAACCCAAACTCTTTATTTTTGTTGTCAGGTCAAACAATCCACTTCTGTCAGCTCCTCTTAATCCTAGAGGGACGCTCCTAGAGAAATCTAAGGAGAATCGGAGTGCTGTTGGCTGAAGTGGGTGCAGTGCAGGTGGGATGGATGGCAGAGGTGGCCAGGAGGAAGGGCATGGCCCAGCGAGCTGCTCAGCCCTGCTCTGCTGCCCTGGGGACACTGCTGGGGACCCTGACCCATGGGGACACTGCTGGGGACCCTGACCCTGGGGACCCTGACCCATGGGGACACTGCTGGGGACCCTGACCCTGGGGACCCTGACCCATGGGGACACTGCTGGGGACCCTGACCCATGGGGACACTGCTGGGGACCCTGACCCTGGGGACCCTGACCCATGGGGACACTGCTGGGGACCCTGACCCTGGAGACCCTGACCCGCTGTGCTCTCCCCCACAGCTGTCCATGAAGGAGGTGGGTGACGGGCTGCACGAGCAGATGAACTGCATGATGGGCGCCCTGCAGGAGCTGAAGCTGCTGCAGGTGCAGACGGCCCTGGAGCACCTGGAGCTCTCGGAGCAGCGCCACTGCTGCAGGAGCGGCACGGGGACGGGGCTGGGGGACACCCAGGGACGCTGCCCCCCGTCCCTGGCGTGTCCTGTGCCGCAGCCAGCCGGCCTGTGCCAGCCTGCTGCTTCCCCAGAGAGCCACCAGCCCCGGGACAGCCCCTGCTCCTCGCAGAGCCTCTGCAGGGACGGCGTGTGCCCCCCTAAGGGACCCTCCTCAGCGCCCCGGGCACCGGAGCCGGGCCAGGGCACGGCTGGGGCGTGGCCACCGTGCCAGGAGTGCCCGGGCTGTGACGATGGCCACGACTGGACCTCGTCCCTGATGTCGCAGAGCAGGAACCGGCAGCCGCTGGTGCTGGGCGACAACATCTTCGCGGACCTGGTGGGCAACTGGCTGGACCTGCCCGAGCTGGACAAGAAGGGCGACAAGGGCGAGGCCTCCCTGTCCCTGAGCAGGTCCCAGGAGCTCTGCAGGAAGTTCTCCCTCACCACCAACATCTTCAAGAAGTTCCTGCGCAGCGTGCGGCCGGACCGCGACAGGCTGCTCAAGGAGAAGCCTTGCTGGCTCCCTCCCGAGGACAAACAGCCCCACATCTCCAAGAGGTCCAAAAAGATCAGCAAACTCAAGGGCACGTTTTACCTGCCCCTGCACGGGAACCTGCAGAGCCACCACAGCAAGGCAGAGAGGTGCCCACGGGCAGAGGGCCGTGGTGAGCTCCCCAAGGTGGGCACCAGGAAAGTGCCCGAGCCCAGAGACTACAGCCAGGCAGGGTTTGACATCAACACGGCCGTGTGGGTGTGAGCCTGCTCTGCCCAGCCTCTCACAGCTCTGCTCTGCCCAGCATCTCCACACCCACCGCCAGCTGGAGGCCGCCCACCTGCTCAGGGACTCTGACAAGAGAGGATCCTGCAGAAATGCTGCACACGGAATTTTCTGCACAACTCCAGCTGCAGGGACTGCCTGAGCAGCAGCTCCACCTGGGGAGACCTTTGGGGACCAGTACTGGCAAAAATAATGCAGATCTTTAGCAGCTTTAGGGTGAGTGGTGCCACAGGTGAGCAGCTCCTGGTGCCAGGCCCATTCCATCATCTCCAGCTCAATGGTGCAGCACAAAATCCACAGTGTGCATGTGTGTGTATGCGTGTGCAAATATATATATATATATATATATATATAGTTTTGTTTAAAAAATCTATTCCTGCTTGTGTGCACTTGAAACTGGGTTACAAACCAGGCATCCCAAGCCTTGTACCTGAAGCACTTGTTATTTAAATGGAAAGAAATATGTTTGAATTTATAAGACTTGAACAATTGCTGAGTGGGGGCCAGACCCCCAGCTTTGGGGGAGTTTCCCCTTAAACTGTGTCCCTGGTGCCCTGCCAGCATCTCTCCCTCCCCTGCCAGTCCAACCAGGGGGCACCAGGCTCCTTACAGGGGGTTTGTGACCGGGGGTCTCGGTGGGTTTGCCCCTTCCCCTTGTCCCTGTGGATTGTTGCAGGTACAGCGCTGCTGAAGTTCATGGTTGGATTTTCTCCAGATGCAAAGTTCAGTGCCCCATCTCCTGTTGTGTTCCTGTTGCTGTTGTACAAACCCTGCTGTGACAGAACCAAGTTCTTCAGCGTCCGACTCTCTGAGAGTTCCAATAAAGTGGGATTGTCTCACTCTGCTCTGGGACACCCTGGCTCTGTTCTCTCACTGTGGGGGTTCCCTGGCTGTTCCCACCTGGGGCTGGGCAGTGTGGGGAGCTTCCATTGCAGGAGAGGTTGTAAATCCTGGCACAGCTCCCTGCCAGGGTGCCAGCACTGCTGCAGAGTGAGCCCCTGCTCAGCCTGAGCCTGCAGGGCTCCTGCAGCCTCCCCATCCCTCCCCATCCCTTCTGCCCCCCAGCAGGGACACGGGCAGGGGTTTGGGGTTTGGGGAGAGGCTGCTGCCAAGGGAAGAGCCCCAGAGCTGGCTGGAGAGGGGCACAGGGGACAGGGATGCTGGCTCAGCCATGGGGAGTGTGACCGTGTTCACAGGGTTTCTTGGATGAGGGAAGAGACGAGGATCTGACTCCATGTTTCACAAGGCTGATTTATTATTTTATGATATATATTACATTAAAACTATATGAAAACAATAGAGGAAAAGGTTTCATCAGAAGACTAGCTAAGAATAGAATAGAAGGAATGATAACAAAGATTTGTGGCTCGGGCTCTGTATCCAAGCCAGCTGACTGTGATTGGCCATTAATTACAAACATCCAACATGGGCCAATCCCAGATGCACCTGTTGCACTCGGCAGCAGCAGATAACCGTTGTTTACATTTTGTTCCTTTGTTTCTTTATTTTAAACACCCAGCTCTGCTCCTGCTGAGCTTCCCCAGGCTGAGGCCGGCACAGCACAGGCAGAATTCTTGTTCTGCTTTGCAAATTAAATATAGGCACAAGGCAGGCCGTGCTTGTGCCCATACAAGGAGAGGAGCAGGGCAGCCCCCGAGCTCAGCACTGCTGCAGGAACCTGAGCAGGCTTTGTCCTTCCTCCTCGTGGGCTCCAGGGCTGCTGCTTCCCCCTTTCTCCTTTCTCTGAATGCTGAGAGGCTGCTTGGGAAGCATTTTGTTTTCCTCCTCTTTTATCAGCAGTTCGTCCTGTTTGTTACCTCCCCTATCCTTTCCAGAGGGTCACCAAAGAGAAGGAGTTTTCCAGAGAGAGGAGCGGCTTTGCATTAAAATAGGATTTTCCAGGGTGTTTGCAGTGACAAATCCAGTGTGGGCTAGGCTTCAAACGTTTGGAAATAGCAAGAAGATGCAGCTGCATCTCAAAGTTCTTAAGAGAAAAAAATATTTCATAAATATTCTTTATAGACATTCAAATAATGAAGAATATCACCCAAGCCAGACATCCTCCCTAATTTACTCTCCAGAGCAGGATCTGCTAATAGATCAGAGTTGGATTTGTGAATTACCATTTCACCTCTCCAGGGACTTTTCCTGAAATTATAATGGCTTTTGTTCCTCTTTTTTCCCTTCATGAAACTGCCACGAAATTTTTCTCCATTATTGAGTATGAAACCCAGCTAATTAGCACAATGGCAGCGTGTGAGGAGGCCCTGGCTGCGTTCTGCATGGCTGATAGGAGTGAGTGGCTAATCCCAGACACGGGGCAGTAATGGGAGGAGGAGGAGGAGGCTCCCCATGGGCCTGCCTGGGCGGGCAGCGATGGCAGGGGCAGCGTTGGGGTTTATGGAAATCTCTGGTCAGCACTGGGGTTTATGGAGATTCTGGTCAGCACTGGGATTTATGGAGATTCTGGTCAGCACTGGGATTTATGGAGATTCTGGTCAGCACTGGGGTTTATGGAAATCCCTGGTCAGGCTGAGCCAAGGGCTGGGTGAGCAGCACAGCCAGGGCAGCCTGGGCACTGGGATCTCTGGAAATCTCTGGTCAGCCTTGGGATTTATGGAAATCCCTGGTCAGCCTCAGCCCAGGGCTGGGTGAGCAGCACACCCAGGGCTCCCAGGCACCCAGCCCTGCAGCTGCACAGCCCTGGGATGGATGGATGGATGGATGGGTGGATGAGTGCTGCTCGGGCCCATATGGCCTGATGGCAAGAGAGGATTTAGCTCTTAGTGTTAATGGAGTGCTTTTGCAGGAGCTGGTGCTGCTCCCTGGGCTTTCCCTTGCTGGAGCCCACACCCTGCTCTCCGGCCAGATGGCCTCCAGAAGGCTCCCAAATGTGCCTGTAATTAAAGAGCCTTGATTTCCAAACCCATTTCACAGCTTATTCCTCTGACAATGAGATGGGGCTGCTTGGGCTGCTGCAGGGCAGGGGGAGAGGGAAACACGGCTGGGTGCCCTCGGGAGTGTTTGTGTTTGCTGTTTGCTATTTGTGCAGGGGCAGGACAGGCAGGGGCTTTAAACTGGAGCAGAGCAGCGTTAGATGGGATATTGGGATGGCAGGAGCTTTAAACTGGAGCAGAGCAGCGTTAGACGGGATACTGGGATGGCAGGGGCCCTAAACTGGAGCAGAGCAGCATTAGACAGGATATTGGGATGGCAGGGGCTTTAAACTGGAACAGAGCAGCGTTAGATGGGATATTGGGATGGCAGGGGCCCTAAACTGGAGCAGAGCAGCATTAGACAGGATATTGGGATGGCAGGGGCTTTAAACTGGAACAGAGCAGCGTTAGACGGGATACTGGGATGGCAGGGGCCCTAAACTGGAGCAGAGCAGCGTTAGACGGGATACTGGGATGGCAGGGGCCCTAAACTGGAGCAGAGCAGCATTAGACAGGATATTGGGATGGCAGGGGCTTTAAACTGGAACAGAGCAGCGTTAGATGGGATATTGGGATGGCAGGGGCTTTAAACTGGAACAGAGCAGCGTTAGACGGGATATTGGGATGGCAGGGGCTTTAAACTGGAACAGAGCAGCGTTAGACGGGATATTGGGATGGCAGGGGCCCTAAACTGGAGCAGAGCAGCGTTAGATGGGATATTGGGATGGCAGGGGCCCTAAACTGGAGCAGAGCAGCGTTAGACGGGATACTGGGATGCAATTCCTCCCTGTGAGGGAGCGAGGCCCTGGCACAGGTGCCCAGAGCAGCTGTGGGTCCCTGGCAGTGCCCAAGGCCAGGAACTGGGGCAGTGGCAGTGTCCCTGCCCAGGGACTGGAATTAGGGCATGTTTAGGGTGCTTTCCAACCCACAGCATGCTGCAGCTCTCCCCAGGTACCTGCTCAGAGCTTTCCCCTCCTCCAGGCTCCCTCTGCTCCAGACAATTGTGGGGC
This sequence comes from Ammospiza caudacuta, assembly GCF_027887145.1. NCBI lineage: Eukaryota > Metazoa > Chordata > Aves > Passeriformes > Passerellidae > Ammospiza > Ammospiza caudacuta. Next base: position 8,200,083 of record NC_080616.1, on the reverse strand, counting down.
TCACACCCAGGGCAGGCAGCCAGGCGTTGGTGCTGCAGCTGCCTGATCTGCATGTGCTCATGCTAATGGTGTGGAAACCATTCAGGGCCGGCTTTGTGCTGGGTTTCCTGTGCCCTGAATGGAGCTCTGCCTGAAAGAGGAGAGGCTGGCTCCTCTGCATTTGGCATCATCCAAGAGGGGACTCTCTGTGTGCTGCTCACCTGCTTTCCAAAGGTGGGGCTGATGTGACGCTGTTGGCAGCATGGTCAGAGCTTTGCATGGAATATATGGCTTAGAGAGGCAAATAACAGAGATATTCCTATTTATTCCTAAGAGGAATGGGAGAAACATTCTGTTTGCAGCTCCAGAGTGTTGGGAAATTCTCTGGAGATAAGCTGCACTGCCAGGAAAGTGGAGCAAAAGTCCTCCTTCAGCAGGGGTTTTATGGCAGCTGTAAATCACCCAGAGATGGAGGGGATAAGGCACCTCAGACAGCCAAACCTGCCCCTTCCTCCTGCACCCTGCACCAGCCTGCTCCACCAGGCTCTGAGTGCTGAAATCCCCCCAGAGCAGCCTCTCACCCTGCAGCCCCTCCAGGGGAGGGGTCCTGGTGTCCCCACGCCGGGGATTGTCCCCAGCAGAGTTCAGCTCCTTTGCCATGGTGTGATTTCATGGGACAATTCCATGTGACAGCCCTGGGAATCACAGAGGAGCTGAAGGCTCACAGGACACAGAGCCCCTCATCTCTGCGTGCATCACAGCAGGAGAAAACAACCCCCAGGTGAAGGACTTGCAGCCTTTCCTCTGGAACACAGCGAGGGCCTGAACACTGTACTATAAATTAATTATTTAGATCCCATTCCTGCAGTGAGAGCCATCTGGGCAGATGCCTCCACCCTTCCCCGAGCCCCCAGGAGCTCTCAGCACTCCAGGCTGGAGGAGAGAGCTCCCCACGAGTGTCTCAATGGGCTGGAGCTCCTCCTGCCCTACAGGAAGCAGAGGTGGAACCAGAACAGCTCTCAGCACTTGGGTTCCTCAGCCATTCCGTTTCGCTGGAATTAGGGCAGCCCCGAAGCCTCTGTGCCATAGGAAAGGTGCTGTTTGTGCATGGGGACCTGGAGTGGGCAATGGGAACTGCCTGGACCTGCAGGGATGGCTCAGACAGTTCCTCTGCACCTCAGACAATCCCATTTCCATCTGTGGGGCTCCATGCCCAGCTCAGGGCAGGAGGGCCCTATGTCCTCTCCCAGCTCTGGATTAACAGGGATCCAAGGGCAGTTCTGTGCTCACAGAGGGTCAGGTGTTTGTAGCCCTCAGCTTTGGGGCATTGCCAGCGTCCCCCAATAACCAGGGATGGGGACTGTGGGGAAGGACAGCCCCGGGATGGAAGGAGCTCTGAGGGAAGCAGGGGAGGCGTTTTCCTGGCATGACCCAGGGGAGAGCCAAGAGGGAAAGAGTTAAAAGCTGTCTCCAGGCAGGAGAACAAAACCACCATTGCACTCATCTTGCTGCTGTGCTCATCTAATTACGTTATTTAACAGGATACCCTCTCATTGATTTTAATTACTCACATAATTTGGGAAGTAATTCACAGCACATCCCTGCAGGGTGCATGAGTCTGAGCGGGGAACAATGTGCTGGAGTCTGTGCCAGAGGAGGGAGGGAGGGGAGATGAGCCCAGGCTCCCAGGCCAGAAGGATCTGGAGACCTGTCCCTTGAGAACGGCTCCTCAGGGAGCTGGGGTGATCCATGATATGATAGTGTCACCTGTGATACGATATTGTCACCCATGGTACGCTATTGTCACCTGAAATACAATATTGTCACTCACAGTACGATATTGTCACCTGCAGTACAGTATTGTCACCCACAAATATGATATTGTACCCCACAGTACAATATTGTCACCTGCGGTATGATATTGTCACCCACAATACCATATTGTCACCTGTGATTGATAGAATATTGTCACCCATGATAAGATATTGTGATCCACAATACGATATTGTCACCTGCAATATGATATTGCCACCTGTGATATGATACAATTTTGTCACCTGTGGTATAATACAATATTGTCCCCCACAGTACAATATTGTCACCCGCAGTACAATATTGTCACCCACAGTACAATATTGTCATCCGTGATATACAATATTGTCACCTGTGATTGATACAATATTGTCCCCCTCAGTACAATATTGTCACCTGCACTCCGGGCTTCCCTCCCCAAGATCCCGGAGCCGCTCCTGGTCCCCAGCACCGTTGATCAAACAGTCCCCAGCACTGGTGGCTCTAAAAATGCTTTCACCCCCAGCCCTGCCATTTTCATGTTTTTTTTAACCACAGTTGCACATGGTTCAGTGAAATTGCACCCCCAGCACGCACTTGTTTGGTTTCTTTGCTGTTCTTTTGTAAGTCCCCCTGCTTAATTAGGATGCAAACAATCCCAAAGGAATGTTTAATTAATATTATAGAGCAACAATGGGATGATTAAGCAAGCCTGGGCAGCTGCTATTTATACCCAGGACATGTGCACTTGTTGGGGCCATGAGCGTGTTGAAGAAAAATCCATCCATGGATCTCCTGGTGCCGTTTTATTGCTGGTTTCAATTGTCTGTATCGGGCCTTTCCTCCTCTTGAGGCTGGGCAGGGCTGCTCAAACAGCTCCCTGTGCTCTCACCCTCACACCTCATCATGCTGGGTTTGGGCATTTCCCCTTTGGAAACGAATCCTCTGCAGCCTCTCCGAGGGCTGTGCACAACCTGAAGTAATTGAATTTGCCTTGGGTTGAACTCTTCTGGCACTCTCTAAAAATAAACACTCGATTTCTTCTCCTTCCCGTGGAGCTGCCTCTGCTGGGAGCAGAACCAAACAAACTGGTGAAAAATTAAAGAGGGAAATCCAGCAGAAGGGACACGAGATGGCAACAGCACAGCCCCGAGACTGTCAGGAGCCTAAACCCACAGCAGCCAGTGGCAAATAAATCCATGGGATGGTCTTGGGCACCTTTTAAAACAGTCGCGCTTTACGGCCGGTTTTACGACAGTCGTGCTTTACGGCACCTTTTACGACAGTCGCGCTTTATGGCCGATTTTACGACAGTCGAGCTTTATGGCACTTTTTTACGACAGTCGTGCTTTACGGCCGTCTTTACGACAGTCGCGCTTTACGGCCGGTTTTACGACAGTCGCACTTTACGGCACTTTTTTTTTACGACAGTCGTGCTTTACGGCCGTCTTTACGACAGTCGTGCTTTACGGCCGTCTTTACGACAGTTGTGCTTTACGGCACCTTTTACGACAGTCGCGCTTTACGGCACCTTTGGAACGTGACAAACAGGGGGGACATTAAACACGACACATCATGCTTGTGGTGAGGGCCTCGAGGGGAGAAGGCAAAAGGGACCCCAAAGACACACTAGGGAACACAGAACACTGGACAACACGACACAGACCGGAGCTGTTCTGCACTGCCCACCTGAAAGCTGCCATCAAAAGTAGAGCCGCTCCCTTTAGCTGTCCTAAGAGGCCCTTGGAGAAGATTGCTTTTCCATCTGCTAATTTTTAAATCTGTCCCAAGAACTCCCAACCTGCTACTCTCCCATCATCCCATCTCCAAGCCATGGCCCTCAGCTTATCTTTTGGATGATTGGTGATGTGGATCCACGTTGCACCTGAAATGAGTCTGCCTTGGAGGGCCCCGTGATGGCCTGTGAGCCTCTCGGTCAGCTGCAATAAAGAAAATGAAAACCATGCTGGCTGTTGTCCCTCCCTCCCTGCTCTGCCCTGGCAGCTCCAGCCCTGGCACAGGTGGGGCATAATCCCAACCTGAGGAGCTCCAGAGCAGGAGGAGCCCAGCCTGAGCCCAGCACCCTCAGCAGCAGCAGGACCTGGGGACTCCAGCCCTGGCACAGCCCCAGAGGGCTCCATCCCTGCCTTTACCCCCCAAATTCTGCCCCTGGCAGCCCCAGGGGCTCAGTCCCACCAGGCAGCAGGGGAGACACCCAGGAGCCTCCTCCTGCTGCCCCAGAGCAGCTTTTGCTGTGACTCACCGTGCCTCATTCACCACCTCACTCATTCAATGATTACCTCAGCCCCGCTCTGGGAGGCTTATCTCACACCAAATCCTTCTCAGTGGAGCCCTGAACGCTGATTGTTCCAGAAGGAAAGGGCCCAAAGCTGCCTGTTGGCTGCTGATCAGGGCGAGGGAACCCAGGTGCTCTTCCTGCCCAGGCTGGCAGGGAGCTGTCCCAGCTGTGCCAGCTGCCCCTGCCACATCCAATTGTGCCACATCCATCCCTGCCACATCCATCCCTGCATCCATCCCTGCATCCATCCCTGCATCCATATCTGCCACATCCAATTGTGCCACATCCATCCCTGCATCCATCCCTGCGTCCATCCCTGCATCCATCCCTGCATCCATCCCTGCATCCATATCTGCCACATCCAATTGTGCCACATCCATCCCTGCCACATCCATCCCTGCATCCATCCCTGCATCCATCCCTGCATCCATCCATCCCTGCATCCATCCCTGCGTCCATCCCTGCGTCCATCCCTGCATCCATCCCTGCCCCATCCATTCCTGCCACATCCAGCCCTGCATCCATCCCTGCGTCCATCCCTGCGTCCATCCCTGCATCCATCCCTGCCCCATCCATTCCTGCCACATCCAGCCCTGCATCCATCCCTGCCCCATCCATTCCTGCCACATCCAGCCCTGCATCCATCCCTGCGTCCATCCCTGCGTCCATCCCTGCATCCATCCCTGCCCCATCCATTCCTGCCACATCCAGCCCTGCATCCATCCCTGCTTCATCCAGCTCTGCCACATCCAGCCCTGCTCTTTGCTTCCCCTGCTCCTGCAGATTAATCTGGGGCTGGAGCCCGTGTCAGGTCTCCCTCGTTTCAAACATCATTTATCATACAGGATTATCCTGCAGGGGCTCCTGTGCAGTCAAATTTAATAACATAAACTGCTTCAAATCAAATGATTCCTCCTGTGAATTTAAGCCAAACTGACACAGCTGCTTGACACTCCTTATTTGCAAAGCTAAATGAGAGCTGGGTGTGGGATGCTGGATGTCTGCAGCCTCAGAATGTCACAGCTGGAACCAGGGGCAGGGAGAGTCAGGGTGCAGGGGAGCTGGGGCCAATTTACCCCAGGATTTGGGGCAGCCTGGAGGGAGGGGGCAGCAGAGCTGCAGCACTGCTCCTCTCACTCAGCTCCCCAAAAGGAACTGGATTTCTGTGCAAAACACCTGCAGGGAAAAGGCACCTTAGGGGTCACCTCCATGGGCAGAGGGCTGGGCTGGGGCTGCTGCTCTCCTTGGGTGGTTCTGGAGGAGAGCCAGGGCCTTTTTGGGTTTCTTGGCTGGAAAACTCCTGGAAATCAGAGCTGGGAGACACCAGCAGTGTCCCTGAGCCGGGCGGGCACGATCCAGGGCCCGAAAAAGCTCCAGAGTCCCAAACAGCTCCAATGTCCCTGCCCAGCCCAGGAGCTGCTCCCCGCTGAATTTGTGCTTTGTTGGTGGCTCTGGCAGCAGCTGGCCCGGGCTGGGCACTCAGAGCATCCTCCCTCCCTCCTTCCCTCCCTGCTGCACAAGGGCTCCTTGTGCCCCGCGCCGCCTCCGTGCCAGCCCCATCTGGGCTGGGGCATCAGGGAAATGCCAGGGCTGTCTGACCTCGGGCAGGGCCGGGCGTGGGCTGGGCTGAGCTGTCCCTGGGTCCCCAGGGCTCCATCCAGGGCTGGCCGGGCCCAGCCAGGACAGGGCTGCAGTTCCAGCTCTGCTCCCCACTGCTCCAAACCCTCTGTTAGGTGACTTCAGCCTCCTCTGGTGCTGCTGCCCCTGCAGAGCATCCTGCTGCAGATGGGGACAGAGGATCCAGGAGAACGTGGGTGATGGGGTCCCACCACAGCAGGAAAAACCCTTGTGTGCAGCCTCCTGCAGAGGGAGGACAAGAGGCTGTTTCAGTCCCAGGACAGCACAAACACAATTTCCCCATTTCCCTGGGATAGGAGGGCTCAGCCCCAGGGGCAGAGCTGTGCCAGGGCTGCTGGCAGGCTGCAGCACTGGCAATGAACCCTGGTGGGGGGCTACTGAGCCCAGAGCCCCCCAGTGCTGCTCCTCTCCCTCCTCCTGCACAGCGTTTGTCTCCAAATTTGGGGAGTTTCCTTCCAGGAGGAAAGACAGAGCTGTGGCTGAAAGCCAGAGCAGTGACCAGCTGCTGCAGGGAAAGCAGTGCCAGAGCCCAGCCCCAGCCAGGGGCATGGGAAGGATGCCCAGCCCCAGCCAGCAGGGCTGGCACATGCTGGTTATTCACCAAGTGGCACCTGGGCCTCAGGAAAACCCAATTCCATTGCTCAGTGCCTGGTCCTGGCAAAATAAAGAACACATTAATTTGTTTTGGTGATTTCGCAAAGGTTAATGGTGAATTTAATGTGAGTTTTCAAGTTTCCCTGGTGGCTGCAGGATGCAGGATGTCCACAGCCACTGCAATGGCAGGAATGCAGCTCAGAGCCTGCAGAACAAACCTGCATTTGAGCAGCCTGGGAAACCTCCCTGCCACTCCCTGGGTCAGCACCAGAACCTGCAATTAAACCTTCCCAGAGGGGCAGGACCTGTGGGACCATTCCACCCACACTAGGATCATTCCATCCACATTGGGACCATTCCACCCACACTGGGACCATTCCATCCATGTTGGGACCATTCCACCCACACTGGGACCATTCCACCCACATTGGGACCATTCCACCCACACTGGGACCATTCCACCCACATTGGGACCATTCCACCCACACTGGGACCATTCCATCCATGTTGGGACCATTCCATCCACACTGGGACTATTCCATCTACACTGGGACCATTCCATCCACACTGGGACCATTCCATCCATGTTGGGACCATTCCATCCATGTTGGGACCATTCCATCCACACTGGGACTATTCCATCTACACTGGGACCATTCCATCCACACTGGGACCATTCCACCCACACTGGGACCATTCCATCCACACTGGGACCATTCCATCCACACTGGGACCATTCCATCCACATTGGGACCATTCCATCCACACTGGGACCATTCCACCCACACTGGGACCATTCCATCCATGTTGGGACCATTCCATCCACACTGGGACCATTCCATCCATGTTGGGACCATTCCATCCACACTGGGACCATTCCATCCACATTGGGACCATTCCATCCACACTGGGATCATTCCATCCACACTGGGACCATTCCACCCACACTGGGACCATTCCATCCATGTTGGGACCATTCCATCCACGTTGGGACCATTCCATCCACGTTGGGACCATTCCATCCATGTTGGGACCATTCCATCCATGTTGGGACCATTCCATCCACACTGGGACTATTCCATCTACACTGGGACCATTCCATCCACACTGGGACCATTCCATCCACGTTGGGACCATTCCATCCACGTTGGGACCATTCCATCCACACTGGGACCATTCCATCCACACTGGGACCATTCCATCCACACTGGGACCATTCCATCCACACTGGGACCATTCCATCTACACTGGGACCATTCCATCCACATTGGGACCATTCCATCCACACTGGGACCATTCCATCCACATTGGGACCATTCCATCCATGTTGGGACCATTCCATCCACACTGGGACCATTCCATCCAACACGGGAGGGAGGGAAAACATCACTTCAAATAACCTTCAGAAAACACTAAAAATGACAAACCCAGGCTGGAGTGAGAGCTGCGCATTGCTTTGGGGGAATTGTGCACAGCTCACAGAGGAGCTGGGTGGCTCCAGGGACATTTTAAATGTGTCCCTTTGCTCTCAGCAAAATGTTCTGTGCTCGGCTGGGTTCTGGTCAGAAGCAGAAGCCTGGGACTTGTGGGAGGTTTTTCTTTCCCCCTTTCTTTAGGACACTCTGCAGTTAAGTTGTTTTTAACCAGTCAGACATTAACCACCAAGTGCTTCAGGACCTTCCTGTCTGACCTGGCTCTCCGGGGCAGGACTGCAGCTATTGCGCTAAAATCCATTAAAGAAGAACTTTTATTTTTTACCCAGTGAGAAAACGAGCGGCTCGTGGGAGGCAGAGGGGAAGGAGAGGGGCGGGAAGGCTGCAAATATCCCGAATTAGAGCGGCGATGGCAGCGGAGCCTTCCCAGCCTGCGCCTCTCCCACACTCCCATCTAGCGGCAGCCCGGGCTCGGGAGCGCTCCCCGCCCTCCTCATCCTCATCCTCATCCTCATCATCCTCACTCAGCCCACGCACACCCTACTCTGTGCCCCAGTTTATACAGAGACGTGCAGCAACCACCACGTTCACTGAAATTACTTTATTGCTAAAATATTTTACATTTCAGACAGATACCAACCTGCCAACACGGTGGTGCTTCTGCTGCTCTGAAAAAGGAGCTGCAGGGGTGCCTTGAAGAGAAGCAGCTGAAGTGACTGCTCTGGTCAGGAGGCAGATGTTTCCACATCATCCAGATGTTTGCATCCAGTCCCGTTTGGGCTGCATTAGGAACAGGGCTCTCTAGAATTCACCAGCTGCATAAGGAACACTTTTATAAAATGCTGTTTACAGAGCCTGCTGCCCCTGGTTCCCAGTGATGAGCTCTGTGCCCTGTGCTGACATTTCTGCTCTCACCAACTCGAGGGGGGCAGGAGCCCCCTGCCCTGGGGGTCCCTCAGGGTCTGACCCGCACACACAGAGGATGGAGCACCCAGGGGCCTCTTCAGATGCTGCTCCTTGAAACTTTATAAACAGCAGGGATTGAAGAATGAACAAACGCCAAATGAACAGAAAACCCCTTCAGCTGAGCAGGGACCCCCAGCCAAAGCCAGGCTTGAAACTCAGCATCATCCTCCAAGGCAGACAGAGCTTGGGATGGAACCAAACTCGTGCACAGCAGAGTCACTGTGGAAATACCAGAGAAATAGCTGCAGCAGGACCACCTGTAAAGGCCAATGGGCAACACAGGAGCTGCCTGCTGTCCCTTGGGAGGGGTGCATTAAACACAGCTCAGGGTATTGGGGGCACCTCAACAAACCCCCTGACCCACCAGGATGGGAGAGGAACCCCCAGAACAGGGAGCAAACCCAAAGGCTGGAAACGGTAACAAAAACACAGAAACAAAAATGAAAATGTACTAAAATTTAATCATTCATAAAAGCTGTAATTTAATCTGTGACAGTAAAACACAAGAAGCAATATTAGAGTTGGTTTAGTATATTATATATTTTTGCTTTTAAAGCCATAGAAATCAGTTATCCCAGTTTTTTTTCCTATAAAAGACCCATTTTTCCAAAGCATTATGCACAAACATTTTTAATTAGAATACAATGGCAGAATGAAAATAATGATATTCCGTAACTTTTAAATATAAAATGAAGTCAATGACTCAAAAAGTTATTTGTTGCAGTGAGTTCAAAGGGAAATTTTGGATAATATATATTTATAGTTATAGATATAAAATATAACAGTGGAACATTTTTAGTGCTTGATGGGGAGAAATTATGATAAAATGGTCAATATGAATTTTAATTATAGTAGCAATCTCTAACATTTGAAATGCATCCATGCTCCTTGGGATAATCATATGCTAGAGTCAATTATATTTATTTTCACATCTGTTAATTGCTATTGCAAAGGAGGAGGAATATTGGCTTTCATTTCCAAGAGATATACACAGAGCAACTGCTTTTTCCAGGGGCTGTGTGCAAACCATTTTTAAGATCTAAATTCTTCCTGCAGGATATAAAAAACAGGAGAAGCTTCTTCCGATATGTTACTTGTTTCCATAAGGTTCTGAAGTTGGGAATGCTGGCACTTTCCATTTAGGCAACAGTTCTTCATTCCTGCAATCTGGAGGGAGTAGAAGAAAATACAAATGAGGATGATGGGGGGACATTTCTGACTCTGCTGGTGCCACCAGTGACCTCCAGGGCCTGAAAGCCAACAGGCAGCAGAGGAGCTGCTTTTTCCCACAACTCAGGGCTGCTCCCAGGCACAGAAAACAGGAGATTGTGGGAGTGTAACTCTCCAAATGCCGTGCTTTATCAGGGCCAGAGCAGTGCCAGCCAAGTGCCAGCCTGCTGCCCCTGCCCGATGCCAGCAGTGCCCAATGGCAAAGGCAGGGCTGAACAGCACAGAGCTCACAGCTCAGCACAGAGCACAGCACAGCTTAGCTCAGCTCATTGAAATTACTTTATTGCTAAAAGAAAGTCATTTCAGTAAATAAAAAATACAGTTCGGTAAATAAAAAATAAAGTTCAGTGCAGCACAGCACAGCTCTGCTGGCTCCAGGAACCCCCCGAGAGCTGGCAAAAGCAGGAGGCAGAGCAGTGCCAGCACCCAGTGCCCCTCTCTGCCCCAAATGGGGACATTTCTGTCCCAGCCCTGGAGCTGCAGTTCCCTTCCAGAGCAGGACAGAACAGCTGTGAGCACACAGAGCTCCCTGCCAAGACACACAGGAAGATTATTTATAGCTCTGTCCAGTCTTGGTGTGTTTTTAGGTTGGGTTTGTTTGGGGGCTTTTAATGCTTGTTTTGGTTTGGGTTGTTTTATTTTTTTATTTCTGTGCCACTGAACCCCATGTCCACCCAAAGCCATTTGCAATTGTCCCCAACGGTGCCAGCACAGGGACAGCAGTGGCACCAACGTTTACAGAGAATCACTAGTGTTTCTCAGAGGATAACCAACATTTACAGAGAATCACTAGTGTTTCTCAGAGGATAACCAACATTTACAGAGGATGAAAAGGAAGCACAAGCCAGCCCTGGGGCTCAGGGGAAAGCTCCTGCTCAGTCACCTCAGGAGCAGCAGCAGAGGGCAGGGCTCTGCTGGGAGCTGCTCTGCTCACCTGGCCCAGGTGGGACCCAGGCCCCTCTTACCTGGCTCAGAGCTGCTGCATGATGGGAGTCTAAAGCAGCAGACATGATTTCTTTTTAGGCTTCTTCTTTTCCACTGGTGTTTTTCTATTTATCTGTCTGACCAGGTCATAAAAGATCTGCAAATGAAAAGCACAAGTGATAAAACACAAGCTGTCGGAACTGAGGCAGGCTGGGGAGCTGACAGCTCTCTCCTGGTGCCTGCAGTTATGTAAATTCAATTAAACCGCTTGAATTTATTACACATTTCTCAAGCAGCTGCTTATGGAGAAGGGAACCCAAAGCTCCCATCAGAACTGAAGGGAGCTGCAAACTCAGTTTATCAGCACTACAGCCTTCAGAAGGGCAGGGCAGTGAAACGGCAGCAGTTTCCTTGCTTTGGAAAAGTGGGAGGAAATCGGGATTGACAAAGGGGTTTTTAAAGCAGGCACAAAATCCTCAGGGATCAGCAGCCCAGGGCAGCCCCGGCAGGAGGGGACAGCCCTGTCCCTGTGCCCGAGCCCCCAGTGCCACCAGGGACCACCCCAGGGCCGTCCTGCAGCTGCAGAGCCTGGTCAGAGCTGCTGCTGCTGCTGGGAGTTGTTTTCCCAGCAAGACTCAGCCCATTTATAGCAAAATGAGCTTTGCAAAAATGCGTGCAGCTGGGTCACAGCATTGAGGAGAAATATTTCAACCTTCAGAGGGCTCCACCCTTGTCCTTGTTTATTTTTTCCCCTTCCTGGAGTGGCTGACGGCTCACAAATTCTTGTTGATTCCAGAGAAATTCACAAGACAAAGAAACAGTTTATAACATATTGTAACAACTGAAATCTGAGATTTTCCTTCCTCATAAATTAGATTATTAAAGTGCTAGAACTGACTGTGAGTACAGCCATCTGCAACAAGGTTTCAGGAATGGCACCATCCCTAAAAAGAGTCAGTGTGCTGCAAGAGCATCTCAGAGGTCAGCAGGAGGTCATCTGGATTAAAAACTTATTATCTGAAAGGTTTGGTTCACATGCAGCAAATGCATGTAGGAGTTTATCACTCTTTACCCAGATTTTAACAAATTTAGGAACTCCAAAAGCAGTGAGAAAGCAAGAATAAATCCCAAAAGAATGCAAATGGCTCCCCAGCCCAGGAGGCAGCAGGACAGAGCCCCAGTGCCCTGAGCTGCTTCACTCACAGCTCCTCTCTTTGATTCCCTCAGCTTTTGTACTTTTCACAAGTAGGAAATATCAGCTGGCAGCAAACCAGAACACGGAGATCGCAGCGAGAGCAGGAACTCGTCCTCCAGATAAGCACAGTGTCCTCTGTGCTGTGGGGGCTGCAGAGGCAGCAGGGACAGGCAGGACCCCCAGGGGTGGGGGTGGCACCCCAGGACCCCCTTGGCACGGGGTGAGGCCCGAGAGGGGCACTGTGCCCCCCAAAGCTGGGAATGCTCACAGCCCTGGTCTGGCACCTCCCTGGGCATCTGCTGAGGGCTGAGCTGCTCCTTGCTGCATCCCAGCCCAGACACACACACACAAATAAATCCCTGCTGGAGCAGCCTGGCTCAGCTCTGCTGCTCCTGAGCCTCGACCAGGATAATCCCAGCCCTCCCAGCCCATCCTGCTGGCTGCCAGGCTGATCCCAGCCCAGAGCTGCAGTTATTCTCAGTTCCTGGGGCTCCCCTCCCTCCCAGCCCATCCTGCTGGCTGCCAGGGCAGCTGGGCCCAGGCCAGGATCCTGCAGCTCCTGCTGCTCCCACAGCCCTGAACGGTCCCAGTTATCAGCTCTGCTGCACGGGCTCAGCTCAGCCTCTGGCACGGGCAGATAACTGCAGCACACTCAGAGCTGGTGCCTGATGGGGAGCAGAGCTGCCCCAGCCAGCCCAGGACCCCAGGAGCAGCACCCAGAGCAGAGGGGTCTCAGTTAAACCCAGGGAACTGCTCAGGTCTGCCTTTGGGCATGGCTTTAGCAAGCTGGGGGCTTGCAGGGGCTGTGATGGGGCATCTGCAGCCAGAAATGCAAATATTCCAAACCCAACAGCCAACCCCACACGAGACAAGGAGCACAATGGCATCACCCACGGTGGGCATGGCGGCAGTTATTGTGACAAACATTCTCTCCAGATAAAGCTTATCTAAGCTAAAAGTCATCCAGCTCTCTGTTCATGGCCCCTGGGAGAGGCTGTAAAACACCTCTGAGAGAGCTGGGGACTCACCCTGGCTGTGCAGGGAAAAGAGAGCACATCCCCGGGGCAGACAGAGTGCCTGGCACACTGCACGGCTGGCACACTGCACGGCTGGCACGCTGCACGGCTGGCACGCTGCACGGCTAGCACACTGCACGGCTGGCACACTGCATGCACGGCTGGCACACTGCATGCCTGGCACACTGCACGCCTGGCACACTGCATGCATGGCTGGCACACTGCATGCACGGCTGGCACACTGCACGGCTGGCACGCTGCACGGCTGGCACACTGCACGCCTGGCACACTGCACGGCTGGCACGCTGCACGCCTGGCACACTGCATGCACGGCTAGCACGCTGCACGGCTGGCACGCTGCACGGCTGGCACACTGCATGCATGGCTGGCACGCTGCACGCCTGGCACGCTGCACGCCTGGCACACTGCACGCCTGGCACGCTGCACGGTTCCCTTCCCCAGCTCAGACACACAGGGTTCAATGCCTCATTCACACTGGGAACACACACCACAGGAGGCGCTCACCTCATTTACGTTGATTTTCGACTTTGCAGACGATTCTAGAAAGGCACAGTTACACCACTGTCGTGCTAAGTTCTGCCCCTGCTCTTTGCCCACGACTCGTTCTTCCTCCAGGTCACATTTATTGCCAACCAGGATCATGGGAACCTGCACAGGAGCAACAGGGGGAGAAACCCATCAGCAAGGTCGTGTGCAGGCAGCTCTGTGCTGCTGTGGCTCTCAGGAATGCAGGGGGGGAAATTTTTCTCCTTAAAACTCCCAGCCATAGCCATTAGAGAGTGATCATATTTTTATTTTTGAGGCGTAAATTTTCCTTATTACATCGGGAACCTGGAGCCACAGTACAGATGAAGCAAATGCAAATAAAGCTCATCTGAAATCAGATCTACAGGCTCTATCAGCTTACACAGAGCTGTAAATATCCTGTTCTTTAGAGTTTTCTAGACAGTTAAGAGAAAATTTCTCATACTGAAACATGAAAATGTGTTATGAACATGTTCAGCAAGAAACCAAAGTGAATCAAGATGTGAAATAGGGCAAAAAGGGATACTGAGATGAGTAAGCAGTGCAGGTTTGAAGACATGAAACTGTGTAAGATTACTGCAGAAGGTATTAAAGGTTTATCCAAAAATGGAGTTTGGTGAGCAACTACCTCTGATCATTTGCTGTTAGGTGTAGGAGACGGGAATTTAAACTCTTCCAGATACAGATAATGTAATGATTGATGTACTGGGACTTTACACATGCTCTGAAAGCTCCCTCAGCGCTCCCCAAGGAGATCCTGTGAAAGCAGCTTTGTGTGTGGACGCCCAGCCCTGGTGGCTGGAGAGCAAAGCCCCTTAAGCTCCTGCAGGAACCCTCCCAGCCACGCTGTACTCACATCCTCGGTGTCCTTCACCCGCAGGATCTGCTCCCGCAGGTCCTGCAGGTCGTTGAACGTGGACTGTGCTGTGATAGAATATACTAGTGCAAACCCCTGCCCGTTCTTCATGTACAGGTCCCTCATGGCTGTGAATTGCTCCTGCAAGCAAACGGGTTTTACACTAATTAGCCGTTGAATGCAGCTAATGAACGGTTCCAAAGGAATACTGCTATTGTGCTGGAGACAAGAATGCAGTGCCACAGATGGATTTACATATTTACCCGCCACAGAAACCCACTGGAGCATGGAAATTGAATAAAAGCATTAACACTCCCTTTCCCTTTGCTTTGGGTTTTGTTGGTTTTTTTTCCCTTTATAAAGGGCTTCTTGGAAAAATGGGGGAAAGATGAAGAGCAGCAGTAAAACCATCTCTGCATGGTTTTATTGACTGAAATGCCAGAGCAGGCTGGACAGTGCCAGCCCAGAGCCCCAGCAGGGCCAGGACTTTTACCAGACCCACCCAGCAATGGTTCCTGCTCCTGCTGCTGAGGATTTCCAGGCTTTCCCAATAAAACCAACCTCCAGGGAGCCCCAGGTGCCTGGGGTGTGTTGGTTTGTTGGGGCAGGGCTGTGCCAGCTGCAGGTGACACTGGAGGGACAGCAGGGCAGTGCCAGGGAGGTGCCAGGGCAGCTCTGCTGGGGAGCAGCCCCCTTGGCTGGCACTGCTGCAGCCTGTGGCAAATTCACATTTCAAACCCTCCCGGAGCAGAAAGCTGACATGGGGATGGCACAGGAGGCACCAGGCTCTGTGTGCCAGCATGGGTAGAGCTCTCCAGGCACTGGCACTCACCTCACTGCTGAGGTTATCCAACAAAATCCTTCATTTAAGTGACTGCACTGATTTACTGCCTTTGCTTGGGCAGGATTACTGCTCCTAAGGAAGGCACTGCACAGCAATGAGATACAGAAATGGCACTTACTGTCCCTGCCGTGTCGAGGATCTCCAGCATACACTGCTGACAGTCTACCTCCACTTGCTGA
Organism: Ammospiza caudacuta; assembly: GCF_027887145.1. NCBI lineage: Eukaryota > Metazoa > Chordata > Aves > Passeriformes > Passerellidae > Ammospiza > Ammospiza caudacuta. Next base: position 8,184,593 of record NC_080616.1, on the reverse strand, counting down.
GGAAAGAGAGAACAAAGCTCAGAATGAATGGTCTGCATGGGACAGGCAAGAGAAATCCCAGCTCTGGCTGCACCTCTGCACAAAGGGCTCTCAGCAGAGAGCACCTGCAGGGCTGGGCAGCTCTGCTCTTAGAGGATTAACCATGCCCCAAGCCAGGCATCTGGGTCAGCTCACATGCTCCAGGACTCCCTTCATTAGCAAGGCTTAAATGAGCAGCTCACTGTAAACATCTCAACTTAAGTGAGATTGGAAATATCTCAACTTAATCCACTCTTGCAAATCAAAGCACCCCAAAACTTGGATTTTTCTTTGCTGCCCAGAGAGAAGGGAGTAAGGAAGAGAAGAAAATGCAAAATGTTTCAGGACCCTCAGAGTGAGACTTTGCAAATCTTCCACTCTCTGAGAAATGTCTTGGATCTAAGGAGGGTAATTCCAGGAAAGTCAAGTAAATTTAACAGCAGAACTCACGGCACAATTTAATTCAATTATCACAGGCACAAATGTCACAACTTTTCAGTGTATGTTTTGGTGCCTTTAATGTGCTGACACTTCTGCTAATCCGTGGAACAATGGTTCACTTGACATCCACGCAGGGAAGAAAGCAGCTCTGTGCCTGGATTATGTAACAGCCCAGGGACCCTGCAAGGACTCTGCCCAGCAGCTCCAGCCCTGCACCCAAAGCAGCCCCAGGAATTCCCTCTGTGAGACTTGGAGGAGATAAAAATGATGGTGCTTTACCTTTCTGTATGAATCTTCTATTGTTGGGTCATATTTCTCAACAAAAATTCCCTGAACGAACTGTACAGTCTGGGGAGGAAGGGAAGAAAAACATCCTGAGTGAGCTGAACACAACCAGAAACATCAGGGAAAAGTAACAACAGTAAATCTGCTTTTAAAAGTCAATAGTAAGGAGCAGAGTAAAAGACATAAAATCTCTGTTTTGAAAATAAAATTGCCCTGAGTGTGACAATCTGACATGTGACACTCCTGATCTCTGCTGGACTTTACCTGCATCTATAATAAGTGAAAAGAAAGGCCAAGGGAGGAGCTGCAGGTCTGCGGGTGGTTTTGGGTTCTGTGTAGATCCAGGACTTTTACAAGTTTCCCTGTTTGGGTGGTGCAGCCCAGCTTCAGTTTCCAGCTCCCTGCAAGGCTCTGCACCTCTGGGCACCCTTGTAAATCCTGTCACCCTCTGCCACTCCAGCAGAGTTTCAGCCTCAGAAATGGGATCAAAGTGCTGCACAGACAACAAAAGCTGCTGAACAACTGTGGCTTTGTGACTGTGAGGGTTTCTGCTGCTCCACCAGTGCCCCCAGCAGCAGCCTCAGCACTGGGCTGGCACAGAGGGGTTAAAGCAAGCAGGATCTGCAGGGAACAGCCCCAGTTTGTCACTGCAGCCACGCACACAGGGCTGGACATGAACACCGGGCTCTTTGTTGCACAGGTCAGTCTGTGCAGTTGGGAGAATGAAATTTAAAGTGACCCCCAGATTATTTTAAATCCCACCTTGTAACCTCTCCTTGCCAATGTTTGTAAATAAGTACACAGACTGTGAAAGCTAAATATTATCCACTTCTAGCTGCTAATTGGCAATTACTGTGTGCTGCTATAAAAATAATGGATCATGAATTACCAAATTCATGCATATGAATTACCAGATATGCTGACTTAGCACCCAGCCTGTCAAAAGAATTTAACTTTTGTTTACCAGACTATTTGAGTATTTGCATTTCAGCTGATCAAAAGGTCAGGAATGGTGCTGACTCAGGCTTCACATCACAGAGAAGGAAATTCAAGTATGTCAGATGCTGAGTAATTTTTATTTACAGCATACTACTAAGTGCCCCACTTCACCTAGTGAGTCTTTCAGAGTTACATAAGAAAATTAAGATAATCAGGGAAGTGCTGGTGGCAAAAGCAATACAGATTGCTCACACTGCTGTGGAGGAACAGAGCTTGTAAAAAATTACACCTTGTAAACACCTTGTAGTGATTAGGGTGGCATTGCTGAAGAGTGCATCAAATTTGATGTACAACTGAGTAATCTCTCCTCCTGTTCACTGGGGTTCTGCAGGTGATTTACCAGGATTATCACCTGGCTGTGGCAGCAGAATAAACAATGAGGCAAGACACGAACACTGCTCAGCCATTATCGTGCCAGTGACAAGGAGCACTGCAGTTCTTGCTGCAGATAACTCACACTTGACCAGTTCTTTGCCTGTCTGCTGGAGAGAGCTGCTCGACCGCTGAGTGATAAATGGGTGACAGGAGTTTCTCTCTCAGTGCTCCACTCTCAGCCCTGCTGTGCAAAGCTCTCCTGAGGAACAGGACAGCACTCCAGCAGAGCAAAGCGCTGCTCCTCCCTCTCTGCAGGGGCTGTGGATGCTCTCAGGGCTGGGCTTGTGAGCCAGCTGCTGCCTCAGGATGGAAACCCAGAGCCCTGCAGGTGTGCAGGGCTGATCCCAGCTCTGGGACTGATCCTGTGATTGATTCCAGCCAGGTTTCTCCTGTTGGGCCTGCAATGCTCACAGACACTCAGCTGTGTACAGCACAGCACGCGTGCAGGAGGCAGACATGACACGCTAATTAGCAGCAATTAATCACCTCTCTGAAGCATGGCACAGCTCCCCAGCCCTGGCACAGTGGCTAGTGAGGTGCTGGCACGTGCAGAAGTGACCCAGGGTGCCCAGAGCAGCGGTGCCCCTAGAAGTGACCCAAGGTGCCCTGGTGTGCAGGGAGCTGCAGGGCTGGGGGGCTCAGGGTGACCCCAGACTCACCAGAGCAGACTTGCCCACACCTCCTGAACCAAGGACCACCAGCTTGTACTCACGCATGGTGTGGGCTGTGCAGAGAGCAGCGACCTGCAGGGCAGAGAGAGGGCAGAGTTAGAGCACAGAGCTGGGGGCTGCCCTGAAACAGCAGCACCCTGCACCTCCTGAGAGTGAGAATGCCTTCGCTGCCAGCCTGGGTTTCATCTTCCTGAACACAAGGCTGAGAATGGCACTCTGACAGCCCCAGGTCAGGGGAAGTGGCCACAGCTGGGTCCTGCCAGAGAGGAAGAGGATGGACACAGCAGGGACAGACACGGCGGCTGGGCTGGGCACCACGGGCTGTGCCTGTGCTCTGCTTCCTCAGCCAGAGAGGAAGAGGATGGACACAGCAGGGACAGACACAGCGGCTGTGCTGGGCACCACGGGCTGTGCCTGTGCTGTGCTTCCTCAGCCAGAGAGGAAGAGGATGGACACAGCAGGGACAGACACAGCGGCTGTGCTGGGCACCACGGGCTGTGCCTGTCCTCTGCTTCCTCAGCATTTCACGGCCCCAACCAGAGCACGGGACAGGAAAATGAGATCAGAAAGCAGCAAGTGAAGAGGTTTCCCTCTCCTCTCCACCCCCAGCAGGGAGGGATTTAGGTCAGTGCTTTCTCTCTGGAAAAGGTCAGGCCCAGCACACGGCTGCCAAGGCAGAGCTCTCTCTGCTCGCCCAGCACAGACTCTGCCTTTTTATGGAAATCTCACAACTCCCTCAAGTCACTACGCAGCAGCAGCAAACCGTGCTGCTCCTCGAGATTCCCTGACTAATAAGGCAAATGACAAAGGCAGTGATAAACACTGGCCAGAGTGTTTACAGAGCAGCAGGCTGGGCTGCCCCTGCAGCAAACAATGAGCTCAGCAGCGAGCCCCTTCCGCAGGGCTGCGCTTCCTTCCCAAGTAAGGCTGCACACACACACACACACCAGGCTGGACAGCCCCAGCCCAGGCACTGCAAACCAACCCTGCCCACGACTGTGGGCTTTGGGACAGAAACCTCCTCCAAGGGCTTTGGGACAGAAACGCACCAGGAGCCTGTGAGGAACAGGGGTGTATTTTGTGTTTTCAGCTGAATGTCACCCAGGTATGGGTTAAACAAAAACTCAAACATCCCATGGGCAGCTGGAGAGAGACCCAGATTCCTGTGATCAGTTCAGCACGACTTTAAACTCATTTTAAGGCAGAATAACAGAAATAAAGGGCTTGCCTGTGCAGTCACAGAGCCAAGGGAAGCTGCCCTTCCCTCCCCAAGCCCTGGGCAGGCAGCAAGGCTCAAGCAATCCGTGCAGCCCATCACTTTAAACACCTGCAGGAGGTTTTTCTCCAACTCCTGAAGCCCATGTGAGTGCAGCTGCCTAACTGCAAATTGTGAAAACAACTCAGACCAAAAGGGGCTTTCCAGAACCCCAAAGGCAGAGCAGGCACGGCTGTGCACTCCAGGACACTGACAACAGCTCTGGCTACATTCTGGGAACTGTGAGCTCTTCTGCTCCACCATTTCCCTGAGAAGTGACATTCACTTCCTTTCCTTCTGATATCGTGATTTTGAATGGGATGGAAAGGGGAATTCCAATTAACAATTCTTTTCCCCTTGATAATCCCTAGAAATTAAAAGCTGATGCATTTTTTATAAAGCACAAATGCAACTTATTGATCCAGTTTGTCTTCATTTACCTACAGTCCCAAAGAAAACCCAGAAAGCAATCAAGCTAAGGGTTAAATTTAGTTGTGAACTATTTAACTTCTTATTTATAGTAGAAAATACTTGTGGGAAAGCTTAAGCTGGGAGCAGTACAAAACTAACTTCTCATTTCTTCTCTACAGTATTTGCTGATTTTTTTTTCAGGTGCAACAGGAAACCAAGATCCTGAAAGGCACGAGCCTTATTACTGTAAACCCCACATGCCTTAATTATCTTGTAGCTCTTTCACAAGTATGTTAATGTTATCTGTTTATACGACATGAATAGAGAGCTCAAGAAATTACTATGCTGCATCCCAGCCAACTTTGCATTTGGCAACTGCTGAAGCCCACCTAAATGCAGTGAGACACAGCAGCATTCATTTCCATCCAGAGCTCTCTGGGAGGGAACAGCTCCATTTCCAATGGAATTGGACTATGGCTGTTGAGTGTTCTTTGGAGTCAGGAGAAGGGTATGATCACTAAAGAGTGTAGAAAAATTAACTGTAAATGTTGTGAGACTGGTCTCATTAATTCAGAATGCTGTAGTGCAAAAATAAAGCAACAGCTGAGTGTGTCTCCTTGCTCCCTTTGGCCAGTGTCCTGGTTTGAAAAGTGAGTGAGTGTTTTTGGGATGATGTGGTCAAACTGTGACAGCCAGGCACAGCCCCTGAGCCCCAGCAGGACAAACAAACAGGGGCACAGAGCATGAGTGCCACCCCAGCACTGCCCCAAGCTGCAGCCCCTGTGCCACTCCATCACTCTCCAAACCACCTGCATCACCTGCAGGGCAATGAACCACAGGGTTCTGCATCTGTAATCACCAAAAAACTCCGCTTCAGACACCTGATCCACCAGAATCCAGCTGTGCTCTGCACTCTTTAACAGGAGCATCTCTGCTGCTGCCACCAAAGCGCCCAGGCAGAGACAGAAATGGACTCTCCCCATTCCCAGCAGCAGCCCCAGCTGCCCACAGAGAAGTGGAGCAGACAGGGAGGTAAAAACCTGCAGGATATTTGTGTCAGTCTCCAGAGGCAGAGCAGGCACACATCCCTGGGAAGGACCACGGCTGGATACAAACCCAGCTGGAGCCCAGCCCCAAGCGTGGCTGCTCCCAGCAGCCGCCCCTGGGCTCTCCAGGCCCTGGTGCCCTCTCAGCTGCAGCAGCCAGGGCTGAGCAGGCAGGAAGGAGCAAACTCGAGGGTATTTCCCAACAGAGCTGCGGGAGGCCCTGGGGACAGGGGCTGAGGCCACCCAGGACAGAAACCTGATGCAAAAGCGAGCTGCTGCTGTTTCTAGAGTTTCAGCAGCTCAGCAAGAAGTTTGTAATTTGGGCAGTGGGGACAGAGAAGTGTGAACCAAATTGAGCAAACACAGCACTGAAAGAGTGAGTGCAAGAACTTCACTTATCAATTACTCACTCCAACAATGTTCACAGAAATTTCATTTAAAATATGATGAGAACACTAAAAATGTCTTACCTTGGCATAAAAGATCTCTCATCAGTGTTAGCAGCTCTACTGAAGGTTCTTCCAGGCTCCCCACAAGGAACTGAAAAAAAGAAGAATAAAAAAAAGGAGTTAATAGTTTTTCAAGTGTCAGCATTTGTGAAGCATCTCTGCAGTGCTTAAGCCAAAGCACCCTGTTCCTGTGGACCTCTCCTCCCCAGAACACTCTGCGACTTCACTTACACCGGAGAGACTCAAACTAATCATGTCTGAGGTTGCATCAAGCTCTGCAACACCTACAAAGTTCAGTCATTTTAGGGAATCCAGCAGGTTTGTGGCAGGGCTCCTTGCCCAAGAGCTTGAGAAGCTCCAACATTTCCAGTCCCCAATCTTTGTTCAGCAGCCCTGAGCAGCAGCAGAGCTGATATTCAGTGATCACAGCAAATCAAAATTGTCTTGAAACAGGTAACGGAAGCTCTCATAATCCTTGTCAAATATTTTCCCAAGTGTAAGAGAAAGTGAGCCTAGAGGGCAGGGTTATTGGGATATTGGGATGAAATCCTTCCCTGGGAGGGTGCACAGGGTGGGCAGAGCAGCTGGGGCTGCCCTGGATCCCTGGCAGTGCCCAAGGGCAGGTTGGAGCAGCCTGGGCACAGTGGAAGGGTCCCTGCCATGCCAGGGGGACAGGGCAGGGCACTGAGCTCCCTTCCACCCCAACCACTCTGGATTTTTGTGCAGTGCCGCCAGTGCAAGCTCCAGCACTTCACAGAGCATGGCTCAGCTGCCCCTGCACCCAAAGAGCACAGCCTGAGTTTAAATGGGGCTGAGAGAAAAGGAACAGAAAGGAGCAGCACAGAAACCACAGCACCAGCTCCTAGAGACAGTGTGGGATGGCATCTCGAGGTGCAGCTCATCCCCAGCACTGAGGGGCTCTGCTCCTGCACCCCAGCACTGAGGGGCTCTGCTCCTGCACCCCAGCACTGAGGGGCTCTGCTCCTGCACCCCAGCACTGAGGGGCTCTGCTCATCCCCAGCACTGAGGGGCTCTGCTCCTGCACCCCAGCACTGAGGGGCTCTGCTCATCCCCAGCACTGAGGGGCTCTGCTCATCCCCAGCACTGAGGGGCTCTGCTCCCTGCTCCTGCACCCCAGCACTGAGGGGCTCTGCTCCCTGCTCCTGCACCCCAGCACTGAGGGGCTCTGCTCCTGCACCCCAGCACTGAGGGGCTCTGCTCCTGCACCCCAGCACTGAGGGGCTCTGCTCCTGCTCATCCCCAGCACTGAGGGGCTCTGCTCCTGCTCATCCCCAGCACTGAGGGGCTCTGCTCCTGCTCATCCCCAGCACTGAGGGGCTCTGCTCCTGCTCATCCCCAGCACTGAGGGGCTCTGCTCATCCCCAGCACTGAGGGGCTCTGCTCCTGCACCCCAGCACTGAGGGGCTCTGCTCCTGCTCATCCCCAGCACTGAGGGGCTCTGCTCCTGCTCATCCCCAGCACTGAGGGGCTCTGCTCCCTGCTCAGCCCCAGGAAGATGCCCTGGCATGGAGGAAGATGTCCTGACAGAGAGAGGCAGGCAGCAAGGGCCACTCACCTGGCTGTGAGGAGGACAAAAGCAGTAACTCCTTGCTTGCCCATCACTCACACCTCCTTGTGCCTGGCTTTCAGCAGCAAAGCAGAACATTGAACATTTCCAAGGGAAGAGCGGGGTCAGCACCGTGCCCTTCTGGGCGAGCAGCACAGATGTGCAGAAGGGCAGCACCTCACTCAGGGCTGGCAGTGCCACCCCTGTGCCCGTGCCCTTTCCCAGATAGAGGCAGATCCCTGGGCTGCTGCAGCCACGTGTCCTGGTTATTTTTATCCTGGCAGTTCAATGCTGAATTGTGGCTACTATAAACAAACCTGTTTCATTCTCAACTTGGAAATGTTCTCCGTGCCAGTTTTCTTCAGTTACTATAAACTAGGCCATGGAAAGTGGTGGATTTTCTTTTTTTAAAAGTGTCAACTAAACATTGCTCAACACTCTACCAAAACCACTCCATTACTCAGAGCCATGTTGGCAAAACAAACCCAAACCCAGCACTTGTTCGAGGGGGAGATTTACAGCGATCAAAGCCACGCTTGAGCTGACAGATTCCCTCCAGAGTAAAAACAAAGAGTCCAAACAAACAGAGAACGATGCAGCAGCAAAGGCTGGGAACTCCAGGCCAAGGATCTCCCCTTGAACCAGCCCAGCCCCGCTCCTGGCTCTGCCCAAGGACAGCTCCTCTCAGCACCTGCTCCCTCATTGGTTCTACACCGTGTTCAGAGGGCTTAAATTACTCAATGGTGTCTAAAGCACAAGAAATACTTCCCCAATGCTCACCAAAGCTGTCAGCAATTACACAATGGCTCCAGAGCTGTGCAGGGAACAGGGATGTGCACCCCAAAGGGGCTTGGCTCAAATCCCACACTCCTTAGCAGATACCACCTCTGAACAGCAGCAAGGCAAATAGAGATTACCCTGCTAGTTAGCAAGGAGTCTCTTTAATTAATACAAATCACTGCCATGGACTCACAAAGCCTTCTCCAAGGCAGTCAGAGTCCCTGGCTTCAGGGCACAGGGAAAACTCCTCCACCTTTCCTGAGGCCGCCAACTCCAGAAAAAGGAGAGGGAAGAGGAAAACAAAAGACTAAAAGACCAGACTAAGCAGAAAGCAGGACTCCAATGTGACTTCAAAAGCACAGTTTGACAAACTTCCGCTCACAGACTCTGCATTTATTTCCTTGCTCATTATCACTGCGGTCTCTGACACCACAGCAAGTGTGTTTTAGGTACTGACATTACATAACAGGTAACATTTTATAATTTGTGCCAGAAATCTCAGCCTCAGTTTGGTAATTTTAACACCAAACTCATTATCATTTCCACTGCCTGCTTTCAGCATCAAATCAAACACCAATCAAGGCAGCAAAGGTGTAATTAGCTATGCACAAGCCTGCTGTGGGGTGAGTCATGTCACCACCGAGGTGCATTCCTGATGCTGGAACATGCAGGCTGTCCCTTGTCCAAACCATCAGTAATCCAGGTGTAAATGTATTTTCCTTTCATTTTTCAGGTAACAAATAACCCCAAAAGGACCCAGCAAGAAGCACACACAGAAAATGAGGCTGGTGACAAGCCAAACAAGCAGACAGGTATGCGAGAACACAGGAGAACGATATGGGTCAGAGGTGCTACCTGGAGAGCTCCATCAGAAAAGGCAATAGAGCAGCCCTCAAACCCTGCATCCATCCCCAAAACTGCCAGCCCAGGTGTGTGCAGCTCAGAGCCACATCCCAACCACACTTTGTGCATCACCCCACACCTCCTGCAGCCTGGCAGGCTCCTGAGCCAGGGCCATAAAGGCTGGGCAGAGAGTAAAGTCCTGCAGCAGCAGAGCCTGGGCTGGGCTGGAGCTCCAGCAAATTAACTGCAGCCCACACAAACACGGCCCAGAGACAAGCTCCTTGGAAAACAGCAATAATTCTGTCACGGGAAATAGTCATTTTGTGCACAAACACTCTGGGATTGATCCTCCTCAGCCTGTAATCTTTTGTGCAATCAGCCTCACGCTGAACCTGCAATTTCAAATATCATAATGTTAACTTCTATGGAAGTGGCTGCCTAATTATTCACTGGAAATTGCTCTGCTATAGAAGCTCTCCAGGCAAGGAACAAGGGCTCTGGGCAGCTAAAGCCTGTCGTGCTGAAACGGCTAATTTATTTTTTGTCCTATTGCTCTGCACTTGCAGAAAGTTGCTAGGGACATGTGCCAGCCAGACAAAGGCAGGGGAAAGGAAGCCAGCAGCACAACTCAGAGCCCAACACACTCTGCATCCCCAAATTAGAACAAAGCCCTACGTCAGGGGCTGGAGCTGGCAGCTGCCCTCCAGCCAGACTGCAGCACTCTGCAAAGGAATGCCAACCAGAGCTGCAGGCAGGGCACAGCAGCGGGCACACCGAGGCAACACACACTGCTCAGTTCCCAATATCTGGAATGGTTTGAGGGCAGGGATGGCAGGGACGGCAGGGACAGGGATGGCAGGGATGGCAGGGATGGCAGGGGCAGGGATGGCAGGGATGGCAGGGATGGCAGGGGCAGGGATGGCAGGGATGGCAGGGATGGCAGGGACAGGGATGGCAGGGATGGCAGGGGTGGCAGGGGTGGCAGGGACGGCAGGGCACAGCTCCTCCCAAGCAGCACCACGGCCACATTCACCATTTCTCCTTTTCCATGCAGCCCCACTGGAGCAGCTCAGCAGAGGGCTCTACACCATTCACAGGAGTTCTCCACAGCTTTTTTTGGAAATAAAAATAAAAAACCACTTCCTTTCCCCCTTCCTCATCAGGCAAAGATGTAAACATTAAAGGGCAGATCTGCCATTGGGCACAGCAGCCGCTCAGGGCACTTCCTCCTTTTGCTGCCTATCACATCCACAACTTGCCACTGATTTTTAAACCCTGTAAAGTTTTTCATTCCTCTCCATTTCCTTTAGTGGGAAAAATATTCTGACCTTTCATAAAACAGATTAAATTCCAGACAGACCTGAGGAGGCTCAGTGGTAGCAAAGACCAGCTCCATTCTACTTGGAAGGAATAATTTGTTGTGCTGATAGTAGCTTGGCAACATTCGCCACTATTCTTCCTGGTTTATACAATTAAGAGTAAATAAGTGACATGAGGTAGATAGATTGGCACTGAAAGTTCAGCCTGCACTTTAATTATTTTATTTCTGCAGTAGTAGTGACGAGACATTGGCCATAAAGTCCAGTTTGAGCTTACTTGGTCTCCAGCATAAAAAATATAATAGGGAAAAGCTTCCAGGCCACTAAGGATTCTTTGAAACCTCTCAATGAAGTTGGAGAGGTTCAAACTGCTCTTCCCTTGTATTTCAAGCTGGCAGTGGGTAGGTTAAGACAAGGTATTGGGAAGAAAGTCTTTACCCAAAGGGCAGTGAGGCCCTGGCACGGAGCAGCTGTGGCTGCCCTGGAGCCCTGGCAGTGCCCAAGGCCAGGCTGGACACTGGCACAGGGGAAGGTGTCCCTGCCACGGCACTGGATGGGCTTAAGGTCCTTCCAACCCAAACCGTTCCATGATTCTATGGCTTACACCCACCAGTGATAAACCCTAACACGGGGCACATCCCAGCCCTTCAGCACACCGGGCTAACTCACAAACCCCAGAAAATGCTGAGATTCTTTAAATCTGCCCGGCACAGCCACCATGATCTGTGTTTGCACGCTGGCTGTGACCGTGCAGCCCGTTCTAAAGGTCAGCTCTGCATGTGCAGCCCAGAGATTTTCACTTGCCACAAGCAACCACCCCCCCCATTCCCACGCAATTAAACGCCTCTTTTAACAACAATTTCCACAATGAAAAGCCCCACTGACCATATGGCCGCTTATTAATACTACATTTGTTTATCAGTTTAAATAAACCCCCTGCAGCAATGAGCATCCGTGTAATGAGAACTTAAACACAGCTCACAAGGGATGTCCTGGCACTGCCAAGTGGGACTGCACCTCCCCAATGCTTTTCAGGGCAGATTTCAAGGCTTGACAGGAACCTGAATGGCACTGAGTGCACAGAATTAACTGCAAATAGACGGGAAAGTAACAGTTTCGTTACGTTTCGTAAAGAAATTAAGTTATTTAATGTGGTGCTTAATCCTCCAGTATTTAGCTCAGCCCCTTAATGCTGCTTCCTGGAACCTTGGGCCAGAGTGGGGGTGGAAACTGAATTTTCTTCTACAGCGAAAATGAAACTTCCTTCTGTGTGAAGGTTTTAACCGAAGGAATATTCAGACAGTTATTAACACTTCAGTGCCAGAGAGAGAGCTTCGAGACCAGAGGGGTTTTAACCAAACTGCCAGGCCTGCCCTCTACACCAGGGCTTCTCTCAAATTTCTTAATCCTCCTGAACCTGCTTAAAAGGGAAAAACCCCTTTGACAATTCATCCTGGAACTTCCTTTTTGGTGAATAAAAGGTGACATTAAAGGAAACAGCTCTGGTAGTTTAATCAGTTTTATACGAGCCATTTCAGTATTTACAGGTCAAGCTTGACTACAACCAAAACAGACAATTATAGAGCAGCCTTTAACCAGCAGCAAGGCCAGGGCTGGGGCAGCACAGGGGCTGGATCTGACTCACAGGAAGGGAGGGCACATCCCAAAAATCCTCTCTCCCACACTAGTATGTGCATTTGTCAAACACACAGCCTGGGGACAGGAGGTTCTGCACTATGCAGGACCTGGGCACACAGCTCGCTTCATCTGAGTGTAAATTGCCATCTCCACAAGTTCTGCGCCTTCCTCGTGGTGAGAACACTTTCCACCAAATTAAAAACTTCCTCTATCTGTTTTTTTCTGGAGTAAATCTACAAACAGAGAATCAGACCGACCCACGCTTTCAGCACAGAACTACCACCACTGGTTTGTAAAGTTCCCAAATCTATTTCAACTTCCACCCATGGAGATGCAGGGGATGTGAACCTGGCATGAAAAGGACAAGGGGAGTCACAGCATGAACAGGGCAAGGGCAGCTACAGCACCCAGCTCTGCACACACACTTTCATCCTCCTGTGACACCTGCTAAGCCACCCAGCTCAAGTTTGCTCTGCTGCCAAATGGATTTGGACTCAATTATTGTGTTTGCAACAAGGGTTTGGGCAAACAGCTCGTTTAACAGAGGCTGCAAAGTACTGGAATTACAGAAAAAAGGACAAGCCCCACTTTCTCAGAATCACACCACCGAGGAAAGTGCCCTGGAGCATTACAACATCTGTTTGATCATTTCTAATGGGATTCCTGAAAAAGCCCTGACTGCATTCTAGTGATCAATATGCCAATGCAGTGTATTCACAAAACAAGGCAAAGCCATAATAATATTGTAACCTCCACAACTTCATAAGTGATCTGATGAGTTAAAAGCCCTAAATGCATAAATATTTCATAAGAAAGGCTGTCTGGAACCACTTCAGTCTGTATCTTTAATCATAACGTTATTTTCAGCTACAATTAGTGTTATAATCTAAAGCAGAAAGCAACAATTGGCTAAATTTATTTTATCTTCACCCATATTTACTTCATAAATCCAGCAAGTTTTCTGTTCTTCAGGCCTGATACCCAGTAACAGTTACTTAGCACAGGATTGACAAAAACATCAAATCTCAGGGTAAAGCAAGATGTGCTGGAATGAGACTGTTACACAAAAAAAAGGAGAATTGCACCAGAAATAGCCTTACCCAGTGAACTATGAGTTACTTTTAACTATCACGTGGTGAGTGGCATATAAAAAGATATTATTCTGCACGTCAGCTGTCTGTAATGAAAGTTTTCCTCTTCTCAGCCGCCCCTCCCTACCACTTCAAGTCTATTTGCATGAGAGAAAAGCACATTGCATAGAAATACAACACAAAAGGCATTGCATCCAATGCATGCGGCCGAAGCGCTCCTCCCACGTCCTCGCTGCTTTCCAGACCCAGGGTCCATTTCCAGGTGACAAGGTGGGAAATGCCCGATTGCACAGGGATTCCTGCCTGGGACAGGGAGCTGCAGCAGGGCAGGAGCAGCCCCAGCTGCAGCAGCGATGCTAGAGCAGCCTGCACTGCCCTCGGCTCACACGCAGTGCCCCGCTCCAACACGACAAGTTCACATTTTTGCAGCATTACAACACCGCACAACACAACCTCATTGAACCCAACAAATATTTCCACCAAAAAAACCCCAAAACATTCCAGCCAGCCCTGAATGTGCAGTCTCTGACCAGGGAAATGCAAGGAAATGCAAGTGTCTGTTTTCCTGCAATGCTCCAGCAAGCAGCAGTTATGCAACACAGCCCATTGACAAGCACGCTCCCAGGTGCAGAACATTCCCAAAAAGCAGGGCTCTGACAAAGCAACAATCCCCATCACAGAAATGCTCACCCTGCTTGTTACATGGAGCACATTTCTGAGTGCATTCTGCCTCACTGAAGCCATGGATAAAGATTTGTTTCAGCCCCAACACAGCCACTGCTGTGGGCACATCCAGACCTCTTGCTTCAGTGCCCCAGATGGATTTAAGTATTTCCCATCTTATCAATATTCACAATAAATAACAAACCACAATGCCTCGGGCCACCTGCTCAACAGGACTGCCATTGCCTGGCTCCCCACGTTTTGAGTCAAACAAAGTCAAAGAGGCGAAAGAGCAAAGCCAGCCACCTGCAGCCACGGGCTGTGAGCAGCCCTGGAGATTCATTTTTGCCTGTTTTTCCTGTTACCTGTTTCTCCCTGGAGATTCCTTTTGGGCTGTTTTTCCTGTTACCTGTTTATTCTCTGGTATAAAAGCCCAATGCAGGGTCAGGGTCCCCCTCAGACTGATGATTCTGTTCACCAAAAGAAAGCAGTTTCCAAAGCATGCCAAGCCTGCTTTTGTCAGCATCTGGGCTTCCCAACCAAAAAGATCCAATGGGTGCCTTTGCCTGGGTTCGGGTGAAGCCAGGGCAGCTGCAGTGAGGAAGTGCCTGTTCAGGTATAGCAGGTATTTCCCAACTGCCAATACCTGCTGGAGCACACATCAAAACATCAAAACACCGTCTTTATGTGGCCACCCGACCTGCTCCAGCAGCTGACAGCTGGGAAAGAGCCCCAGCCCTGCCCTGGGCCCTGCTGCCACAGAGAAACAGAGCCAGGCAGTCCTGAGCTCACCCTCAGCCAGGGCTTTGAGCACAGCCTGCAATAGAGAAGTTACAGACCCAAAATGACTGGGCATCCAGGGAGGGATGGGCTCTGGTGTCCCATTTTCTCCCACACACACCCCTGAGGATCTTCCCACAGCACATGAATGCAATTTGAGTTTAAACACAGCATTTCTGATCAGGAATGTAACGCTCGGTGCCTCCTCCTCGAGCACCACCCTTCTTCCCACAGCCTCCTCATTTTAATATTGTTAAATGGCTTTCTCTACACAACTTCATTACTGCAGCATTTGCAAGGGAAGAAGGGATCTCTCAGGAACCAGTTCCTGTCCCTCTGCAGATCAAAACTTGTTTCACAGCAGACCTGGGAGTGAAACGGCACCAGAGGTGCGGCACAGAGTGCTCCAGTGTAAAAACCAGGTACCAAGAGCTGAGCAGGCCCACGTGTGTCCTGACTGATGCTCTGCTGTCACTGGGTTCCCTTTCCCTCATAGGGGAGCTCAGAAAACAGGCACTAATTAACAAAATTATGCTATCACAGGAAATAACAGGAAGCTTCTCATAATGAGCCATTTAGCTCTGAAGGGTTTCAGTCAGACATGTCAAACCAGCTCACAGAGGATGTCAACAGGCACCAGCACACAGCCAGCTGAAAAACAACCAGCACAGACCCTCAATCTGCTGCAGGAGAGAGGCAGCTCCAGGTAACTCCCATGAACACAGGCTGGTCCTTGCAGGTAACAGCCTGGTACCTCTCTGGAACATTCTGGCACCAGAATGAGGCCCAGGGCACGCTCCTGCCAGCTGTCCCAGCACAGCAAAGCCACCACAGCATCCCTGCTGCAGCACCAGGCTGAATGAAGGACACTGCCCTGCCCGGGCCTGGCAGGAGCTGCAGGTTCCTCTCTGTCCTCCATCGGCAGTGCTACTGGCACAATTAATGTGTATATTCTTCACACCCCTTCAATCCTTTCTCCTCTGGTGTCACAGTCCAACAGGGCTCCACTCCCCCAGCACTGATGGTTTTCACTCTGATGCTGGTGCTGGAGACCCTGAACTGCATCAGCCGGGTTCCCACTGGGCTCTGGCTTCCAGGAGGTGCTGAGTGCTCAGCAATGAAGGTTCCGCAGTGGGAAACAGAGGATTCAGAGTTTGCCTTGCCTTCCTCCCCTCCAGGGGTGAGTAACGCACACAGCTCCATCCCACCCCCTGCACTGGAGCCTCTGAGCCTGACCCTGCCCTCCAGGAGCTGCAGGGAGCCCACGGCAAGGATGGAGAGGGACCGTTCACATTCACACAAGGTCTGGCACCTGAGACAGGCTGGACCAAGCTCAGCAACATGGACAGCTCGTTCTTCCTTCAAAGAGACTTTGGGACATCCTTACTTATCTCCGCCATTAGGTGTCATGTTTCCAGCAGGAGCAACTTTCCTGAAGAGCAAACACAAATGCCTACAGGAAAATTTCACTCTGGGATTTAGAAGCATCCTTTTAAGAAGACGCTTTCATTAAAATTCTGTTTAATTTCCAATTAACTATTAAATAAAAGAGTAAAAGAAAACCAGTAACTACTTCAGCACTCAACACAAAATGAACTGAGGCCATACTTTAACCACCATCCTCACTACCTCATCTTCAAAAAATAACCCAACAACTCCTGAAATCAAGGCCAAAAAGTCCAAACAGCACCCCTGGACTTGAGCAAGTTTTCAAAGTTGTGTCTCTCTTGAATCTGCTTCTGCCAAATTAAATACACAAAGTTATAAGAAGCGACTGATGTTCAACACTAATGTGGCTCATCAGAAATGAAAAGAAAGTGATAAAATAGGAAGTCTCCCATATTACCCTAAAACCCAGAAGTTTTGATCAGGATCCACAGCCAGAGCCAGCTAAGCTGATTTTGGCAAGGCTGAAAGTAACACTGGATCAAGGATAATTCTGAACTTCAAACAGCTACACATAAAAAACACTTCAAATATAAAGCCTAAAGGTTTGAACTTATGTATGTTCAAAAGATACACTTTGTTTCCTCTAGGAAAACAGATAACAGGTTCCTGTTGTCAGAGCATTAGGATTCCTCTTGAAGATGATTTTTAAAGTCTGCAGAGCTGCACAGAAGCAATCTGTTCTCTAAACACTGAGTTCAAAGTGCCACTGAGCGCGCTGTGCACGTGCAGGGTACAAGAAAAAGCACTGCAATATAAAGTACAAACAAATGCTTGGAGTTGTTTATGCCCAGGACGATGATTCAATATACAATTAAAACTTTAATGTTCAAGTACATCCACATGTCACCCTCCTGCCATTTAATTACTTTTCAGTTTTTTTAAGAACAGTCCTCAGACTGGCTGAGCAGCCACCAAATGCATCACCAATAACTCATGTCTGTATATTTGCAACTTACGGCTTCAAATATAAACTGCTCCAACGCTCTGTGTAAACACGAGCCTCCAAACAAAAGCATTAACCTGTCACTGGACTTATGCTGCGCGAGTAATGCGGCCCGTTTGGCAGGAGATCCTCTCAAACCTCCAGCAAAGCTACTTACCCTGAACACAGCCACGCCAGGGCCAGGACACGTGATGGCAGGATCCTTCCCGGGAGCCCTGGGGTGCCAGCCTGCCTGGGACAGTGCCCTGAAGTGATGGGCATCATCCCCAGGACCAGGCTGTGAGCAGGAGCTGGGCATCGTCCCCAGTACAGGCTGCCCTGCAGCGCTGGGCATCCCCAGGCCCAGGCTGCCCCGAGCAGGAGCTGCTCTGGAACTGTTCTGGAGCTGCTCTGGAGGGATAACTCCGCTCCCCTCCGGGATCAGGCAGTGCCAGCACTGCGCATGAAAACAGATTTTTATTTTTAGAAGCGGCGCGAGCGCAGCACTTCCTGGCGGCTCCACCTTGAAGAACGACAGACGCTCTGTCACCCTCCATTCCAAAAGCAGCATTTCACAACTTCTGCTACCTGCCACAACACAGGGAGGCAAGGGACAATCTGCTGAGAACGGCAAGTGACAGTTTCCCAGTTTGTAACTTGGCACTGAGAACTTCTGTTGGAATATGCTGCCAGTCTTCGCTCGCATCAATAAATCGATGCCTTTTTTCCTGCCACGGGGATGAACAGAGCATTAAATGTTTTTATGTATGACACTGATTTTTTCCATAGCAACCGGATGTGAACATGGCATTCCCGGAGCAATGAAGTCACTATAGCAACGTGATAATGATGTCAGAATAATCAGCATTTCATACTTGTGAAATACATGGCTTCTGTGAATTCAGAAAGTCACAGAGACCACAAGAGCAAGAGTGCTCCATCTGGAACTTCCCTTTAACTTGTCTGCTTTTGGATAACTTCTCATTAAAGGCACAGAGCTTTGCTAACGCACCATTTTCTGTTTCTCCGAGCCCCATCCATTACTTCCTGAAAGTCTCACAAATTCCCGCATTAAACCCAAGGATCCGCTACACCAGGGAGAATTACTGACACACCATTTCAGCATGAAAAAAGCAACGACACCAATCACAACAGTGAAACATTTCACAGCAGACAGGCACTGTCAGCTGAACAGACGCTCTCCTCGACTCTTCAAATAATCTGGTGTCTCTTTGCGGGGAGCAACACAACCACTCAGAGAGAATTACAGCAGCAACAGAAATTACAGAGCGCCGGTACAATACTCCGAAGGCAGACAGGCGTTTTCAAGTCAAACAACTATTTCAAGAAATATTATCTCCCCTGTCAAGCTACTGAAAGGAAAAAAAAAAACGAGTTTTCATGGTTTGCCCTTCCTGTTTGCAGCTCTTTCCAAGCTGTGCGCAAAGCAAGACCCAATTCCAGCTCGGTGTCAGTCGGAACTGGCTCGGCTGTGTCCAAACCCCAAACCCACACGTTCTGGACCTCAAATATCACCAGCAAAGACATCAACTAACGAGAAGCACCTAAACACCAAAGTTTCCCTACGCAGAGAACGGCTTCTCTTTAAAGCGAGCGAGGGAAGTGCAAGAAGCCTTTCCAGAGCTGAGGTGGTCTGGGACAACCGGTCCTTGGGAGTGGGGGATGATGATGGGCTGGGAGGGTGAAGATGGGCTGGGAGGATGGAGCGGAGGGTGAGGATGGAGCAGAGGATGGGACGGAACGGAGAGTGAGGACGGACCGGAGGATGAGGATGGGCCAGCCCGCTGCTCCACGTGGCTCACGGGGGGCTCCCCTTGGCTTGTCCCACCTGCCCAAACCTCCTGCCGCCCATGCGGGCCGCTTGTCCTACCGTGCCCCGTGCCCCGTCCCGCCGTGCCCTGTGCCAGCCCCCCGGCCGTGCCCCGTGTCCCGTCCCGCCGTGCCCCGTGTCCCGTCCTGCCGTGCCCTGTGCCAGCCCCCCGGCCGTGCCCCGTGTCCCGTCCCGCCGTGCCCCGAGTCCCGTCCTGCCGTGCCCTGTGCCAGCCCCCCGGCCGTGCCCCGAGTCCCGTCCCGCCGTGCCCCGTGTCCCGTCCCCCGGCCGTGCCTCCAGCCCCGCTGTCCCTTCACTCCGCACAAGCCCCGGTGCCCCTGCCCAGCCCAGCGCGGGCAGCGCGGCCGCCCCGCACGCACCTGCCCGCAGGGGCACCGCGACAGTTCCGCCTGCCGCCGGCAGCCCGCCCGGTGCCGCACAAGATGGATGTCCGGCGGGGCCGGCACGGGACCGGCCGGCCAGCACGGGGCCGGGGCCGGGCCCAGCGCCTCCCCCGCGCTCCGGCCGGGCCGCGGGCAGGGAGCGCCCGGCGCGGCCCCGCTGCCCCCGCCCGGCCCCGCCGGACTCCGGCCCGGCCCCGGCCCCGGCCCCGGCCCCTGCTCCGCTCCGCCCGCCCGCGGCCTCGCCAGGCCCCGCCGGGACACCCGCGGCCGCCGCTTCCCCCGCCCGGCCCCGGCCCCGGCCCCGCCGCCTTCCCCGCTCACCGCCGCCCCCGGGCCGCTCCCGCCGCCGCTCCGCCGCCGCTGCGGGCCGGGGCTGGGGCTGGGGCTCGGCTGCTGCCGCGGCCGCTGCTGCTGCTCTGCGCGGCGGCGGCGCCGCTCCGCTCCGCCCTCCGCCCTCCGCGGCCGGGGAGGAGCCAGCGGCGGGCGGGGACCGACGGGCCCGCAAAAGTTCCGGGAGGCCGGGGCAGGTGCGGGGCCGTGTGGGAATGGGTACCTGGTGGGGTCGGGTCTGTCCCTCGGGACCGGCTCCGTCCGGGGATGGGCACCCGGCGGGACCGGGCCGGGCCCGGCCTCTGGTGGCCGGAGCGTGTCCGGGGCAGGGAGCGGAGCCGGGAAGCGGCTGGAGCGCCGGGAGCGGCTGGGAAGGGGCTCAGCCCGGAGAAAAGGAGGCTCCGGGGGGACCCTGAGGCTCTGCACAGCTCCTGACAGGGAGGGATAGCCGGGGAGATTTGGGGTCTGATCCCAGGGAACAGGGACAGGAGCAGAGGGACCGCCCTCAGGCTGGGCTCAGGGTGGATTTTGGGGGAATTTCCCCGTGGAAAGGGCGGACAGCAAGCAGGGTGACTGGGCTGAGGGTGTTTCCATAGGGAAATGATGCTGCACTGCTCACACAGGACAGGACAAGAGTCACCAAGAGGTCACCGAGCACTACCACATCACAGGGCTCAGGAGCAGCAGCACAGCACCTTCACCCCTTAAACACCTTCTCTTGAAACACAACACTTCAAACAGTTTGTTTTCTTGTTTAAAAAAGCGTGAAAAGAAGGAACTGTAACATTGACGTGAAGTACACGTGCAATTGGCAAGAAACAGACAAAGTGCGGGAAGGGGAAACGGAACATGAATGGAAACTGCACATAAATGGGAACAGCACATAAATGTCCTGACGGTGTTTTTGTCACTGAGGTTTGTAAGTGACACACAGGGAGGATCGGGTCAGGAGTCCAGCACAGTCACTGATCTGGGAGATCACTCATCTGCCCCAACTTAACTATAATTCAGCTCTGCACACTCCAGAAAAGCTAATGTCAACAGTCAGTAAATTTCAGGACTTTCTTTCCTCATTGGGAATGTACAAATACCCCGGGAGGAGCAGTCACTCCATGGCTGCGATGCCCGAACATCGCACGCCTGTAACTGAACCTGCTCCAGTTCTCCCTCTCACAGCTTTGTGTGTGCAGCAGAAATGAACACCCAGCGCAGAATTTTGCTTCCAGGTACAATTTGTGGCTGCTGATAGCGATCTGTAAATCGCTGTTTTTATGGCTGCAGAGGTGTCTCCTTCCCTGGGGACCACCGTGAGCAGGTGAATCGGGTGAATCTCTGTTTGATGGGAATCTCTGCAGGCAGGGTGATGTCAGGGAAGGATTTCCACGCTTGTCCCTGCAGGACTTGGCAGCCCCAGCATGAGAGGCTCGGGCACAGGGGTGATAGAAGCAGCTGCCTGCAAGGATGCTCAGCACTCTTGGTTGAGCAACTTGTTTATTCAGAGTAAAACGTTATCGTGAAATCTGTGAACTTAGGAAGTTACTGCTCAATGTTTAAAAACATGAGGCTGTGTCTGGAAAGCAGGCAGGGGCAAAATATCAGCAGTAACTTCCGTTTCAAAAGCTGTGTAAAAACATATTCCTGTGGGCAGAAACTGCAAGGGATGCAATTCCTTTAACAGGCTCAGTGTACATGGAAATGTTTGAGCATTCTGCAAGGCTTTACCCCAAATTTCCTTTGAAATTAAAGCTTTAGCAACCTTTGCCCCAGATATCAACACATTTGCAGCTTTTCCCACTGAGCACCGACTGAAGAGTTTTATTGTATCCAAGAAATCGCACACTTATCTCTTTCATGGCTCGTGGAGCATCTTCCAAGTTTCAGAACAATGAGGGTCCAGGCACACTGAGGGCCTGACTCAGCAGGACACAGCTCCTGTTTGATGTCAGCTCTGGCAAGGGTGACTTTTTCCCCCCATTTTCTGCAGGTTCGAGTGGAAGCTGATAACATTTATTGCTGAGTCAGACTTTGCAAGTACATGAAATTAGATCTGGATGTGAACGTGGTTATGAAATGATCAGAGGAGGAGAAGCAGGTCCAAGTTCAGCTGAAACCAGAGGCACTTTTCCTGGTGGCTCCAGCAGGGAATAAACCTGGATCTCAGTTCCTCCCAGCCCCAGTCCTGCCCTCCTCCAGGCACACAGAGCTCTTGCACTCCTGCCGGCTCCTTATCTCCCATCGGCAGTGGTTGCTGGTCAGCAAATCCAGGCTGTCAGCAGGCTGTCACCTCCCGTGTCCACACCGTGTCTGTCCCGGGGCATTTCCCTTTTCCAACAATCCCCATCCTTGCAGGGACATCCCCAAGTGGCTGACAGCGCTGACACCAGCAGCAACAGCACAGGGTTATGATGCAAAGAGAATGGATTCTCTGCATCCTGTCACATACAGGACACCCCTGGAACATCCTGGACACGGCCCAAGAAACCCAGTGACCCTTCACACTGCACTTTTATTGGAAAATGGTGCCGTTTATCACAGCCCATCTATTTCTACAAAACAAGAGTTGCCACAATAACTTCTTCCCCACACTCTGCAGTCTAGATCCATTAATGTTAAATTACACCAAGATTTCTCTCCCCTTTTCCTGCTATATGGCAGCAGTAAAAACTGAAAGGAAAGCACTTATTTATCCCAGAACCTGCAGCAGGATTGCAGTTTCTCACCTGCTCGTGCAGCTGAGTTGCAGAGGTTGCACTGAGCCTTCTGCAGGCGAATTAATGCGAAGCAGAATCCCTCAGGACTTCTTTTATTCCAAAACAATAATTGCCCAATTGGATAAATGATCACAAGTTCAGCTGATGTAAATATGTAGCTAAGGCCCATTTGCTGATTTAATGAAATTCAGAAACAATTTGTGATTGCATAATGACCTTGGATTCCTGGCTGATAGAATCAGAGGGCTGGCAGTAAATGAAAGTGGGTTTGACACCATGCAGCTAATAACACATTATCCTTTAGCTGTGGCCGTCACAAGTGAAGGTGCTGCTCCATCCTGGCCTGCCCTCAGTGTCTGAGCTGAAGTGCACAGGGAAGGAGCTGGTGCTCTCTAAACTCACAATAACCATGCTTTAGACTCCACTCAGGCAGGAATCAAGAGAAAAACGCTCACTCCAAAGCCCTCAACACAAGCCTTTGAAGTGCAAGCACAATATTTTCTTTACAGATGAGATTGCAGTGTATCATTATGAATAATGACTTAATGATGTAATTAACAGTGAGCACCCACATGGCTGCCAGCACTGCCCTGGCTGAGGGTCACCGAGCTCACACCTCCCCTCCCACGCTGGCCTTGCCATGGATCTGAGCAGAAAGGATCATTTAACACCCATTTAAGCCCCCCAGGCTCGGTAGGGCAGGAGATCCCCAAGCAGAAAGGATCATTTAACACCCATTTAAGCACCCCAGGTTCTGTAGGGCAGATCCCCAAGCAGAAAGGATCATTTAACACCCATTTAAGCACCCCAGGCTCTGTAGGGCAGATCCCCAAGCAGAAAGGATCATTTAACACCCATTTAAGCACCCCAGGCTCTGTAGGGCACATCCCCAAGCAGAAAGGATCATTTAACACCCATTTAAGCACCCCAGGCTCGGTAGAGCAGGAGATCCCCAAGCCCTGAGCCCATTCCCAGACTCCCTGCACAGCCCATCCCTGTCCCACTGCAGGTCTGTTCCAAGCCTGCCTGCCTGCCTGGCTGCAGCTCCCAGGTAATTGGGATGAGCTGTGAGCTGTGGGATGTGGGGAGGATCCCGAGCAGGGCAGTGCCAAAGCTCCAGCAGGTTTGCAAGGGGAAAGCCTGGACTGTGGGCAGCCACAGCACGAGAGGCCCGAGCAGGAAAAACTGGGACAGCAGAGCTCAGCATGGGCAGTAACAAGTGTTTTTCTTTACTGACAAACGTTGCTCGCTGCTCAAAGGCAGCTGCCACCACACATTCTGTATTACCCAACTCCTTCCTGTGCAGCCCTGCGGGGCCAGGCACCGCTCACCCCGTGTGCCTCCTCCATCTCCGGGCACCAAACCTCCTCCTCTGCCTGCTGCTTTCATCCATTTCACCCATTTCAGCTGCAGCTGCCTTTCCCCTCTTCTATTCTGTAAAATCCAGGCAGTACAGTACAAGCAAGTTGGGGGAAAGGAAAAACCAAAGATAAAATGAAAGTTAAAATGTGACTGCAAGAGGAAGTCAGAGACATCCTTTGCCTGGGTTTGTGGAACCCACACATTGAGACAAACAGTGCCTTGAGATTAAATGTCATATATATATTGAAATGAGAGCATGTCTAACTCAGTAAGTAATCCTTCCCATGTTTCCTTTCATGGGGTTTCAACACTTGCTTTCTTTAAACACAGTCACACAATGAGTGTATTGTAGCCAAGGGGCAAGTTTTGATCAGCAGGTAAAAGCAGCAATCCAGGCATTTGTCTATCGGCTCCTGGAGCCCGGTGAGACCCCCGGGGGTTCCTCATTCCCTGTCCCAGTTAATGGGGGCTCCACTCAGGGCCAGGGCCGGTCTCACCCAGGGTCAGCCGCTCTTTGTGCCTCCAGGGCGGCAGCTCAGCAGGCACGGGGCTGCAGGACAGGGTCTGTAAAGGCGTCAGCGAGGGGATAATGCACTCACCTGTACCTGGAGAGGAGATCTGTGTGCCCACTTAGTGCTGCCCTGCTGTCCTAAGAGGGCTGAACCACGGCCCAGCCTTGGAGACCCTGCAGCACCTTCATCCCTCCCGCTCCCAGGGGCTGGCCTGTCCAAAAGCAGCTGTGTCAGAGGCAGCTCCTCAGCTCCCTTTAATAGCTGCTCCACCGTAATTATGACTGCACTAACACTTAGACTCCTGACAGCACCCTTTGTTTGCTGATTGCTTCCCGAGCGCGAGGGCACAGCCCTGGCTCGGAGCCCCTTTCTGGGCAGGAGCGGGATTTCCTTGGGGAGGGCTGGGCCCCGCAGAGCAGACGCTGAACGGGAGGGAGCACCGGGCCCCTGTGCCTGCTCGGAGCCGAGCTCCCCTGCCAGCAGCGCCACCCTGGCTGCCAGCTGGGTGTCACAGCCCGGCTCTGCTGTCAGCTGTCGCCTCCTCGTGAGTCACTTCCACTGCTGAGTGACTCACAGGCTGTGCCTGGGAAGGGCTGCATGCATGTCCTGTGTGCCTGCCACCCTGCCCTGTCCCCCTGGGCAGGGACAGCGGTGCCACTGCCCCACCAGGGCTGGCAGGTCACCCTGGGGCACTGGGCACGGTCAGGGATCTCCTTGGGGCACTGGGCAGCACTCAGGGATCTCCTTGGGGCACTGGGCACAGTCAGGGATCTCCTTGGGGCACCTGGGCACAGTCAGGGATCTCCTTGGGGCACTGGGCAGCACTCAGGGATCTCCTTGGGGCACTGGGCACAGTCAGGGATCTCCTTGGGGCACTGGGCAGCACTCAGGGATCTCCTTGGGGCACCCAGGGGTCATGGAGAGGCTCCCCACGAGCTGTCAGTGCTGTCGGTGCGTGGCTGCAGCCCAGCTGGAATCCCAGTGACATCCCCGAGACGTTTGGGAGCGCTTTGGCTCCCAGCACTTCCCTGTGTTGCCCTTTGAGAAGGGAGTGTTTGCATAAATAGCAGCAGATGCATCTGCAGTCGCTCGTCTCGCAGCCCGAGCGCAGCCCTGGCAGCGAGCGGGGAGGGAGCAGCTGCGTCTGGAGTGAGAAATGCAGCAGACGGGGCTGCAGCCGGCCGGGCTTCATGGGCTGGGGGTGTCCCAGCTCCGTGCAGGGATTGGGAAAGCCTGGGACCCCGGGAGCAGAGCTGCCAGCCCAGCAGGACCTGAGCAGGGCGGCTGGCTCCTGCCCATCGCACCCAGCATGGCCTGGTGGGAGGGCTGGCATGAGGCTCCCGGGCTGTTTTCCCAGCGAGCAAACCTGCCGGGGACGAGGGCGTTATCTGCCAGACCTCGTTTTACCCTAAACAAACGAAAAGCGTCCCAGGAGCTGCTGCCCCGTTGGATAAAGCAGGATGGGAGCTGAGCTCCTGGGCTGGCGGGGGCCGGCTCCCAAGGTTGCCTTAATGACAGAAATCTGCACTTGTCTTTCCGGAGTTACAGAAACCGCAGAGGTATCAGAGCTTTTCATCGCTTGTTTTACTGCCTGGGCTGTGCGCTGTGGTGAGGAGCCGCGTTCCAGACTGACGGCTTCTCCCGAAGGCTCCTGTCACCCCCGATGGTGCTGCCACCCCCGATGATGCTGCCACCCCCGATGGCTGCTGTCACCTCCAATGGCTCCTGCCAGCCCCGATGTCTCCTGTCACTGCCCGATGGCTCCTGCCACCCCCGATGGCTCCTGCCACCCCCGATGGCTCCTGCCACCGCTGTGTGTGCTGCTGTCCCGGCAGCTCCTTGGACACACCAGCAGCTCCTTGGGCACCCACTGAGCTCTCTGGGCACCCACTGAGCTCTCTGGGCACCCACTGAGCTCCCTGGGCACCCACTGAGCTCCTTGGGCACCCACTGAGCTCCTTGGGCACCCACTGAGTTCTCTGGGCACCCACTGAGCTCCCTGGGCACCCACTGAGCTCCCTGGGCACCCACTGAGTTCTCTGGGCACCCATTGAACTCTCTGGACACCCACTGAGCTCTCTGGGCACCCACTGAGCACCCACTGAGCTCCCTGGGCACCTCCCCACCCCAGCAGCCCTCAGGACACCCCTGCATCTCTGCCCGCGCTCTCTGCTCCGTGCTCGCACCCTGGGCCGCCCAGCGGAGCTGTCGCTGCTGCCAGGGGAGCCCAGCCCAGCTCAGCAGTTTCACCCCCGTGTCTGGATGGGGTGGGGTGGGAGTGACGAGGGCCGAGCAGATGGAAACAGAGACATTTTATCTCTGTCCCCGTCCTTCGTCCTGCCCCACGTGCGGCTCCCACGCAGGGGCTGTGCCAGCCCAGGGCTGCACGAGGGCAGAGCTGCATCCCCTCAGCCCAGGAGCACGGTGCTGGGGTTATTATTTACCTGGGAACACGCTCCCTCTGAATTCCCTTCCACTGCAGCGATGGGGTTCCTTCAGACCAACCTTAACTCCAGGTATGTCACGGTGAGGCTCCAAAACTTGCAGCCAGTGTTTCAGAACACTTTATTTCCCTCCAAATCCTGGCAATAAGTGTCATTAACAAAGCAGTTTTCTAGTTTTCTACAGCAGTGGAAGCTCTGTGTGTGTGTTTTGTTGTAAGGAAAAATAAATTCCTTTTTTTCACTAAGGAACTAAAAACCGTCTCTGAGTTAGCTGCAGAACAAAAGAGGCCTTGATTTCTGCCATCCATCATGGAAAAGGTTGGATCCAAATATACATACATCAAAAATAAAAAGGTACAAACAATGCTTCCTTCCTAGAGAGCTTCCCTGGCAAGCCTGGCCCCCAGAGCCTGGCTGCCTCCAGCTCATCTTCCCGTGGTGGAGCCGAGCTCTGGGGACAGCCCAGGCTCCTCTCAGGAGCTCTTCCCTGCAAATGGGTTGTTTTCAGCCCATCCTTGATCCAAGGAGGGCCCAAAGGCTTTCCTGGCTGCCCTTGGTGTGGGCTGAGCTTCCCTCCTTCCCTCTCTGCCCCTTCAGACGCCACGAACTGAGCCCAGGGCAGAGGCAGCGAGCTGGGGGAGCCTGTGCGGGGTCAGTGTGGGCACTGGGACCTTTCTCCTCTCTGCTTTGGGGCCAGCAGCTCCTTCCCCTGCCCAAGGGCCCGTGGGGATTCGTTTGTCCATTTGGAATTGCAGCTCCTCGGGAAATCCTCAGCTCCCACCTCCCAGGGGATTAGAGCAGCCACAGGGCCAAATCCCCATTCATTACCCGGGTCAGGCTGGGTAAATAAATCCTGTTAAGCCATTGGGGCCACGCCGGGCTTACCCGGACAGAAACGGCAGCGCTATAAATAAGGGCTGGCTTTGATTAGGGAAATAAAGGCAGGAAAAAAGCACTTAAAAGATATCCAGAGGAAATATAAGCTCTCCCCTCCAGTCATGCTGGCAGTGATGAATTAGTCCACGAATGCCAGTCAGAGAGTGAGTCATGATTCATAAATAAATTACAACAGATATTCATAGAATCATAGAATATCCTGAGCTGGGAGGGACCCACAGGGATCACCAATCCAGCTCCTGGCCCTGCAAAGGATGACCCAAAATCTGAGGAAATACCTTGGAAACAGGAACTACCTATTCATTTAGCCTGGGACATTTGTGGCCTGAGATGCCACTAAACACTCGAAATTCAGAGTAACTCAGTGGCCCTGTACGAAGCACATATATTTACTGTAGGTGACAGAGCTGATTCCTGGCAGCGTCCAGTCAAGCCTTGCTGGAGACAAACTGCTTTGGAGAAGCTGCTAAGTGGGTCTTAGAGCCCCTGGGACAGGCAGGGCAGTGGCAGTGGGTGCTGCCTGTGCCAGGTGAGCTGTGCCCTCCTGAGGATGCTCATCGGTGAGATAATGGCCTTCCCTCCCTTTCTCTTCAGAGCAAGGCTGCCTTTGCAGTGCTGTGCAGTTTAGCACTTTCCTGGTGCTCAGAAATGAGAGCTGGGAGGGGAGCTCAGGGCCTGGCGTTGCTGTTTCACCCCGTCCTGCCTCCCCCAGCCCTGCTGCGCTGAGATGCAAAATTATCAGCGGAAGAGTTTATAAAATGTCAAAACAGTTTCTCTGCTGTCAGCCAGACAATTTGTGCAAATGGAGCCTCTCTAAAGAGCCTCCTGCCAGCTCCGAGCTCCCTTTCATCTCCCAGGATTTATTGTATGCCAT
Source organism: Ammospiza caudacuta (assembly GCF_027887145.1). Classification (NCBI taxonomy): domain Eukaryota; kingdom Metazoa; phylum Chordata; class Aves; order Passeriformes; family Passerellidae; genus Ammospiza; species Ammospiza caudacuta. Next base: position 8,156,226 of record NC_080616.1, on the reverse strand, counting down.
TCCCATGGACTTGTAAACCAGTCTGTGAGGGAGAGCGAGGATGGAAAGGTGTGTGCTGTGCAGGGGGGTCCTGGATCTGCTGTCCTTGGCAGGGCTGGGCAGGGGCTGTGGGACACAAAGCCAGGTGATTTCCTCCCCTCACACGCAGGAGGTGGCTCTGCACGGCTCTGCACGGCTCTGCACGGCTCTGCACGGCTCTGCACGGCTCTGCATGGCTCTGCACGGCTCTGCACGGCTCTGCACGGCTCTGCACGGCTCTGCATGGCTCTGCACGGCTCTGCACGGCTCTGCATGGCTCTGCACGGCTCTGCATGGCTCTGCACGGCTCTGCACGGCTCTGCACGGCTCTGCACGGCTCTGCATGGCTCTGCACGGCTCTGCACGGCTCTGCATGGCTCTGCACGGCTCTGCACGGCTCTGCACGGCTCTGCACGGCTCTGCATGGCTCTGCACAGCTCTGCACGGCTCTGCACGGCTCTGCATGGCTCTGCATGGCTCTGCACGGCTCAGCCCCAGGCTGGGAGGGCAGCTCTGGGAATGGAACATTCCAGGCAGTCCCCAGTGACCCAGGGCTGCCCCCTGTCCTGGGAAGGAAGGGCAGGATAACCCTGGCACGCTGCTGCTCCCTAGGCTGGCACGGATCTGCCTGTGCACAGAGGGGCTGGCACTAAACAGGGCCCTGTGCCAGCCCAGCCCACAGCCACACCCCGAGAGAACCCTAAAAACTCCATTACAGCACAGTTAGCTTTAAAACACACCACAGTTTAACCAGTCCAAGCCCCTGCCCTGCACCCCTGCCCTGTTTGCAGCTGGAGCTCCAGGGCAGCCATGGGGCGCAGGGGGGCATCCCTCCCAGCAAAGGCACTGGGCTGCACTGGCTTGGCAGCCCCAGCTCCTCTCACAGGGACTCAGCAGGAGCAGCAAACTCAGCTCCTCCAGCTCTGGGGCTTTGGGACCAAATCCTGCAGAGAACCCGAGCCCAGCACGGCTCACACTCAGGGAATGGGATGTGGAAGGGAAGAGCTTTCCAGATCTGATTCTCCTCTGACAATTTGCTCTTGACAGCAGCTGAAATCATCTTTGGAACCAGCCCTGCGTTCTAAGGACCGTGAACTCTGCCTTTCAGCACAGCTCTGTGTGCCAGAGGAAGGGTTCCTTCAGGTTTGTGCATCTGTGAGAAAAACCAGCAGCGGTTTTCCAACACCACTGTGCCCCCATTGGAGAGACGGGGGGAAAAATCCCAAACGGGGAATTTCAGAGGGAAACCCAAACTGTTCTGCTCCTGTCCAGCCCTTCCCAAGTTTGTGTAGACCAGATTAACCCTCCTTGTACCATGATGGGGAAACTGAGGCACAGTGACAGGACGCTGTCCCCCATGCCAGGCTCCAGCCTCTTGTTCTGTTCATGATCCAGCAGCCCACAGCCACCCAGCTGGGACTCTGCCCCACACTCACATCCTCCCTCTGCCTCCCGGGGCTCTCACCCTGGAGAGGCTGCCCTGTGCTCCCCCCAGCGCCCCAAACCCCCCCAGAACAAAGGCAGATGTGGCTGTTGTTGACTCACAGGATAAGATCATTGTTGTGGGACATTTTTTTTTCCCTGTGTCACTTAGACATGATTTTTTTCCTAGCGAATTTGTTCTCCTCCCCTCCACCCCCGGAGTGCAAAGGGAATCTGTGCTCAAAGCCGCAGCTGAGGTTGCAGAGACCTTCCCTTCCTGATCCTTATCTCACCAGGATGTAGGAGGATCCCTCGGGAGGAGCTGGAAGCCTTTCGCTGGAGCCATCCAAGAACCGAGCTCAGCCTTTAAATGGCAAAACCATCGAGTGCTGAGGATCTGAGAGCTTTAACCCCATCTCAGGGTGACATCCCCGGCACTCTCCCAATCCCAACCTGCCCGGCACGGAGCCACCTCAATGGATAACAAAAACACCCCATGGAGCCCCGACCTTGGAACCCCAACCTGGGAATCCCAGCCTTGGAGCCCCGACCTTGGAACCCCAACTTTGGAACTCCAACCTTGGAACTCCAACTTGGGAATCCCAGCCTTGGAGCCCCAACCTTGGAACCCCAACTTTGGAACTCCAACCTTGGAACCCCAACCCTGGAGCCCCAACCTTGGAACCCCAACCTGGGAATCCCAACCTTGGAACTCCAACCTTGGAACCCCAACCCTGGAGCCCCAAGCTTGGAGCCCCAACCTGGGAATCCCAACCTTGGAACTCCAGCCTTGGAGCCCCAGCCTTGGAGCCCCAACCTTGGAACCCCAACCTGGGAATCCCAACCTTGGAACTCCAACCTTGGAGCCCCAGCCTTGGAGCCCCAGCCTTGGAGCCCCAACCTGGGAATCCCAACCTTGGAACTCCAACCTTGGAGCCCCAGCCTTGGAGCCCCGACCTTGGAGCCCCAGTCTTGGAACTCCAACTTTGGAGCCGCGACCTTGGAGCCCCGACCTGCCCCAAACCTCTGCCTGCTGCCCCAGGGCACAGGGAGAGCCCTGCCCGTGCCGGGACAGCAGAGGGCACGGCTCATCCTCCTGCGGGGACACAGGAGTCACCGCAGCCGGGCTCTGTCAGGGTTAGCACAGGAAACAGATGCTGCCTGCTGAGGAAGCACCTGAGGAGCATCAGAGCGTCTTGTGCCCGCCCCGGCAGGAACCTGCAGGGAACCGGGGGTGCTGGCTGGAACCCCCGATCCGGCCCCAGCTGGGCTCGGTGGCATCGCCCTCGCGCACAGTGTCCCCAAGGAAAAGCACCTGCCTTGGAGGGAAGGGCACGGGCAGAGGCAGAGCTGTTAAATCCGAGCTGCAGGAGCAGATCCGTGAGCCCCTGGGCAGGGCCTGCTCCATCCTCTGGCTCCAGCTCCGGCTGCCCTGTCCAGCCAGGCCAGGGAGGAGCCTCTGCTCCAGCACCCGCCCTCTGCCTCAGCAACTTGCCTTTCTTTCTCGTTTTCCTGCTCTCATTTGATTGGAATTAATTTTTTCCCGGGTCAAGTCTGTTTTCCCCATGTTGGTAGCAGCAGAGTGACTTCTCCTGGTCCTTACCTTCATCCTTTGGTTTTCAAATGCAGCCCCTTCACCACCCCGCAGCTGAGCTGCCTCAGTGTGACAGTGAGGGACAGATTCACTGCACTGATAAGTGCCCGAGCTTCCTCAGCGTGACTGACAGTGAGGGACAGATTCATTGCACCCCCGAGCTGCCTCAGAGTGACAGTGATGGACAGTCACTGCACCCCCAAGCTGTCTCAGAGTGACTGACAGTGAGGGACAGTCACTGCATCGCCGAGCTGTCTCAGAGTGACTGACAGTGAGGGACAGTCACTGCATCCCCGAGCTGTCTCAGAGTGACAGTGAGGGACAGTCACTGCACCCCCGAGCTGTCTCAGAGTGACTGACAGTGAGGGACAGTCACTGCACCCCCGAGCTGTCTCAGAGTGACAGTGAGGGACAGTCACTGCATCCCCGAGCTGTCTCAGAGTGACAGTGAGGGACAGTCACTGCACCCCCGAGCTGTCTCAGAGTGACAGTGAGGGACAGTCACTGCACTGATAAGTGCCCGAGCAGCGTGACAGTGACAGCGAGATGAAGCTGCACTGATAAGTGGCCTCTTTGCAGCCAACTGCTGTTGCCACTTTTGCACCTCCAAAGGGGCTTGAAAGAGGAACCTGCGGAACGATTTCTTTATAAGTTGCTGGTAAGGACTGTGGGAGGACAGTTCTCCCTTCCACACGTCTTCCCAAGGCACCGTGCTGGCTCGAGGCTGCTGGAGGGATGCAGTGAGCTCCAGAGGGGTCTGCAGAGAGGGGAACAGCTCCTGGTGCTGAGATAGCAGCAGATATCTGATTTGCTGCCCGAGTGCTGAGGTCACGAGATAGCACAGAGGTGTGGGTGTCTGTCAGAGCCCCGGAACAGGCGAGCACAGCCCGAGGATCCCAGCGTGGCCGTCGATGCTGTCGCGTTGCTGCAGCTGCAGAGCCCGGGATGCCCAACAGCAGCCTGGCCCTGAGCAGCCTGGACGGGATCTACATCGGCACCGAGTGCCTGCTGGCCCTGTGTGCCACGCTGGGCAACGCCCTGGTGATCTGGGCAGTGCGGCTGAACGCGGCTTTCCACAACACCACGCTCTATTTCATCGCCTCCCTGGCGCTGGCCGACGCTGCCATGGGGCTGCTGGTGATGCCCCTGGCCATCGTGGTGAGCCTGGGCACGGCCATGCCCACCTACGGCTGCCTCTTCGTGTGCTGCCTGATGCTGGTGTTCAGCAACGCCTCCATCCTGTCCCTGCTGGCCATCGCCATCGACAGGTACCTGCGCGTCAAGCTGCCCACCAGGTGAGGCTGCCCCACCCTGGATCCTCTGCCCTCCTCCCCAGCCTCCCATTACCGTGAAATGGATGCTTGTGCCTCAGAGCCCACCTGGGATGGGCTTTCCAGAGAGCTGGGGGTGCTCAAGGAGCAGTTTCTCATGAGCTGGATAACCATCTCAGCTCTGTTATCCCCGATCAGAGTGCGGTCACAGGATGCATCTGTGGGCAGAGTGTTATATTTTCAGCACTTTTGGTAATCGCACAGGATGCTGAGTGTGTTATAGGGGTTTTTGTAGGCTTCTGAGGCTTATCTTTTAAATAAAATTCCTTTTAGTATTTGCTGAAAATACAAAAGTGGTAACAAACATTAACAGTTAACTCAGCGTTAATTGGTCTCACTCACTGTTTACATTTAAATGAAAAGTACACAAGCTAGAACAGCAAAGCATAACCTCAAGCACCCAAGAAGTCATGTTTTATAATGGGGAAGGACCTGTGGAGCTGTAGAATTAATTTTCCCTACAAATGGCATAAGCCAAATAAAAAGAGGAAGGTACACCCAAGGAAGCCAAGAAATGAGATAGGACTTCCAAGCGCAGCAAAGCAATATCCTGGCAAGAGGAGAACTAGGATCATAATGAAACAAGAAATAAAATAGGTTAAACATCCAATTTTAAACAAGGGAACTTAAGTACAGTTCCTGCTGATGCTGCAAAGTCACTGCTTCAAATGAGGAGGTGGGGCTTGCGTCAAGATAAAATTTGGGTTCCTGCAGTACCTGAACAGGTGAGTTCATCCTTAACTACCTTGAAATGCTTCTCTTTAACATGACCTGGGATTTCTTCCCCTACAGATATAAAACAATCACCACAGAGAGGAGAGTTTGGTGGGCCCTGGGGCTGTGCTGGTGCCTGTCCCTGCTGGGAGGGCTGGTCCCCATGTTTGGCTGGAACAAGGCAGGCCCCAGGAGCTCCAGCTTCCTCCGCTGCAGGTTCATCTCCGTGATGAGGATGGATTACATGGTGTATTTCTGCTTCTTCCTGTGGACCCTCGTGCCCCTGCTCATCATGTGTGCTCTGTATGCCGAGATCTTCTACATCATCCGCACCAAGCTCAGCCAAGGAGTCAGAGGGGCTGGGGCTTTCTATGGCCACGAGTTCAGGACAGCCAAGTCTCTTGCCCTTGTCCTCCTCCTGTTTGCAATCTCCTGGCTGCCTCTGTGCACTATAAACTGTGTTTTCTATTTTCACCCTGACTCTCAGATCCCCCCATATTTGATTTACTTGGTGATCCTCTTATCCCATGCCAACTCAGTCATGAACCCCATTGTCTATGCCTACAAGATAAAGAAATTCAGAACCACATACCTTTTCGTTTTAAGGACCTACATCCTGTGCAAAAAACCAGAGCCAGCTCTTGCAGAGCAAACAACAGACCCAGAGTCATAAACAGAGGCTGAAGCAGCCATTGAGCACCAGAGCATTGATAAAGCACCTGGCTTTGCCAAGAAACTCCTGGGAAATGCAGCAACCGGTGGGTCTGAGGCTGCTCTAAAGCTCCATGTGAATATATGCCTCTATGTAATATAATTTCTAAACACAGAAGATGGAAACTTTTTCTGATTGGGGGTTTTGGGTTTTTTTAACACAAGGATTGGATGAGTTGATTGAAAGATAGGATGTGTTCTTTGCTGTTCATAATCCAGCAGCTCACAAGCTCACTGACCATTCTTGTCTGTCCATTCAGACTAAACTTGAGTCTGACCAGCTTGTGCTTCAGCCAGTGTTGTCATGTTTTCATGAGTAATAATAAACAGTAGATGGATTTTATATTAATTCTGCCTGCTGAGTCCTCCCATGACCAAAAAAACCTGCTCAGTTCCAGTCGATGTCCTGCCTGGGATGGCTCAGAAGTGGCAGCAATAGTTACACCACAGCTGGCACTGCCCACGGTTAGGGAACATGCGTCAGACTGAAAAGAGGTTGTTAAAGGCCAGGCTCTTTTCTTTCTCCATCTTCAAATAAAGGAGCAGGAGCCCTGCTGGGTGTGCGGGGCTGGAGCAGCGCAGGGCACCCGGCAGCCCCAGCCCAGGCTGCTGCTGCCATCAGGTGGCACCTCCAGCCCTGCTCGGACGCTGCCAGCCCAGGAACGTCATCCCGCCCATGCACAGGGAACGATTTTCACACCGCACTTAGAACTCCGTGGGGAAAACACCTGCATGAACATTCCCGGGGATTTTGGTTGCCACTCTCTGATTGTGCATTCCCTTCATGGGAGCCAACCAGGAAGCACAGATTTGCATCCAAACGTTTCATGATCGTCACTTCAATAACAGAAAATAACTAAGCAGAACACTTGGCAATCAAAAAAAAAAAAAAAATGTTGGAGTTGGTGACAGAAAAGGGAAACACGAGGGCACAGATATGGATAGATGCAGAGAAACATTTTCATTTCTCACGTCTCTCTGGTGGTTCTCACAAACGGAAACTTTACAAGGCAGGGAGATTTCTACAGACGAGGAAATCCTGTATCGAAACTCTCCATTTGCCCGCAGCCGTTGGCAGCCAGTTTGAACAGGAGACAATTTCCTGTTGTAACTACAAAAAGAGCTGTGTTACAGAGGGCATGGGGGCATTCCCAGGGCATTCCCTCGGTGTAACACCCTCGTGGCTTTTGATGTCCAGAAAGTGGGATCGTTTTTATTCCATTTGGAGCTTCCTCATCACACAGGCAGTGGTGTCCTGCCCCGCTGGAAGACCAGAGTGCTGTAGGTCACTTCACTCTGGGGATGTGAGAGAAGCCACAGACGTTAGAGGATGCATGAACACTGCATGTCAGCAGGATTTCCCACTTGTGACTTGTCCTCAACACCACATCCCATTAGCAGCCTGTCGTGCATGGGAAATTGCTAAATGCTGGTTCATCCCACAGGCCAGTAGGCTCAGGGTAAAGTCTCCTTTAGGGGCTTCCAAAAAATTCATATCACAGAGGAAAACTGCAGACATGCTCCCCCTTTAAAAAGATTTCTCCTAAGCTGCCTCATCAGTGGTTGAGCCCCAGAACCCCTGAAGTTGTCAATAGAACTGCTGAATAACAGTTGAGTCTCAAACATGACTTTTCTCCCTCCCATCCCAAATTAATATTTACCACACTATCAAGAATGTGAAATATCTGCAAGAAGCATTAAAATGACAGTTGTGACATTTACCTGGGTGTTCCTAACAGATTCTTCAGCTGCCATCTGGGAGAAAGTTTCCTCTTGTAAATTTTGGTGGCATCTTTTAGACCCTAGGAAGGAAAGGGATCCCAGCCTCAGGTGTTTGCAAGGGAGGCTGCAGAGGGTGACAGACAGGTGATGTGTAACATCTGGCACACACCTGCACAGCAAAGTGGCACTTTGGGCTGCCCAGTCCCTGCCCACCTGCTGGAAGTGGCCAGGATGAATTCAGTGCAGCCAGGATTAGGATGAGAAAAGCCCACAGCCAACAGAAACCCCCAGAACTCATCAGTGGCAAAGTGAATTCTTTCCTGAAAACACCACTGGGACAATTCACGAGGAGTTACTGCCAGAGGTGAGCTGTTCACCAACACACAATCATTCAAGGCAGACATTATTTGAGCCACTTTCCAAGTAACTTCTGCAGCCACCATCTGTCTGCTGCTATGCCCTCGAGTGTGTCACTCACTTTTCCTGACGAGGAAGATGATTGCAAAAACCAGGACAGTCAGGAGGATGCCAGAGACGAAGGCCAGTGACATGTACAGTATTTCATAGCTGTTGGTACACAGGACATCGTGTCAGAATCCTCAGTTTCAGCAGAGGGATTGAAGCACCAGCAGTGCTCAAATTCACCAGACTTTATGGAGTGTAACATTTATCCCCAGCCCCATGAGACTAACGTGTGTGTCTGCACTGAGCATCTCTAGGAACACCCATCCAGTGCACAGAGCAGGCAATTCGAACCAAACTTAACCCCCCAAGATGTTAAACATGTGATATATAACCCTTCCCTTGCAGCAGGAGGCTGCGGTCTCAGGGAACTCTGGGTTTGAAATCAGGAAATAAAGGTGCAGTATTTACTTATTAATCCCACATCTGACTTCTGCAGCTCTGAAATCATCTGTAGGGGTGTGGGCAGTGGTGGGGACAGGGACAGTAGGGCAAATGGGTCCTGGTACAACTGCAATAGAAAAAAAAAATCACAAGCTTGTTTTAGAATGTTTTAGAATTTCTCCAGCAGTACTACAAGCAACTAGAAGCACACGGGGGGCTGTGTCTGTGCAGTCTGTCTGAAAGTGGAACCAGCAGACAGGAAAATTCTGCTGCTCAGACGGTGACTGTGGCAGGCAGCCCCTGGCAGCCGTGCAGCTCTTCCCCAAACACCCCCAGGGGCTGAGCCCCCCCAGAGCAGGACACCACCTCAGTCAGCAACACTGCAGCTAAGGAAATTCCTTAAAATATAAAATACCTGAATCTTCTTTTGAGGACCAGCCTCCCATTTTCTCAGAGCATTAACTGACAGGAAGAGAAGCTGAAAGAAAGGCTGAGAGTTGTATTTATATACACATACAAATAAGCAAAACAAACTTGTTATCCTCTTCTAACTCAAAAGACTTGACTTAGTTTCTATCCATTTCTTGGAAATCTTGTAGAAGTGGCACAAAGCCACTCAAACCTGTCAGTTCCTCAGCACCAGCCCCTGTGTCTTGTTCCTGTACACAGAGTTCACTGCTGCCTGCCGGGCACAGCGCCTTCTCCACCCAGAAAATGGAGGATATTTAATAACTAAAAAGCACCTACAGAATTATTTTTGCAGCAGTTAAAACCCTATGAACATTTTCATGATCAGAAGCGGCTTTGAAAAGTTTCTCCCTTGATGTTTTTTAAGTTAAATTGACTTTTCCCACCAGAACAGGAACAGTAACTTTCTCCAATTTGTGTGTGGAATCTTAGAGATAGGGATTCTAAAAGATATTCCACTACAAAACCCCTGCACTGGCATTTCTCACCACATGCTTTGCAAACTGTGGATCGTGAACAATGTGAAAATATTCCAACAACATGAAAACAAACACCCCGTTCTCTGCTGCTGCCACTTTTCCTCCTGCATCCCATTGTTGCCACATTCCAGAGGAGTCAAGCCATGAAACCTCCCAGTTTCCCACACCAAACCTCACAGAGTGTACAAGAATAAAAGAAACAAGAAATGATACGGCTCCATCTTACCTCCCACCATGAAAGTGCTGCTGGAAAACTCCCCAAGTGTCAGCACACCACTCTAACCACTTGCTGTGTGAGAAGAATCTGTCACACGAGCTAAAAGCTCAAATGTCAATCAGATGTGGGCTTACACAATTGTGGAAGTTAAGCAACTTCACTTTTTTATTTAAATTGACAAATAACAGGAAACCATGAAAGACACCTGCATTCTCTGGAACTGTTAGTCTAAAAAAGGAAGGCAGCTTCAGCTTAGGTTGGGCTGAAGTCAGGTTCTTGCCTCTAAAGAACACCATTTTGGTGAACTGCGGTACTGGAAATGTAGGAAAACTGTTTCTTAACCTCACAGAGAAATGTGATTGCAGGCGGCCCCAGTCTGCCCACTTGGGTTTGTGGACTCCATAAATCACAGCACACACACCAGGAGTTTATTTGTGTGGGTGCTTTGCTGGGATTTTTGAGTTTTAACAAATTCCTTCAAGGAAAAGCTTCCCATAAAATGAACAGAACGATGGAAGTCCAGAAAAACCCTTTTGGAATAAATGTGCCCATGTCCCATTTCAGACTGAGTGCACACACACGGCCAGCTGAGGGCGTTTTTCAGGCACCTTTGACACATTTCCTGCCCCATCTCTTTTCCCAGAACCCAGACTTTCAATACGTCACAAGGCTTTATGGTGAAAGGGAGTTTCCAGCTCCTCTGGAGAACAAGAACGTTCACCCAGAGCCCCTCCCAGCCCAGAGCAAGGTGAATGGGAGCACAAACCCTCCTGACTTTAGAACGTGTGTACAAGACAGCAGGTATCTGGGGCTGCTATCACCCAGAATTCTAACACGGGAATCAGATTCAGCAGCAGAATTTTTCTCTGTATCTGTGGAAGCGTTCCTGACCAAACAGGAATCCAACAGGATCTCACACACTGTGGTTCCAACTCATCCCCCACCACAAACCAGCTGTAGTGGCTGCTGTGACCATCCAGTGACTTCAAACAGACAGGCAGGCACTGAAAAGACAGCAGAGGAGGTTTTTTGTCTGTTTAATGGTATTTTAGAGTCATACACTATCCAAGAGGAGGTACTGGGACATGTCAGTGGGCTCAGACTGCTCGCACAGTTGCTTGGGCACTCTTGGACAGCACCTTCAGGTCCAGGATGCACTTGGCAATGCTTTCCTTCTGCTGCAAGAGACAGGAAACAGCCTTCAGGGACATTTCAACAAGAAAATAAACATTTTAGTGCATTTTAGATAAACCTTTTTAGACCTCTAAGTTACTGATCAAGAGGGACGCAATTATAGCTCATGAAGTGAGAGATTCACATCCACTAAAGCACAGATTCCTGGAATCCCAGAAGGTTTGAGTTGGAAGTGAGTCAAAGCTCATCCAGTCCCACCCCTGGCCAAGGTCACCCACCACCTCACGAGCCAGGATCCCTGAACAGCAAACCTTTGTGCAGGCTAAAATGTAAAGCAGGTAAACCCCAGCAAGTACCTGCTGAGGTGTGATGCTCTGAACAACGCTCTTCTCCACCCACTGGATCATGTGGTCCTGCTCCTTCTGCCGCTTCAGGTTCTGCAGGGCCACCTGGTAGTCCAGCCTCTTCTTCACCTCGTTGTACACGGTCAGCAGGCGCTCCCGGTAGTTGGCTTCCAGCAGCATTGCGATGTTGTTCTGCAACACAGCGGCACACGGGGGCTGGAGGCTGGCACAGAGCGTGGCGTGTGTGCAGGGGTGCCAGGGGCCCAGCAGGGCAGGCAGCCCTGGCACTGCAGCAGCGCTCACCCGTTTGGCATCGAAGAGGTAACTGCGGCCCTCGGCCCTCCACTGCTCCTTCTTCTCCTCCTCGATGGCCGTCTGCAGCGCCTGGATGGTGTCGTTCTTCATGGCCAGAGCTGAGGCCATCTTCTCCTGCAGGAAAGAAAGAGAGGACTCCAAGCTTTAGAGGCAAGGAAAACCAGTGCTCTGCAGTTAATGCTGCACTGAGCTGTGAGAACCTGTGTGCCAACTGCCCTGGGCCAGGGCTGAGGTTATGCCAACAGAGCAGAACGAGGGCTCACAAACAGTCATGGAATCCCAGACTGGTTTGGGTTGGAAGGGGCTTAAATCCCATCCAGTGCCAGCCCTGCCATGGCAGGGACACCTCCTACTGTCCCAGGCTGCTCCAAGCCCTGTCCAGCCTGGCTTTGGGCACTGCCAGGGATGCAGGGGCAGCCACAGCTGCTCTGGGCACCCCGTGCCAGGGCCTGCCACCCTCCCAGGGAACAATTCCTGCCCAACATCCCATCCAGCCCTGCCCTCTGGCAGTCTGATGCCATCTGTACTTTAACAAAACCCTTCCTTTGCAGACTAACAGCTGCCAAGTCAAACTGCAGTTTCTTCATTACCTCGTTAAGTTTGTCAGCAAAAGCTGCCACCTCAGGCCCAAACTTCTTGATGGCATACACGAGGACTGTGAGTATGCAGGCAGCTGCTGCTGTCTCATGGTTGACCACGTAGATCTCCTTGGAAAGGAAGTAGAGCAGGAGGCCAGTGCCCAACATGTAGGGCCCTACAGGAGAAATGAAGCAGCACTACTTGTATGAAGCACAACGAGCACCAATAAACTCAAATACCTAAGAAGCAGATACTTTAAAGGCTCACAAGGTCAGGAAGAAGTGTTCTATTTTACCAGGACAAAAAGCAGAGCCACAATTCCACCTAGCAAAGGTGCCACAAGAAATCTCAATAAAAGTGGGAGCAGCTTGCACCTGACGTGGGACCTGCTGCTTCTGCTCATTCAGAGAAACAGGAAGAATTTAAATTTTTTTAAGGACAATCAGGCAACTAAATCTTTCTATAAAATCAAGCTCACGGAATTCTTTCAGCCATTGGTGTCAAATTTAGAGCCAGGAGTTCTACAGTGACTTGTTATTCACAACCTGCACCTGCAAAATACTCATTTTGAGTAATATTTTATCTTTTCAGCAGCCAGAACTAGTGAACAGAACCACGTTAAACATAGCTAAAAATGGTAAAAGTCTATATTAACCTGTCACTCCTGTTTTAGGGTACAGAAACTGGAAAAACTCCTCAGGAATCAAACCATGACGAACTTCTCCTCCCTTCTCAGGCAGAGGTGGCACAGGAGCCAAACTCTGCTGAGTTGTGTGCAGTGGTCTTGTGGTGTGCAACACCCTGTGAACAAGGAGAACATTCAATTATAATTCTCATTAAAGAAATAGACAGAAAGTCTCCCAGAGCACCCTTAGATGAGGCTCAAGCACAATTTCCAATGAAATAAGCAGTAACTGGTGAGGCCGGGCACAGGATGCCCCATCCCTGGCCGTGCCCAAGGTCAGGCTGGCCCTGCTCTGGTGGAAGGTGTCCCTGTCCATGCAGGCGGTGGAACTGGATGAGCTTTAAGGTCCTTTCCGCCCCAAACCCGTCCGTGATTCGAAGAAGGAGGCACTGCCTGGACACACCTCCCCCCCCAAGTGGGTGGGACTAGATAACCTCCACAGGCTCCTTCCAGCGTCCCTGCTCTACACTCCCGCAACACAATGAGAAAAACGCGAGACAAAACCCCACAATGACGCTGTTTGAGCCCAAATCCCGGCCGGTGCCCCCGGTACTCACCCCACGGCGACGGGCGGCGGCAGCGCCCTGAGGGCGGCGGGGGCTGAGGGGACAAGAGGGCAGAGAGCGCGTCAGGGCAGGGCTCGGCCGGCACCCCCCGCCCGCCACCCGCTCCCCCCCGGGGGCGGCACCGCCCGGGCTCACCGGCGCGCAGGACGAGGCGGGACAGCATGGCAGGGCACGGCGCGGGCTGTGAGGAGCGGCGGGGCAGGAGGAGCGGCGGCGCCGAGCTCGTCCCGGTCCTTGACCGCCGCCGCCGGGCGCTGAGATGGCGGCGCGGCTCTCGCGAGAGCGCGGGCGGGGCGGGCGCGGGGCGGGCGCTCTCGCGAGAGGAGGCGGCGGCGGGAGACACGTGGGGGCACGGCCGGCCCCGCCGCCGCCGCCATGGAGGAGCCGCTGCCGCCGCCGCCGCCGCCGCTGCTGCCCCAGGCGGCCCCGCCGCCCGCCCCGCCCGACGGCGCGGCCCCCGCCGTCCCGCTGGATGGGGACCCCGCGGCCGAGGCCGCCGCCGAGTGGAACATCCCGCCCAACGCGCCCGCCTGCATGGAGCGGCACCTGGAGCGCGCGCACTACCGCGCAGGTAGCGGGGCGGGGGGCGCGGCGGGCCCGGGGCCGGGGAGCGCTCCGGGGCGCCGCCCGCGCCTCTCCCCGCGCCGCTCCCCGCGCCTCCCCTCGTGTCTCTCCCGCAGACGGGGCCCTGCTGCTGGGCGCCTCCGGGCTGAACGGGCGCTGCTGGACCGGCTCGCTGTGGGTGTTCGCCGAGCCCCGGCGCGCCCCCAGCGAGGGCTTCTGCACCGCCGGCGTGCAGACCGAGGCGGGGGTGGCCGACGTGTGCTGGCTGGCTGACAGGGGCATCCTGGTGGCCTCCGACTCCGGTAAGCCGTGGGCACGGCCCCGTCCTTCCTGGGGTGCGCCTGTCCCCTCTGCTGAGCTGGGGGTCCCCTGGTCCCTCCCCTGATGTGTGCGGCCCCCTCCCCTGCTCAAAGGCGGACGGGTGTCCCTGTGCATCACTGAGCTGGGTGTCCCTGTCACTGAGCTGGGTGTCCCTGTCACTGGGGTGAGTGTCCCTGGCCATCACTGAGCTGGGTGTCCCTGTCACTGGGGTGAGTGTCCCTGGCCATCACTCAGCTGGGTGTCCTTGTCCATCACTGAGCTGGGTGTCCCTGCCACTGAGATGGGTGTCCCTGTCACTGGGGTGAGTGTCCCTGGCCATCACTGAGCTGGGTGTCCCTGTCACTGGGGTGAGTGTCCTTGTCCATCACTGAGCTGGGTGTCCCTGTCACTGTGGTGAGTGTCCCTGTCACTGGGGTGAGTGTCCCTGGCCATCACTCAGCTGGGTGTCCTTGTCCATCACTGAGCTGGGTGTCCCTGTCACTGTGGTGAGTGTTCCCCTGCATCCCCCAGGTGCAGTGGAGCTGTGGGAGCTGGAGGAGAACGAGAGCCTCATCGTGAACAAGTTCTGTAAATATGAGCACGATGACATCGTCACCTCGGTGTCGGTGCTGGCTGGCAGCAGCCAGGCTGTCAGCGGGGGCAGAGACTGCTGGTGAGTGCGCCCGGCCTGGCATCCCTGTGCCTGGCCTGGCAACTGTGTGCCCAGCTGTGTGCCCAGGCTGTGCTGGGCAATCACTGCTCCCTCTCATCCACAGTGTGAAGGTCTGGGACATCCCAGAGCAAACGGTGCTGCACTCCTACAGAGGTGAGTGCCAACACACCCCTCTCTCCCTTTGATAATCCCCTTTATGTCCCACTTTGACCCTTTCCCCGGAGCCCCTGTCTGGCTCCCTCAAGCTCGGGGCTGTCACAGGGACTGTGGCCATGGCTGGATTGGGCAGCTCATCACCTTGGTAGGAGGCAGCTGCTGCTGAGCAGGAGTTATCACTGTCTGGGCATAACTGTTAAACTGCTGTGCCTCTGGTGGGCCTTGGGAATATGTGGGAAAATTGGATCCCATCTTTGAGGCTCTTTATCCTTTTGTGCTTTTGGTAGCTCACTCCGATGCAGTGACATGTGTGGCTTCCTGTCCTGGTAAGGACACTGTGTTCCTGTCCTGTGCTGAGGTAAAGCTCATTCTATTCTCTAAATCTACCCCATTTAAACGAGATTTAGCTTTAGTTATTTACAGTTTAATGCACTTAGAAACCACGTCATGTATTGCAACCTGCCTCCCTGTGTTACTGCAGTGTTCCAGTCTGATAAATTTATAATCAGTTTGCCAAGCTGATTCCTACAGGTTTGTATCAAATTTTTGGAGCTCCTAGGTCTGTCCTGGGGATGACTGAAGGCTGCACTTGGTGACAGCATCATTTTAACCCAGAGGAAAACACAGGGTCATTTTGCCTGTGAGTCAGCAGTGAATCTGAATTTATGCCACAAAGAAATTGTAAAATTCTTCTAATTCCTTTTGGATTTCTAGGACAACAGAACTTTACTCTGGGACACCAGATGCCCCAAACCGGCTACCCGAATTGGTATGTGTCTGTGTGCAGTCACTGCTTCTGCATGAGTGTGTTGGAAGAAATAAATTATTTTAACTCCAAATCTAGTGATTGGAGTGCCTGTTAAAACCTGAGGAGATCTAACACTGTCACAGAAATACAGTAAGCTTAAAACACTTGTCCTGCTGCAGTAGCAGTGCTGAAGGAGATAGATGAGGAATGTCCTTGTGCTGCCTCCTTCCACTCTCAGCCCAGTTTGTTCCCTTGCAGTTTGCAGTGCCTGTAATTACCTCCCTACCTCAGTCATGTGGCATCCACAGAAAAGTGACATCTTTGTCTTGGGTAAGAGCCTGCTCTCCCCCCAGGCGTGCCAAGGTGGCTGTTTCACAGGACAGTTTCTGCTGTAACCTCGGTGCCCCTCTCTCCCAGGTGATGAAAGTGGAACAGTTGCACTGGTGGACACAAAGAATCCCGACTCTGCCCTCAGCGCTGCCGTGCACACCCGAGCCATCACAGGCTTTGCTTTCTCTGCACACAGGTACTGGTGATTCTGGCACACAACGTGGCTCTGCCTCCCCTCAGAAGCCTTAGTTCTTCTTGGGTGAAACCTGTGAGAGTACCAGTTTTGGTCTTCTCATCCAGGAGATGGTAGCAGAGAATAGAGTAAACCAAGCAACATCTTACTTCTGACATGTGAATGTCCACAGCAAGAATTCTGCAGCTTCAGAATTACTGACCCACACACTGGGGATTTCTCTAATTACAGTCACCCCTGATTAAAGAAGGATCTCTTGTTTTCACATTCTGATCGAGTATTCTGATTGAGTATTCCCACTCAGTGTAAGATTTTTGTGAGTTCATTTACTGAACCTGGGTCTTGATCACTAAGAATCCTGCTGTTTACAAGTTTGTCCCTAAAAGTTCTTGTATTTGCTTGTTCTGACTGTGCTCTCATCTCTCTCTAGTTCACCCTTACTGGCTTCCATCAGTGAAGACTGTTCAGTTGCTGTTCTGGACTCAGACCTCTCAGAGGTGTAAGTACAGACAGAATACTCATTGCTGTTGTCTTCTCGAGTTAATTATTAATACATAGGATGGTTGGGGGTGGAAGGCACCTTAAAGATCATTCATCCCACTCTCTGCCACGGGCAGGACACCTTCCACTATCCCAGGGCTCTCCAAGCCCCCTCCAGCCTGGCCTTGGGCACTGCCAGGCCTGGGGCAGCCACGAGGTGAAAATGTTCCTAAATGGAGGAGCATCATCCTGACAAGCCAGCAGTTAGGGATTGCACAAGCCCAGTACTCTCTAGTGATGGCTAATGGAGTGTTGGTGTTTTCCAGGTTCAGAAACCATTCTCATCGAGACTTTGTAAAAGGCTTGTCCTGGTCTCCTTCAGATGATGCCTTGCTCACTACGGTTGGATGGGATCATCAGGTTTTACATCACACTGTCCCCCTACCAGCTGGTGAAGCTTCTGGAATCAACTGTGTAAAAGAATAGTTTTATAAACTCGTGGTCCAAGTTCCTTGCTGGCATCACTTTGATTCTGCTGAAGTCGCAGGTGTGTGAGCTGGAGCGGGGTCTGGTGTCTGCCTCCAAGCTTGTGGCTAAGAAGGTTCCTGTAGTAATTTTGAATTAGGCATAAGTTAGTTACAAACCAAGCTTTACCCTCTCCTCAGGAGTGGTGGCTTCTCCTGTAATAAAAGACTTAGGTTTTACTCAGAATAAAACTGACTTCAGGCACAGAGGAGACTTGGAGAGACAGGGAATTAGGTGTAATGGAAAAAGAAATAAAGTCAAAAAGACTTATCTTTTCCTCAGTTCTCCAGACTACCCATGGAATTCATAGAGCTTCTGGGGGAGGTTTACAACACACCTCTTGCTGGGTAGATGTGAGAGCCTCACCCTTGAGCCAAGTTCTTTGCTCTGTAAATCAGGTGGAATGAAAATACCTGTTGGGATCCAGGGGCTGGAAGGGTTCCAGTGTTGTCCTTAATGCAGCTCGTGGTGGGTGGAGAGGATTCAGCCTCAGTACCAGTGGGGAGCCTGTGGTGTGCACTGATGTAGAATACCAGTGTTTGGTGTAAAATACCAGTTTGGTGTAAAATACCAGAGTTTGGTGTAGAATACCAGTGATTGGTGTCAGGATGTAAAGTGAGGATCCCTGCAGTTCAACACTGGGATGGTGCTGGAATCCTGGTGTGCCAGGAGACACTGGCAGGGGCTGGAAACAGGAGAGAGTGGCTGCTGTGCTCTTGGACACCAGGGTTCATCTCCTCTGTGCTGAAGGCAGCTCCCTCAAGGATAAGAGCTGTGAACAGAAGGTTTATGTGGGGTAAAACTGGACCAAGGACTTCAGTTGTCATTTGCTTGCTCCTGTACCAGCCTGTGCTTAGTGATAGGCCAGATCCACGCACTTGTGACAAGTGACTTCTTGTGCTGGCACTGAGGGGACAGGACACTGCCCCAGCCCAGGCCAGCCTGCACAGAACCCACAGAGGTGTTTTTGTCAAATACCACAGACATTTCTAACTCAGCTGTTTACCTGGAGAAAGTCACTGCTCTGCATGCATTGCTGCTGCTCTAGGTATGGCTTGGTCTGGCCTAGTGTTTGCTAGACAGAATTAAGCAAGTCCTGACTGATGAAGCAAAAATACCATTGAAGTGAATGTTATCCCTGGTTCTTTAGCATGATAGCAGCACTTAAATGTACACTGCTTCCAATCTTTACCTCTGCATCCACATAGGTTTAGTTGTGCAAAGCCTACAATTAATTTTGAGGCAGACTAAGCTTTCCCAGGCTCTGTACTTCTCTCATACTCTCTGTAAACCTCACTTGCTGCTTTTTAAATTCCCCTGTCATACAGGTGTTCACAGCAGCTGCCTGTTCTAGAGCAGGGTATGACAAGAAACGGTCAATGGTGATAAAAACTGACACATTTCCTCAGAAATACCCCTTGAACCACAAAGTCCTCTCTTGGGGGATGCTGTACTGAAACAGGCCTTGTGCTGGTTCTGAAAATGTCTTGGAAGATGGTTTTTATTTGTAACTGGGGTTGACTTTCACTGGGCCACTTCTGTAGCACTCAAGAGCCAGCTGAGATCATCTACACAGTTCAAGTTGTGATTTCAGTCCCTGATATTGAAACTGTTCTTAAATAAATGTTCACCGTATTCCTGTTCAATGCCAGGGTACTGCAGTTCTTCAGCACTGCTGCAAGGCAGGTTCTAGCTCCTGCTGCTTTCAGGAAGTTGTTCTTGCCAGAACTCTGAACTTGGGGTTCCATCATGCACAGCTAAAAATAAAAGTTCAAATGCCAGACATTAAACCACATTAGGCTGCTCACATTGCCACACCTGAGCAAAACACAGCAGTCCATGGCAAAAGACTCTGGTGGGTGCTGAAGCCTGTAGGGAGAGCAGGTCATTGGTGATACATTAACTCATTTTTGCAATTAAAGACCAAACAAGCCTCAGTGCTTCAGTGTCTGGCAGGTGTTTGTGGTGCCACAGGATGGCAGCAGCCGCCCTTGACAAGGGCAAGGCACCATTGCCTGAAGGAGTGGGGTGTCTGCTTTTGGCGTGCCTGGCACTTGCACCCGGGGTGTTTCACTCATGGGCACAGAGGAGCAGCAGTTCAGGAGTCACTGCTGGGGTGCAGCTGGGCTCAGAGCTGCTGTACCAGTGCTGGCAGTGAAGTCACAGGGACAGCAGCAGTCCCACATCAGTGCTGGCTGCCTCTGCAGCTCCCTAAGGAATGGGGGCAGTGCTGGGGGGTTTGTGCCTTGCTCAGCTGTCCCTGCCCCACCACACAGCATTCAGGTTTGGGGACACTTGGGGACAGCCACTGTGGCTCCAGTAAAGCTTCAAGGCACACATTGCACCCTTCCCTCCCTCACAGAGCCTGCTTCTGTGGCAGAGCTGGCTGAAGGAGGTGGAATGCAAATCAGTTCAGTTCTGAGTGCAGAGGAGCAGCCACGCTGCAGACAAGCCCTTCATGCTGTGTGCATTGCTCACGCTGCCTGCAGTTGTGGGCGCAGCGCTCCAGTTGGGACTTGCAGCAGGCAGGAGAGTTTCAGCCCTGCTGAGCAGCTCCAGCCCAGCCTATTTATAGAGGCTGCTCCTCTGCCAGCCTGCCCAACCTGCTGGGTGTGAGTGACAGAGCTCCTGGGCCTCAGCTGCCCCTTCCTGCCCTGCCTGGGCTCCTGCAAACACTGACGCGGCCGCAGGCTCTGGGTCGGGCTCAGAGACACCGGACCAAGCCCTGGGCAAGCTGAAATTCAAACCTTTCCCCATCCTTTCAGGGATGTGCAAACTTCCAGTCCTCCAGCAGACATACCGTGTAAGCAACACCAAAAAAAGTCAGGCCACACAGGTAATAAAACATCCAGAAATGTTTAATGCAATAAGGTTGGTGTTCAGTGGCACTCATAAATAAGAGACTTTGTTCAATACTTTACAGCTAAGCTCCGTTACGCTCCCCTAGCAGGAACCTGTGAGGAAGAGGCAGCTGCAGGGGATAATTTCAGTTGTGTCACGACTTGAATTACCACACTGCCTCAGAGAGGGTGAAGTGAGAACAATTCCACACTCAGGCTTCAGCATTGCTCTCAGCACTGGGCTGAGGCAGGGTGCTTTGCTCCATTAATACCCCTTGGTTTTGTTTCCTCTTTCTCTATTGCTAAATGCCTGTAGTGAAAGAGCTGGGAGGGGTAATGGAATGCAAGGACAGTTTGTTTATCCAGTTACCTGCCCCAGGAAGGGGGGCTCGTCCCCGCCCTGCAGTCCTCACTCCTGAGAGATCCAACTCTGTCCCCTTTGGCTGCCAACAGCTCTGACAGTGCTCCCTTTGTCACAGCGGCCCCAGAATCAATGCTGAGCTGTTCCTGAAATACCAGAATCTGCTGAATGCATTCAAAAGAAGCAGGGATAGTGCAAAGTGAAGAATAGAAGAGTCCCACTGCTGAGAACCTGCCTGCTAACCAGTCCTACAACTGGGAGCAGAGTCCAACCTGGTGCAGTGACAGCTCAGGCCCCTGGGCAGCCCCTGAGTGCTGTTCTTGAATGAGGAGTGGCTACTTTATAAAGCTGATTCTATTATCACACTTCTAATGCTAAATTAAAGCAATTGTGTCTGCTAGAAATGAGACACTCCGTGGTGTCTAAGACCATATTTCACCTACATGTGAATTGTGTGTCTGGGTGAAGTAAATGTGACATTTAAAGCAGGTACCAACATTGGAGTGTCACATTTTTCTCTAAAAAGAGAAAAAACAACTTCAGGAGATTGCAATTTGGAAGAATTCTTGAGGTGGAACACTGCACACATACCCCCCTGCCCTTCCCGTCTGGGCAGTATCAAAAGCTGAAATTGCCCACCCAGCCTTAAAATTGTTTCTGAGAGCTCGTTTCCAAATATAGCTTATTATTTTGAAAAAAGAAGTATCAGGAAGAAAAAACCATTAAGTTGCAACATTACCAAAGAGACTTCTTTGTTTGCTTTCAAGTTAAACTTGTGAAACTTCATCCACTACCAAAACATGACCCTGAAGCCCCTCAAGGGGAGCACGGATTTACTTCTACAGATGAATAAGAACGCTCAAGATGCTCCTTGCGTGGAGAAAATTCCATGTTTTGGGGCAGGTGGTATTCCCACATGACACTTGGTACACTTAAATGTCCTTATAGTTACTCCATAGTCACTTTTCCCCATAAATATTTTTTTAAAACCAACACCCATATATTAAAGGCCTATTATTTCAATATTGGCTGGGGTGAGCAGTGGAAATCTTCTAAGCCACTGTGACTTGCTGGCATAAAAATGCCCTTTGAATTAGCTATTGGACTGATTATTGTATTTGCATTTTCATTTTATTCACAGCAAAGTGAAGTTCAGAATACTTTAAAGCTGCTGCAATATCTCAAAGGGCTGTTAAATTATTAGGTAAAGCTGGAAATAACACAAAACACAGAACGTCAATGACATGACTCGAATATCAAGATAACTTTTGAGAACTCCACAGTGAAGGAAAATTAATCCCTGATTTTGAGCTGCATTGTAAAGCAGGATCTGCTTGCAGGCCACATCCAGGTGTGTGCCAGGCAGGGTCAGCTGGAGTGGAATCAGTGGCATTTATAGCATTGAAAATAGAAAGTGCTTTCCATAAAAACAGACTCATGTCTCAAAGTGCTTTCAGTTTATCAGTGACAAGAAAAATTTCTCTACAAGTTTTTACAGTTATCTTACAGTGATTTTCAGCAGGTTTGCCTCCAAGGAAGAGTCTCTGTTTCTAGTTTCAGCACGTTGGCTATTCACAACTCAGGTCAGCTGTGAGACCCTACGGCTCACTCTGGAAGCTGGAACCCTCTTTAAGGCTTCTCAGAGCTCCCACCCTGCCCAGGCAGCAGAGGGGAGCAGGGCAGGGCTGCACCTGCAGCACCTGGAACAGCGCTGAGGGAAACAGAGAGAGCCAGCTCCCTTTGGGTGTCCCTGCGGACACCCTCCTGCACAAACAGCCACACTGAAATGGAGCTCCTCAGCCCCAGATCAGTGCAACAGTTCATAAAGACGCTTATTAACAACTGAGGAAATAAGGACACTTTGGGGGGCACAGGGCTGTGAGTGGCAAGGGACCCCTCAGAGAGAGCAGCACAGCACCGGGTGAGTCACTGGCACCCACCAGCCCAAGGAAAAGGATTGCTCCGTGTCCTACACCTCCAAAGTGCTTCACAGCCTTCCAGCCAGGCCTCACAGCCTCCTTCCACGAGGAATAATTGCCAACAGAAACATTTACAGTGACCAAAAGGCACAGCAAAGCAGGGCCCCTGCTCCCAAAGCTGCTCCTGGAGAAGGGTCAGAGCCTGGCATGGCAGGACAGGCACTGACTGCTCAGAGCTGGGCTTAAGGCAGAACTGATTTGCTCCAAACTCTTAAGGACAGCAAGGGTCAGGATCAAGGCATCCTAAACTCTCCTCCTTCGCCACTGGGCTCACATTCTTATTTCAATCCCTGACATTTAGCTATACACTGCTTTATTTCCATTGTGCACATCTCTCAGTTGGTTGCTCCCTGCTCCCAAACATGCTGGAGTCAAACCAATTAAAAACCAAACTAAAACCAACCTTTCCAGTGGTGACGCTCTCTGAAGAGAGCTGAGGATGCTCTTTGGCTTTCCTAGACAGCCAATCAGGCCGCAATTCTGAAAATAATCCAGGAGGGAGAACGGGAAAGAGGGAAACCATGATTGCTCACGTAACACGGCAGCGGCCTGCCCTCCGCAGTAACAACTCTCCATGGCAGTCTTTGAGAAAAGTCCGGTCTCGGGCTCATTCCCCACCAGCAGTTCCAAGCAAGTGCATTTCCAGGCTGGGTTGGGACCATCCCTGGTGCCCGTAGAGAAGGAAATGTCCAACCCAGGCACCTTCTCATCCCTTTCCAGCAGCTGCCAGCGGGGCGGCCCCGAGCTCGGCCTACCGGTGGCTCGGGTAGGCGTAGGAGATGGGCTGACGGGTGCCAGGCCGCACCGTGAAGGTGTTGGAGGGTGCCCCGTAGTGTGGGGTGCCGTGGGCAGGCCTGCAGGGAGAACAGAGGGACAGTCACCCAAAGGGAGCCCAGGCAAACCTCGGTGTTGGGTCAGCACCATGGGGATGCATTTCAGTGCTTGGTGTCTCCCCTCAGTGAGGTGGGATAGGGAGGGACGTGGGGGTCACAGCTGGCACCAGGAGGCATTTCAGTGCTTGGTGTCTCCCCTCAGTGAGGTGGGATAGGGAGGGACGTGCACAGGGTCACAGCTGGCACCAGGGAGGAACCAGGAATGGTCACTGCCCTCAGAGCAGGAGCCAGGGGGCTCCTGGAGCCCCAGTGCTGCTCTGGGGCCATTCCAAGAGACACCGAGGGCAGGGAGGGTGGGCTCAGGGTGGCACATGGGCTCAGGGGACACGTACCTTCTGGCCGTCAGCACGCTGGCGGGCGAGAAGTCCCCGTTCTGCCCCTTGTACTTGGCCTCAGCCCCGCTGCCGCCGTAGGCCGCGGCTTTCCCTGCAGCATCCATGGACGCCCGCCTGCCCTGGGCGCTCGAGGGGCCGTTCCTGAGGCCGGGGCCTGGGCGCCGAGCCCCCTCCCCGGGCGTGGAGCTGAATCCCCCGGGGCCGTAGGAGGAGAGGGTGGAGGACAGGGTGCCCGAGGCCCGGGGGGCAGCGGCGGCCCGGGGGTAGGAGCTGTCGGGCTCCGACACGTACAGGCGCTTCTTGATCAGCGGCCGTGGGTTGGGGCCGTGGCTGGGGAAGCTCGAGGAGCTGCTGTTATCCGGGTACTGCGGTGCGAGGTCTCCGTTCCTCCGGCTCTTCTCCAAGGGCGGCAGAGCCGCTGGTTCTGGGTTGTTGGCCCCATAGATGCGGCTGTAGCCAGCCCACCTAAAATAGCGTGGCTCTCCCGAGCCCCGGCCGCTGTCAGGGACGCTGGGGCACTTGCGGCTCTCCTCCCGGCTCGGGAGGGAAGCCTGGTCCGCCTCATTGCTGAATTCGGGGGGCGGGGGGATAATGCCAAAGTCCAGCGCCGCGTCCCCGTTCTCCTCCTCGCTGGGAGCTCCGTGCCGGGCCGGGCTGGGCTGTCCCGAGTCCAGCAGCCCCCGGAGCAGGCTGGAGGCAGCGGCTCGCTGGGGCCTGGGGAGCTGCGCCTCACCCACCGCCCGCACGGCCCGGCCCTGCTCCGAGGAGCTGGAGAACGAGGGGGGTTTGCTCCAGCCAGACCCCGCCGGGCTGGCCGCAGACGGCCGAGGCACCACGGTGAAGGAGAAGGGCTTGGACTCGTTGCGGAAGAAGCTGGTGGAGGAGGTGGTGTCCGACGAGGCACTGCCGAGTCTCAGGGCTGGCCTCACCCTGAGTGCAGCTGCTCCATCCCCGGGCTGGCGGCCCCGCTGGGCACGCTGCCGGGCTGCCAGCAGCAGGGCCATGGGCGAGCCCCGCTCCACGCGCTCCCCCGTCACCGGGTGGATCAGCACCTCCTCCTGCCCCGCTCCCGAGGGGCCTGGGGGGCTGCTGCCTGAGCTCCTGGGGCAGGGTGGCTCAGCAGAGCCCGATGCACAGGGCGGCTCGGCTGAGCTCAGGGCACGGGGTGGCTCAGCTGAGCCTGGGGCACGGGGCGGCTCGGCCGAGCTAGCCCCAGCCCGGTGCACTTTGTACTGGAAGACGGCCGAGCTGGGCTGTGGTGCCGGGCTCTGAGCAGGGGACACAGGGGCCGAGGGCAGGCTGGGAGCTGGGGGCTCCTCTGCCGGCGCCTGAGGTGGCTCTGGGGGACTCACACTGCTGCTGCTGAGGGACCCAGGAGCAGGGCTCACGTCCTCTGTGACCTTGCCAGCAGCAGGAGCAGGATGGTCCTCATGGTCTGTCTCATCCTTCTCCACAGCAGCCACCGGGGCTGGGAGCGAGCTGGGGACCGGCTTTGGCACCACTGAGTCTCTTGTGTCAGGATGGCCCTTCCTCACGTCAGGGGGGCTCTTCCTCACTTGTGGGGTGCTGATGCCATTCTCCACAGCCTGCTTCTGGCTGCTGGGCCCTGGGGCAGGTTTCCCCTCTTTCTTCAGGGACAGCACAGCCTCCAGCTCGTTTCTGATCATCATCACACTGCGGGGCTGTGTGTCAGGGTTGCTGTCTGGGGCAGTGACTGCCGTGATGGGAGAGCCCACACTGGTGCTGGGGGTGCTGCTGGGCACCTCTTTCTTCTCAGTGTCCCCTCCCTTGGGTAACCCCATGTCCTTCCTGGTGATCTGGGGCTCGCCGGGCCCCGGCTCACGGCTGCCAGCACGGCTGGGACCGCTGTCCATGGGCTGGGGAGCTCCTGGCTTCTCCAGCGGCCTCTCCAGCGGCTTCTCCTCGCGGCGCGGGGAGCGCAGCAGCGCCGAGAGCTCGTCCCGCAGCTTGTTCAGGTTGCTGGCATCCTTCCAGTCATCCTCGCAGCTCGGGTAGTCCGGAGGAGGCAGATCCAGGTCGTTGGCAGTGAGAGGTTCAGATTTTGGAGGGGACTCTCTCCCGGCTGTTTTCAGCTGGGGAATCCTCTCCCCCTCGGAGCCTGGCAGAGGGGACCGGCGGCCGGGGGGATTCACGCCTTGGCCGAGGCCTGTGCCCGGCTTGGGGCTCAGTGGAGGGGGCACAGCCACCTTCCCCAGGCCCTGTCTGAGCCCGGAGCTCCTCTGCTCGGCCTCTCCCGGCCGCGCCTTGCTGGCGGCTCTGATGGTGAAGCAGGGCGGCAGGGGCGGCCGGGCGTGAGGCTGCCTGGGCACGGGGGGCTCCTGCCGGCCCTCCTGCACCGGGATGGACGAGGAGCGCGCCGGGGCCGGCGGCGGCACCTTGAACGACCTGGGGAAGGTCAGGTGGGGCTCGGCCTTGGGCTGCAGGCTCTCCTTGGGGCTGGGGGCCGCGGGCACCCCGGGCTCGGCAGCGCAGAGCGGCCCCTCGGCGTCCCCCTGCCTCGAGTTCAGCACGGTCTCTGATTTCCACTTGGACATGCCGGGGCCGGAGGGGTCGCGGGCGCCTGGCGGGGCAGGAGGGATGAAGTCTGGAGGAGCAGGAGTGCTGGGCGAGGGCAGGGCTGAGGCAGGCGGCGGCGGCGCTGCCATGGCGGGGGGCGGTGGCACCGCCTCGGGTGGCACTGGCGGCGGTGGCGGCAGCATCTCGGGGGGTGGAGGCACTGGCGAGGCCACGGGCGGTGACACGGGCGCTGGAGGAGGTGGTGGGGGCACCGATGGCGGCGGGGGGATGTCTTCATCCAGGTCGTGCCCGTCGAGGGCCTGCGGGCGCAGGTCGCCCACCGAGCTGTACATGCGAATATTGCCATTGAGCTGGGAGCCAGAGCCTGCAGGAGAGAGAGCACAGCTGTGAGCACCTCCCCAGCACTGCTGAGTCTGGCCTGTGCCAGTGGCCTGCCCAGCCAGCCAGCCCCTTGCCAGGCTTGTCTAAAACTCCCTGAACTTAACAGCCGCTCTGCTTCACCCCTGAGGAATTTATTAATTCTCAATGACTTCAAAAAATAATTAATAGCAGACTCTATTTGAGCATGAAAATCTATGAGCAGACTGTCTGCTCCTGAGCTGGGTACACACACACATTTCCTGCCCCGAGGGCTCCATGAGCGCTCTGTGCTGGCCAGGGCTGCACAGAGAACATCCCTTACCAAGAGCTGCCTTCTCCACAAAGTCTTCTGGCACCGACGGCGTTGGCACAGCCACCCCGTGGGATTCCTGGGCGTTCTGCAGGAGTTGAGAAAACAGAGCTGTCAGTCTTACAGCCAGGGATCAGAGCAAAGGGCCGACAAGCAGCCGGTAATTTGTCCACAGAGCCCTGATGGATCGGGGCAGTGTCTGTGATATGGAGGTCCCTGTGGAGGCTGCTGTTGACAGGCTTTGAGGGGACAAGTGAAGTCATCGAGGCTGCACAGGCCATGGCCAGGATTCCCCTGTGGTCAGGCACCAAGGCTGGAGAGGAATTCTGCTATTTCCCATCTCCCTCAAGGAATTCAGCTATTTCCCATGCCCCGGGAGGAATTCAGCTATTTCACATCCCCCTCGGGGCTGCCCAGCTGCCAGCAGCAGCAGCAGCCCTCACCATTGATGAACCAGAGCACTGGGCACTTTGGTGGGCATTTCTCTGCAGCAAGCACTGCCACAGTCACCTACACACAGACAGACCTCCAGCTTTTGTGAGACTGGCACAGCATACCTGAGCACTGTGGGGAAAGCTGCTCCTTGTGTGGTTTGTGTTTTGCTCAGTTACTCCCTTCATGCTGAGAGCTCGGCAGTGCCTGTAGCTGGTACAGGACCGACAATTTGGCAGCCTACACACCCGGGAGGGCGCCTGCAGCCAGGGCACTGCTGTAATTGGTAATTGCAGCCACCCAGGTGAGCCATCGGGGCAGGTGACTCACCTGGAGCCAGCAGCAAAAGCCTCTCCTGTCCCTGACTCACGGCTGGGGTGGCTCCGAGGGGCTGGGGTGGCTCCGGGACACACCTGGGCACCCGGGACACACCTGGCACCCGTGTGCAGGGCACACCTGGGATGAGCTGGGCACAGCTGGGATGAGCAGCACAGCCAGGGGGTCTCACACCGGGCCTGGGGGCAGCTGGGGCACAGCAATGTCAGAGACACAAAGCTCGATGGAGCACCCCAAGAGGGACGCACTGTCCCATTGGCAGGCCCCACATCCATCCCTGCTCACCAGCAGGCAGCTGTTTGCGCTGCTAACAGCCCTTGACAAAGGAATTGTTATCCTGCCATCAGCCTGCGCCTCTCCCCAGCCATTTCCTGCGCACAAAAGCCTGGATAATGATTGAGCCCCTGCCCTTTGCCTTTCTCTGCCGTTATCACCGTTTTTACAGGAGATTGCCGTGGGATTCCAAAGTCTCCTGGATCAAAGGTCACTTGGATTTGTCCATCCAGGCTCATCACAGCCACATTGCCCTGCCTGGGGACCTCATTCAACAGCAGCACCTGGGCTCCTGTGGAAGAGCCCTGCAAAGCCCCAGATCTGGCCAAAATAATGGGAAATGCACATATTTCACTTGCTACATCCATCACCCTGCAGTGACCAAAGATCCCCGATAACCACAAGGGCCTGAGCAGCCACAGGTGAGCCAGGAGTGAGGGAATTCCTACCCTGGGATTGCACAAAGGACCAGAAAACTCCGAGCTGATGGAGAAGCCAAGGGCTGCAAAGGCACAAGGGCAGACCCTGAACTTCATCTGGGAGCCAGAGGGAAGACAAAGGCCAAGAGAGGCACTTCAAGAGCTGATAGTTAAACTGTCCAGAGCAATGAGACACCAAAATCACAAAGAACAAACCAGCAGTCCCCATTTGCAATGGAAATGCATTGCTGCAGGTTTGCAGAGCACCCCGAGGGAGCTGCTCCTTTGCAGGGAAACAGAAATGTCTGAGCCCTGCATCACCTGTTGGAGGAGTGCAGAGGGACTGGCAGTCAGAACAGAGCCCTGCAAGGCTGGAGGACACAGCCTGCACTCCATAAAGGAGCAGAAATCGCGGACGTGTCATTTCAAACTGGGCAAGCCTGTTCCTCACCAAAACCTTCTGTGGCAGCTGCTAATGCTCAGCATCTCTCCAAAACCACCCATCCCCACGTCATGAGGTGGAAAGCATCCCCAGCACGCTGCCAGCCTGCAGAGATGGTGGGGAAGATTGTTCCCGGTGCTTGCTGGGGTGTGGCCAGCCCAGAAAAGCTCCAGCTGATTCAGGGCAGGCTCTGGGTGCTGTGCCAGGAACCTGCATTTCCAGTTTGTGGTGCATGAATCAGATCGGGGCCTGCTGAGGATCCCGTGGGGGGGAAGCTTTCACTGCAAGCACCAGGAATCACTTCTCATCCCTGGAACAGAGTCAGCCATCCCCAGTGAAGGGAGCCTGCCTGTCCCCGTGGTGCCCAGCCCTCAGGAGCCCTCCCATTCAATCACCAGGGCTTGAGCTGCCCCTTACAAACCCCACCCAAAATACAACTGCTGAGCACCCGGGCTCTCAGAGACACCAAGAATTTCTCTGAGTATGAGCAGCTGCCCCAAACTCCCTGGTTTTGAGTAGGGCAGTGTGGAGTTTGCTGCAGGAGTTCGTTCCCTGGGATACCTGCAGTGCTGGGGGAGCAGGGGGACCCCTCTGAGCAGTCCCTGCTGCATTCCTGTGGGACAGCAGGGCTGGGGCAGGGAGCTGCTGCTCCTTGGGAAGAGCTGCCAGGTGCAGAGGCTCAGGAGCTGCAGGGCAGGGCGGGAGCATCCTCCTGACTCACCCAGAGCTGCTCCTGGGTGGGTGGAAAGGGTTAAGGCAGGAGCTGCAGAACAGCCCCGTGCAGGTGTGTACCTGGGGCAGGTATGTGCGAGGCAACAGCAGAGTCAGTGCCAGATCAAATCATCATCAAACCTCACCAAAAGCGTGCAAACACCCAGCACACCCCGGGCCTCCAAAACGCTGCCTTTGCCTGCTGATTGCTTCAGTCACAGCTGGGGCTGGGAGGGGAAACCCAGGTTTGTGAGGGACCCTCAGAAGGGACAGAGAGCCCTAGGGCCAGCTGTGCCTGTGTGGGCAGCAGCAGCAGGGCTGGGGTGACAGCTCTGAGGATTGGGAATGGTTTTTCATACAGAGATTGAAGAGAATCACCCCTGCACAGCCACAGCATCACCTCACCCTGTGCTCAGCAGGACTGGGTGCAGCACTGCAGGCTCCAGCCACACTCCTGATCTGGGACAGCACCAGGGAGATGAACTGCAGTGCAAGCCTGATCTACCATCCCCGTGCTCAGCAATCAGCTTTTAATGGAAAATGCAGTCTGACAGCGCTCACACCTCTCCCTCAGTGCCTCCTCTGTGCCCCAGAGCAGCCTGAGCTCAGACCACCCCCAATCCCTCACAGCCAGCCTCATTACAGAGGGGTTCTGCTTTCATTTCTGCTCCCCTTGGCTGAGAGCAGCAGCTCTGGGTCTGAGCACCAGAGCAGCCCTGTTCATTCTGGGCACCAGCTCCAGCCCTGTTCATTCTGAGCACCAGAGCAGCCCTGTTCATTCTGGGCACCAGCTCCAGCCCTGTTCATTCTGAGCACCAGAGCAGCCCTGTTCATTCTGGGCACCGGCTCCAGCCCTGTTCATTCTGAGCACCAGAGCAGCCCTGTTCATTCTGGGCACCGGCTCCAGCCCTGTTCATTCTGGGCACCAGCTCCAGCCCTGTTCATTCTGAGCACCAGAGCAGCCCTGTTCATTCTGGGGACCAGCTTCCAGCCCTGTTCATTCTGGGCACCAGCTCCAGCCCTGTTCATTCTGGGCACCAGCTCCAGCCCTGTTCATTCTGAGCACCAGAGCAGCCCTGTTCATTCTGGGCACCGGCTCCAGCCCTGTTCATTCTGGGCACCAGCTCCAGCCCTGTTCATTCTGAGCACCAGAGCAGCCCTGTTCATTCTGGGGACCAGCTTCCAGCCCTGTTCATTCTGGGCACCAGCTCCAGCCCTGTTCATTCTGGGCACCAGCTCCAGCCCTGTTCATTCTGGGCACCAGCTCCAGCCCTGTTGGTTCTGAGCACCAGCTCCAGCCCTGTTCATTCTGGGCACCAGCTCCAGCCCTGTTCATTCTGAGCACCAGAGCAGCCCTGTTCATTCTGGGCACCGGCTCCAGCCCTGTTCATTCTGGGCACCGGCTCCAGCCCTGTTCATTCTGGGCACCAGCTGCAGCCCTGTTCATTCTGGGCACCAGCTCCAGCCCTGTTCATTCTGGGCACCGGCTCCAGCCCTGTTCATTCTGGGCACCGGCTGCAGCCCTGTTCATTCTGGGCACCAGCTCCAGCCCTGTTCATTCTGGGCACCGGCTCCAGCCCTGTTCATTCTGGGCACCAGCTCCAGCCCTGTTCATTCTGGGCACCAGCTGCAGCCCAGCAGTGACTGGGCACCAGCTCCAGCCCTGTTGGTTCCAGGCACCAGCTGCAGCCCAGCTGGGTCTGGGGCACTCACCAGGGGCAGGAAGGTCAGCAGGGGCCGGACCCTCGGGCGGGGTTTCAGCGTGGCCGTGCCCGAGTCTGTCACCGTCCCGAAGCGATTGTCCCCGTAATAGACCTCGATCACATCACCTGGGGGGAGAGCAGAGAGTGAGCAGCAGCAGCACTGAGCTGGGCACTGCTGACAACAGCACAGGCACCCTGAGCTCACACAGAGCTGGGCAGAATTGGCTGCAGCAGCCCCAGGAGTGGGCAGAGCCCATCAGACCCTGAGGAAAAGCTGGGTGTCCTGGAGGTGAGGGGAACACAGGACAGGAAGGGCCCTGTGTGCAGGACAGGCACTCACAGCCCTGTCCACGCCTGCAGAGCACAGAGAGCCTGGGGAAAAGCTGGGTATCCTGGAGGTGAGAGGGATAAAGGAGAGGAAGGGCCCTGTGTGCAGGACAGGCACTCACAGCCCTGTCACACGCCTGCAGAGCACAGAGAGCCTTCCCTGAGCTCTGCAGGATGAGCTGGAGCAGCTCAGAAGGATCAGGAGGCAATCCTGGCTGGGCTGAGCAGCAGGAATTGATGGGAGGAGCAGGGACAGCTCCTGCCCTGCCCAGCACTCTGGGCACAGCTCTGCCATCCCAGCCAGAGGGATGCCAGGTGCTCCAGCCTGCCCACAGAACAGTGCCCTGCGTGGGGAGACAGCAGGGCAGGAAGTCCCAGGGCCCTGCTGTGACAAGCAGGAGCAGCCGTCAGGAATTCCTGGTTCCCAGCCTTGTGCTTTCACCTGGAGCCACACCTCTTGGGCTGGTTTATTTCTGACAGCGAATAAAGCTCATAAAATTAATTTAATTACGTTCTTTGTGTCTGATTAGTAGCATGAATTAACAAGCAGAAAATAGTGAAGCATGTAAACCCCACCTTGGCTGGAAGGAGATACACAAATAACTCGTAGCCAAGGAGACAGACATTAAAGAAATTCTGAGAGTTTGAGGAAGAAGGGGAAACAACAAAATGGCTCTGATTGAAGGGAAAACTGCAGGAGTGCTCCCAACAGACTTTGATAGTAAAGGAAGGGAGGAGAAGAAGGATGGGAAGAAATGAGGAGGAACCTCCCAAGGAAACAGCTTTACCCCAAGTCCAGGAAAAAGAGGAGGGCAAATACTCTGTGTGCGTCCCACAGGAGGAAAACACTTGCACGAACACCTGGAATGGGGAACCTGACCACACCAGGGGCTGGGCATGAGGCAGCACAGCCTCTGCTGAGGGATGGAGGCAGGAGGGTTCCACACAGCCTTCAAACACACCACAGAGCCCAGGAGCACGCCAGCTTCTCCCTTCTCCCACTCAGCACCCCCAGGTTACCCTGGGACACCCCCAGGAACGCCTGCCCTGCTGCCCCTGCAGGCAATCACAGCCTCCCCTCCCTCACACCAAACTTCTCCCACCACGAGTGATTCTTTACACACAGGACATTTGCTCCAGCTTTCAAATCACCTCCCAGCTGTGCTTCAGCCAGCCTGGTCCTACCAAGCCTGGGAGGGGCCCAGAAGCACCCAGGAGGAGCTGCTGCAGTCCCGGGGAGGACAGCAGGTGCCAGCAAATTGCCTGCAAGTGTTCAAGGCCAGGCTGGATGGGGCTTGGAGCAGCCTGACCTGGTGGAAGGCGTCCCTGCCCATGACAGGGAGTGGAATAAGATGATTTTTAAGGTCCCTTTCCACCCAATCACTCTGTGATTCTGTGATGATTAATTCTGTGGGTGACCCCGCACGCAGTGAGTAAGGAGCAGGAATTAAGGCCAAGGCAACAGGAGAGTTTGGACTCAGACAGCCCAAGCAGCAACAGAGCAGTTCTGAGACTTGAAACGATGAGTTTTATATTTAACAGTCACTAGGTAAACCCAGTGAGAAACTGGATTAAAGATCACAGGGACTTTGATCCTAGATTACTAAGCATCGCTACCCTGAATGCTTTAATTAAAGGAAAATGAAGTGCTTGTAGTTGTGTTTTCTCTGCTAGATAAACAGGACTTGCCTGCTGGGAGCCCATCAGCAGCAAGCCCTGAGCCCTGCCAGCCTCCTTTCCTGGAAGGAGGATCAGGAAATGCACCCTTGGAGGCTGTGGGGAGCAGCTGGCTCAAAGCACCGGCCTTGCTTGGGCCACTCTCTGACATCCAGCCTGTCCCGGAGACATTCGTGTTTGCTCGGCCACGGGAAATCAAATAAACAATTTGCCACGCATGTAATGGAACTTCTTCCTCCCCGGGGGTTGCATCACCTGGAGGAGGCGCAGCAGGTTTGAGCCGGGGTGCCCACAGCAGCAGGAGGAGGAGGAGGCTGCAGTCACTAAATTCAGGAATCTCTGAGTCAGGGACATGCAAACCTACACCCATCGCACGTTGCCTAACTTGTGTTTACTTTGTATGAGAAACCAAGGTGGGGATCTGCAGGAGCAGGGGACTCCTGCGGGCACGGAGCCCTGCAGGAAACGGGCCAGGAACGGGGCCAGGGCTGGGGCAGGGCGGGCTGTGTGTGGGTCTGGGGACAGCGCATCGCTCCCTGGGCTGCCGGCCCCCCTTCCTGAGCTGTCTCTGTCCCACTGCCACCGCGCCCTCACGGAGCCCCATTCCGGGCACAAACTCCACCAGGAGGATGCTAAGGAAGGAGCGATCCACCAGCTGCTCCCCAGGCTCAGGTTTCAGGATTCCCAGCCCTTCCCCGCGCTCCGACCCACACCTGAGCAGAAAGCCTCCCTACTGCCCCTGCAGAACCGCAGCCACGGAAATCAGGCTCCTAATAAGCAGACACAGCAACTTCTTTTCTTTTTTCTAATCCAAACCACATCAGAGAGAAGCTTGAATCCTCCTCAGATTTACGACAGTTAGAAATCAGCAATTTTCCTCCCAGGTTGCAGAGTTGCACGAAACTCCCTGTCGCATTTTCATTTTATCTTGGTTTCAGCAGCTTGGCCTTTGGGGTGTAACCACCTCGCAGTTGCTTTCACAGACAATACTTCGCCCTGCATAGCTCAGCAGGCAGCGCTTCCATTTTTCTAATCTTGGAAGAGTTTGTTGGGCTCTTGGAGCCACCAAACTTCATCCACAAACTGCTATCTTCTATCTACCTGGCTCCATTACTATTAATTTGGCTCCCTCCTACATGAGCCTCCAGGGCACCGTATTGCAATTAAAACCACAAAGAAACACAAATAAATCCCGAGGAATATGCAACCCTCAGCTCCGTCCTCGCTCGCAGCCCTGCGAGAAACAGGTTTATGAGTAAATAACTCCGAGCGGGCAAGGCGCGGATCAAACATGGCGTGGGAAAGCGCGACGGGAAGCAATAAAGTGAATTTTCAGTCACTCATCGGCCTCTTTGAGCCGAGTTTAACCCGCCGGGAGCGGCAGCGACCCAGCCGGGGTTCGGACACCCCGCTCCAGCTCGGGCACAGCTGCGGGACCGGCGCTGCCGCATCCCGTTGCCACCGAGCGCTCCCGGAGACCTCCCGTTGCCACTGAGCGCTCCCGGGACCACCGAGCGCTCCCGGAGACCTCCCATTGCCACCGAGCGCTCCCGGGACCACCGAGCGCTCCCGGAGACCTCCCGTTGCCACCGAGCGCTCCCGGAGACCTCCCATTGCCACCGAGCGCTCCCGGTGCTACCGAGCGCTCCCGGGGCCCTCCGAGCGCTCCCATTGCTACCGAGGGCTCCCGGAGACCTCCCATTGCCACCGAGCGCTCCCGGGGCCCCCCGAGCCCTCCCGGAGCCCCCCGGCCGGGCAGCAGCGGAGCCCCCGAGCCCACCGCACCCTCCTGCCCCGGGACCGCCCGTCCGAGCCCCGCGGCCGCCGGGGGACCCTGGGCCACTGACCGGTGCCACCCGCGCTGTCCGAGGTCACCTCCTGCGTGAAGATCCAGGGCGGGTTGGTGGCGAACAGGGACGCGGCGCTGGGGCTGGAGTGGCGCTTGCCGAACAGGCGGCTGAAGGTGCCCTGCACCGAGTGAGGCTGGTGCTTCTTCATGCTGGCCGAGCCGAGCCGCGCCGAGCCGTGCCGGGCATCCCGCGGCACCGGGGGGACGGGGCCGAGAGCTCCGGAGGGGCGGGGACGGCCCCACCCACCCCGGGCCCGCCCTCCGCCAGGTGTCCCTGCTCATCCAGGTGCCCCTGCTGTGCCAGGCGTCCCCGCTCTGCCAGGTGTCCCCGCTCCTCCAGGTGTCCCTGCTCTGCCAGGTGTGCCTGCTGTGCCAGGTGTCCCTGCTCCTCCAGGTGTGCCTGCTGTGCCAGGTGTCCCCGCTCCTCCAGGTGTCCCTGCTCTGCCAGGTGTGCCTGCTGTGCCAGGTGTCCCTGCTCATCCAGGTGTCCCTGCTCTGCCAGGTGTCCCCGCTCCTCCAGGTGTCCCTGCTGTGCCAGGTGTCCCTGCTCTGCCAGGTGTGCCTGCTCTGCCAGGTGTCCCCGCTCCTCCAGGTGTCCCTGCTGTGCCAGGCGTCCCCGCTCCTCCAGGTGTCCCTGCTGTGCCAGGTGTCCCTGCTCATCCAGGTGCCCCTGCTGTGCCAGGTGTCCCTCTCATCCAGGTGCCCCCCTCTGCCAGGTGCCCCCTCTCCTCCAGGTGTGCCTGCTGTGCCAGGTGTCCCTCTCCTCCAGGTGTGCCTGCTGTGCCAGGTGTCCCTGCTCATCCAAGTGCCCCGCTCCTCCAGGTGTTAACATCTTACACCTCTTTCTATCTCTATCAAGTTTTGAGAGTCAAAACAGTATAGATTGATTTTTTTTAAGTGATAAATATCACTTTCTTAATCGCTTTAAAATTATGTTTTTCTTGTGAAAAGCATCTTCTTTTTTGCTTTAAAGAACTAAGCAAAGCAACACATTAAATACCTTGTGATCAATGAAAAATGATCACTGTTAGGATATTCCAAAAGTCTAATCGTGGCACAGATACGAGGCAGCACTTAAATAAAGTGAATTATGAATGGGAAACGGGGCAGGAAAAGGAGAATTAAAATGTCAAATTCAATTCCGTGGCCGTGGCAGAGGAGCTGGGACACTTTAAGGGATTTTCGGGGATTTCAGCGGGGCTGCGGCTCCGGGCGCTGCTCGGGTGCCTCTCCCTGGCTGGGGCCGCTCCCTGCGCCAGCCCTGCAATTACTGCCGTGTCCTGACAGTTATCTTAAATGGTGTTTGTGAGAGGAAACGCCGCTGCAGACACACACACAGACAGACGGACAGACAGAGGGGGAGCTGCCCGGGCACTGCAGTGGGCTGGGGGAAAGGGGATTGTCCTGCATGTGGGGAAAGAGAGGGATGGGATAATGGGATAATGGGATGGGATGGGATGGGATGGAAACTGGGAAACAGCAGCCACTGCATTGCCAGAGGAGCCCAGGCCCATCTCAGCACCCCTGGAGCTGCAGAGCAAAACTCCCCCCTTGTGCAGGATCCCTGCTGCAGCAGAACCACAGCTGGCACCGTGTGGAAATTCCCGGCTGGAATCCCCATTCAGAACCTCTCTGGTGACAATGCTGTTGGAAACACGCTGGCTGCACATTCTGGTGCTGGTCTGGTGTCAGGAGCTGGTAATGGCACCGTGCACGCCTGGGGCTGCAGAACTGGGTACAATTTCTGCAGCTGTGCAGCCAGCTTCCTTGGACAGTGAATGAGGAATGTTTGCTTGTGGTTTTGACCAGCCAGAAAGCAGATTGCTAACAGCTGAAGCTGATAAAAGTACACAAAGAAGATGATGCTGCTACTGAAGAAACCCATCCTGTCAGCTGGAAACCAGAAATTATCAAGCGAAAGTGATTTTAGTGCAGCAACGTATTACTTCTGTAATCTTGTTTTGGCTTTCCTGAGAGCATTCAGTCACATTTTGTTCTGCCTAGAACACCAGAGCAAGAAGCCAGCTATTTCAACATATAATAAATTTTATTTCTCTTTAGGAGGAAAAACAAAAAAAAAAAAAAGGAACAGAGCTGCAGCGGCCAAGCCAATAAAATCCTGTGGAATGAGAGAGCCTGGGCTCGTGCATGAAGGTGTCCCACAAAATCTCATTATTACAGCAAGGAGACTTCAAAGGGGTGGGAGCAGCAGGGGTGACTCAGCTGCTCCTGTCACTGCTGGGTGCTCCAGGGCCCGGGGTGCCACATCCCCACATCCCCACATCCCCACATCCCCACATCCCCACATCCCCACACCCCCACATCCCTGCATCCCCACATCCCCACATCCCCACACCCCCACATCCCCACATCCCCACATCCCTGCATCCCCACACTCCCACATCCCCACACCCCCACATCCCCACATCCCCACATCCCCACATCCCCGCATCCCCACATCCCCACATCCCCACATCTCCACATCCCCACATCCCCACATCTCCACATCCCCACATCCCCACACCCCCACATCCCCACATCCCCACATCCCCACATCCCCACATCCCCGCATCCCCGCATCCCCACATCCCCACATCCCCACATCCCCACATCCCCACATCCCAGCCCTGCTCCTGCCCCACATGCCAGCCCTGCCTCGCCCTGGGTGGTGAGCACAGGCACACATCGCCCTCAGCGCACGCAGGGATCCCGAGGTGAATTTATCACCCCACAGAGCACAGGCTGCCGCACAGCCCTGCCAGGGCTCCGGTGCACGTTCCCATCTGTGCGTTCACATCAAAGATGTTTGGTTTCACCTTCCAGCTCCAGACCTCCCCTCAGAGGGGCAGCAGCACGGGCAGCAGGCTGGGCACGGTGGCTTCTGTGAAATGCAGCTGCAGAGGCGCAGGAGGTGCCGGGCTGGGTGCCGGGGCTGTTTCTGAGCAAGCACAACTGTCACTGCTGTGTGTGATCGGGGCCACACAGCAAAGGGACTGCTGGGCTGGGCGCGGAGCTCAGGAAAGCACTTGGAAGATCTCCAGCAGATTTTATGGCAGAGAAAGCGCCGTGTGAGCAGTGGTGTGATGTAACACAGCGCACTGTGAGGCTGCCTTTGATCCCAACACAGTAAACACCCAGAACTATCTGCTTTCGCATCAGGGGAGCAGCTGCACCCTCACATGTGGAAGGTTCCTGCTGCACTCGCGGGTGTCAGAGGGGTGTGTGCAGCGAGGGCTGGACCCGGAGGAGGAAGGGCTGTGAGGAGAATCCCTCAGGTGAGCCTGCAGAACAGCAAACAGGGATAGAGGAGCAGGACAGGGGGCAGGGGCCCGTGCTGCAGCTGGGGTGGCAGTGCCAGCAGTGTCCTGCAGAGCCCCAGCTGCACCAGGGCTGTAAATCCTTAAACCCTGTCCCCACGTGCTCCCCTGTGTGCACCCCTGTGACACCCCGGGGTCACCATGGCCCTGAGGTCACAATGCCCTGGGAGCCCTGAGAGCCACCCTGCAGTGCTGGCCCTGCCTCTGCCCCAGGCAGCGCCCTGCCCTCCTGACAGCGCCGCCCAGGTGGGTGTCCCAGCTCACAGCTCACAGCAGGGCACTGTGCCACCCTGTCCCCTTCCTGCGGGCTGCAGCTCCTTGTCTGCAGGTGACCAGGTCACGGTGATGTCAGTGGGAGGCTCCATCCCGTTTCTGCAAACACACCTGCTGCTTGGATGGCCCTGGATGGCTGGTGGATGGCTGGTGGATGGCTGTGGATGGCCCTGGATGGCTGTGGATGGCTGTGGATGGCTGTGGAGGGCTGTGGAGGGCTGTGGAGGGCTCTGGGCTCTGGGATGGCTGTGGATGGCTGTGGATGGCTGTGGATGGCTGGTGGATGGCTGTGGATGGCTGTGGATGGCCCTGGATGGCTGGTGGATGGCTGTGGAGGGCTCTGGAGGGCTCTGGGCTCTGGGATGGCTCTGGCATGGGCAGCCCTGCCAGCCAGGCTCTGGCAGCTGCCCAGGAGCTCCTCACCAGGGAGGTTTCCCTCTGAACCCTTCCTGCTTCCGCAGCCTTTCCCTGGGACCCTCCGGGGGATTTGCTGTGACGGCCAGCAGCACTTTGGGAGGGATTAGGGATCTCTCTACGTAGGAACAACGGGTGCAATAGGATTAGTGGGACTCTCCATTGAGGCACGGAGCCATAAATAGCACCTGGACCTTAAGCTGGTGCTTCCCCTCCGAGGCAGGGATCACCAGGCAGGTGCCTCCACCCGGGCAGGAGGAGCCTCTGAGCTTCCCCCAGAGCTCCAGGGGCTGCAGAGGAGGAGCAGGAACCTGGGGCAGGGGCAGAGCCAGAGCTCAGAGCTCAGCACTGAGTGACTGCAGAGCCCTGCTCATCCCTAGGCACCTGCATGACTTAGCAATGGGGCTGCCAGGGCAGCTGCAGCCTCCCCTCCATGCCCAAACTGGTGACTGAGTGCTCCTGCTGGGTGGGTGCACAGGCACAGCACAGTCCTGTGTGTGCCTGGCTCCTCCAAAGGGCAAGGGGGCAGGAGCTGCCAGCACTCA
This sequence comes from Ammospiza caudacuta, assembly GCF_027887145.1. Taxonomy (NCBI): domain Eukaryota; kingdom Metazoa; phylum Chordata; class Aves; order Passeriformes; family Passerellidae; genus Ammospiza; species Ammospiza caudacuta. The sequence goes on along the minus strand of NC_080616.1, from coordinate 8,116,778 downwards.
CCTCTGTGAAAACAGCAGATCTGAACAATCCAAGGCCAGAACACGGGGGCACAAACTTCACTGGGATGGCTGTGGTGGTATAAAATCTGCTTTTCAGCAGTCAAAATCCCATTACTTTATCCCCTGGGGGGAAATGGACTGAGGTTTCCTCGTGGCAGCAGCTGTGGAATAACCTCTGTGAGCTGTGTCCAGCCTTCCAGGCACCTGCCCTGGAGAAATGAGAGACAGAAAGAGGTGGTGAACCTGCAGGGAGCTGGTGATTCCCCTCAGAGGCTCTAAGGAGATTTCCAAACAATTTGCAGGCATTCCCCTTCTTAATAGATTTAGGAGCCGGGGAACAGAAATAGCACCAAGCACGTCACGGAAAGTAGGAAACCTCTTTACAGGGTTAAAAATAAGCAAAGAGCAGAGCATTTATTTAGGACAGGGTGGCTAATTGCTGAGGGAAGAGCCAGTTTCCATTCGCACGGAGGTGTCGTCAATGAAAAGATAACTGAGTCATGCTTAGGTAACAGCAGCAGAAATGTGTCTGCAGCCCAGCACGGCCCTGCAGCAGCCGTGGGTCACCCCTGTGTGTCCTGGGGGTCACACCCAGCCCTGTGGGTCACAGCTCACCCCTGTGTGTCCTGGGGCTCACACCCCTCCTCCGCCAAGGGCTCTTGCAGATGCCCAGGGCTCTTTCCCTGCTCCTTGTGCCCTGGGTGGGCAGGCATCCCTCACATTTTTGGGGTAAAACCCGAGTGGAGATGGACTGAGAGCAATGCCCAGAGCAGGAGGGGGCTCAGGGAGCTGTGGGGTCCCTGCAGAGGCACCCAGAGCTGCTGCCCCAAAGGACAGTGCCAGTTCTGCCATCGCTGCTACGTCCTCTTGGCTCAGATTGTGTCGAACCCTTTTCGAGGCAGGTTTGCCACGGCTGTGGCTGCTGCCATCACCAGCACCGTGTGTTGCTGGATTTTTCAGTGTTCTAACTGAGAGCCAAGAGAGAATCAAGTCCTTTGTGTCTCACCGCTCCTATTCTCTCAGCATTTGTTTCAAGTCTCTTCCATATTTCCAGAGCATCACTTGGGTTTAAAGTCCCTTTCTCTTTAAGCAGCACCAGCTCAGATTTTACATGTGCAAACCCCTCAGCACCCACGGTGCCTGCCTGCCCTGCTGGGGATGCTGAGCCCGGAGGCAATTCACATTTCCCTGCATCTGTTCCTCCACAGGTGGCTGGAACAGCAGCAGCCCCTGGCAGAGCCCACCAAGGAGAGCCCAGGGGATGGAGGAGGCCAGGGCAGAGCCGGGGGTCCCCCGGGCGCCCCCCAGGCCCAGGCACCGGCCGCCCCCCGGCGCCCCCCCGGGCTCCCACCTGGTGCCCGTGGTCGTGCACACTGGGGGCCGCCCCCTCAGCTCCTTCCACTTCGTGTTCTACCAGCGGGCCTGGCCCAACTCGCTGGCCCCGTTCTGCACGGCGCAGAAACCCTTCTGTGGCTTCCGCTTCCAGGAGGGCACCGCGCACGGCCGGGCACGGCTCGGGGTGCCCAGCACCGACATCCGCAAGTGGCGAGCCTGCCACGGCCCCAAGCCATAGCTGGGGGGCAACAGAGTGTCCCTCGGGGCAATAAAGGCTGGGACAGCACGGGGGGACAGTGTGCCATGGTGGGACAGTGTGACACGGTGTGACAGCACGGGGTGACAGTGCCATGGAGCCTGCCACGGCCCCAAGCCATAGCTGGGGCTGCCAGGGGGCAATAGAGTGTCCCTCGGGGCAATAAAGGCTGGGACAGCACGGGGTGACAGTGTGCCATGGTGTGAGAGCCACAGGGTGACAGTGTGCCATGGTGTGACAGTGTGCCATGGTGTGAGAGCCACAGGGTGACAGTGTGCCATGGTGTGACAGTGTGCCATGGTGTGAGAGCCATGGGCACCATGTGTGTCCCATCAGTGTGACACCCACAGGCACCGTGTCCCCTGAGTATGAGCAGCATCCCATCGCTGTGAGTGCCACGGGCACCGTGTCCCCTTGGTGCGAGAGCCACGGGCACCGTGTCCCAGCAGTGTGACAGCCTCGGGCAGGGCAGCTGGGCTGGGTGGGGAGGCTGTGCCGCTGCTCCCCAGGGAAATATGCAGCGTGCAGTTTGCTCTGCAGCCCTGCCCAGCCCGTCCTGTCCCTTCCTGCTGCCCGGGTGCCACAGCACAGGGCACTGCCAGCCCACCCAGCCCAGCTCACCTGGCTCAGCACGGCCTGGGCTGGGCTCGGGGCTCCTCTGCAGCCTCACCTGCTCAACAGGGCCACTACAGAATTAGCACATCCAATTAGCGTCCCTCAGCTTAATTCCTTTTCCGTGAGTGGTTTTTGATTGTGTAATGCTGCTTTTTTTAGCAGAGTTATTCCTAATTTACTGAGGTGCAGAAGCAATACCGGCCTCTGTTACTTGTTAGATAACTGCAGTTATATATTAAATGTGTGTTATGGATAAACTCTGTGGGACACCCTGGGCTCACACCTTTCACTTCCAGCCCAGGATCTGGCCCGTGGTGCTGTCTGAGATTTTATTCCTGAGTATTTCTCAGAATGCGGTGTGCCGAAGTGAAAACAACATTGGATTTGCTTGTTTTACATGGAGAATTTTTCATGGCGATCCATCACAAGTGAAAATTGAAGCTGCATTTAACTGCACTGAGTTTGTAGTGCAGCAGCCAGGACACACTGCTGGGGTGAGCAGGGTGTGGGACAATTTTGAGGAAAAACCACTCAATTAACAGGACCAAGACTGGACACAGGACCCCTGGAGCTGGGGGGAGAGGGCCCTTCCCCTTCCTGCTGTCTGCAATTAAAGCAGACTTAAACCTGTACCATTCAAGGCAATTACGTTTCTATATTTGTCTCCTCAGACCAAATTCACCCTCCTGCTGTCTCCTCAGGAGCTGAGGTGGCTCTTTGGCTCTTGCCCCTGCCTGGGTTCCAGCTCTGGAACCCTCTGGAACCCTCTGGCAGAGTGAGGGGAAGGGACAGCAAAAAGCACAAACAGCACAGAGGATCCAGAGTGGTTTTTTCTCTCATTTTTCCCACTCTGGTTCTGGTCCAAAAGTTGTTGCTCATGTGATGCCAGCCCCCCTTGCCACAAAGATAAATGAAGTGGATTAAGAGATTAGCTCATCACAGAGAAAATTCCACCCTCCTAATCTCCTGATGGGCCTGTAATCTGCAAGACTTCCCCCATTTTACCTTTTTCTATTTTAACCTGAACTCTTAATGCCTGGCAGGAGCCCACCGCCCCTGCAGCCTCATTGGCTGGGGAGGGATTTGCTGGGTGCTTAAATGCCACCTTCCCTCCAAGGAGGGCTCTGTGCTTTTGGGTTTGCCGGCAAGAGGAGCCTCCTGTGTCCATCCCTGCTGGGATCTGTACAGCACCAGGGATTTCCTGATGCCCTGACCCTGCGCTGCTGGGGACGTCTGGGCTTCGGAGGCAAGAAGCAGAATTGTGAGATATTTTTATTTTCCCTAAATCTCACAAACCCTCCGCCTTTGGCCGCAAAGGGCCCAGCAGCCGGTGTGGAGATGGGGAACATGGACGGGAAAACCGTGGAGGAGCTGAGCACCACCGAGTGCCACCAGTGGTACAAGAAGTTCATGACAGAGTGTCCTTCTGGCCAGCTCACCCTCTACGAGTTCAAACAGTTTTTTGGCCTGAAAAACCTGAGTCCGGCAGCGAACAAATACGTTGAGCAAATGTTTGAGACGTTTGACTTTAATAAGGTAAATATTGTCCTTCCCACTGGGCCGTGCAGGGCTGGGCTGGCTGGGAGGGAGGGAGGGAGCAGAACCTGCTCTGGGTATGTGCAGCCTGGTTCACCGCAGCCTCATAAAGTGTGGAATCGGTTCTGGGACGTGAGAAATGCCAGCAGGAACCCTCACCCACTGCCTGCCCTGCAGGGACACACAGGCTTCTCCCAGAACTGACATTTTCCTTCTGAAACAGGGGGGCTCTATCTGGCAGCCTTTGATCCCTTTAAAATGAAGTGCCCTTTAATCCCTAAACACTGAATGTTGTGACAGTGGCTGTGAGGACAAGGGCTGCATTCAGTGAGTCCCCAGCACGGGCTGGGGCTGCTGGTGCTCTGGGAAACTGGAAACTGTGAATGGATTGCACTGGGAGGGATTTTATTCCATGGGAGAACGAGCTTGGAATCCCTGGGGAGAGGCTTTGGGATTGGGGAATGGAATTCCAGAGCAGGGATTTGGGAATGGAATTCCAGAGCATTGGGATTTTTGGGAGTACAGTTCAAGAGCTGATATTTGGGAATGCAGTCCCGGAGCAGGGATTTGGGAATGCAGTCCCAGAGCAGATATTTGGGAATGTAGTCCTGGAGCAGGGATTTGGGAATGGAATTCCAGAGCATTGGGATTTTTGGGAATACAGTTCCAGAGCTGATATTTGGGAATGCAGTCCTGGAGCAGGGATTTGGGAATGGAATTCCAGAGCATTGGGATTTTTGGGAATACAGTTCCAGAGCTGATATTTGGGAATGCAGTCCCGGAGCAGGGATTTGGGAATGCAATCCCAGAGCATTGGGATTTGGGGATGCAGTTCCAGAGCAGATTTTTGGGAAGCAGTCCATGAGCAGATTTTTGGGGAGCAGGTCGATGCTGTGTCTCCGACAGCAAACTGCATCCTCCTCTGCTTGCAAATGACCTGAAATTGCACCTCCTGTGAGGTGAGGAATCTATTTTATGGCAACCCAAAGGGCTTAGTGGCATTAATCCCATTGACAAAAATGCAAATCAGGCCCTAAACCCTTCAGGTGTTTGGTTGGTGCCTTGGCCTTTCCCTTGCTCACTGCTGTTTGAATGCATGCCTGAAAGGGGAATTGATGCACAGGAAATCCTGCTGGGAAGGGGCTTAGCAGTTATTTGTCCCTAATCTGGCTGCTGCAGCCCTGGGATCAAGCAGATGATCTCTGCAAGGTCCTGGCCCCGGGGCAGTGCCTCTGTTCACTGACAAACCCTGGATTATGCTCTCTACTGGGAATCATGGAATCAATGCGGGTGGAAAGGGCCCTGGGATCCCTGAGCCCGGGTGCCACCGCGGGTTCACATGAACGTGTTCCCAGTGCCACAGGAGCCCTCGCAGGGAAGTGCCATGAGCCACAGCAGGGCAATGGATCCTTTCAAACACTGGGAAGGCTCTGGGGTGGGCAGGAGGCATTTTAACACCCCCCTGGGAGCTGTGAGCGTCACAGGCTCGTCTGGGGGCACTTTGGTGGCTACGGGCTCGGGGCAGCAGCTCTGCAGTGCTGCCACCATCCTGGCCCCAGCTGGGCACCCGAACCATGGCACCAGCTGGGGTGGGCAAACACCCGGCAGGAAAGTCAAAGATAAAAGTGTTTGTGCTCCAAACGTGGAGCGGGCACAGCAACGGCACAGGGACAGAGGAACCCCAGCCTGAGATGTCACAGCGTGCTGGGGTCACCCCTGAGTCTGCTCCTCTCCTGGGAATGGGACCCCAGGCAGGAGAAAGGAGCTGAGGGTGTGTGCAGGCAGAATGGGGCTGGGGGATTTATCAGGGCCCATCTGCATAAACCTCTGTGACCTCTGAATCCCCTGCTTTGGGCTGGTAATTAATGCCTGGCGTGTTAATTCCCTGAGCCAGGCCAGCCCTGTCCCTGAGCCACATCCACCAGCCAGTCCCAACCCTAACGGTGCAAGGCTGGGCTTGGTGACCTGGGAGCCTCTGCCAGCCTTTATGATTCTGTAATTCCATCATTGTACAGCATTTCTGTACAAGGCAGAACCTTGGCTTTCACCACTGCACTCCACAAGCCCCTGCTCTCAGGCTGGAGGTGAAGTTCCAGGGGGAACTTCAGAAGCGACCAAAATAATCCTTTATTGCCTGACTCTGCTTTTAATCTCAGCTTCTAACCTTCTGCCTGTAGGATGGCTACATCGATTTCATGGAGTATGTGGCAGCCCTGAGCCTGGTGCTGAAGGGCAAGGTGGACCAGAAGCTCAGGTGGTATTTCAAGCTCTATGATGTGGATGGCAACGGCTGCATCGACCGGGCTGAGCTGCTGAACATCATCAAAGTGAGTGGGAACAGCCCCTCCATCCCTGCCCAGATGGGCCCTGGGTGCAGGGGGGCTGCAGCAGGAACTTCCAGCCATGAATGCCACGGTCAGCTGCAGAGCTGCCCAAAGCTGCTGCTGTGCTCTGCCAGCTGTGCCAGCTGTGCCTCCAGCACCCCTGTCCTGTCCTTGCCTGACCCTGGGCATTGAAACCGGGGCTGAGATGAGCGCCTCAATTTAATCTGAGGGTTTTCAGAGGTGAATGGCTCCTGGCTTATCCCAGCATGCCCAGTAAATCTTGTGAAGCATTGGTGGCCTTTTTGGGTGATTTTAATCTCCAGCCTTTCAGACAAGACTCACTCCTTTCCAAGCCTAACTGCCTGAAAACAAGTTTAGCCCTGAAAAAGTGTTTGGACTTTTGTGCTGGTGATTTGGCCACTTGTTCTGATGGACACCCACACCCCTGCAGAGCTCTCAGTAACTCCTGTGCCCTCGTTCCCCCCAGGCCATTCGCTCCATCAACCGCTGCAACGAGAAGATGACGGCAGAGGAGTTCACAGACATGGTGTTCAACAAAATCGACATCAATGGAGATGGTGAGGCCCCTCCTGGGCACTGCCCTCCCTTCCCTGAGCCCCAGAACACCAGGGTGGGAGGGCTGGCAGAGGGTGGCTCCCTGTGCAGGCTGAGCCCCCCGTGCGCCCTGGCTTTGTGCTGGGCTTTGGGGCACAGTGAGGGTGCTGGGCCCCCACTGCAGGCTCTGTGCCAGTCCTGGGGTGCAGGGAGCTGCAGGGAGCTGTGGGTTTAACAGAGCTCTGTGCCCTGCAGGCGAGCTGTCCCTGGAGGAGTTCATGGAGGGCGTGCAGAAGGACGAGATGCTGCTGGACATCCTGACGCGCAGCCTGGACCTGACCCACATCGTGAGGCTGATCCAGAATGACGGCAAGAACCCCCACGAGGCCGGGCAGGACGCCCAGGCTGCCCAGTAGCTCCCTGGGCTGTGCCTTGGCCTGCCCTGGCACTGCCACTGATCAGCTGTGCCTGCACTCCCTGCTGACAGAACTGTCCCCTGGGCACGGGCACCGGGGGGACACCCCTGGGTACCAGAGGAGAGGGGTGCAGAGCTAAATAACTCAATGTCCATCCCACACGGAGCTGGGATGGCTCTGGACACTGCTGAGCTCAGAGAGGGGACAGCCAGTGCTGCACGAGGCTGTGCAGGGTAAGAACTCACTGAGAACACCCCAAAATATCCACTGAGGTCAGAGGGGACAGCCAGTGCTGCACGAGGCTGTGCAGGGTAAGAACTCACTGAGAACACCCCAAAACTGCCACTGAGGCCGTGGCCAGCACGCCCCAGTGGGGTCCAACCAGGACTTGGCCCCGTGAAAGGGGTCCTGGAAAAGCAGATCCAAACCTTCCCCTTCCATTTGAATTTCCAGAGCAAGCAATCTCCTGTTCTGGTCGCTCCTTCCTTCACTCATTATTATTTGGTCAGCAGTGAGCAGTGATAATGTGAGTTACAACATGTGTGAGCTAGCACAAGGGGAGGGGTGAATGCAGTGGCTTTTCTTTGTTTAAAAGCACTAAAAACATGGAATGGTGCCTTTTTCTAACAACCCCCTGGACTGTAAGGAAATGTTTCTCCCTGAAGGATCTGCAAGGAAGGAAGGAAGGAAGGAAGGAAGTGCTTCCAGACGAGCAGGACCATTTTCCTGACCATTTTTCCTGTGTGTCCTTTTCACTGGACAGAGTTTTACCTGGAAGCTTTTGTACTTCCAGTCCTATGGTGAGCTAATAAAGATGTTTTACAATATTATTTCAGGTTGTGCCTCTCCTCTCTTGCAATCAACCCTCCTGGTTCCAGCAGGACAGATTTAGTGGCTCACACAAGCACAGGAAGAGCAGCTCTGGGGTTGTTCTGGGGCTCACAAACCACAGCACCCTGGGCAGGAGCCCTTGATGGCCAGCCTGTCCACTCTCAGCCCTGCAGGAGGGAGCGGCTTCAACCCCTCATTAGAGTGGGCTGAGCTGTTACTCACAGTGTAATGTCAGATCCTAGAGCAATACATCAGGATAATGTCAGATCCTAGTGCAATACAGCAGTGTAATGTCAGATCCTAGAGCAATACAGCAGTGTAATGTCAGATCCTAGTGCAATACATCAGTGTAATGTCAGATCCTAGAGCAATACATCAGGATAATGTCAGATCCTAGTGCAATACAGCAGTGTAATGTCAGATCCTAGAGCAATACAGCAGTGTAATGTCAGATCCTAGTGCAATACAGCAGTGTAATGTCAGATCCTAGTGCAATACAGCAGTGTAACTCTCCTTCTTGCAGCACAACCAACTCCCCCACAGGTGACCAGCACCAAACCCAGAGCCCTTTGGCCTTGGCACAGCACGGGAAGGGAGCTGAGCTCAGCGTGGGCTTTGTGAGCACCTCCCTGGCACAGACAGCATCAGCTCTGCCAGAGCTTTCCTGAGCTCCCCTCGGTGCCCAGGGGCAGCAGGAAGCAGCCAGATCTCTAGTTAGAAAGCCAAAGTAGTTCTAAAAGGGCTGTCCCTGTCCCATCTCACCCCTGTCCCCATCCCATCCCTGTCCCCATCTCTGTGCCATGCCATGCCATTATCCCATTCCTATCCCATCCCATGGATTCCATCCCATTATCCCGTTCCCATTCCCACTATCCCGTTATCCCACTATCCCATATTCCCGTTCCCACTATCCCGTTCCCGTTCCCACTATCCCGTTCCCACTATCCCATATTCCCGTTATCCCACTATCCCATATTCCCGTTCCCACTATCTCGTTCCCAGTATCCCATATTCCCGTTCCCACTATCCCGTTCCCATTATCCCGTTCCCGTTCCCACTATCCCGTTTCCACTATCCCGTTCCCATTATCCCATATTCCCGTTCCCACTATCCCGTTCCCACTATCCCGTTCCCGTACCCACTATCCTGTTCCCATATTCCCGTTCCCACTATCCCGTTCCCACTATCCCGTTCCCGTTCCCACTATCCCGTTCCCACTATCCCGTTCCCACTATCCCGTTCCCGTTCCTACTATCCCGTTCCCATTATCCCGTTCCCGTTCCCACTATCCCGTTCCCATTATCCCGTTCCCACTATCCCATTCCCATTATCCCGTTCCTGTTCCCACTATCCCGTTTCCATTATCCCGTTCCCATTCCCACTATCCTGTTCCCACTATCCCATTCCCATTATCCCGTTCCCGTTCCCACTATCCCGTTCCCACTATCCCGTTCCCATTATCCCGTTCCCGTTCCCACTATCCCGTTCCCACTATCCCGTTTCCATTATCCCGTTCCCGTTCCCACTATCCCGTTCCCACTATCCCGTTCCCGTTCCCACTATCCCGTTCCCACTATCCCGTTCCCGTTCCTACTATCCCGTTCCCATTATCCCGTTCCCGTTCCCACTATCCCGTTCCCATTATCCCGTTCCCATTATCCTGTTCCCGTTCCCACTATCCCGTTTCCATTATCCCGTTCCCGTTCCCACTATCCCGTTCCCACTATCCCGTTCCCATTATCCCGTTCCCGTTCCCACTATCCCGTTCCCACTATCCCGTTCCCACTATCCCGTTTCCATTATCCCGTTCCCGTTCCCACTATCCCGTTCCCACTATCCCGTTCCCGTTCCCACTATCCCGTTCCCACTATCCCGTTCCCATTATCCCGTTCCCGTTCCCACTATCCCGTTCCCACTATCCCGTTCCCATTATCCCGTTCCCGTTCCCATTATCCCGTTCCCACTATCCCGTTCCCATTATCCCGTTCCCGTTCCCATTATCCCGTTCCCGTTCCCACTATCCCGTTCCCGTCCCGGTTTTTGCCCGCCCCGTTCCCGCCGTGTCCCGTCCCGCAGCGCCCCCTGCCGGCCCCGCCGGGAGCAGCGGGAACGCGCCGGGACCGAGACCCCGAACCCGAGAGAATCCCCCAAAAACCGAGAGAAACCCCCAAAAACAGCCCCGGAACCCCCCAAAACAGCCCCGGGAACCCCCAAAACAGCCCCGGGAACCCCCAAAACTGCCCCGGGACCCCGAACCCAACAGAACCCCCAAAACAGCCTCGGGACCCCAAACCCAAGGGACCCCCCAAACTTGAGACACCTTCTAAGGTTCTGAGCTGAGTTTAACTTTGAAGAAATGAAAGAAGAGAAAGGGAGGACGGAAAGGAAAGGAAAGGAAAGGAAAGGAAAGGAAAGGAAAGGAAAGGAAAGGAAAGGAAAGGAAAGGAAAGGAAAGGAAAGGAAAGGAAAGGAAAGGAAAGGAAAGGAAAGGAAAGGAAAGGAAAGGAAAGGAAAGGAAAGGAAAGGAAAGGAAAGGAAAGGAAAGGAAAGGAGGAACGGCAGACAGGAAGGGAAGAAAGGAAGGAAGGAAAATAAAGGAGGAAAGAGAGGAAAAGAATGAAAGGGAGAAAAGAAAGGAAAGAGAGGAAAAGAATGAAAGGGAGGAAAGAAAGGAAAGGAATTTTGCCATGGCACAGCTGGGCACAGGTGCTGTAACAAAACAGCTGTAAGGGACCACAGGCACTGCCTGCAGTGACCGGCACGGGGCTCAGGAGGTCACTCTGGCCTCGCTCAGGACATTTCCGAAGGGAACCTGCCCCAGGTGCTCCGGGAATGACCTGGGCACAAACCCGAGCCCGAGAGCCGCCCCTGCCCCAGGCTCAGCTGCACCCAGAGCAGGGCAGGGATCCCCCTCCCTCAGCCTCCCATCGCTCAGCCTCTCCCAGGGATGCTGTGCATCTCCCGGGCTATTTCAGGGTGTGATTGACGCCTCCCTGGCTCCTGTTCCCCTTTCCCTTCCACCTCAGCCTCAGCTGCAGCTTCCCAGCCCGGTTATTGCTCCTTCAGTCCCGCCCGGCCGCAGGGCACGGAGCAGATGGCAGCCCAGAAACGTCAGGTGGCATTTGCCTTTTCCGAGCCCTCCTGCTTCCCCGTTTAGAGCAGAAAGAAATCCGATCGGATCAGCGCAATCCAATTGGGGCCGGCCCTAAGTCTGGCAATGGGATTATGCAAATTGTGACATCCACAGCCGGCTGAGCGCTGATGGGGCTGCGAGAGATCAGGGCCCTGTAGCCAGGGCTCTAAAATAGCGCCTTGCGTTCCTCGGCCAGAGATTACACAATTGATAAGAGGAAGGATTTTCCACGGGCTGTGCCAGCTCTGACAGCAGCGCAGCCCCTGCAGCTCCGTGCCCGGGCTCAGAGGCAGCTCCAGGGCTGCTCCAGGGTCACTCACATCCAACTGCAGCGCTCTGCTCTCTTTGTTCTAAACACCCCTTCCCAGTTCCATTGAGAAACGTTGTATTTTCAATCCTACTCTCACGGTTTTGGCTGTCATCACACGAAGTTAAGCACAAGAGGCTCCTTCCCAACTCCGCACCAGCATCGTCATCTCTGCCTTATCTCCGTCCGACCCAGCTGCTCCTCCCCTAAATTCAATATATCACACTCACAGGCTGCAGTTTCACTCGGGTACTCACACAGCTCTTCACCTAATCAACAAACAGATACTGCAAAACAAAGGGTTTTAATAAATATTTCTTTATTCAAGTCGTGTTTTACAAAACTTCTACCAACATCTGTACAAGGGCTCACCAGGGAGGGTCCCCAAGCAGCCCCTGCAGAGCCTGGGCTGGCTAGGTGAGCAGAATTGCAGAATTTGAAGCCTTTCAGTGAAGCAGCAAAATGCAATTCTATGAACTAAACAGCCTCTCTAAATCCGTGCAAGGGAGCAGGGGGGGTTACCTGGGTTGAGATGCTGAAATGTAAGGAATTCTTAGAGATTTGTATCCTGCAATGAAAACATTTTTTCACAAGCTGGAAAATCAATAAATGTGAATGTTTTCATCCAGGCTCCCAAGCCAGAAGTCAGATTTTCCTCTCAGATCTTGAGCTGATGAACTATTGACCAGAGAGAGCTTTGAGCAGCTGCCTCGAGCAGCAGAAAGCACAAGTGTAATCAGCCCTGATAAGTCAGCACAGCACAAACTGCTCAGTATTTACAGAGAACTCATAGAAAGGCTGTTTCAAAGTGGAAATGTGCACAATCTGAACTCCTGCACTGATTGTGTCTGATCCTGAGCACTTCCCCATGGAATTTAAGCACTGGCTAAACTGACAAGACCACAAACCAGCACACTAATCAGCTAATGACAGCTACTGCAGTCCTAATTAAAGGCCACAAAAAAGGGGTTGTAAATCTTTTCATTGGTATGACCTGGCCCACTGATCCCATAGGAAAATTCAGATGGAACAGACAAGCTCATGTTATTTTCCTGGGGGGTTTTCTTCTTTTGAATGAACCAGTAAATCCAATAAAGGTGAACCAAAATATTGATTCAACCCAAATCCTTTTCCCACATACATCTATGTAGAAACATGGGTTAGAACAGCAGAGCTCAGCCTGCAACTTGGGTAAATTCTATATCTGTACTCTGGGGTTAAATTAGGTCCAGTGTAAAACCACTGTACTGGAATTTTGTCACTTTTCCCACTTTTCAAGGCCAGTTTGGACAGGGCTTGGAGCAATCTGATGTGGCATCCCTGCCCAGGGCAGGGGGCTTGGAAATCAGGGAGTTTTCAGGTTTTCCCCAACCCAAACCATCCCTGATTTCTGATTCTGTGGTTCTGCCAATGGAGCAGCACAAATCCTCCCTTTGCAGAGACACTGCCAAGCACAGCCCTGCTCTTCCCTCACCTCCGCTCCCGCGCCAAACTGTTCCCAGAGCAGTGAAAATCCTGGGGCTCCCTGGGCTCATCCACCCTTCCCAGGGCAGGAGAAGCTGCTCCAGTGAGGGTTCCCCAGAACCAGGGGCTCCAATCCTGGGGCTCCCTGGGCTCATCCACCCTTCCAGGGCAGGAGAAGCTGCTCCAGTGAGGGTTCCCCAGAACCAGGGGCTGGCAGGAGCTGACCCCACCCGGGCTGTTCTGGGCTCTGCGTGGGGCTGGGAAATGCCACAGTTTGGGGCCAGCATCCCTCAGCCCCTCGGGCCTCTGGGCAGGCAGGAGCAGCCTCTGGTCCCCAGGAGGGGCAGGAAGGAGCTGCTGCCGCTCCTGCCCAGCCCTGAGGTTGTTTCCCTCAGCTCTGCGTGCTGCCCTGGCCACTGCTCACACCCAAATCTCATTTCTGGTGGGGTTATGTTGGACATGAGCAGCAGTAAAGGCTGCAAATCACACACAGGGACCCCTGAGCATCCCATAGAGCCCCCTGAGCATCCACAGAGCCCCCTGAGCATCCCACAGGGACCCCTGAGCATCAAACAGGGACCCCTGAGCATCCACAGGGACCCCTGAGCATCCCATAGAGACCCCCTGAGCATCCCCAGAGCCCCCTGAGCATCCACAGAGCCCCCTGAGCATCCACAGAGACCCCTGAGCATCCACAGAGCCCCCTGAGCATCCCATAGAGACCCCCTGAGCATCCACAGAGCCCCCTGAGCATCCAGAGCCCCCTGAGCATCCACAGAGCCCCCTGAGCATCCCCAGCTGCCCGTGCTGCCCTGCAGGGCTGAGCCATGGCCAGGCTGCTCTGGGACAGCACTCAGGCTCCATCCCCACTGCCAGCCCCAAGCCCTGCTCAGGATCTGCCTCCAGAGTTTGTTCCTTGGGGCGTAACCAAAGAGCAGAGCTGGCAAACACGGGATTGTGTACACAGCAAGGGTTATTCATGGGCCAGAAATAGTCCTGGGTACCAGCAGCGCTCAGCACGCGGGGTTTACAGCAGAGACGGCTCCTTGAAGCACTCAGGTTTGCATCCGGATGCTGAGATGGAGTTGAAAGGAAAGTCGTTACCAGGCTAGAGGGAGGAAGGGTCACCCTGGGACTCAGCATCGCCATCGCAGCCGTGCCAGAGCCAATTCTCTCAGAACAAAGCGCTCTTCCTCCTCTGCTCGGTGATCCAGCCGCCGGGGTTCACGTCCATTTGCAGCATCTTCATCACCCACTTGTCCTTCCTGGCGCCGTCAATGAACTCGTCCAGGGACAGCTGCCCTGTGGGCGGGAGCGGGACAGGCAGATAAGGGGGGAGGAGGAGGAGGAGCAGGGTTCCACCCCGGGTCACCTAAAATGCTGATCAGGGACGGTCTCAGAGGATCCCCCAGCTCTGAGGCTGAAGGACAAACCAGGGGCTGTGACCCAGCATTTCCCCCCCGTCCCACCCCAACGGGACACTCTGGATGCTGCAGGGCTCACCCAGGCCCTGCCAGGACCCAGCCAGGTCCTGCAAGGCCCAGCCTGACTGGATCCAGTGTCCTCACCCAGCTCCTGGTGCTGGGACCTGCCAGAGCAGGGGGATCTGAGTGGCACCAAAGCTGCCCCAGCAGGGACTCCTCCGTGTTTTACACTAAAATAACAACGAAAAGGATCTTATCCTGCTCCACCAGGACACCTTTGGCTCTGGGGAACAGAGCAGAACCAAGCCCAGCTGTGCATGGTGGGAACAGAGCAGAACCAAGCCCAGCTGTGCATGGTGGGAACAGAGCAGAACCAAGCCCAGCTGCCCATGGTGGGAACAGAGCAGAACCAAGCCCAGCTGTGCACGGTGGGAACAGAGCAGAACCAAGCCCAGCTGTGCATGGTGGGAACAGAGCAGAACCAAGCCCAGCTGTGCATGGTGAGAGCAGAGCAGAACCAAGCCCAGCTGTGCATGGTGAGAGCAGAGCAGAACCAAGCCCAGCTGTGCATGGTGGGAACAGAGCAGAACCAAGCCCAGCTGCCCATGGTGAGAACAGAGCAGAACCAAGCCCAGCTGTGCACGGTGGGAACAGAGCAGAACCAAGCCCAGCTGTGCATGGTGGGAACAGAGCAGAACCAAGCCCAGCTGTGCACGGTGGGAACAGAGCAGAACCAAGCCCAGCTGTGCATGGTGGGAACAGAGCAGAACCAAGCCCAGCTGTGCATGGTGGGAACAGAGCAGAACCAAGCCCAGCTGTGCATGGTGGGAACAGAGCAGAACCAAGCCCAGCTGTGCACGGTGGGAACACAGCAGAACCAAGCCCAGCTGCCCATGGTGGGAACACAGCACAGCCCAGGGGTCTCTGGCCAGCCCAGCCCAGGTGAGCTCTCAGGAATGCTCCTGGGCATCACTCACCATCCCCGTTCTCATCCACCAGCTGGAATATCCTGTCCACCACCTCCTCCGGGGTCAGCAGCGGGGTCCTGTCCTCCACGTCCGACCAGCACACCTTCTTCAGCCTGTAGATGGACTGCAAGCAGCTCCCAAATCAGGGCATGAAGCACTGAGCTCTCTGTGCCCCCTGGCTGTGGAGCCTTTCCCAAAGGCTGGGTTTAACCCTTCTGGAAGGTTCTGCCCCTCAGCAGCTCAGATGTGGATGGAGCCCCTGACCCCACATCAGTGACCCCGTTTGCTCCGTGAGGCTGCTGCCCTCCTGCTCTGCTCATATACACATGGGCAGAGCTCAGGGCTCCTTGGCAGAGAACAAAGTGGGAATTCCACAGATGGGAAACATCACAGGCCTTGAATGGAAGTGTTTGCTGGCATCCCAAGCCGGGCACAGCTGGACTGAGCCAGCCCTGGGGCAGCAGTGCCCAGCCTGCAGATCCAGCCTGGCTCAGCTCACATTCTGACCCTCAGTTTCTGCCCCCCTTTGCCAGGGAAAGGCTCAGACTGCATCCACCCCTGCCATGGCACCACCTGTCCGTGGTTACCTTTGCTGCCCAGGTTGAAGGGTTTTGTGCCAAGTCTGCCCACAGAGAGGATTAGCAGTGGCCTCACAGTTCTGGGCACCTCTTGGCTGACCTCAAAAGTGCAGTGGGAGGTGGCCCAGACAGGCTGCCCTGCTTTCCCAGCTGCTCACCCTCCTGGCCAGGGCCCTGCTGCCCACAGGAGGGGCCCTGCACATCCCTGGGATGCTCACATGGGGATGAGCAGTGCTCAGACACGGGATGTGCTCCCCAGCCTCTCCCCAGCCTCAGGAGCACAGGTACCTGGGTACCTGCTCAGCCCCACAGCACCCTTGGAACCCCGTTACCCCAAACCCCACACAGCCCAGAGCGTTGCCACAGGGCAGGGATTGCTGAAAGCAGGGGTTGGGCAATGCCCACCTACCTCAACGATTTCCAGCAGCTCAGGTTTGTCAATGCAGCCGTTGCCATCCTTGTCGTACACTTTGAACGTCCACCTCAGCTTGTGCTCCAGCTTCCCCCTCAAAACCAGGTTCAAGGCAGCCACATACTCCAGGAAATCAATGGTGTTGTCCTGTGCCAGCAGAGAATCAGCAGCTGGGTGACACTTGGCAGGGCAGAGAGCTGGTGGAAAAGCGCTTTACAGCCCCCAGGAAGCCTGGTCGGAGCTGCCAGGAGGACAGGGCATGGAGCAGGGCTTGCTTGGCACTCTGAGAAGGTTTGTGGCAGTCCAGGACCTGCGGCCAGCCTGGGCTCCCCTCCCCATCCTGCATCTACCGGCACCCCCAAAAACAGAGCCTCTGTGCTGCTAGGAAATCTCCTGTAAATTAGGAATGGGACTCCACCTTCTATGCACAGTTTGCTCTGCTGCCTTTCCCCACAGCTTTCATAACGGAATTTGGCATCCTGCAGGAATTTGGTTTTTCACAACTTGGAATTCTGAGACAAGCCTGACCTGCCAACATCTTCCACGGCCTTTTTAAATCCTTTCCCACAAAGTGACTTTTGCTGCCACTTCCGTGAGATTTTGACCCTATTTTCAAAGGGAGCTTAAGGGAGATGAGTTGATGAGGGATGAAGAGCCCGAGCCCCCTTTTCCTGTATTGATACGAGGAACAAACATTCATTGATACAAGGAACAAACATCCCCACAGCTGGAATATCATCAGGAGCTTCAGGAAAATAACAATTTCCCCATTTGGCAAGTGCTGCTCAGCCAGGGCAGCCGAGAACCCAAAGCAGGCCAGGCTGCCCTGCAGCAGGGCAGGGATGCAGGAGCTGTGGCTAAACCACAAATCCCAATTTCCCCAGGTGTTCCATGGCAAATATGGCACAGGGAATCAAACCCCTAATGTCTGAATTGTTCTGCATTCCTCTGCTTTTGGAAAGCAGAGCTAAAATCGATATTTTATTACAAACCACCTGCTGGTACCTGCTGCAGACACTCCCTCCAACACAGAACAAGCCTGGGTAGGATTTTCCTGCACTGTGATTTCCCCTCTATCTCAACACAGAAATATTTCTGCCATGTGGGAGCCTTGGCTGTTTGAGGGCCTCAAAATGTGACTGCCCAAGTTTCAACTTTTTAATCCACCCTTAGTCCCTCAAGGGGACATTCTGACCTTAATTTAGGTGGAGATTTGAGGAGATAAATCCAGGCCAGCCTGTGCTCCTTCTGCTGCCCTTGCTGGTCCCCTGTTACATATATAATATACAGAAATAAATGACTGCAGAACCCTCTGAGCACTTACCCCATTCTTGTCAAAAGCCCTGAACATGTTCTCCACATACTCTGCTGCCTCCTGGTTGTCCTGGACCCCGAAGAACCTCTTGAACTCGTGCATGAAGAGGGTCCCACTGGGACATTCCACCACAAACTTCTTGTACCATTCCTGCAGCTCTGCAACATCAATCTCCCCTTGCTCCCCTTCAGCGTTGGTGAACTGCTGCCCCATTTTCCTCCAGCAAGCAGGATTAAAAACAGAAGGAAAAGAAGAAGAACCCTGCCAAAGTCCTTTGTTCTTTGTCTGCTCTCTGTCCCGTGCCTTCCTCTGATGGCAGTGCTGTGTCTTGCTGTGTCACCTTCCCTTTTTTGTGCTTTATTTTCTGTTCCTCCTCCCTGCCCAGGTGCTGGAGCTCCGTGCGCTGCCCAGGAGATCTCAGAGTGGCTCCTGTGCACTGAGCACTGAGCGCTGGGCACGGATAAAAATAACTAAAGATCATTAGGAGATTCCCACCCATGAGCCCCAGAGACCTTCAGATGTTCTGAGCTGTGCCCTATTTAGAAGCAAACTCCAGGGGCTCAGGGTCTTTCTGCACATTGATGCCTCCCTGTCAGAGAATTTGGGAGCAGAGGTTCCCTGTACACACAACACACAGCCCCACTCGCTGTCCTGTAGGGTTTTCTGGGGGAAAAAAGGGATTATAGGGGAAGGAACATTAATCTTTGCAGTGCTGGCTTGTGTTACTGCCTGTGGGGGCTGCTCAGTGCTCCTGTGAGATGGGGCACAGGAAAAACAGCAGCTACAGAGAGGGGATCCTGAGAAAACAAACACTTCCACTGAAAAACCCGCTGGTGGATTAAATTAATTGAATGCCTGCAGTGGGACAATTAGTGATACGCACTAGATACACACACATTCCTCTACTGTCACATCTCCATCTTAAAGCTTTAAGCTAAAGAGAGCATGAGTTGTTTATTTCCATGTTTTTAGAGCATTTTCTCCTTATTCCCTTCCCCCTTTGTGCCCATGGAAATTCTCCTGCTCACCCCTTCCCCTGAAGCTCATTTATGGCTCTGATGGTGGCAGACACAAAGTGCAGCTCTTCCCTGGGCTGGCTCCTCCTGTTCAGCACGCCCAGAGCCCCTTCCTCTTCCTCTTCCTCACAGCCCCATTGTTCTGAACCCCACCAGTATCTGTGTCAGTGGAAAGAATGACCTGAGCTATAAATGTGCCCAAGCCAGCCCAATATCTTCATTAAGAGGATTGGAGCAGCATTAATAGGAAACCATAGATTCTCTTATCCCACATGTCAAGGCCCAGATGGATTTAAGCTGCTCGTTTTTTGGAACTTTTTTTGGTGTTGGTTAGGTAAGAAGAGCCTCTCTCATGGAAGAATGCTGGTTAAGAACCTGGCTGAAAATTGAATTTGATATTGCAGAACAGTGGAGCAATTCATGCTGCAGTGTCAGAGTGGTGTTTGGTCTGAAGCCACTCACACCTGCAAGTGACCCAGCAGAGGTACTGTATATATATATATTTATATATTTATATATTTATATATTTATATATTTATATATTTATATATTTATATATTTATATATTTATATATTTATATACACACACAGAGATTTGCAGGAGTACAACACAAGCTGACACCTTTACATGTAAGGACACCCAGGCAAGGTTTGGTTTCACTTAAAAGAGGAGCAAAGAGAGGACAGAGGCAGCACAGCAGAGGCCTGGAGGTGGATGGGAAGGGCCAGAGGAGTTGCCAGAAAATTTAAGACTGTTCTATTTCAGTTAAAGCATTTCTGTCTAATGGTATTCTTGTCTATCCTCGTGCCTAGAAGAATGCAACACAACAATGAACTCAGCCCTTCCTTTTGGGAGTGCTTCAGCCCCTGACTCAGGGCTGCCTCATCACAGCAGAGCAGCTGTGGGGCTGCCCACCAGAAAACCAACAATAAATAAATCCATCCCCCCATTTTCCTCCTCACTAGAGCTACTGGAAGGAGTCTGTGGTAGCCACAGTCATGTTTATAAATGATTTAATATAGTTTTTGGGATTATCCTGGCTGGTGAGGCCAGGAGCTCTCCCCGGTCCCAAAGAGCCCCAGGCCACAGAGGGGCTGCCAGGACAGGGAGGGAAGGATTTGTTCCTTTTCCTGCAGCACAGCTGGGCAGTCTGGGATGTGCTGGGTGAAGCCTCTCCACCATTTTGTGCTGCTCTCCTGCACGGAGCTGCCTGCTGGAATGTGAGTGCTGAGAGCACACAGCAAGACTCCACATGCCCAGGACATTGTCTTGACTCATTGCATAATTTTGTTTTGCCTTATGGGAACTTGGTGATCTGTTCCCAGGAGAGAAAATGGTTCCTTTTTGTTTTGATGACTGCAATCTTCTCCAGCTGGGAACAAAGGGCTGCAGCAGACCTGGAGTACAAAGCCCAGCTGCTGCTCTTGCAGGTATCATGACATACAATCGTGTTGATAAAATAGTGATATTAATTTGGCACTGAAATAAAGTAAATCCCATGGCTCCTGGTATGGAGATTGCTCTGCACACCCTCTGTGTGCTCTGCAGACTGCCCTGGAAGAGCTGCTCTCAGGCAGCAGGATGTCACTGCGCTAGGTACAGTTTATCAGCCAACAGACCTCTTCACTTGATTAAAAAAATGATGTGGATAGAGGTAATATAGGCAGAGAGAAGTAAAAATAAAAAGAATAATTTCTATAAAACACCAGAGTGCAGAGGCTGGGGCAGTCTGTGTGCCTGAGGGAGCAGGATCAATGCTCTGGTGTTGTGTCAGAGTGGTGTTCACTCTGTGGATGATCAGTTCCAGACAGGTAACACCTGCCCGCACATCCTGCCTCATGAGCCACCCCGCATTATCACCTCTGCCGCTCCAGAGCCGCGCACTTTCCCAGCCAAGAGCATGGAAAAAGATGTGCAGCTGCTTTCCCGGCAGCTGCCTACCCCAACGTGCTGCCACACGCCCCAGCACGGGCTGGGAGAAACTCAGCAGGGAAAAACCACCAAACCTGCAGAGGGCTGGGCACAGTCATTAGTCTGGCATCTGTGCCGGTGCTGGGAGGGCAGAGGGGCTGTGGCAGAGGCACAGCTGCCTGCCCTGAGCAGCCGCAGGGACACTGCAGGCAGGACTGGACCCTTCTCCCAAGCTCAGCAATCCTCACCCAGCTGCTTTGCCACATTGCTCCATTTTTTAAATCCCCCAGCCCTGACCTGCCCCAGGACCCTTCCTGCAGGTTGGGCATCTGAGTGTCCTTCCAATGTGCCTGGGAAGGACAAACCGTGCCCAGGCACTGCCAGGGCAGCAGCAGAGTGAGCAGCATCCCTGGTGCCCCCCTGCACAGCCAGCCCAGAGCATCCTGCCCTTTCCCTGCGGGACACAGGTGTGCACAGCAGGAATGCAGGAGCTTTTGTGCTGCCCTGGCTGGGGAGAGATCAAAGATGCTGCAGAGCTTGCCCTGGAGTCCAGCCCAATATCTGCCTGTGTCTCTTCCTGGATGCTCCCAAAATTGTTCTGCCACTGCACGATTTACACAGCAGGGATAACAGGGGTGTTTTACTGCAGGAATAGCTGTTCCCTGATTTACACACCAGGAATGGTCAAGTACCACTAAGGGAACCATCTCACTCACCACAGAGAGCTCTGAGTGTCACATCTGGTACTCTGCTTATTGCCAGGAAGATTTTCTTATGTGCTGACAAACTCCTGCATGTTTCCTCTGAGCGGAATTCCTGAATGAAGCCTGAAATATTTATCTTGCACTTGGTATCCAGCAAGGCAAACTTGCCCAGAAAAACAATAAATTGTTTTGTCTCTGTGAATATCTCCAAGATTTTGTCCAGTTCCAGCCTCTTGGCTCGGGTCTGAGCTGTGGGCGTAAGTCAGCCTTCCCAAAGCCAGGGCTCAGTATTTTCCACAGTGCTCATGGTGAGAAGGAGAAGGGAAATTCCCATTTTTTTCCTGGTTCATTGAAACTGAAAGGTGAAGCACTGTATGATCCTTGAAACCAAGATTCACCACTGAGTCACGGTTCTCCACCTACGAGGAAAATAAATAAGACGCGAGGCTGGAGGGCAGGAGCCTGCAGAGGGACCAGGGAGAAGCTGCTGAGCCCCTTCCCAGGGGTAGGTGTGACCCAGAGCGGGGACGGAGCCAGGGAAGAGGGATTTTTCAGAGAAAAATCTGTGTGCCTGTGGCTTTAATCAGAGCTGAGTTTACGGTTTGGCTTCATCCTGTTCTATCATTGCCTGGATATGGATTTACGTGGATGGATGGATGGATGGATGGGGGACAAGAGCAAATGTACTTAGGTTGTGCTAGGGGATGTTTAGATTGGATATTTGGGAGAATTTCTACACTGAAAGGACGGACAAGCATTGGAGCAGGCTGCCTGGGGAAGCAGGGAGCCAGCGGCCCTGGAAGTGCTCAGAACCCTGCGGATGTGGCGCCGAGGGACACAGATTGGGGGTGGACCCGGCAGTGCTGGGTTAATGTTTGGACTTGATGATCTTCAGGTCTTTTCCAGGTCTTAATCATGCCGTGATTCTATGACTCAGCTGAGTATGCCTTGAACCGAGAAAAAGCCCAGGAACTTAATGCTTTCTGCCCAAAATATTCCATATAAAAAGCAAAGACGTCCCGCTTAAAAGCCAACTTCCTTTCCTAACCACTCCATTTACCGGGGGGAAAAAAATATCCCGTTCGGAAGTTTCCTAAAGACTCCGTTTGACAGGAAAAGGGCCGCGGCAGAAGAGCGGGGGTGCGGGAGGCTCCGCTTGCCCCGGGATCTGCGGGAGCGGGGCGAGGCGGGCGGCGCGGCTGCGCTGAGCGCACCTGGGCAGGTGAGGGGCGGGCCGGGCCAGGTGAGGGGAGGCCGGGCCGGGCCAGGTGGGCCGGGCCAGGTGAGAGGAGGCGGGGCCGGGCCAGGTGGGCCGGGCCAGGTGAGGGGAGGCCGGGCCGGGCCAGGTGAGGCGGGGCAGGTGAGGGGCGGGCCGGGCCAGGTGAGGCGGGGCAGGTGAGGGGAGGCCGGGCCGGGCCAGGTGAGGCGGGGCAGGTGAGGGGCGGGCCGGGCCAGGTGGGCCGGGCCAGGTGAGGCGGGGCGGGCGCTGGGCGAGCGCGGCCGCCGCTGCCCGAGCGCCGCTGCCCCACGCGCGGGCCCCGCGGGGCGGCCCCGAGCCCCCGCGGGACGGACCCGCCCCAGCCCCACGGACGGACGGACGGACGGACGGACGCACAGACGGACGGGGTGAGCTGTGGGGGCGCGGGGATCGGGCGGTGCCGGCCCCGGAGCCGCCCGGCCCGGGAGCTGCGGGGCGCGGCCCCGTCCCGCGTGGGGCTCCGGGCGCAGCGGGGCCGGTGCGGGCTCCGTGCGGGATTCGGGCACCTCGGGGCTCCGTGCGGGGCTCTGCAGGCTGCATTGCCCGGCCCCGGGGCAGGGGCGGCGGTGCGGGGGCGCCGTGCGGGTCCGGGAGGGCAGAGCCCGCTGCAAACGCCGATGGAGCGCTCCTTGCCCCCGGCTCCCGGGCAGCGCCGGGCTAGCCCCGGGCTACGCCTTCCTACCGGCGGAAAGCGAGGCCTGAAGTTAGAGCGAGGCTGGTGTGTTACCCCCACCCTCTGCTGCCTTCGGATCGCAGCTGTTACGCCCCAAATCCCCGCAGTTTGTGTAACAGCTCGTGCCCCTTCCAACTTCAGGGGCTGCCCGGCCGTGGTGGGGGCTGAGCTGACCAGATTGGGGTGTGCAAACTGAGAATTCAGAGTTCTGATCGTGTTCGGGTGTGCTGGGGACAGCAGGCGTGGTGGGAGGCAGGAGATGTACAGAGCTGTGAAATGTGGGAGCCCCAGGTTCCCGGTGCAGGGAGGTGATTCAGCGTCGGCAATTCAGCCTCTTTGGAAGGCTTGCCTTTGAAGAAATGAATGCAGGTCCATGAAATCCAGGATAATACAGTCAAACAAAGGTAACAAGAAAGCAGAGGGGTTTGTGGGTTCGCAGCAGTGAACCTTGAGAAGACCCTTCCATCTTCAGAGGCTTCAATGGATGAGGTGGAGCAGGAACACCGAGCATATTTGGATCTGCAGGCGAGAAGCAAAAGCATCCGTGCAGCAAAGCTGAGCTGGGCCTCAGGATGGTTTTCCTGGTGCTCCGTGGGCTGTTGAACTGACTGGGACCTCACCAGGGCCCCGAGTGTCAGCACAGGGACCGGGGCTGTCCCTGACCTTGGTCACTCCTCTGCAGCCCTGCGGGGAGTGCATGCAGGCTGTCGTCTCCTTCCTGGCTCGGAGTGGCTCTTGTTGGGCCCAAGGAGAAATACCAGTAATTAGGGTACAGGCAGTAATTACATCACTGACCAGAGATGCATTAGCAGCACAGGGATGTGCTAATTATCCCTACCCAGCACCCAGATTGAGTGGGAATAAAGGGAGATGGACAGTCCCTGGGTTTGTGCACTGAGGAGCCTCTGCCTTGGCAGAGCTGTGAGTGTGCCCAGGCATTCCCCAGGTGTCTGGCATTAGTTAAACCCACTGTGAGTGTGCCCAGCCATCCCCAGGTGTCTGGCATTAGTGAAACCCACTGTGAGTGTGCCCAGCCATCCCCAGGTGTCTGGCATCTCACCGTGGATGTGCCCAGGTATTCATTCCCCAGGTGTCTGGCATTAGTTAAACCCACTGTGAGTGTGCCCAGGCATTCCCCAGGTGTCTGGCATTAGTGAAACCCACTGTGAGTGTGCCCAGCCATCCCCAGGTGTCTGGCATGCCACCGTGGATGTGCCCAGGCATTCATTCCCCAGGTGTCTGGCATTAGTGAAACCCACTGTGAGTGTGCCCAGCCATCCCCAGGTGTCTGGCATGCCACCGTGGATGTGCCCAGGCATTCATTCCCCAGGTGTCTGGCATTGGTGGAACCCACTGTGGATGTACCAAGCTGTTCCCCAGGTGTCTGGCATGAGTGGAACCCACCAGATCGAAGTGGAAGGTTGTTGAGAGGCTGACTCACCGTCTGAGCCCAGCAATGGGATTCAAGTTGATTTGCTCTCAGTTATTGTGTCAACAAGTCATTGGTGATAAAAGGTCATAAAGCATTGTAGTGCTGAGTGCTGGCAGACGCTGTCTGTGGGCCAGGGACAATCCCTGCCAGCACCCACCTTGTCACCCGACTCCTCTGCTGGGACAGGGGCACAAACCTCTGCTGTTCTGGGGGTTTGAATTTACTCTGTGCCTTGCAAAGGTGTGTGCACAGCACACGGTATTAGCAGGGACTGCTTGTAACGTTAGGTGAGATGTAACGTTAAAAGAAATGGTGGAAAGCAGCCGCGCTAAGGATTCTTCAAAACGTCACTTTTTTTTTCCTTTTCAAGAGGAATCAGTACCTGATTTTGGTCTCAATTCCAAGTCCAGGATTAACCTGGGCTTTGTGTCTTTGTAAGCACACTTCTGAAGGTTAAATTCTGACAGCATTTTCAACATGGAGAACCAACACAGCAAAGTTTCAGGAACACTAAAATAATTTTGGTGATTGCTTCCTGATCCTTTGCAGCTCCTGGGAAACAGTCTGCTAATGTGCCCACACATTTTCAAACTATTATTTGAAAATGGTTTGCAATTGAAGCCGAACATTTTCTTTGCAGAGAAGATAAACAGATAAACTGAGTTGTGTTTGGATTAATTTTGTGTGAGCGCTTGCCTCTGAATGGGATCTGCAGGTATTTGAACAAATAAAACCTGTTCCCAGACAAGTTCTTGGATAGGATTTTTTTTTAATCTTCTCCATCTCTGCTACCAGACACATTTTGCAATTCCTCCAGTAATATTCAGGGCTTATGGCAAAGGTTTTACTTGTCCTGTAACTGCTTTATTAATGGGAATATTTGTAATTTCTCACCTCTGTTTCAGGATTTACAAAGGAATATGGGAGATGCACCTTCTCAGCACACACGTAGTGCAGAAATCCCCTCCCAAAATCTAAAGATTCTGAATGTTGCCTCTTCTTAGAGAGAGACACATGCTAATTCTGTTTGTTTGGCTTTGTTCTACGCAAGGAAAATATTGTTGGCTGGCTGCAATTGTATGAGCAGCACAGGGCTGCTTAACAAAAACATTAAGTAAACAGCAGTCGATTTTTAGCAGCAGCGCAGGCAGACCTGCAGTTCATGTCCTTCTGGATAAACATCCTGGTTATTACAGGTCACTGCTGTTTGCCAGTGATCATGCTGCATTCAGGGCATTCATGGAAAAGCCATAAAATTACTTTCAGGGTCTGTGGCTGTGGTAGAGCAGCCCCTGTGCCTCAGTTAAACCCTCCCAGTCGGGGTGAGCCTTTCTCCTCCTTGCTGAGAGTCTGACAGGACTGCAGGAGCAGAGATCAGATCAGCCCCTTCTCAAGGTGTGCGTGGCGGCTTTGGAAACCCTGCTGCCTGTTCTTGCTGTGGCTTGTCTCCTGCTCGGGGTTTGCAGCCCAGCTCTGCTCAGGGCTGGCGCTCCCTGTGCTCGTTGAGCACAAATAACACCCTGGGACACTGAATGTGAGCTGCTGTCCCTGAAACAGCTCTGGGCCCCCTCAGGGAGGTGTGTGTGACTCTCCCTGGTGGAGGAGTCGCCCAGCTGAACCTGAATTGGTGCTCTCAGGGTGCAGTACATAAAACCAGCAGCAGTTACACAGCACAGGGCCCTTTCCAGTTGCGTGAATTCAGTCTCTTTGAAGCCAACGAGGCTCGAGTAACCTCCAGCGTGGCTCTGCTGTCCCCCTTGCAGAGCATGGCCCTCCACCCGCGCAGGGTGCGGCTGAAGCCGTGGCTGGTGGCCCAGGTGGACAGTGGCATGTACCCCGGGCTGATCTGGCTGAACCGCGAGGCCAAGCGCTTCCAGATCCCCTGGAAGCACGCGACGCGGCACAGCCCCCAGCACGAGGAGGAGAACACCATCTTCAAGGTGAGCCAGGGGGGCTCGGGCATCCCAGGGCTCTGGAACACGCACAAAGGGCTGGATTGTTGGCCCGGAGCTGGACAGGCGTCTCGGGAGCTGCTTGCAGGCACGTTTCATTTATCTGACCTCAGAAAAGCCACTTTGTGCACCTGGACGCCAAGCTTGGCACTGCCTGGGGTGGTGTTGAGTTCTTTAACCCTTTCCCACCACCAAAGGCCGGGTGCTGTGTGATCCTTGGTTTCTGGGAGATGACTGCTGTTGGCTCCATCTGCCCAGGCTGGGCTGTGGTCACTGGCTTGTTCCTGGCAGCAAACCATGAAATGCTGTTACATAAGCCTTAAGAGGTCCACCACAAGCTCATCACAAGCACTCATCGCTGCTGTCCCTAATATTCTTATCCCAAGGGATTCGCTGTAACTCCCTGCGCTCCTTTGAGGAATTTCTGACCTTTGTCTTGGAAGCATCTTGGACCAATAATCAGATTTTGGGGTGAGAGAGGGAGAGGCCAGCCGGATGTCTGTGGCTGTGCTTCCACTCCATTTTAACCGAGTCCATTCCTCCTGCACAGGCTCCCTTTCAAAAATGTGTTGAATCTGAGACCCACAAAACCTCTAACCCAGAATTGTGAACATTCTTTTGGAATTTGGATTTACTTTTTTTTTTCCTCCACTTACTTTTAATAGAAAAACTGTTAAAGTGGGAATTTCCTTTTTTGTTATCACGAGAGCTCTACCTAGGACTTCTGCAAGAGAAGGATTTTACAGTGCATTTGTGTGGAGGTTGGGTTTCTGATAAAAGCTGCTCTGTGGGGAGGGCTGGACTGAGCTGGCTGTACTTTGTCCCCAGGCATGGGCTGTGGAAACAGGAAAGTACCAGGAAGGAGTGGATGAGCCGGACCCTGCAAAGTGGAAGGCCCAGCTGCGATGTGCACTCAACAAGAGCCGGGAGTTTAATTTGATGTACGATGGCACCAAGGAGGTGCCCATGAACCCGATTAAAATTTATGAAGTGTGCGACATCCCGCAGTCGCAGGGATCAATCATTAATCCAGGTGAGGGCCTTGCTGGCTCCTGGGCTGGCTCCTGGGCAGGCACTGCTCCAAGGGAGCTCCTTCCCTCGGCATTAACTCTGCAGCTGCCCTTGCGCAGCAGGAGCAGCTCCCAGGTGAAGCCTGTACTTAAACTGCAAGGCCTCTGAACCATCCTTTAGTCCTGAAATTAATAAAGCTGCACACAGATGTGTGTTTTCCTGCTAAACAGTCTAATATTGGCAATACTGTGTTTTACTTCATCAACACTTTAACCTTTGCTTTCTAGAATTATATATTAAACTGAAATTAGCATGCTGTATGAGTCAGATTTATCATTTTTTTACTGAAATTTGAAAAATACACAAATTAATATCCAACATGAAGATGATCTTTTGCCAGTGTTTCATGCTGATCATCCACCCACAAGAATGTGCTTGTTTGCAGGTTCCACTGGCTCAGCTCCGTGGGATGAAAAGGATAATGATCTTGATGATGAAGAGGAGGAAGAATTGAATCAATCTCAGCATGTCCCAATTCAAGAGACGTTTCCATTTCTTAACATCAATGGTTGGTGGCACAGACTGATGTATTAGTGAAGGTATTTGTAAGTTGCTGCATGCTTGAAGTAAAATCTTGATTTATTGAGGAGTTGTTGCCTTTTTGTAGATTCTCCAATGGCTCCAGCCAGTGCAGAAAACTGCAGCTCTGAAACTGTGTGGCCAAAGAATGAACCTCTGGATATGGAAATGCCTCCAACGGCGCTGCAGCACGACTTCTTCAGCAGCCCCGAGCTCTGGATCAGCTCCCTGCCAAGTACGTGTGTGGGCTTGTGACAGTGCTTCTGCTTTGTGCTTTAAAACCCCACAGAAAAGAGTGTTTGGCCTTTTTTCCTGTGGCTGTTTGTGAGTGAGTGAGGAGAACTTGTGTCATTTAAATAGAATTGTGTGTGGTGTAAATATTCCCGTGAGGGCAGCAGGGCTTGTGTGGTGTCCCTGCTGCTGGTGCTCCAGGAAAAGCCACACTGATGGTTTCTCTCTCAGTGACGGACCTGGAAATCAAGTTTGAGTATCGAGGAAAGGAGACCGGGCCCACAACGACCGTGAGCAACCCGCAGGGCTGCAGACTTTTCTACGGGGAGCTGGGCCCTATGCCAGACCAGGAGGAGCTCTTTGGGCCCATCAGCTTGGAGCAAGTCAAGTTCCCAGGGACGGAGCAGATCACCAACGAGAGGCAGAAGATCTTCACGAGCCGGCTGCTGGATGTTATGGACAGGGGACTGATCCTGGAGGTCAGCGGCCACGCCATCTACGCCGTGCGCCTCTGCCAGTGCAAGGTGTACTGGTCTGGGCCCTGTGCCCCCTCCTCCACCACCCCAAACCTCATCGAGAGGCAAAAGAAGGTCAAGCTCTTCTGTCTGGAAACCTTCCTAAGCGGTAGGTGACTTCTGCTTCTGGAGAACAGCTCTGGACACCGGGCATGGCACTGGTGGAAAGGGTGGTCTGCACTGGGCTCTGCCTGGGTGCACCAGGTGTGGACAGCAGGTCACGCCACTGCTCCCCTGACTTCAGGGGAGTTTGGAGTGAGTGTGGGGCAGGAGAGGGGCACTGTACACTCATTTAATGCTCTGAGAGACACCAGAGGGCCTTGCTTTTAAAGAAAGCACTTCACGTGCAAGGGGTGAGCTGTAACTGTGTGAGAGGTGCCAGAGGACTGTGTAGGTAAGACCAGGGTGATGCAATGAGGTGGGATGTCATGGGCGTTTCCAGCCTAAAGAGGACAACCCTGCAGCTCTCTGCTTTTCCTCCTAGAGCTGATTGCCCATCAGAAGGGACAAATTGAGAAACAGCCACCATATGAGATTTACTTCTGCTTTGGAGAAGAGTGGCCAGATGGAAAACCCAGGGAGAGGAAGCTGATCGTGGTGCAGGTAGGGCACTGGGGCTCTGGAGTGACATGTGCCAGCCTTATTTGGTTTGGGATCAATTCCCCTGGATACTGAGATCTGTTATTTTCTGCTGTGGCTTCCGACACCAGGGAAACTCCACTAAGACTGGTGGTTTGGGAGAGCAAACACAAATGTGACATGTGCTGAAAGGAATTGGTTTGTGTGTTTTAGGGTATTGTGGAAACCTTCTCTGCATCCAGGACAGGGGCTCCTGCAGAGAAACAGGGACATTCCACATGCCTTTAGGCTAAAAAAGGGACTTTTTCACCAGGTGATCCCCGTTGTGGCGCGGATGATCTACGAGATGTTCTCCGGGGACTTCACGCGCTCCTTCGACAGCGGCAGCGTGCGGCTGCAGATCTCCACGCCCGACATCAAGGACAACATCGTGGCACACCTGAAGCAGCTCTACCGCCTGCTGCAGAACCACCAGGAGGGCTGGCCCATGCAGGCCCCGGCCATGCACATGGCACAGCCGCTCCCAGCACAGTGATGACCCTGCCTTCTGGCGGTGTACATATACAGGAGAGCTTCTTAACCTGTGCCTTGCCTCAGTCTGAATAAATAACATCTGTAAATCTCGTCATCTTCTACAATTCCAGCAATTCGTGGTGCTTTTGTTTTTGGAAGTGGCTCAAAACAGAGGGGATTACAGGAATGCTTCTAACTCCTTCACCCTTTTCAGCTGTTTGCTTAAACAACTCCTCTGTATACATCAGATTTCAATTCTGTAATATTTTAAAATCTGCTATAATACAATGTATATAAATACATGATCATTGGAAGGAGAGAAAGAAAATAATCTGCGCTCTAATAAATCTGCCTGGACAATATCACCTTGTCTCATTTTTTTCTCTTTAACGGGGCTGTAGCAGCAACGTCAAAGGCTGAACTCCTTTTAGTCGGGAGGGGGGAGGTTATAGGGATGCATATACACAGGCATTGTAAATGCATATATAACAGAATGGGGTTGGAAACAATCTCTGGAGGATCTCTGGTCTGCCGGGGGCTGATTGTTCAGATCTGTACAACCCTGAGCAATCAGTGATGGTACAGAGCTGTCAGCGGCTTGCAGCACAGTTCAGTGCTGTCCCTGCATTGCCTGCTTTGTACCCAGGCTGCGGTCACAGTCTCTGTGCCCTACTTTGCACCCGGGCTGCAGGGGCTGCTCCTGTGCCCTGCTTTGTGCCCGGGCTGTGGGCACTGTCCCTGTGCTCTGCTTTGTGCCCAGGCCTGCCCCAGCCCGGCTCCCAGCCCGGCCCCAGGCCCTTCCCCCGGCCATGGCACCACTCCGGCCTTCTCCCGGTCCTTCCCCCGGCCATGGCACCACTCCAGCCCTTCTCCCGGTCCTTCCCCCGGCCGTGTGGAGGCGGTCCCGCCCCGCAGGAGGCGGCTCCGCCGGGGCCGGGCCGATCTCGGGCCCGCCCCGGAACCGCGGCGGGTTCCGCCGATGGCGCCGGGCCCCGCGGCGCTGCCGGTGCCGCTGCTGGTGGCGGCGGCCCGGGAGGCGCAGGGGCCCGGCCGGAGGCGGCGGCTGCCCGCGGCCCGGGCGCTGCAGGCGGCCGGGGAGGTGCTGGCGGTGGCGGCGGGGCTGAAGCCGGCGCTGCTGTGGGACTGCGGCCCCGCGGGCCCGGCCGAGCTGCGGCGCTACCTGGGCCGGCTGCGGGAGGCCGGGCTGGCCGCGGAGCGGCTGCACGTGCTGGCCATGGGCGGCTCGGCGCTGGTGCTGCGGCCGGGGCTGGCCCGGGACCGGCTCCGGGACCGGTCCCCGCCGCTCGTGGATGTGTCGGCGGCGCGGCGGGGCCCTGCGCTCTGCGGCCCCGACGAGGCCCGGGCCGTGCGCCGCCACCTCGCCGCCCTGCTGGGCCACCTGCGGGACGCCGAGGCCGCCGGAGCCGAGCCGGTGACCGCCAGCGAGGTGGAACCCAGCGGCTGGAACCTGTGCACCGTGGCCGGGGCGCTGCTGGGCTACCCCGCCGTGTACACCTTCGCCGAGGGCGCCGAGAACTGCCTGGCGCTGACCCCGCTGAGGGTGTTCACGGCCCGGGCCTGCTGCCCCCGCATCAAGGACGGGCTCCGGGTGCAGATCTGCTCCTTCAGCGTCCCCGAGAGCCTGTGCGCCGAGCTCCGGGACGTGCTGGATGCCTGGTGCCAGCAGCTCAGGGCGGCTTTCGGTGCTCAGAGCGACTTTGTAGATCTCTGCATTTCCAGCGAGGTCGTGTCTCTTCCAGCGGTCGCCTTGTAAAGCACGTGTGTTCTCAGACTTTTTAGCCTTCCTCACTGCATCAGGGACCAAGGCAGAAGATCCAGCTCCGTGTGTGTTGTCCCCTGCGTCTCTCTTGGTCCTTGAGCACTGAAGGCTGAATTGTGACAGTCACTGCAGGCCGGTGGCAAAACCAAATATATTTTCTTTTAAAAAAAAGTGTGCTCCCAGATGCTCTGCTGCCTCAGTCCTGCCTGCCTGCACATCACACCCTGCAAAGTCAGTGTGTGTTTATTTGCAGTGGGCAGCTGAAGATTAATAAATTATTTGAACATCACAGTGCTTTGAATTAGTGAAGTTTATTGTAGGCTCCATGTGTGTTTACTACGTGTACATTACGTGTATATTTCAGGTATATTTACTTCCATGGGAGGTGATGTCATTGTATCTGAGCCTGCACATGAATGATAGGCACGTTCTGCTGTAAAACCTGCGCAGTGCAGCTGCAAAAGGGACTTTAAACCCCTGTCTCTGATGAATTCTTGTGGTGCTGGCAGTGATGGGTAGCAGGTGTGGCTGTGGGGATGCTTGGCCGCAAGGGAGGCTGGAGGAGAGGGATAGAGCAGTGCGTGTGAGGGGACTGTGCTGAGGAACCCCCTGAGCTGGGTTCCTTTGTCAGGTAAAAGTAGAGACAGCCCAGGATCGAGTACCTCCCTTTTAGGGAGGCCATAAATACAGGAGGGGAACTCGGGGTATAAACCCCAGGCAGGCTGGATGGCACGGGCACAGGATGCCCTGTCCCTCTCGTCCTGACAGGGGCTTTGTCCCTCGGATCTTCAGGGCTGGGCAGGGCAGCCTTTGGCAGTAACAGAGCAACCACAGCAGCCAAGGGAAGGGGTGATGTCCCTGTGCTCACAGGAGCTGGCTGGAGTGACACCAGCTCGGGGTACAAACCCAATGTGCACACACAAAGCAGCAGAAGGTCAGGTCAGGTCAGGTCAGGTTGCTCTTGGTGAAGCAGAGGTCAGTTCCTGCAGTGAAGTCAGTCATCAGGGAGCTCCTTCACAGGCTGTACGTCGCCAGGAAGGCGGCGACGGCCGCTGCTGCCACTACCACCAGGAGAGGGATCCAGGGGCCGTGCTGTCTCTGCCAGGAGAAGCTAGTGTTACTGGGAGTGTGCTGGGGGATGCCGCTTCCATGGCAGCCCTAGCAAGGTGCTCTCTGCAGGGCTCAGAGGAGGGGACAGGGCACAGGGGAGGTGACGTGTCCCGGGCCGGTGTGCAGCACTGGGGTCCGGGCAGGAGCTCCCACCTGAGCCTGGCTGCCCTGGGAGCGGTTCAGCTCGTCGCGGCACTGCCGCAGCCGGGTCAGGCACCACTGGTACTCCTGGCTCAGCGCCTCCAGCTCCGAGCGCAGCTCCGAGCACTGCAGGCACAGCGAGGGGCTGTCAGCAGGAGGGGTCCCCTGGGCTCTGTGTGCCCCCAGGGCTGCTGGGCTGCTGCAGTGGCTGCAGCGCCTCACCCGCAGCTGGGCACGGCTCTGCTGAGCATCCTCGGGTACCTGCAGGGACAGGGCACAGCTCAGAGTTACTGCAGAGTGCTGCTGGGTGCCTGCAGGGACAGGGCACAGCTGGGTACCTGCAGGGACAGGGCACAGCTCAGGGTTACTGCAGTGTGCTGCTGGGTACCTGCAGGGACAGGGCACAGCTGGGTACCTGCAGGGACAGGGCACAGCTCAGAGTTACTGCAGTGTGCTGCTGGGTACCTGCAGGGACAGGGCACAGCTCAGAGTTACTGCAGTGTGCTGCTGGGTACCTGCAGGGACAGGGCACAGCTCAGAGTTACTGCTGGGGCACTGCCAGCTTCCCACACCTGCCTGCTTTGCTGCCACAGACACAGCACAAGCTCTTTTCCTATGTGCCTCTCAGCTCTGCGACACTAAATTATATTGTTTTTTTATAAGTCCTTTTTAATAGATCCTTGCTGGCTGAACACTGCTATAAGAATTGAGGGGCTGTTGGTTGGCAGAAGGCTGATTTGATGGCAAAGTGTGTGTAAAAGGCTTTGGCTTTTTGGGTTTTCTTGCAGCCCATTTGTACAGGCATTGCTTCTGTTAGCAGAGCCTTGCTGTTATATTTCTTGTTGTTATTATTGCAAGCATTTTCCTTTCCTCCTCTCCTTCCTTTATGCTCAGGGGCTTGGTTCTGAAAGTGTGGCTTTGGCTTTTCCCTGTGGGGCTGCTGAGGCTCTCCTGTCTGTGGGAGCAGAGGGATTTGTACACGGAGAGCTCTGCTACTGCAGCCCAGGCCCCTTGTGTGCAGGGCCTTCATTGGGGGTTCAGGATAAAACTTGGGGCAGGTAATCCTTACAGGAGCCAAACCTGGGCACCTGCAGGAGCTTTGGTGATTCTGCTGAGTGCCTTCCTCACCTCGTTCTCCTTTGCTGTGAGCTGGAGTGTCCTTTTCTGCATCTCATCCTTCAGACTTTCTGTTCCCTCCTCCTCCTCCTTGGGGTGCTCTGACAGAGCATTTTGTTTCTCCTTGGCAGGAGTGAGAGGTGGGGTCTGTGTGGTGGAAACCTGGTCTAGAAAAGAGTCAGGCTTCTGATGAGAAACAGCTCCAGGCTCCGGGCTGGCTCTAGCTCTTGTTTACTCAGCACACTTTAGGGATAATATTGGTGTGCTATGCACCAAGCAGAAGACACAGGAGCTGAGTTTGTTATCACTGTCTGCTGTAGCTACAAGTTCATCATCTTAAGAGCAATATTTCTAAGCAGTTGCCAGAAATGGAGGGGAGGGAGAGTTAAAATGCCTTTTTTATGGCTTTCTTTTTGTCAGGTACAACTGTAATTGTAATTACAAACTGGAATGTGTTTTGTTTGGAAAAAATATGGTGGAGCCACTGAGGTAGAATTTGCAGTGAAATCCATTTATTTTTTAAAGTGTTTGCCATCATAAATATGTTTATAGTTTTAATGTTAGCTAGCAAAACAATTCATTCTGTGTAGCTTTAAAATAACCTTTTATTCTAGACCACTGCAGACTTTCCTAGGGTCAGGGCTAGTGTTCCTGTGTCCAGGGAGCACTACGTGGGGGTTACAAAGTTTGCTGACCTGTCCTTTGCACTGTCACCTCCTGGCTCTTCTGTTGGTTGTTCTGGTTGTGGATCACGTCTGGGAACACAAAAAGCACCGTTATTGTCTACAGCACTAAAAGAGACCTCTAACTTTGTGCATTTCTGTGTTACTTACTCTGCAAATGGCTGATTGTTGCCTCCAGTGTCACTTTCTGCTCTTGTTCTTTTTGCAATTTATCTGAAATAAGGATAGAAGATCAAGGTTGGTGTAAATCTGTGTATATTTATGGAAGGATGGTATTTTCTGTTCTCCACATGTGTAGAGTGGGGCAGATGTTTTTGGCTGCCCTGGACTTTCTTCTCTGAAGGGATGTGATTTTTAGCTGTTTATTCCCCTTTCATTTTTGGCAGCTTTCTCTCTTGTGCCTCTTGTTCAAGTCATTTATGGTTTATTTTAAAGCTGTTCCTGCAAGACCCGTTATGAGATTAGAACTGCCACCCGCTTTCTCTTCCCTAATTATGTTTTAAAATAGCCGTGTGTGAGTTTAAAATAATGTGTGTGAGTTCAAAATAATGAGTGTGAGTTTAAAATAACTTGTGTGAGTTCCCTCGCTGTCTGAAGCGGTGCTTTAGGACATTACCAGCTCCTCTGTCTGCCCTCACCACCCAGCACCGGGGCTGATGCTCTGCCAAGGGTGGCAAGTCCTGCCTCAAGCTGAGGACATATCTCAGGGTTTTATTTCTTTTCAGGTCTCCCATCACATCCTTTCCTCTGGCAAAACCGCTTCTCTGAACTCTTTAGTCTGGCCAGGAGCAGTTTTGGAGGGCTGCGGCAATCAGCAGCCTCGGTGGCACGCCGAGATGTGCGGTGTGCCGGAATGAGCGCGGTGTGCACGCCGCTCCGAGCCCCGGGGAGCGCTTCGGGAGCTCTCCCCGGGTCCCTGGCGGTTCCCGGAGGGCACAGGCGGCCCCGGTACCTCGGATGCGGCGGATGAGGCCGGCCTGGAGGTCGTTGTCGCTGCGCAGGGCGCTGGCTGTCTGCAGCAGCTCCGTGCGCTCGTCCCGCAGCGCCCGCAGCTCCCGGCTCTGCCGCTGGCTCTGCGCGTCCGCCCGCTGCGCCGGGACAGACAGGCAGGCACACAGACAGACAGACAGACAGACACACAGCGGGCCGGCTTGGCAGGGCTCACAGCTCTCCTCGTGCTGCCCCCGCACCGCCTTCCACTGCCCCAGCCCCAGTGTCCAGCCCGGCCCGCATGATTTCCCTCTGCATCTCTTTGTACTGATGTATGTTACTCTTCTAATATATAAATTACAATCGACTTCCAATCCTTAGAATCTGGTTTGAACCCACAGAAGAGTAATAAGCATAATCCTATTCATACTGGCCCTATCACTGACCCTGCGCATCCTCCTAACTTCACTAAACTTTTGACTCGCCCAAATAATGCCCGACTCAGAAAAACTATCCCCAAATAACCCCTGACTCAGAAAAACTATCCCCAAATAACCCCAGACTCAGAAAAACTATCCCCAAATAACGCCCGACTCAGAAAAACTATCCCCACATGAATGCGGATTAACCCCCTGGGATGCAGCGGCAGCCACGGCTGCTCTGGGCACCCAACAGCAGCAAAATCCCAGAGCAGGCTGCTCCTGCAGGGAGCCCACGTACCTGCAGCTCGCTCTGTAGAGCCTGGAAGCTGTTTCTGAGCTCGGTGTGTGCTGTGGTCTCCTTGGTCAGCTCGGCTCTGAGTGTGGCATTGTGCTCCTTCCAGAGGGCGAGGTCCTCTCGCATCTCTGCCAGGCTTCTCTGGGGAGCAGAGAGGGACCCAGGGGTGGCTGTAACCCAGGCCCCAGCCTGCCCCAGGCCCCGGAGGATGCTGCCAGCCTGCCCTGGTACTGCCAGCCGGGCTGTGCTGGGCAGCGCTGGCTCCCCCAGCAGCAGCAGCACACAAAAACCCGTGTGGGGCTGATGCCATCTGATGGACAGAGCCGAGCAGGGCAGTGCTCCCTCTGGAACAATTTCCTGTGCTGCCAGCAGGCTGGAGGAGCCCGGTGGTACTTGGGATAAAGCTCACTTGTCTTTCTGCAGATATGTTATCCTGTGGGTCAAAGCAATTTGCTGCCTCTTGGGGAAATCCTATATTCATATAAATGAGCAACTGCAGAAAAAAAACCAGCTCTGGAGACCTCCGGCCCGGTGTCTGATGGTGTGAGCAGGACAGGAATGGCCCAGAGGGATGGTGGGAGGGAAGGGATTGCAACTGGAGCTAACAAACCCGAGTACACTTCCCCAGCTGTGAGCTGTCTGTAACCTGGTGTGCAGCTTTTGGAGTGAGTACAGGTTGCACTAAAGCTGCTTTGGGCTTTGCTGAGTAGCTAAAACTTCATATTTTTTATCTTTGCTGCTGATGGCAAGCCTGTCATCACCTTTCCCTGACATGTGGGTTTTCTTTGTCACAGCTGGGCTAAATTAAAGCCAAGCCACCACTGCTCACCTGACAGTTCTGCAGCTGCTGCTCTGTTAGGAGTTTTTCCTCCAGCATCTTCTGAAGAGCCTCTTTTGCCTTCTGCTCATAGGTCTGCTTCTGGTCCTCCATCTCGATCAGGATCTTCTTCACACACTCCTTTGAGTAACTCTTGAAACAAAGAAAGAGCTTGAGGTGCTTTATGTGTCAGATTCTCACCTTGCTAAATATGAGTGTTAGCAAAGAGTGTGTCAATGCTGCTGCTAGTGTGCTGTGAAGCATTGCTTCAGCAAAGAGTTAAAGTCCTTTTTGGATCGGTATCTCATCAGATTGATGGAGAAACTGAGGCCCGGCCCAGTGACAAGGCTTGGTTTTTGTTTTCCTGCCTTTCCTCAGCCGTGTTTGTCAGTGAATCAGGCATTACCTGGCTGCAGGCCTGCAGCTGATTTTCCAGCACCCGCAGTTTACACCTCAGTTTGTCCTCGTTCAGCTGGCCCTGGGGAAAAGCAATTGAAGTGAGATGTGAAATCATGAACTGCACAATGTGCCCCCAGTGTTTTGCTGGGTTGTGTTTTGGTTCATTTTCTCCCTTTATCTGTAATCAGATCAAAGTCTCTTCAGTGCTGAGAGCTCAAGGAAACCTTCCCAGCCTCAGAATAAATGGGATATGGGGGAAGTGACACTTTTATGGATTGAGAACCTGTCCTGAGGCGTTTCTCTGGTTACTGAGTGCAGGTGCTGGCAGTGACATGACAAGTTAGGAGCAAGGGGATTTTGGGCTGTTGTGGCTGGCTTTGGCAGAAATGCAGCTCTGCCTGTCCCCACTGTTCTCTGTCCCCTCCCTCCCTGCCTCGAGCTCCAGCTGCTGGAACGCTCTTGTCTGCTTGTTTTCCTTAGAAAAATGGGTTGGGTCTGAGTGGCAACATCTGCACTTGGGCAGGAGGATCGAGGGCACGGGGATGATTCATTTTCCTCACTGTCATCGGCCTGTCTCGGTGTTAGTCAGGCTGCTCAGGCCCTGTGGAAGCAGACTGCATGCAAATTCACATAACATTGCTAGCAAAGAGTTCACGTGGGCTGGTTTCCACCACCAGTACTGAGAACACCAATATCTGTGCCCACTGCCGTCTGAAGTCACGACTCTGACAAGAAACTCCCCGGTGTTACAGGAATAGCTGACAGAGCCGAGCAAACCAGACTGCCGGTGTCTCAGCACTGGTTAGATTTGCACAGAAGCACATTTACAGTCCCAAAGACTCCATCTTCCCAGTTCAGCTGTTGGTGCAAAGAGCTAAAGGCTCCTAGTACGTAGGTGGAACTTTGAAAAGCAATTTTAGATGTGCAATGTTCTGCCTGGTTTTCCTCAGCTTTCCTCCTCCGCTGTCTGCACAGGTTCCAGCTGTGCACAGATGTGGCTGTGCCATCATCCATCCATCCATCCATCCATCCATCATCCATCCATCCATCATCCATCCATCCATCCATCCATCATCCATCCATCCATCCATCCATCCATCATCCATCCATCCATCCATCCATCCATCCATCCATCCATCATCCATCCATCCATCCATCCATCCATCCATCCATCCATCCATCATCCATCCATCCATCATCCATCCATCCATCCATCCATCATCCATCCATCATCCATCCATCCATCCATCCATCCATCCATCCACCCATCCATCCATCATCCATCCATCCATCCATCCATCCATCCATCCATCCAC
Source organism: Ammospiza caudacuta (assembly GCF_027887145.1). Classification (NCBI taxonomy): domain Eukaryota; kingdom Metazoa; phylum Chordata; class Aves; order Passeriformes; family Passerellidae; genus Ammospiza; species Ammospiza caudacuta. The sequence goes on along the minus strand of NC_080616.1, from coordinate 8,077,925 downwards.
CCATCCATCCATCATCCATCCATCCATCCCTCCCTCTCTTTGCCAGCCCCACCTGCCTCATGGAATCCCCTCCCAGCAGCAGCATCTGCCTGTTGGCTCCAGCACGAAGGGGATTATCAGGCGGATGAAAAGCTGATTTTTAGGCTGAGGTACAGCTGATTTTTAGGCTGACGTACAGCTGATTTTTAGGCCAATAAAAAGCTGATTTTAGGCCAATGAAAAGCTGAGTTTTAGGCTGAGGAACAGCAGCATGCAAGAGGCAGCAGCAAAGTCTCTCCTGTCCTGCACAGGGCAGCGAGCAGCAAGGAGCACCCACCTGTTGGTATTCTGAGGTTTCGTGGCCACTTCCTGCACCTGTGGCTGGCTGTTCTTTCCTGCTCATGTTATATTGGAGGGGCGAGCAAAGGCGGAAGTTTCTCACCACAGGATGTGTCTAACACAAGTTTTTGTCCCCCATCACCCAATCACTCGCTTCTCTGCCCCAACAGAACTTTCAAACCACTTTTTTTTTTTTTTTTAATGCCAAAACAGCACGAATTGTTTGATTTAAGGATCCTATCAGAAAGCCTCATATATCACATAAAATGTATCCTCTTAATTTTGCATCCTCATAGAAGACAAAAAGGGCCTTTTCTGCTGTCTGTCCCACCCATCCTGAGGAGAGAGGCAGGGGAGGTGATGGGGGCTCCTGCAGCTCTCTGGTACCTGCCAGGATTTCTCTGAAGCCTGCAGCAGGGTGGACAGGAGCTCCTGTAAAATCACCATCTTCTGCTTGAGCATCAGCTCACGGTGCAGGGCCTCCTGTGCGACAGGGACACGGTCAGTGGGGCCAGAGCTGGGGCACAGCCCAGAGCCCCCAGCCCAGAGCCCCCAGCCCAGACCCCCCAGCCCAGAACTGGCCCTGCCTGGGCTCCAGGTCTTTGGGGTCTGTTGGCTTTTCTGGCCATGTTAAAACTGGCCTTTTAACACCCCTTCATTTAGCAATATTAATAATTGTAATAAGTATTATTCTTGGTGAAAACCAGCTGTTCCAGTGGGTGCTGAGCACTGTTTGGTACCTACCTTCAGGTAGTTGGAGAGCTGCACCATTTCCTGAAAGGGAAAGGGCAGGTGTTTAATAATAGGATTGTTTCAGTTTATAAATATGGCATGACCTTGCTACAAAAAACTAAATATTTTTAAATAAAAGTGAATTAACAGCCTATATTTGGGTGGAGAAGGAGATCCTGCAGGGGCCCATTGGGTTAGTTTTTCCAGAGAAGTGGAAATATTCCCACAGCAGTTTACCTTTCAGGAGTTCCACCACCTGCGCTTTGCTTACCTTGTTTAAAACTGCTATTCCCCAGCTGCAATGACAAACAAAGAGGGTTACTGAGGGAGGGTCTCCAGCTGGACACCCCTCCCCGGCTGTGTCTGCGCAGCCTTCGTGGGGAGCACTTTGGGCACGGCCAGGGAGGGCAGAGCCGCTCACTCTGTCTGCTGGCTGGAGTCCGTCACTGCCGAGCCGGGCAGGGTCTGTGTCCCTGTGGAGGCAAGGGGACAGCGTGGGGACGATCCCCCCCGGGAGGGGCTCTGGCTGTCCTCCTGCGGTGAGCGTGCCCGTCTGCATCCCGGCAGGGCCTCCCCGGCCTCGGGCCCCAGGTTTCTCCTGCGGAGGAACTCGGCCTGCCGGGGGCTGGTGGCCGTGCCCCGGCCCGGGGTGACCGTGGCCCTGCAGCAGGTGGCATTGACCCTGCCCCGCAGCCGCTCCCGCGCCTCCTGCCGCCGCTCGCTCCTCTCCTCGTAGCTCTCTGCCCTCCTGGGCATGCTGGCCCCGTCCCCTGGGGGCTGTGCCCTGTGAAAGAGCCCAGAACAAGGGGCATCAGTGAAATTCAGCCGGTTCTGGGGTTTGTGGGTGTGGGGCAGTGCTTCGGGAGTGCCAGTCACATCCAGGGTACTCCCGTGCTGTTTAGTTTGTATAAAATATGCTCTGTAATTCTTCACACTGTCCTGGTGGTAGCTGTGGGGTGCTCAGAGCTCGTTCCTGGTGCTTTCTTTTACTGTAGGGGTCTCCTTCGAATGTGAGCAGCATTTTTGGGGTGGTGCCTGGGTGGGGAAGGTGCCCACAAGCCCCGGCCAGGACACTGCTCCAAAAGTTGAGCATTTTTCAACTTATTTTGCTCTGTTTTGTGTGTTCTGCTCAGCCTCCACTCGTCCATCTCTTCCCACCAGGAAAAGCTCACTCCTCTCCCACCTGTGCTGCCTCTGCTTTGCCCAGCCTGTCCCAGGGCTGTAAAAGCCTCAGCTCACCAAAAATGCACTGAAAAGCAGGATAAAGCTTAGAGAAACCCAGCCCATTACTCACCCGGGGCTGAGCAAACCCTGCAGGCTTTCTTGACAAGCCAATGCTCCATTTCATCCTTCTGCTACCCCAAATTACCCTCTGTAATTAAACCTGTCCTCTACCTTTGCTTTCCGAGCTGTTACACCTCTTGCTCCAAGGAAAACCAGGAAAAACCCTCTGCTTCTTGCTGGTTCACGTTACAGCTCCCCAGTGCAGGTTGTGTAGGCTGAAATTGGGGTGAAAAAGGAGGGAAAAGGTGCCTGGTGCTGCCCTCGGCCTCTGCCAGCCCCAGAACTGGCGCTGCGGGTGCCGCACACTTACCTGTGCCAGGCTCCTGTCCTGCCCCTCGGGTGCCGTGCCCAGGCGGGTGTCTCAGGGCGGGAGCACGCCCCAGCTGCCCTCCTCATGCCCAGCAGCTCATGCTGTGCTCTCCTGCTCGCTCTGTGCAACAGGAAACGCTGCAGCTGCGGCCGAGCCCCGGTTCCTGTCTGTGCCCGCGGCCTGGCCCAGCGGGGTCGGGCTTATCTCAGGAGCCCCGAGGGTCCAGCCTGGCCCCAAGCAGAACCAGCAGCTCGGTTATCTCCTGGACATCTCCCCGTGCTGCTCTGTGACACTCAGGGGGAGCTGGAGCTGCCCGTGGCGCTCGGGGACGGAGTTCCCCTGAGCGGCTTTGGGGAAGCACAGTAATGCTATTATTGGAAGGCTTCTTGCAGGTTGGAAAGGGGAATAAAACCCGTGTTTTGGCAGCTGAGGAGAGGTCAGGAATGGCAGAAATTCATTAAGGTCTTTAGAGAAGTGAAAGCTGCGTTAATGCAAATCGGGAGGAGGTCGGTTCAGCCAGCTGGGCGCTGATAAGGGCGCCCTGCCCTGATAAGGGCTCCCACGTGGAGAAAGAACACCCAGAACAGCAGAGATCTCAAAGCAACGTTGGATTTATTTCTACAAAGACCGGCATGGAAGGGATGTGTGACAGAAATCTCCAGATTCAGAGACTCTCTCGTGGCTTTGGGAGATCTGTGCTGCCTGGCCCAAAGCCTGGTCCTGGGCCAGGGCTCAGCTCAGCTGCCTCGGTGGCTCTCCAGGGGAACAGTGTCTGCAGGGTGAGCAGGAACCTGCTGCTGGGCAGCCCTTCTCTGAAGTGCTTCCTGGCTGCAAAAAGCCCTTTGCAAGAGCTTATTGCTAAAAAGGACATTTTTGTGCTGCTTCACAGACTCCTGGAGTGCCCTGCCCCAGGCTGCCAGTGCATCAGCACAGGGATGCCCCAGGGTGTAGAGAGGGCACCAAGCAGCTGGGTTCACAGCCAGACCCGTCCTGAGCAGCTGGGTTCACAGGCAGAGCCTTCCTGAGCAGCTGGGCTCACAGGTAGACCCATCCTGCTTGGCCCCAGGTGTGCCTGTACAGCCCCAGGTGTGCCAGGACAGCCCAAGTGCGCCAGGACAGACCAGGTATGCCAGCCCATCCCCAGGTGTCCCAGCACAGCCCAGGTGTCCCTGGAGTCCCAGCACAGCCCCAGGTGTCCCAGCACAGCCCCAGGTGTCCCGGCACAGCCCCAGGTGTCCCGGCACATCCCCAGGTGTCCCAGTACTGCCCAGGTGTCCCCGGAGTCCCAGCACATCCCAGGTGTCCCAGCACTGCCCAGGTGTCCCAGCCCATCCCCAGGTGTCCCAGCACATCCCAGGTGTCCCAGCCCATCCCCAGGTGTCCCAGCACTGCCCAGGTGTCCCAGCCCATCCCCAGGTGTCCCAGCACATCCCAGGTGTCCCAGCACATCCCAGGTGTCCCGGCACATCCCCAGGTGTCCCAGCACATCCCAGGTGTCCCAGCACTGCCCAGGTGTCCCAGCCCATCCCCAGGTGTCCCAGCACATCCCCAGGTGTCCCAGCACTGCCCAGGTGTCCCAGCCCATCCCCAGGTGTCCCAGCACTGCCCAGGTGTCCCAGCCCATCCCCAGGTGTCCCAGCACATCCCAGGTGTCCCAGCACATCCCAGGTGTCCCGGCACATCCCCAGGTGTCCCAGCACATCCCAGGTGTCCCAGCACTGCCCAGGTGTCCCAGCCCATCCCCAGGTGTCCCAGCACTGCCCAGGTGTCCCAGCACTGCCCAGGTGTCCCAGCACATCCCAGGTGTCCCGGCACATCCCCAGGTGTCCCGGCACATCCCAGGTGTCCCAGCACATCCCCAGGTGTCCTGGCACATCCCCAGGTGTCCCAGCACATCCCAGGTGTCCCAGCACTGCCCAGGTGTCCTGGCACATCCCCAGGTGTCCCGGGTGTCCCCGAGTCCCAGCACTACGTTCTCCGCACGTTCTCCAGGCGGTAGCTGCCGCGGAGCAGCCCCTCCAGCAGCTCGGGGGCGAGGCCGTGCAGGAGCAGCGCGGTGCCGACGGCCGGCCCGGGGTAGCGCAGCTCCCGGCGGCGCAGGGCCCCGGCCCGGATGATCTCCAGGGCGCACTCCTCCTTGGGGGCCGGCGTGTCGGGGATGACGTGGGACACGGCCTGTACGGCGCTCTCTGCAACGGGACGGGGACGGCTCGGGGGGACGCAGCGGCATCGGCTTCGGGGGGTCCGGGGCACCCCACACCCACAGAGCCAAACCCGCAGACTCTGGGATCAGACTGCTTAACGAGGCTCAGAACAGTGACAATGACAATTATAAATGTCCTTCCCCTCCCTTTGCTTTCCACCCCTGAGTTCACTGAGCCTGGCAGAGTCCAAGGCCTCAGGGCTCACTTTTGGAAGGGTTGGGGTCCTGTTCCCACAGCTGCAGAGGCGGGGAAGGCTCCAGCAGCCGTGGCAGAGCAGACTGGCACCAGGGACAGGGGCTGGGCTCGGCTGGAATGGGCTGGAAAGAGTTCCTGGCGGGGCTGAGCTCACCTGTGTTGATGTAGCCCAGGATGCAGAGCGTGATGGAAACGTTGATCTTGTCTATGATGAGCTCCTGCCTCAAGGAGCTGAAAAATCCGTCTAGGGCAAACTTGGTTGCCGAATAGGGAGCAGTAAAAGGGCCAGCAATTTTACCTGGAGCAGAGACACAGGGCAGGTGTTCAGGTGCTGGGCAGGCACCAGGCTGCACAGCTTCCCTTCCTCTTGCCCTGCCAGTAGCTCCAGTGCTGGGATTTAGGGTGTTGGGATAAATTGAGAGATAAAGCACACTCAGGAATGTTCAAATTGCGACATATGGCACAAAGGGCCTTCCAGAGCAGCTTTTGCATCCCTGCAGAGATGCCCAGGTACTGCCAATGTGCGTTCAGTGTGAAATCACCTGCACTGCAGCATGGGAAGGTGATCAGAGGGTGCCAAGAGCCTGACAGGACAGGAGATAAATTTCCCAGAGGATTTGAGTTGTGCAGAGTTAATCACGTGCTGCCCCTGGGTGCCAGCCCTGCCTGTGGTCCCTCCTGTGCCTTTTGGAGCAGCTCAGCAGGGACCGTGGCAGGAGAGGAAGGGCTGTGGCAGGAGCTCACCTGCTATGGATGAGACCACCACGATGCTGCCCTCGCTCTCCCTCAGCAGGGGCAGGGCAGCCGTGGCCAGCGCCACGTAGCTCACAAAGTTGGTCTCCATGAGGCTGCGGACGTGCTCCACGTCCCCGCTGAAGAAGGTGAAGCCGCTCTGGCCGATGTGGTTGAGGATGAGCATGTCCAGGCCCCCTGTGGGCAGAGCAGCCGTGCCACCAGCCACGGAGCCGGCACCTCCAGGGGCTGGGCTGCACGGGGCTGAGCAGGGAGCACCTACCCCAGGTGTTCTCAGCCTCCCTGAGCACCTCCTCGGGCAGGCTGGGGCTGGCCATGGAGCCGCTGATGTAGCGGGCGGAGGCAGCGCCGAGCTCCAGGCACCGCTCCACAACCTGGGGAGGGAAGGGGCTCTGGGGGACTCACCTGCATGGAACCCCAGCCCGGGCTGCTGCGGTGCTGGGCCCGGCAGGGCTGCTGCTGGGGTAGCCCTGGGATGAGTCTGCAGGGTACCAGGTGTGCCCAGGGTGGATGTGCAGGTACCAGGTGTGCCCGTGTGCCCAGGCTGGGGTGAATATCACATCCAGCCCAGCACGCCCCCCTTGCCATTTACTTTCTGCAGCTTGGCCTCTGTGCGTGCCGTGAGCAGCAGGTGTGCCTCCATCCGTGCCAGGTGATATGCCATCTGCTCCCCGATGCCGCTGCTGGCTCCCGTCACGATCACCCGCTTCCCCCGGAGCATCTCTGCCAAGGAGGGTGCAGAGCTCAGTCCTGGCACAGTCCTGGCACAGTCCTGGCACAGCCCCGGCACAGTCCTGGCACAGTCCTGGCACAGCCCTCGCTGCCCCTCTGCTCCTCCCTGTCCCTGCGGCTCCCCCGTGCCCCTGCCAGCCCGGTCAGACCCTGCTCCAGTCTGACCCCAATCCCAGCTGGGTGGGGAGGCCTGAGCTCTGCACCCCTGCCCAGGGAGCAGGGAGAGCTGGCCAATAAAGGATTGAATGTTTAAAGGGAAAAGTGCTTGTTTCCCGGATAAGTCATTGACAGGGGTCAGGCACTGTCCCATCAGAGCCGGTGTAGCCCTGTGAGTTTCCCCATGCCCTGACCCCTTGCCTGGGGCAGCCTGACCTCCCCTCAGCCCTCCCTGGCTGTGCCAGCCCCGTCCAGGTCCCTCTGGTGGTGCTTGTGGAGCCTGCTGGTCCCTGCTGGTCCCTGCTGGTCCCTGCTGGTCCCTGCTGGTCCCTGCTTCTCCCTGCTGGTCCCTGCTGGTCCCTGCTGGTCCCTGCTGGTCCCTGCTTCTCCCTGCTTCTCCCTGCTGGTCCTTGCTGGTCCCTGCTTGTCCCTGCTGGTCCCTGCTGGTCCCTGCTTCTCCCTGCTTCTCCCTGCTTGTCCCTGCTGGTCCCTGCTTTGTCCCTGCTTCTCCTTGCTGGTCCCTGCTGGTCCCTGCTGGTCCCTGCTTGTCCCTGCTGGTCCCTGCTGGTCCCTGCTTGTCCCTGCTTGTCCCTGCTGGTCCCTGCTTGTCCCTGCTTGTCCCTGCTGGTCCCTGCTGGTCCCTGCTTGTCCCTGCTGGTCCCTGCTGGTCCCTGCTTGTCCCTGCTGGTCCCTGCTTGTCCCTGCTGGTCCCTGCTGGTCCCTGCTTCTCCCTGCTGGTCCCTGCTTCTCCCTGCTTCTCCCTGCTTCTCCCTGCTGGTCCCTGCTGGTCCCTGCTTCTCCCGGGACTCACCTTCATTGAAGTTCTCAGGTGCTGAGTAAAAATAAAAGGCCAGTGCTGCTCCCAGCAAAGGGATGAGAATCTTGAGCAGCAAGCCCATCCCTCTGCAGAGGAAAGGCAGGAACCAGACGAGCCCCACGGGGAGGTGAAGGTGGCTGGAGCTCGCGAATGGGGCTGGGCAGTTTTGAGCTGGCTCTTATCTCACACAAGTTTACTGATGGACCTTTTCTTTGCCCTGCCTGTGATTTAGCAAACATTAACCTAATGAAGCGTGTGGCTTTGGACTTTAGGCTGTCCCTTTGCACCCTGGGCCTGCCAGGAGTGCCAGGTGTGCTTTTGGACAGAAGGGAAGGCACTGAGCAGTGGTCTGGGGGCTGCCCAGGGGCTGGGACAGCAGTGTCCCCTCGGAGCAGACATCCCTGGCACCATGGACATCCCTTTCTCCACCTCTAAACCAGGAGCAGCCCTTTCCTTTCCTTCCCTTCCCTCCCTCGCTGGCTGCCTGAGGATTCACTGAGCTCCTGTACACGTCCACAGCCAGACCTGGGGAGAGCAGGGCGCAGGTTCCATTTCCCATCCACTGCTGATGATCCTGGGTTATCCTCTGGGATATCACCATGGGGGCAACACTGTCATTTTGCTGGGTGGCTCTTACCCCTAAAATATATCCCTGTGGAGGAATCCATGGGCTGCAAAAGGCAGTAAAGGAGCCAAGTGGATGAATAGGAAAGATCTCCAGCTTTGCCAGGGTGGTGATTCTGCTCAGTGCCTGCTGGGCAGGTGGCAAATGGCTTTGACGGTGATTTTCTGGAAATTTAAAGCGCGGAACCCACTCGGTGTGTGCTGGTTTGTGTGGGTAAGGAGAAATTAGGAGTGAATTGTTCCCTGTGATGGTGGCAGGCCCTGGCACAGGTGCCCAGAGCAGCAGTGCCCGCCCTTGGATCCCTGGCAGTGCCCATGAACAGCTGGGAAAGGCCATAAATCCCCGCCAGCACATGCAGCGCTGTCCGGCTAATACACTTTATTTAATAATTAGCTCAATAATTAGCGTTCCGCAGCCGGGCGGGGCCAGCAGGGCACGGAGGAGCCGCCAATGCGGGTCCCGCTCCGTCCCTGCGGGTGCCGCCAGCGCATCGCGAACCGGGCGGGGGCGGCGGCGGCCGGGAACGGAGGAACGGGGCCGGCCGGGACCCTGCCGTGACAGGGGACCCTCCCGGGGGCCGGGACCCTCCCAGGGCCGGGACTCTGCCGGGGGCTGGGGACCCTCCCGGTGACCGGGACCCTGCGGTGACAGGGGACCCTCCCGGGGTACGGGACCCTGCGGTGACAGGGGACCCTCCCGGGGTACGGGACCCTGCGGTGACAGGGGACCCTCCGGTGACCGGGACCCTGCGGTGACAGGGGACCCTCCCGGGGTACGGGACCCTGCGGTGACAGGGGACCCTCCGGGGGTCCCGGGCCGGGGCTCAGTGCGGCGGGCGGGGGGCGGCGGGCGCGGCGGGCAGGCGGTAGCGGCTCCGCACCAGGTAATCGAGCAGCTCTGCGGCGCAGTCCCGCAGCAGCAGCGGCAGCCGCGTGGAGCTGTAGCGGTAGTAGAGCTCCCTCCGGCGCAGCGCCGCGCCCTTGAGGATCTCCAGCGCGCACTCGTCCCGCGGCGCCGGCCGCTCCTGCAGCACCTCCGCGGCAGCGCGCACCGCGCGGTCTGCGCGCCCCCGCGTCAGCGCCGGGGATGGGGGACAGTGGGGATGCCCGGGGATGGGGGGGAGAACGGGAACCCCCGGGGATGGGGGGGAGAACGGGGACCCCCGGGGATGGGGGGGAGAACGGGAACCCCCGGGGATGGGGGACAGTGGGGATGCCCAGGGGATGGGGGAGAGTGGAATCCCCGGGGGATGCAGAGAGAGTAGGGACCCCCGGGGATGGGGGAGAGTAGGGACCCCCGGGGATGGGGGAGAGTGGGGATCTCTGGGGTATTGGGGGAGAGTGGGGATCTCTGGGGAATATGGGCAGAACGAGGACTCTCAGGGGATGCGGGAGAGTGGAAACCCCGGGCATGAGGGAGAGTGGGGACCCCCGGGGATGAAGGCACCCGAAGGGGTGTTGGGCTGTGCCAGCCTGTAAGCAGTGCCCAGATTTACGTGGCACAGGGAAGTAAAAGGCTTTTGAGGCTGTTTTGGGGGGCAGACGGGTGGGAACCCCCTGCAGCCGGGGGGACAGGCTGAGGGGCAGGAGAAGGAGCCGGGGTGGGGATGCTCAGCCCTGGGCAGGGCTGGCACAGCTCTGCTCTCACCTGTATCGATGAAGCCGAGGATGCAGAGCGTGATGGAGACATTTATGTTTTGAATGGTGAACTCCTGCCTCAGGGAGCTGAAAAATCCATCCAGGGCAAACTTAGTCGCAGAGTAGGGGACGGTAAAGGGGAACCCGACTTTACCTGGGCACAGAGGGAAGTTCTGTGTTAGCACACGAGGCTGCTCTGCCTGAGCTGCTCTTCTGCCCTCCCTCAGTGAGGATTTCACCAGGGAAGTGCCATCCTGCCACCTGAACAGCAGCCTTACAAATATTCCTGCTGGCTTCCAGCTCTTAAGGCCAAAGCTGTGGCTCACATCTCTGCTCAGGACACGGGCAGCCCACAGCAACCACAAAACCCTCAGAGAGGAGAGATGGAGCAAAGCTGGAACTTATCCCTGGCCTGAGCTGCTCACCAGAGCCCTGACCAATGCAGCACTGTGGGGTTTAATTGGTCAAAAACCAAAATGGGGAGATTGGGTTGAGCAGAAAACAAATTCCATCAAGAGAACTCCAAACCCATCTGGATTTGGGTGTTGGGGCTGGTTTTGGTGGGATTTTAGTGTTAAGCAGTTATGGCTCCTGGAGGGCGCCTGGTGTCCCTGTGTGCTGCTCTGGCACTCAGCCCAGGTGCATTTTGGGCAGTCCCATGTCCCCAGCCTGGTGGCACTGCCCGCTCACCTGCCATGGATGAAACCACCACGATGCTGCCCTCGCTCTCCTTCAGCATGGGCAGGGCTGACGTGGCCATGGCCACGTAGCTGAGGAAGTTGATTTCCAGCAGCTTCCGGACGTGCTCAACGTCCCCATCGAAAAAGCCAAAGTAGGATGCACCAACGTGGTTCAGAATGAGCATGTCAAGGCCTCCTGCCAGCAGAAAAACAGGCATTAGTGCTGGGGGAGAGGGCTGCAAGCAGCAAAACAACATTTCCTGGGAGCAGAATAAGTGCAATCCAAGGAAATCAGGTTTTTGGGTCAGAGCTGTGGCCTGTTATCTCCAGAGCAGGGATACAGCCTGGATGGTGGCTGCCAGGAAATATTTTGTTGTGATATATTTTGTTAGTTCGAAACACAAATGCCACAGCCCAAGGGAAATCACCCTGAGCTGTCAGTGGGACAGGAGGGAGAGGAGAGGGGAGCTCCCTATAGAGCTGGAGCATTTCTGAGCTGTGACCCTCGGCTGCAATGGCCAGAGCTATGGATCCCCCAGACCCCGGCACTGGGCTGATGAAATCCAGGGCTGTGGCACTGCAGCAGGGTGCCAGGAGGCCATAGGGCTGCAATCAGAGCGCAGTTCAGTGTGAGAGGCAGCAGTGCAGAGAGGAGCAGGGTCAGTGTGAGAGGCAGCAGTGCAGAGAGGAGCAGGGTCAGTGTGAGAGGCAGCAGTGCAGAGAGGAGCAGAGTCAGTGTGAGAGGCAGCAGTGCAGAGAGGAGCAGGGTCAGTGTGAGAGGCAGCAGTGCAGAGGAGCAGGGTCAGTGTGAGAGGCAGCAGTGCAGAGAGGAGCAGGGTCAGTGTGAGAGGCAGCAGTGCAGGTAGAAGTGGGGCTGCAAGGGGCAGAGTTAGGGGAGGTTTTTCCCGTCTCTGCCTTATTGCCCGTGGCAAACAGCAGGGCCAGGGTGCTGGCAGTTTGCAGAGCGGGCTCAGACGTACCCAGCGCTGCCTGTGCCTCCCTCACCACGCGCTGGGCGAAGGCCGTGTCCTCCATGGAGCCGCTGACGAAGCGCGCCGAGGCTGCGCCCAGCTCCAGGCAGCGCCGCACCACCTGCCAGGCCAGGAGCAGGGCTCAGCACCTGCCTGCCTCATCTGGAACCCCATCCCTGCTCTGGGGACCTCATCCTGACCTGGAGACCCCATCCCTGCTCTGGGAGCCCCATCCCTGCTCTGGGAGCCCCATCCCTGCCTGGGAACCCCATCCCTGCCTGGGGACCCCTCCCTGCTCTGGGAGCCCCATCCCTGCCTGGGAACCCCATCCCTGCTCTGGGAGCCCCGTCCCTGCCTGGGAACCCCATCCCTGCCCTGGGAGCCCCATCCCTGCTCTGGGAGCCCCATCCCTGCCTGGGAACCCCATCCCTGCCTGGGGACCCCATCCCTGCCTGGGGACCCCATCCCTGCCTGGGGACCCCATCCCTGCCTGGGGACCCCTCCCTGCCCCGGAGCCCGCTGGCTCTCAGGTGTGGGTGTCGGAGCTCCCTGTGATGTGTCCCCACCTAAAACCAGTGGTTTGGGCTTTTGGGAGTGTGTTTGGAGCTTTGTGAACTTCAAAGGGAGCCTGGAAAATGATTCCTTGGTGAGCGCGTTACCCGAGGCAGTCTGGCTGGAAATGCAGGAGCAGCAGCAGGGGCAGGGGCAGGAGCCTGCTGTGGAACGAGGGTGTGTGGGGATGTGTGTGCAGCTCAGACACTGCGGTGTGGAGCGTGGGGAGATCTGTGTGCAGGAGGGACTGCCAGGTGTGCAGGAGGGAATGCCAGTTGTGTGTGTGTGTGCAGGAGGGAATGCCAGGTGTGCAGGAGCTCCCAGAGCACAGGGGTGTGTCACCATGACCTGTGACTATCACCATTGTCCATGTGTGACCTGTGCCCAGGTGTGACCTGTGCTGTCCCCGTGCCCACGTGTGACCCGTGCCATGGCTGTTCCCATGGCCATGCTGGGAGCTCCCAGCCCCATGTCTGGGTGAGCCCTGCCGTGGTCCCCAGCCGCGCCCATTTACACTCTGCAGCCTGGGCTCTGTGCGTGCCGTGAGCAGGACGTGGGCGCCCATCCGTGCCAGGTGATATGCCATCTGCTCCCCGATGCCTGTGCTGGCTCCCGTCACGATCACCCGCTTGCCCCGGAGCATCTCTGTGACACAGGCACAGCCCTGCAGTCAGCCTTGTGCTATTAGAGAAACCTCAAAACTGAGAAATAACAAACTCCTGCGTGCCCTCCAGATCAGCAGGTAATTGGAAGGTAAATGAGTGCAGAGCATCCAGCACTCCCATCCCATGGAAAGGGCACTCCCATCCCATGGAAAAAGCTGTGGAGCTGCTGCAGCCCCCCGAGGAATGCAGGGACACAGGGACAGCTCTGGACTCTTCCAGCAGGTTTTTCCACAAACCAGGACAAAATTTATCAAAGCCCCAACTATTCTGTAACAAAAGCAACCCACTGAGTGTGTGCTCCAAACTTCAGCACTTACAAACCCCGTTTATAAACTCTTTTCCTGCGCTCAGGAAAATGGAGCACCCAGTGCCCTCTCCCCCTGCCTCACCTGCTCCCCCAGGAGGTTTTTCTGCACAGTCCCTGCTCAGTTTGGTTTAAATCTTTGTTAAAGCCCCTTTCAGTATCCACCAGCCCACAGAGGCTCGGCCTTGCTCCGAGCTCTGACCGGTTTCCGTGCAAAACACCCAAATGTGGCTTTTTGTCGTTCTTTCCTTAAAGCCAGAGTCCCTTTGGATACTCACCCGGTTTGAAGGTGTCCCTCGCAGAATAGAACCAGAAGGCCAAAACCAGTCCCAGGAAGGGAATGAGAATCTTTTGCAACTGACCCATCCCACCGTGGAGCCAGGAAATGCAGCAGGAGAGAGAAGGAAGGAACAAAAACCCCTGTGCAGAGCTGCTCCTGAGGGAAGCAGCGCTGTGACCCTTTAAAAACCCATCAGCCGAGGAGCTGCGGCTTCCAAAGGCCTGGAAAACCACGGCTGGGGGGATGGAGAAGCCAAGCCAAGCTTTGCTGTGCTCCCTGCAGCTCGGCCTGGCCAGCGGCGCTGTTTGGGTCCTGCCCGGCTCTTTTCATATTTCCTGTCCTACATTAAAATGCAGAATTTTGCACAACACCCTGGAAGAGGTGTGTCTTTGCCGAGCAGCATCAAGTTTCACTTGGAGAGCATCAGAGGGAGCCCGGTGCAGGTGGTTCAGCGTCGTCCCTCGTTCCTGCAGGCCCTGGGCACGGATGGGGCACGGGGACAGCCCCAGATGGTGCTGGGCACCCCGGGCAGGGCTGCTCTGTGCCCCAAGGCTGCTCCTGCCCCCGGGGCTGGCACCAGGGACTGGGCAGCTCCTGCTCCCCAAACAGCCCCGGGAAAGGCTGATGGAGGGGAAGGGGTTTGTGATCCTGGCTGCTGCCAGCCTTGGAGGGGCAGAGCCCAGAGCTGTGCCCGGAGCGGTGCCCAGGGCTGTGCCCAGAACCCAGAGCTGTGCCCAGAGCTGGGGCTGCGCTCCCGGGGGATCTCCTGCCCTGCTGCCTGCTCCGGGCAGGAATTTGTCCTGCCAGACCCCAGCAGAGGGGAGAGGGAGCTTGGGGAGCCCTGCAGGGAGCTCGTTCCAGGGCCCAGCTCAGGCAGGTTTGCACAGGCAGCTCCAAGGCTGAAAACACTTGGCAGGAATTTGGATTCTGTTTCTTTTTTTTTTTTTTTTTTCCTTTTTTGAACGATATTTGGCTTTTTTCCAACCATTATCAAATGCGGAGGATTTTCCTTTTTATTTTTTCCTTTCCCCTCTTGCTTTCTTTTATCTCATAGACATTAAAGTATTATTTTTCCTCCGCGGCTGTCCCAGCGCCCTTTGCCATGAACAGAGCCATGAAAGCTCTGTCTTTCTTTGCAGGCAGAGCCCTCACAATATCAGGGTCTGCCCTCATTTTCTTTTCTCCTCGCACATCCTGCAGCCCCCATCACTGCCAGCCTGCACCACTGGAAGAGCACTCCCAGTCCCAAGGGAGATGAGAGGGTTGGAGAATGGCTTTGGTTTGGTTTGACATCACATTTCTGCCCACTGCTGGTTTACGGCAAACACTGTGATGTTCAAGTCGTTTCCAAGCCCTAAATTTGTGTTTTTTCCCTGCGTGACCAAATTGGGAATTGCTGCCCTGGAGTTCCATTGTTGGACAGTGGCTGCTGGGAGCCCTGGCCCCTGTCCACGTTCCCAGTGCCCTTGGGGCTGGTGCCGGGGGCTGACATCCTTATCTGCACCCCTAAATTTAGCCTGGCAGCCCTACAGTGTCCATGTCCACTGCAAATAGCACTGAGGGCTCTCTGAACACATCCAGCCCTGCATTGGAGAGGCCTCAGCTCCTGGGATGAGGGGCTGGATGGCAGCTCCAGGCTGAAATCAGATCTGTGAGAGATGGCTGCACACAAAGGCTCACCAGACTCTGTGCCAGCTGCATTTTTCCTGAGAATTTAATGTACCAGGGAAGTGTCACGTTCACAGGTTGGAATAAACCACATTCAGACAGGTCTCAGAACAACAGAAACCATCCTCATGGGAACCCAGCGATGTAACTCAGCCCTGGGGCAATGTGTGGCTGTGCCCAGGAGTTTGTCCTGCAGGGTCTGGGTTTAACTCAGCCTTAAATGCTCTCCCCAGCTGCTCACTGGTCCCATCTGGTTTCTCTCTGCTCTGTCCCAGTGTTTATAATGAAACAGTTTTGCAATTGGCACCTTGCAAGGGCTGTGGCCACGGCCCCGTGTGCTCCGGGATGCTGTGGGGTTCTGTAGGGTGCTGTGGGGTTCTGTAGGGTGCTGTGGGATGCTGTGGGGTGCTCCAGGATGCTGTGGGGTTCTGTGGGGTTCTGTGGGGTGCTGTGGGGTTCTGTGGGATGCTGTGGGGTGCCGTGGGGTTCTGTGGGGTTCTGTGGGGTGCTGTGGGGTGCTGTGGGGTTCTGTGGGGTTCTGTGGGATGCTGTGGGGTGCTGTGGGGTGCTGTGGGGTTCTGTGGGATGCTGTGGGGTGCTGTGGGATGCTGTGGGATGCTGTGGGGTGCTGTGGGGTTCTGTGGGATGCTGTGGGGTTCTGTGGGATGCTGTGGGATGCTGTGGGATGCTGTGGGGTGCTGTGGGGTGCTGTGGGATGCTGTGGGGTTCTGTGGGATGCTGTGGGGTGCTGTGGGGTTCTGTGGGATGCTGTGGGATGCTGTGGGGTGCTCCGGGATGCTGTGGGGTGCTGTGGGGTGCTGTGGGGTGCCGTGGGGTGCTGTGGGGTGCTGTGGGGTTCTGTGGGGTTCTGTGGGGTGCTGTGGGGTGCTCCGGGATGCTGTGGGGTGCTGTGGGGTGCTGTGGGATGCTGTGGGGTGCTGTGGGATGCTGTGGGATGCTGTGGGGTGCTGTGGGGTTCTGTGGGATGCTGTGGGGTGCTGTGGGATGCTGTGGGGTTCTGTGGGATGCTGTGGGGTGCTGTGGGGTGCTCCGGGATGCTGTGGGGTGCTCCGGGATGCTGTGGGGTGCTGTGGGGTGCTGTGGGGTGCTGTGGGGTGCTGTGGGGTTCTGTGGGGTTCTGTGGGGTGCTGTGGGGTGCTCCGGGATGCTGTGGGGTGCTGTGGGGTGCTGTGGGATGCTGTGGGGTGCTGTGGGGTGCTGTGGGATGGTCTGGGATGCTGTGGGATGCTGTGGGATGCTGTGGGGTGCTGTGGGGTGCCGTGGGGTGAAACCAGGGATCAATACTGGTCTCATTCCCCCTGTGCAGAGGGTCCCAGGTCCCTGCAGTGCCCAGGGCCGTGACAGAGCCCAGGCTGGCCCCAGGCTGGCCCTGCAGGGTGAGCTGGGCGCAGTGCCCAGCCCAGGGCAGGGCCAGGGCCAGGGCTGTGCTTTAGCTGTCTAATCCCCTTAGCTGCCTTAGGAGCAGCTATTTTGACTGCTCCCAACCCTCTTTGCTGTAAGCTCATCACCTCGGGGCTGCAGCCCTGGGCAGAGGAGGAGCAGCAGCAGGGCAGCAAACCTGGGGGGTCTGGGGGGGCACCTGGCTGGGCTGGGACTGTCACCTGGGTGAGATTGATCCTGTGAGCTGACAGGACACAGCCCCGGGATGGGCTGGGACTGTCACCTGGGTGAGATTGATCCTGTGAGCTGACAGGACACAGCCCCGGGATGGGCTGGGACTGTCACCTGGGTGAGATTGATCCTGTGAGCTGATGGACACAGCTCTGGGCTGTCCAGCACTGTCCCCTGGCTGTGATCTGACAGGACCTGTGATCTGCCATAGCCACAGCCCCCATCTCCCTGCAGTGTCCTCACACCAGGTGTGCCCAGGAATTCCAGCTCGGCCTTCCCTGCTGGAAATGTGAAACCTCTCTAAAAGCTGGGATGGGCAGGGCAATGGAGCTGGTGCATCCCTTCAGGCCTGAATTCTCCAGTTTTCCCATGAAACTCCCTTCGGTATCAGTGAGGGGGATTGTTCAGCCTTGCCAGAGAAGGGCAAGTTCAGCCTTGCCCAAGGGCATTTAGTTACAGACTAAATTCATTTAGTTACAGACCGAATCCATTTAGTTACAGACTAAATGAGGTAATTCTCAAACACTATTTTTTAAAAAGCACTATAATTTTAATGAGGAAAAAGTACTTTAAAAGCTTGAGCAGATTTTTGGGCAGAAACTGGGTAGGATTCTTTCTCCGCTCTGTGCTGCTGGGTTTGTTTGGGTAACAGAAATAATCATCAACAAAATGAATTGTGGGTTGTGTATTATGAAAATGAAACAGTGAACTTCAGCCGTACTCTGGTATTTTCAGGTCCTGCTCTTATGTAGGAGCTGTGCCTTGGGCACTGAGGTCTGGCAGGGCTTTCCCATTTTCCATGATCCAGTGTTTGGCTCAATGCTTTGCTGTGAGCTGAGAGTGGCACGCTGCTGGTGCATCTCCAGTTTCCATGAGCTGCGTATCCTGCTGCTCCTCCTGTCCTGAGGGTGTCTTTGAGCTGATAAGGAGATTTCCTGCCCTGGTCAGGACTGGCCGGGCCTGTTTGCTGCCCTCCCCTCTGTAATGTGGTCAGGACCACTCAGCCCTGGCTGGCTGCAGACTTTATTTGACTGACATGACACAGTCCCAAATGCAACAGATTCTTGCTAAGCCCCAGAACATTTTTTAAATAGGTGAAAGTCCTCTAATGGTCCTGGCAGGGCTCTGAGTGGAGCCTGGAACAGTTTCCACACCCTCCAGGCTGTGCCATCTCTGTGTTTTTCCATCTGTGGCTCTGGAATCCAGCATTACCCTGCACACTCAGGTGTCTGTGGCGGCTCTGTGAAAGATCCCAGAAAGGTGGAAGGGTTTTGGCTTTAGGGTTTGTGAAAGATCCCAGAAAGGTGGAAGGGTTTTGGCTTTAGGGTTTGTGAAAGATCCCAGAAAGGTGGAAGGGTTTTGGCTTTAGGGTCTGTGAAAGATCCCAGAAAGGTGGAAGGGTTTTGGCTTTAGGGTCTGTGAAAGATCCCAGAAAGGTGGAAGGGTTTTGGTTTTAGGGTTTTTATCTGAGCAGCAGCTGGAGCCTGCTGGAGGGCTGCCAGGGCAAGAGTGGGTTTTGGTTTATTTTAAACCAGTTCTGAGCACACGTGGCCATGGCAGGGACAGATCTGTGCCACTGAACCCAGGTAACCCCAGCTCCAGCTCGGGCCATGTGGCGCCCGTGTGACACAAATGTCACCTCCTGCCCAGCTGGGCCCTGGGGAGGGAGCGGAGGGACAGACAGACAGACAGACAGACGGAGCAGCCCCCGGAGCCGCCTCTCAGGGTTTATCTCCTCCACTGTCCCCCATGTCCCCCCTGCCCCGCAAAAGGAGCCAGAGGTGGGAGCAAAACCTCAGCAAAGCAGCACGAGAAGGCTCTGACAATAACAGCAGCAAGAGAGAACACGGGTACCATAGAAAATATTTATTGATCTTGCAAAACGGTGTAAAACGCGTCCGTATGAAAAATAAGAAACCACGCTGTGCATGGCGCACAGGTTTATACCAACAAAAGGTATTTTTCCCCACTGCTGCACAGCAGCAAATAAAGCCCTTCTCTTGTGGCGGGTGTCAGACGTGCAGCCTCCTCGGGCCGAGCCTTCCCTGCGTGCTGGAACCCCCCTGGTGGAGTCTCTGTGTGGGTCAGCCTAGGACGCGTGCTGCCGGGTCACCAGGGCCCTCTGCAGCGCCGGCTGCGCCTTGCCCTTGGCCAGCACCAAATCCTCCCTTTTCTGCTGCTCCCGGGCCGCCCCGGGCTTGTTCTTGTCCTCCTCGTCCTCCAGGCTGGGCTGGGAGCTGAAGGGGCTGCACACGGTCTCCACCAGGCCGATGACCACCCCGAAGAAGGCCAGCACGCTGCCCAGCATGTACAGCTTGACCATCTTCCTGTTGGGCTTCTGGCTCAGCATCTCCTTGGCGAAGGGGATCAGCTCGTGCATGGTCTCCATCTCAGCTCGGCAGCAGCGGGGTCTGGTGTGGCTTCTGGGGGAGAAGGGAGAGGGACGTGAGTTCGATCCAGCTGCTGTGGTGGCAGAGCTCCCTGAGCTCCCTGAGCTCCCCGCAGACCCGCAGCCGGGCTTAAATGGGGAGCGGGGATTTTGCCGAAGGTTTGCTTCAGGAAAACGCAGCCACCCTGTCCCTGTGGTGCCCCAGGACAGAGGCAGGGCCACCCTGCCCAGGACAGAGCCAGGGCCACCCTGCTCAGGGCAAAGCCAGAGCCACCCTGCCCAGCACAGAGCCTGAACCACCCTGCCCAGACAGAACCATCCTGATCAGGGCAGAGCCAGGGCCACCCTGCCCAGGACAGAGCCGGAACCACCCTGCCCAGACAGAACCATCCTAGGGCAGAGCCAGAGCCACACTGTCCAGGACAGAGCCACCGTGCCCAGGGCAGAGCCAGAGGCGCCCTGCCCAGGCTGCGGTGGGGGGCACACACTGCTGGTCCCGCGCGTTTTGTGCGGCGTCCTGACCCATAGCATCCCATCCCCTTGCATCCCCATCCCCTTGCATCCCCATCCCGTCCCATCCATCCCCTCGCAGCCCTTACCTTGTGTGTTCCGCGGGCTGTGCTGTGCAGTGAGCGGTGCGGTGCTGCTGCAGGCTGTGCTGAGCGGTGCAGTGAGCGGTGCAGTGAGCGGTGCAGTGAGCGGTGCAGTGAGCGGTGCAGTCGCCGCGAGGCTGTGCTGCTGCTGGCGTCGCTGCTGTCGCTGCTGTCGCTGCTGTCGCTGCTGTCGCTGCTGTCGCTGCTGTCGCTGCTGTCGCTGCTGTCGCTGTCGCAGCCGCTGCGCTGCCGCCGCTGCCCGGAGCCGCCTCCGCCGCCTTTTATCGCCGCCGGGGCGGGCGGGGCGGGGGCCGGGCCGGGAGCGGGGCCCGGAGCTGGGGCCGGCCCGGCCCCCCCGCGCTGGCAGCTCCTGCCCTAATCCGGCCAGACCTTTTAATTTTTTTTTTTTAAAACCCTTTCCTCCCCCACTTTGTAATTATTTTATTCTTTCTTTTCCCCATTCCATTTCTTCCTCCTTCCATTTCTCCTTGCGTTTTCCCATCCCTCCTTCCATTTCTCCTTTTTCTCTTAAAAAACATATGTTTTTCCTTCCTCCAAAAAAACCCCCATGATTGTCTCAGTCTAATTCCTGAAACAGAGACGTGATGCCTGACTTGCTGTACCTGCTTCTGCAATAAGTATTTCATCTATTCAATTTCATATATTCACAGTGGCTGTGGTGATTGCCTGGGAGGCAGGGAGAGGATCTGTGTCCACAGCTCCCAAAACAGGGCAGGGTTTGGGTCAGGGCTTGGGGCTGTGCGTGGCCAATTCACCAAAACGTCCCTGCCTGGCTGCCAGTGGCCGATTCACCAAAACGTCCCTGCCTGGCTGCCACACTGCAGGCAAGGGGGTGAGAAAACAGCCCAGGGACGCAGCAGGCTGGTGTCACCAGGCCGAGGTGTGACAGTGTCACCGCAGCCGAAGTGCGATCATGTCATCAGACTGAGGTGTGACAGTGTCACCTGGGCTGGGGTGTGAGGTGCTTGTGGAAGGTTTCTCCAGGTGCCTCACCAAAGGGAACCATGAGCAGGTCATTCTGCAGGTGTGACAGCCCCTGACTTCCTGGGAGTGAGGGAACTTGGGGAAGCTCCAAAGATGGAGAAGTTACATCAAATCAGATCCACTCCTGACTTTTCCTGTGCTTGGTGCTGAATTTGTGTCACCCCCTTTGTGTCCCCCTTAATGTCACTCTCTGTGTCACCTGCAGCACGGTGCTGTTCCCATCCTGGGCTGCAGCCAGGCTGTGTTGCACCAATAACCCCCGGCATTACTGATGATGCAACAACGATTGCATCATCATCATCATCACCCCCATCATTGCTGCGGCTGCAGCTCCAGCAGAGCAGACACTGCAGGAACCCTCTGGGTTCCTGCACATCCCAGCTGAGCCCAGAGGGCTGCCAAAGCCATGAGAAGTTGTTGGTGATGGACTCTGGGTCAGACTTCTGGGCAGATCCATGTGGCTGAGAGGATGGGAATTGCTCTGCCAGGCAGTGTGTAGAAATTAAAATATCAGCTGATGCTGTAGCAGCAGTTTTAGGGAGAGGTTGGTGCATGTGGAAGGAGGTGAAGCTCATGTCCTTCCTGCCTTCCTCCCCTCCTCCTCCTCCTCAGCTTTGATGCCCCCACACTGCCTGGTTCCCTGCCCACGAGGCTGGGCACTGCTGGCCCACCCCAAAAAGGGGCACAGCCCTTGAATCTGTGGGATTTCCCCGTCTCTGAGCTGTGCCGGGTGTGGGGCAGTGACTCAGCCCTGGCTCCTCACATCCCGCACGTCCCGAGGCTGCCCCGGCCCTGCAGCGCTCCAAGGAAACGCTCCTGCTGAAAACTTGGGGGTTTTTTGGTTTTTTTTTGCAAGTTTTGAGTGTGCTTAGGAAACTGTATTGCAAGACTGGCTGTAAAAGTTGCTAAAGACTCGTCTATCCCTCCTCAGCGTCTGGGGTTTTCTACTTTAAATAAAGGGTCCTTATCTTCCCTGCCAACTTGGCGGCCGAGCTTGCAGCTGATCGCTGACTTCGGGCTCTGTTTTTTCCCTTCTGCAACACTCAAAAAAAAAAAAAAAAAAAAAAAAGGAAAAAAAAGGCTTTTGGAGAAAAGATAGCCGGAGGAGACAGCGGCCAGACAGGGGAGGTGAAGGTCACGGCTGATCCCAATCCTGTGGCTCTTTGGGGTCACTGTGCTGCCCCTCCAGCCCTGCCCAGCCCCGGCAGCAGCAGCGGCTCAGCTGAGCTGGCCCCGGACACAAAGGGCACTGTCACTGTGACTTTTCACCTACAAAAACGATTTTTGGTTGTTTTGGGTTTTTTCAGGCAGGGTTTTTATTGCCTGCTGGACCTGATGTTTGCAAGTCTTTTCCTGAGGGCTGGGGAGGGAATTTCTTTTCATAAAATACTGATGGAGATGTGCATGCATTCCCAAAGCACTGAGAGCTGGAGCTTTTGGGCCAGCACAGAGCTCAGGATAATTTTGAGCATTAACCAATCAGCTGATAATCATCTCTGGCAAACACTTCTCATGGCAGCACTCAGATTGTGTTGATCTAATTTAACAACATTTAATTCGATTTTGGCTTAGATTTCAGTAACAAAGTCTATGCAAGCTCGTTGTGTGGACATTTAAATTGAATTAAGTGTGGCTAAAACGATTAATGATTAACACCAAATTAGACTAATTTTAGCCGTTCTAAATCTTATTTAGGAGCGTCTGCATGAGGATTCTGTCAGGTTTAATCACAACTTTGATTAACCCGGGCTTTGTGGCCGGGGGAGCCGCGCGGGTTTAACGTCTTCGGGGGGAAGAGCTGGGCCTGAACTTCCCCAGCAGCGTCAGCAGCCGGGGATTAACCTGAATCGGCTGGGAGGGGAGCCTGGGGCGGGCAGAGAGGGGATGAGGCTCCAGCAGCTCCAGGGATGCTGCGATGCTGCACCGGGGCTGCTGCAGCCTCTGCCAGAGCTGAGCATCCTCCTGGCACCGCTGACTGGGCACGGGTGAATTTGGTACCACGGGGTGCCCTTGGTACCAGGGGTGCCCTCAGTGCTACGGAGCGACCTCGCTACCCCAGGGTGACCTTGGTATCATGGGGCGGCCTCGGCACCAGGGACTCCCTCAGTACCGAGGATGACCTTGGTACCACGGGCTGACCTTGGTACCAGGGGTGCCCTTGGCGGTGCTCTCGGGATGGCAGCGCTGCCCGGGCCGGGCTGGGCTGAGTTGGGCTCTGCTCCCAGCCCCGCGGAGCCTTCCAGGGCCTCAGGTTTCACTGCCCAGGGCTGGCACGCTCCGGGCTGGCAGGGGCAGGGGCACTGCTCAGGTTTCACACCCCGGGCTGGCACACTCTGCGCTGGCAGGGGCAGGGGCTCGGCAGGTGCTGGCCATGCCCCGGGTGCGTGCTGGGGGCTCGGGGAGGAGCAGAGCTGCCCTGAAAGGGGCTGGGAGGGAAGGGGAGCTGCCCCTGCTGCCAGAACAGCCCCATAGCAGGGAACTTGCCCGTAGCAGGGCACTCCCCCCACCCAGGACATTTCCAGGGTGTCCGATCTGCTCGGGCACAGCACGAGGCAGTGTCGCCCTGAAACACTCAAGGGAATAAGGAGAGAAAAAGGAAAGGAAACCCTAAAGCCCAGCAAGGTGTGTTAAGGACCCGTCCTATTGAAAATGAATAAAATAATGCAGGTGTGGTTCCACAGCCCAGCTGTGCCAGAGGAACCTCCCCCAGGCCGTGATGGACACAGGCTGCAGACAGCTCTGGCCACGTGGCCGGGCCGTGGTGACCTGGTCAGTGTGCTGACCTGCTCTGCTGTGGGGCCTGAGGGGCCATCGCTGTCCTGGACAGGTCACAGGGACACAAGGGACCCTGCTGCTGGTGCCCAGCGCTGTTGTGCGCCTCTGGTGCCCTGCACCTGGTGCCAGCACTGCCCTGTGCCCCTGGTGCAGCTCCTTGAGCACCAGAACTGCACAGAGCTGTTGCCTCATCCCCCACGTGTCCATGAGTGGGCAAGGGTCGGGCACTGCTGGCTATTTTCTGCTCCATGGGCTGTGCCCACCCCTCATTCCAGCCAGGGAGGGCAGCACAGGTGGGAGCAGCCTCTCTTCTACCTGGGCAGCTCAAAGGTGGCAGGCAGGAGCAGCAAACAGCGTGTCCTTGGTGTCACACAGGGGGACTCTGTGCCTTAAAGGGGGTGCCTAAATGTCCCTAAATGCCAATTTAAACTTCTGCCCTGGATGTTGCAGGGAAGGCTTTTGGGGGGCTTGCTGGCTGGCACCAAATGGGTGCAGAGATCCCCCCATTCCAGTGCCTGGAACAGCCAAAACCCCCCAGAGGGGAGCTGGACGCTTTCCTAATGGAATATTTTCCTGTTTGGAAAACGGGGACGTGACAAAAATAACGCTGTTCCCCTGCAAGGATAATTTTATCAAGGGCCCGGTGGGAAGGGAGCACAGAGCCAGCCTGTGTCCTGCCAGCCCTGCACCATGTCCCTTGTGCCTGGGGACACTGGGGGTACTGGGGACACTGGGGGTACTGGGGATACTGGGGACACTGGGGACACTGGGGGTACTGGGGGTACTGGGGACACTGGGGACACTGGGGGTACTGGGGGTACTGGGGACACTGGGGGTACTGGGGACACTGGGGACACTGGGGGTACTGGGGGTACTGGGGGTACTGGGGACACTGGGGACACTGGGGGTACTGGGGACAGTGGGGGTACTGGGGACACTGGGGGTACTGGGGGTACTGGGGGTACTGGGGACAGTGGGGGTACTGGGGACACTGGGGACACTGGGGGTACTGGGGACAGTGGGGGTACTGGGGACACTGGGGGTACTGGGGACACTGGGGACACTGGGGACACTGGGGACACTGGGGGTACTGGGGACACTGGGGACACTGGGGACACTGGGGACACTGGGGGTACTGGGGACACTGGGGACACTGGGGACACTGGGGGTACTGGGGGTACTGGGGACACTGGGGACACTGGGGACACTGGGCCATTCTGTGCCCACCCATCGTGGGTCAGGCCACAGGGAACCCCATGGGGTGGGGAAAGGAGCAGGGGGGAAAAGGAAAACCCACTTTAATTTAAGGGTAAACCCTGAGCCTTTGCTTTGCTGCACAGCTCTGTGGGAGGATTTGGGAGCACTGCTGAGCTCCTGGGCTGGGTGAGGAGCAGCTCCTGAGCCCTGTGCTGGCCACAGCTGTGCCCTCCATGCAGCACGGCCCTGTGCCAGCTGTGCCCACAGCTGTGCCCACACAGGCTGGGCTCACAGGGCTGCTGCACTTCGGACCCAGCTTCCAGAGTTACTGGAATTTAAACCCAAAGTAGGTCAGTGGCGTTTTGGTTCAAAGTGTTATTTGCTTACAGAGCAGGTTTTCAGAACAGGAATTGGAATTTCGTCAGGAATTCCTGAAATGTTCTTAAAGGAGATCATGGTAATTAGCAAAGCCAGTGATTTAAATCATCTGTGCTGGAGTAAGAAGGTGGTTTGATTTGAATTAAAATTAAAAGATTAGGTGGAGGAAAACCTCTTTTATTACTGATATCATTAATCTTCCAACCGAGAGGGTTACCAGAAAGTCACAGCGTGAGACACAACCTCTCACCCCTGACAAACCCTCCCGAGTTTTGCTCTTCCCAAGCAGCTTCAGTGCTTCCAGCTCCATGTCCCGTGGCCCTTGCAGGTGTTTCCCACAAAAAGGGAAGCAGCACCTGACAGGACTCAGGCTGTGATGGGAGATTTCATCCAGCTCTAGGCTGTCAGGGGCTGGGAGGCCAGACTGCCCTCTCTGTGCCAAGATCCTGCTCAGCAGAGGGAAATCATCCCTGTGCCTGGTATTTTCCATTGTAAAGCAGCTGCTCGTGTGCTTTCAGGAATCGTGCTTCAGACATTGTTAATCCTTCAATGAAAAATGTAACAGCAGCATTAAGTATTGTTCCATTTCTGTGTGCTTGAACTATAAAACCATCCTCGAGCAGCATCCTTTTCCTTAGCGCAGGTTTTGCATTTCAAGGGATTAAATGTTCTTTGTGCAGTGCTGTGCCGCTGATTTCGGTTCCTTTGTATTTCTGCCGGCACGGGGAGCGGCAGGGATGCTGATCTGCCCCTGGAGGAGAGGTTTTGGTGCTGATCTGCCCCTGGAGGAGAGGTTTTGGTGCTGATCTGCCCCTGGAGGAGAGGTTTTGGTGCTGATCTGCCCCTGGAGGAGAGGTTTTGGTGCTGATCTGCCCCTGGAGGAGCGGTTTTGGTGCTGATCTGCCCCTGGAGGAGAGGTTTTGGTGCTGATCTGCCCCTGGAGGAGCGGTTTTGGTGCTGATCTGCCCCTGGAGGAGAGGTTTTGGTGCTGATCTGCCCCTGGAGGAGAGGTTTTGGTGCTGATCTGCCCCTGGAGGAGCGGTTTTCGGTTTTCCTGGGCAGTGTCCCCGGGCAGGGGATGTCCCGTGACTCAGAGCCGATTTCCTGCAGGAGTTCATAATGCTGTTTGTTTTCCAGGGAATGTCTGGCCCAGCCCTCGGAGGGCTGTGGGCACAGCCTGGCACAGCTCAGCCCAGGCTGGAGAGGAGCTCGGGCCCTGTGAGCATCCCCCTGTCCGTCCCACCCACCCCAGACTGCTCCAGCGCTCGCGTTTGTTTGCTGTGGTGCATTTTCACCAGCAGTTTCAATCTCCGCCTGTCGCACATTCCCTCCCTACCACCCAGGACAGCGCTGGAGCTGTTCCAGGTCTGACAGCCACCAGAACCCGGGCCTGCCACCACCCTGTCACCGGGGCTTTTGGGATCCCCCGTCCCTGAGCACCCCCCATCCACAGCTGATTTTCCCTCTCCCATTTTCACTGGTTCGCAGTTGATAGTCTATAAACGATCCTTTCGCTCGGTTTGGATCCTGTTTGAGCTTGCGGACCCTGAGCTGCAGGTGATGTTTAGCCCTGTTATGGTTCTCTGGGCACCCTGTACACCCCGAGGTGCCGCTGAGGGTTCGGCCGTGCCGAGGATGAGCCGGCAGCTCGGGGCACGTCCCATCCCTCCCTCCTCTCCCTTCAGACATTCCAGGGTTTGCTCTGCCTCCCTGCTGCCCCGGGCGGGGCTGGGGAGCAGGAATGCGGCGTTACCGCATTGCCGAGCACGCCCAGGTGTGCCCAGGTGTGCCCAGGTGTGCCCCGTCTCAGCCCAGCTCGCACACTCCGTAGCCCGAGGGACGATATTTTTATTTTTTATTAATTTTTTTATTCCAGCTCTGTGTGCAGCCCTGCTGGGAGCTGCTGGCCCTCAGCCTGGCGTGCCTGTGTCCCTCGGGGTGCGGATGGGACTGGGTGACACCGACAGCAGCACAACAGGAGGGACCTGGAGTCACCTGGAGGGTCCTGCTGAGCCCCCACCAGTGTGGGAGAGGAGCTTTGGGTTGTTTCACTGGAGAATATGGGAAGGGTTCCATTTTGCTGAGGATGGAAAGCAGTTTCAGCTGGAATTCAGCGTGTGGGCAGCGCCGGGGGTGGTGGCTGCGCTCCTAGCTGCCCTCACTCCAAACAGGGCTTTAGACGTTCCTGACTTTGCTGCAGCCGTATAACAATAATAAAGTTGTGTTTCCATTGGCATAACGGCCCTGCCCTGGCAGCCGGAGTGAGCCAGCCCTGCCTGGAGGGAGCCCATTTGGGTTGGACGGAGCCCATTTGGGTTAAAAGGAGCCCATTTGGGTTAAATAGATCCCATTTGGGTTAAATTGAGCCCATCTGGGTTAAACAGACCCCATTTGGGTTAAACAGAGCCCATTTGGGTTAAATTGAGCCTATTTGGGTTAAGCGGACGGCATTCGTGTCAAACAGCCCCCATTCGTGTCAAACAGCCCCCATTCGGGTCAAACAGCCCCCATTCGGGTCAAACAGCCCCATCCGCGTTTCCCCCGCCGTGCCCGTGCCCGTGCCCGTGCCCGCCCGGCGCTGCCGGAGCCGCGCTGCGCTCACAGGGTGTGGATGTCTGGGGCTCACCCTGAATCACTCCTTTGTCATCGCTGCACCCACAGCACCTCTCTGCAGGTGAGGCAGGGCGCGTTTAAAGCCTGCAGGAGCGGCCGGCGCTCGAGGCTCTGCCGGGGACACGGACACAGCAGGGACACGGACACAGGGGACACCCAGGGGACAGGCCAGGTGAGGTTTCTGTTCGCTGTGGGTGTGTGCTGGCAGCATTCCCTCCCCGGGCTGTCCCACGGGGCTCGTTTCCCTGCGGGAGACACTCACGGGAGGTTTTTATGGATTTCTGCTTCTCCTGGAATGTGAGCTGGGATTGGGTCTGGAAGCGCAGAGTGAGGGAGGGGCTGGGGCACACGGAGGGGCTGGGGCACACGGAGGGGCTGGGGCACCCAGAGTGTGCCCGGGGGCTGCAGGGCTCTGTGTGTGCTCGCTCCATCCCCTCCAGCCCCATCCCACCCGGCACCAGCAGGGCTGGGCCAGGGGCTCATTGCACTGCAGGCAAATGCAGTTTCAGCATCTGGTTTTCCTTTCATTATTCTTGACTTTTACCCCCCATGCTATTCTGTGTAGATTAATTAGAAATACCTCCCTGTGAAGTGAGGAGGGAGGAGGACCCGGAGTGAGCTTTTGAACTGACATTTCTGCTCTTTTCAGATTCATTTCAAACCCTTCCCCAGCTGTGTCTGTGGCCGGATGGAGCCTCACTGCCAGCTGTGGCCATGGGCAGCGCTCGTCCTGCTGGGTAAGGCTCACCCTGGGCTGCCAGAGAGCAGGGGAACGGCTCAGTAAAGAGAAATGCTGGTATT
This sequence comes from Ammospiza caudacuta, assembly GCF_027887145.1. NCBI lineage: Eukaryota > Metazoa > Chordata > Aves > Passeriformes > Passerellidae > Ammospiza > Ammospiza caudacuta. The sequence goes on along the minus strand of NC_080616.1, from coordinate 8,049,659 downwards.
GGGAGCTGAGTGAAGAGCAGTGCTGCTGATGGGAGCTCAGTAAAGAGCAGTGCTGCTGATGGGAGCTCAGTGAAGAGCAATGCTGCTGATGGAGGCTGTGCAGCAGCTGCAGCAGCGGAGCCTGGGCTGGATGGCAGTGCTGGGGGTGGCAGGAGCCTGCTCTCTGTCCTGAGCTGCAGGACCAGGGGACACCAACCTGGGCTGGTTTTGGGGCCAGGGGACACCTCCAGGGCAAGGCACAGAGCATCCCTGCAGCCCGAAACCTGGGGCCAGGGCAAGGAGGTGCTTTGGAAGTAACTCTTAGTACAAAGCACTGTTATTAAAAAAAAAAAAAATTCCACCTCAGATTGAAACATCCTTCTTGTTCACACATGCCCAGGCATGGCTGGTTTGGTGCAGCAAGCAGCTCCTGGTTCTGTGGGGCTGCTCGGTGTCTGTGCCCCTGTCTGTCTGTCTGTGGGGCTGCTCGGTGTCTGTGCCCCTGTCTGTCTGTCTGTCTGTGGGGCTGGTTGCCGTCTGTGCCCCTGTCTGTCTGTCTGTGCCCCCTGGCACCCCCTGAGCCCCGTTCCCGCTGTTGCAGCTGCCCTGCAGCCCCTGGCAGCACAGCGATCCTGCTCCCAGGGCGGTGCCTGCTACCCGGCCCCCGGGGACCTGCTGCTGGGCCGGGCCCCTCACCTGAGCGCCTCCTCCACCTGCGGCCTCAGCAAACCTGAGACGTACTGCACCCCCCACGGACAGGTACGGCCCCTTCCCCTCACCCTGAGCTCCCCTGGGGCGGGAGAGCCTTCCTCCCCTCATCCTCCCTTCTTTCATCCTCCTCATCCTCCCCACCCCGTAGGGATGCTCCAGCCTGGAGAGGGCTCTGAACTCTGACGTGTCCCGACTGGGATGAGCTTTAAGGTCCTTTCCAACCCAAATCTTTCTGTGATGCTGGGATTCGTCCCTGGAGCCCTTCCCTGCCATCCCCCTGGCTGAGCTGGCACCAAGGCTCCGGCATGGGCAGCAAGGGCACCAAGGTTCTGGCATGGAGCACTGGGGACAAAACATCCCCAACCCTCCTGTCCCTGGGCGTTTTAGTTATAAACTGAACTCATATCTGCTTGTCGTAAATGGGAGCGTTCCAGCTTGGAAAAGCTGCTGAAGTTGTTTCCAGTCCCCGGTTGTGTGGAGGCAGGAGATCCCGCTGGGGGGATGATGCTGCATCCCGCTGCGCATTCCCACCCTGCTGCTGAGCCAGAGGGAGAATTTGGGGATAAATCTGCCCGAGCACAGATCTGGGAGCTGCAGAGTGATGTGTCCCCGGTGTGAGCACTTCTTGCAGCCTTCTGTGGCTGCTGTTAACCCCAAAAGGGCCTTGGGAGGAGCCCCGAGGGTTCAGTGCGGGACAGGCAGTTTTGGAAGGGATGCTCCAGAGGAAAGGAGTGGCAGCTCCCCAGTGGGGCAGAGCTTTCTGCACTGGAGCCCAGCTCCTGTGAGTCAGCCTTGTGGTTTCCATCCTCTGCAAACTGCAGGCCAAGCTGTGGCTGTGGATTTGTGGTGGAGCCAGTGCTGTCCTGGCTGGGCTGGGCACATTTCCACTCGTCCCTGGGCTCAGGAAGGGGCAGCTCCTGTCCCAGAGGGGTGTGAGCATCCAATCCTCCTGCATGCTGGGCTGGCTGCAGCATCTCCCCTCCCTCAGGTCCTTTTCCTGCTGACAGTCTCAGTCAGGCATTTCCTCCACTCCCTTTTTCTGGAGCTCTGCTGCTGCTCCCAGGGATCAGCGTTTGCGCTCACAAATAACCCCCAACTGCTTCCTGTGGCTTAATTAGCTTTTCCTTCCAAATTTCTGCTTATAGATGAGGCTGCAGGGCCAGGGAGGGAGGGAGGGAGGCAGGAGCAGCTCTGCACTCGTCTCTTCCAGGCTACAAATCCCAAAACTCTTTGGTTTTCGTGTCCCTCGTCCCTTGCCTTACAAGCAGCAGGGTTAAAGGGGATGTGAACAGTTAACATTGTGCTGAGCTGGGTTCTGCAGCTCTGGGAATGGGCTCTTCTCTTCCTGACATTTTGTTCCTTTATTGAAATGAGAGAGTCAGAGTTACTGAGAGCAAATCCCCTGATTTCTGTTCTGCAGCTGTAATTGCTGATGGAGGTTTGATTATACCAGCTCTCAACTTGGGAGAAATCCCCACGGGTTCAGCATTTCCTAATCCTTCCCTCCCTTTCTCTACTTCCCTAATTTAAGCAAAAATGAACTCGATTTCCCTATTCCCATCCTATAAATTAAACGGGCATGCTTTTTATAGACTCTAGGGCTCTTTTTGGTGACAAGCCCTGCTGCGGCTCAGTTGCCAAACGGGCACAGATCCGGGGGTGGTTTTGCAAGCTCAGCAGAGGGCAGGGGACCAGGGGTTGCTCCTGCCGGCCCCAGGGCCCAATTTTGCAACTCTGGTGGTCACTGATCAGCCGCAGCCTCTGCTCCATTGTCTGCCCGGCCCCGGATCCCTGTAACCTTTATTCTTTGCTCTCCCGATTGCTCCATCCCTGGCCGGGGCTCGGCATTGCCCATTATAGCCCGGGCAGGGCAATGGCCCGGCTGGGAACACTCGGGTTGGGGCTGCTGATGGAGCCTGCAGGGCAGGGAAACGGGAATGGACCGGGAAATGCAGCGAGGATGGGCTTGGGGTCGGGAGGGGCTGAGGGATGCTCGGTGGGACGGGCTGGGATGGACTGGGGGTGGGTCAGCCTCAGTTAGCGCTTCATTTAACTACAGAACAGAATATATGTAAATGTATCTGGTATATATATATCAGAATATATGAAAAATATCAGAATATATGTAAATATATCTGAAATAAATCTCAGAATATATGAAAAATATCAGAATATATGTAAATGTATCTGATATAAATATCAGAATATATGAAAAATATCAGAATATATGTAAATGTATCTGATATATATATATCAGAATATATGTATATGTTCTGCCTGTCTCACCTGAGCTTTGCGGGTGCCTGGATGAGGAGGGTGGGCAGCCCCTTTACCAGCTCTGGTGCCATGGAGCTATCCAGGGGGATGAGAGGAGAGTTCCAGAGGGACCTGTGGGAGCCAGGCGGGGAGATGTGAGCCCACCCCTGGCACAGCACAGGCTCCCTGTGCTGATGGATGGGGGCAGCTGCCTGGCAGGGCTGCTCTGGAGCCTCAGCACCGGCTCCTCTTTGGCTTCTTCCAAAAATACCGGCCAATATCTGCTGGGAGGGACGTGCCAGACAGCTCTGGGGCTGTGCTGGGGCTGGGCCACCTGCCCAAATCCCTCAGGGAGCTGGGAGCCCACCCCGGGCTGGAGCAGGGAGAGCTGTGCCTCCCACTCAGCCTCCCTCACACCCAGCCAGCTCTGCACAGAGCCGGGGAATGGATCTGTGCAATCCAACCGGGCTGGATGGACCAAAGCGTGGCTCTGGTTTGGCTTTTTCTCTGTCCTGTCAGGGGTTTGCCCAGGCTGCTGCTCAGGGCTGATCTCACCAGGCATTCAGGCACTCCCTGTGCCCCCACCTGCCCAGACCAGCCCATTTCCCGTGGCTGCTCCCTCCTCCTTCTCTGCAGCTCATTTCCCTGGCCTGGGGGCTGCAGATTGGCACATGCTGGGAGACACCTCCTCCCTGCCTGGCACCGGCTGGGGTGTGGGATAAGCTGCTGCAGTCTGGGCTTTGCAGCCTGTCAGATCAGCCTGGCGGGTTTCAGATGAGGTTTTGCTGATGTGAGAACAGATGGGCTGAGGAAAGCAGCAGCCACGAGCTTGCTTTTGAGTGAGGGAGAGGAACTGCATTTCCTAAACCTCATCCGTGGGAGGTTTGTCCAACTCCTGCCTTCACCCACCTCAGCTTTTGAGTGAGGGAGAGGAACTGCATTTCCTTAAAGCTCATCCCTGGGAGGATTGTCCAACTCCTGCCTTCACCCCACCTCTGCTGCCCCCCTGAATCTGGGGTAAATCCAAGCTGGGGGCAGAGACCTCTCTGTGTTTGAGCAAAACTCAGAGCTCATTTCCAGCATCATTTCCAAAGTGACACTGATGTCATGGCACAGAGAACCTCAGGCCCGGGCTGGGATTTTGGGGTGTCCTGTGTGGGGCTGGGAACTCCACTGTGATCCCTTTGAACTCCCTGGTTCTGTGCTGGATCTGTGCTCCCAGACTGAATCCCAGTCCAGTTTAGGGAATGCCAGCTGCTCACTGGGCAGTTTAACCATGATGGCAGAGCCTTGGGGGCTTTTGCTGCCTTTTGCCATGGCCAAGGAATGGATTTGTGCCCTGCTCCAGGAGCCTGGCACAGCCGTTGCTGCAGGTACCAGTGCTGGAATAGAGAAGTGTCCTGGGGCTGGAATAGGGAATGACATAACCTGGCTTTGCAGGGGCCTTTGCCCACCCCATTGTTAATAACCCCAAATCCGTGTGTGTGTACAAATCCCCACTGCTTTCCAGTGTTCCCAGATAGAATCAGAATGGTGATTGGTGTCCCTATGGAATATTGGTGTGCAAGGGCTGAGTGCCAGGGGCTGCCTGGCACAGTGCTCTGTGCCCTGGGGCACAGCTGGGACCCCCAAAGCTTGGAGGGGTCTCTGCTCCACGCCTGCACAGCTCAGCCTCCCTCCCTGCTGATGAAAAGTGCGGTTTATTTTGGGCCGTGCTGCTGTGCCAGGAGGGTTTCATTTCAAGGGCTCTCTGCCCATGTTAAAATGGCAGCAGGAGCTCCTGAAATACCCTTGGGCAGGGGCCATCGGTTAAACTGTGTGAGCTTTGCTGCCCTGTGCTCAGGAGCTGGGTCACGAGGCCAGGGCAGGAGGAGAGCACACAGAGCTGCCATGATCAGCCACTTTCAGGTTGTTCTTTGTGGACTTTTCCCCCTTTCCATTCATTTCTGAGATATGACTCTATTTATTCCGAGCACAGGAGTTTTCCCTCTCGCACAACTGTGCTGTGAATTATCTTTCAGAGGTCTGGGATGAATTTCCCTTCACCCCAGAGCCTCCACAACCCGGATTTGGGGTGACTGGAGCAGCCTGGAGGTACAGAGGGTGCGAAGAGATTCCCTTGCAGACCCGGAGCCCCTTTTAGGGCTGCCCTGCCTCTGCTCACGCAGAGCTGCAGCCCCTGGAGCTCCCAGGCATCCCCCGAGCCCGGTCAGAAATGGAAATGGCAAAGGGCTGAAGCAGGGACGTGCTGCTGGAGCTCTCCTCACTCATTTTTGGTAATTCCCTCTGTCCCAAGGAACTTTGAGCCACATAGTCACAGCTGCTCAGGGCAAATCCTGCTGTTGTGCAATGCAGGGGTTTCACAACTCACTGCGAGGATGTGACATGGATTTGGTTTCCAGTGTTAATTTTAGTCTTAATTAAAAAACTGAGGGGAAAAAAAATAAAGGAGATTTTTGCAGCCAGCACAGCCCTGGGCTGCCTGGGAAGGGTTTGTCTCTCACCCTGAAGCTTCGTTTTGATTTAGCACTGGGTCTGAGTGGGGGTGCAGCCACGCTGTCCCTGGCTGTGTGAATGAGCTCACAAGTATGCACGAGTCACTCCTAATGAATAATTTAGCCGAGATTAACCTTTCCCCTTGCAGGAAACCTTCCTTTCCCATTTGCTGAGCACAGTCAGGACTGGTGGGAAGCTTAATCACCGCTGGCAATTGTTCACTAGATTATTTCTGTGGATAATTCCTGCAGCTCCCTGACAATTTGCTGCTCATGGCCATTCTCTGAAATGAGCTCTGCCTAGTCCTGATTAAATTATTTGTGATTCTCGCTGGTAGAGCCAGGGAAATGGCATGATTATATATTTTCAGTGCGATGTTTGCTTACTTTTCGATATTGTTATAAATACTGCAGTTTGCCAACTCCTGTGTGGGGTATTTATAGACAGAGAACATAAAGATTGTGGAAAATACGGAAACAGATGGGTTCCAAGTGAGGATCCCACTGTGCACCCAGCTGGGGGAGGTTCCCAGGCCTGGGACAGAGCAGACCCAGGTCTGGGCTGTGTGAGGAATGAGACCACAGATTGATTTTTGTGAACCACAAATTAATTTTTAAAGGGGAAGCCATTAATGGTGGTGTCACTGCGTCCCAGTGGCTGCCACCCTGCTGTCCCTTCCCCAGCCTATGAAGGGCCCTCTTTAGGGTTTGGGCGGGATTTGGCTCCTCTCTTTAAGCACCCTGAGGAAGGTTTCAGCACAGGGCGCCTGTGCGGTGCTGTTTGTCCCTTGTCACCCCCTGGCCCTGCCCAGACCCTGAAAGCTGATTCCCCTCTGGGCTCCCAGCACTCCCATGCCTCCGGAGTCACCCAGAGCCACTGCAGCCCCTGCCAGCCCTGCAGAGGGTGTCTCATTGCCTTCCCTGTGCCCCTGCCAGGCCCAGACCCCCTCTGCAGCCAGGGTGACATTTCTGAGCCATCAGGGCTGGCTCTGCCACCCCTGGCACGCTCTGCTCCATCCTCCCTAATCCCTGTGGCATGTGACAGTGACAGACGTGTCCCACTGCTCCATTTGGGAGCCTCCTCGGCTGCCACTGGCACCTCAGACTGCCAGGGGGTTTGGGCTGGAGGAGATGATGCAGCTCCAGTGCCCTGGCATGGACACCTCCAGTGGCCCAGGCTGCTCCAAGCCCATCCAGCCTGGCCTTGGGCACTGCCAGGGCTGGGGCAGCCTCAGTTTCTTGGGATAACTTGTTCCACCAGGCTGGAGGTGCTGAGCCCTTCATTCCATGGTCTGAGCAGCATCTTCCCCCTCCCAGTGGTCTCTGCAGTCCCTGGCTCCTCTCCAAGAGCTTCAGCTGGGACTTCCCTGTCCCCAGGGATGCTGCTGTGGGCTCTGGCACCATCTCCCAAATTCCCCATCCCTCTAATTCACCATCTCCCTAATTCTTCATCTCCTAATTCCTGATTCCCCATCTCCCTGTTCCCGATCTCCTAATTCCTGATCTTCTAATTCCCCTTTTCCTAAAATTCCCCATCTGCCCCATTCCCCATCTCCCAAATTCCTGATCTCCTAATTCCCATTTCCCCAATTCCCCATCTCCCAGTTCCCATCGCCCTGGCCCTGCCCTTCCCACCCGGGCCCCCCTGGCTGTCTCCATCCCGGTTTCCTGGTGGTCCTCGCCCACCCCATCCTTGGCTGCTCTCCATCCCTTCCCTGTCCCTTGCTCAATCTCTGCCGTTCCTGATCCAGCCCCTTGGTGGCCGCTGGTGCCTTCAGGGAGCGTTGCCTGGTTAGTGACAATTTGGGTATTGTTTGCTCCCGGGGGACGCCTTTCTCCCGCTGCCCGTGCTGGATCTCTGTTTACTCCCCGGGTCACTTGCTCAAGTGAAGGGCTGAACTTTGAGCCACTCGACTTCCACCCCCTGGCTTGTGACCCACTGCGAGCTCCTGCTCTGCTCCCGGGGGACAGCCCTGGGGGCTGAGCACAGCCTGAGCCCGGGATAGGAGAGACAGCCCTGGGCTGGGTGGAAAGGGCAAAGCAGCGCTGAAAGGCTGCAAAGGGCTTTCTAGCCAGTGTTGGTGTTGCGGAAACCAGGGGGGGTGCTTAAAAAAACCACAGTTCTGATGGTTTGCCAAAAATCTGTGTTAGTCAAAGGCGTTTTGGGTTTAGTTTTTAGTCCATAAAACCTTGAGCTGTGGCTTTCAAAAAGGTGTGCAGGCTGAGTGGCCTGAGTGTCATCAGTCTCACTGATCACGGTCCCTCAGCTCTCATTGAGCTGTGCTGATGCTCCTCGGTCCTCAATGCACCCACCCTGCCTCTCCTCCTCACCCCCGAAGCCTCTGCAGGGGTGGTCACTGTCTTTTCTTTGCAGTGGAGCATGAAGTGCTGCAGGTGTGACTCGAGGCTGCCCCACAGCCACAGCGGGCACCGCGTGCAGAACGTGCTGTCCTCGGCCGGCCGCGCGCGCTGGTGGCAGTCCCAGAACGGTGAGGGCACGCACGGCTGCCAACAGCCCGCCCGAGGGGAGGAGGGCACGGTGCTGAGCTCTGGGGACGGGGAGGAAAGGAGGAAATGGCCGGTGCTGTCCCCATGTCCCCCTGTGACGGTGCCCTCTGTGCCCGCAGGTGTGGAGCGCGTGTCCCTGCAGCTGGACCTGGAGCAGATGTTCCAGCTGCACAGCGTGGTGCTGCACTTCAGGGTGGGTGTGTGGGGCAGCTCCTGTGCTCGTGAGCTGTCACTGCACGGTGCCAGCCTGGTGCCAGCCCATGTGCCTGTCCCTGCCCGCAGGCGCCGCCCGCAGCGATGCTGATCGAGCGCTCCCTGGACGGTGGCGGGACGTGGCAGGTGCTGCAGTACCTGGCATCTGACTGTGCCACTGCCTTCCCCCACGTGCCCCCCGGCTCCCCCGAGGGCTGGCATGACCCCCGGTGCCAGGAGCTGCGGGGGCACCCCGGGCACGGGGGCACGGTGGGTACCGGGGTCTTGCGGTAGTGCTGGGGTTGGGGTAGGCAGGGCTGCAGGGACAGGGGGTGGCCTGGGAGCCTGGCACACCTGGTGAGGGGCATGGAATCCTGGTACACCTGGTGAGGGGTGGGGGCGGTGGAAGGCTGGTACACCTGGTGAGGGCTGGGGCATGGAAACCTGGCACCCCTGGTGAGGGATGGGGGATGGAAACCTGGCACCCCTGGTGAGGGATGGGGGAGATGGAAGGCTGGTACACCTGGTGAGGGATGGAAACCTGGCACACCTGGTGATGGGTGTGGCATGGAAGGCTGGCACACCTGGGGAGGGGTGGGGCCCGTGGCACCCAGCAGTGCTGAGGGCAGCCCTTGGGGAGATCCCTGCTCCTCTGCAGGACCACCTTTGCTGCTCTGTGCCAGGCAGGTGTTGTGTCCCCTGCAGCTCTAACTGTGTTTAGTGAATTTGAGCAGAGGCAAGTCCAGCACACACAGTGCCCAGAGCAGAGAGCAGCTTGAGTTTCCTGCTTTTTAACCTCTTTGTTCCCCTCAAAGGTGAAATTCAGTATCCAAGACCTGGGGTCTACAATCAGCTCCTCCTACAGCCAGGTCATCGGGAGTAAGTGGTGGGCTCCTGCAGGGCTGGGAAGGGAGAGGGGAATGAGGCTCCTCGTGGTTCTCCCTGCAGTGCTGGGAAGTGCTGAGCTGGGGTAACCCCTGGGGAACCCTGAGCTGCTCCTCTGGGCTGTCCCAGAGCAGCATTTGTTCTTTGCTGATGGCTCAGCTGCTGCTCCTCGTGCCACGTCCTCCTTCCCTTGCTCACCCGTCCCCTGTCCCCACCAGGGCTGGGGCCCTTCACCAACCTGCGCATCAACTTCACCGAGCTGCCCCACGTCCCCCGCCAGGGCTACCACTCACCCAGCACCTTCTACGCCGTGACGGAGCTGCAGGTGCTGGGGAGCTGCTTCTGCCACGGCCACGCCGAGCACTGCAGCCCTGCGGGGGAGCAGCAGGGCACGGTGAGCTGGCCATGGGCTGCCGTGGGCATGGGCATCGCTGGGATGGCTCTGGCAGGGACCTGGGCACCCTAGGATAGCTCTGTCATGGGCTGCCATGGGCATGGGCACCCTGGGATGGCTCTGCCATGGGCTGCCAGGGGCATGGGCACCGCTGGGATGGCTGCACTGCCAGCCTGGGGTGCTCCTCGGCCACAGTGACCAGGAATGGGCTGTGGGAGGCTCATTGCTGGGCACAAATGGTGAGGCTCCGCGCTGAGCCGCTGCCCCAGGGTGGGTGTGTGACCCTTTGTCTGTGCAGCAGGTGCCCGGGCACTGTGTGTGCCAGCACAACACGGCGGGGCCGCACTGCGAGCGCTGCGCTGCCTTTTTCAATGCCCGGCCCTGGGCACCTGCCGAGGACAGCGACGCCCACGCCTGCCAGAGTATGGCCCCCGCCCCAAACCCCACCTGGCCCAAATCCCCCTGCCCCAAACCCCACCTGGCTGAAATCCCCCCGCCCTAAATCCCACCTGGCCCAAATGCCCCCGCCCCAAAGCCCACCCGACCGTAGCTCCCAGCCCCAAATCCCACCTGGGACAATTCCCCCCACCCCAAATCCCACCTGGCCCAAATCCCTCCACCCGAAATCCCACCCACAGCCCCCAGCCCTTCCTGGGGCTCTGCGGGGCTGCTGCTCACACGGTGTCTCGGCACCTTTGCCTCTCGTGGCTGCAGCAGCGCCCTGGTGCCACCACAGGGCTGTCATGGGTGTCACACGGGAGCCTTGGGCACCCTCTAGTGCCGCCGCCGCTGCAGCCGGGGGGGATTTGCACGGTGCTGGCCCCATCAGAGCCGTTTGCTGGGGTTTTTCAGGATGTGACTGCAATGGCCACTCGTCCTCGTGCCACTTTGACCCCGAGCTGTACCAGGCCAGCGGTGGGGCCAGCGGGGGCGTGTGTGACAGCTGCCAGCACAACACCGAGGGCAACAACTGCGAGCGCTGCCAGAGCGGCTTCTTCCGCAACCCGCGGCGGGAGCTGAGCCACCCCGAGGCCTGTCTGCGTGAGTGCCCCCCAAACACCCCCCAACACCTGCCCCAGGAGCTGCCCCCTCAGCTGGGCCCTTTCCTGCCCCTTTGCAGCCTGCGAGTGTGACCCCGAGGGCACCGTGCCCGGCTCTGTGTGTGACCCGGGCACAGGGCGCTGTGTCTGCAAGGACAACGTGCAGGGCGACCGCTGCCACCTCTGCAAGCCAGGCTTTGCCCAACTGGCTGGTGCCAACCCTGCTGGGTGCCGCAGTGAGTACCCCTGGGACACCCCCTGCCCCTGGGATGCCCCTTACAAAAGGGAACTCTGTCCTGCCCAGCTGTGGTTTGGGATTCTCGAGCCAAGGGCCCATTTTGTAAAGGTTTATAAAAGCTCTGGGGGTGGTTTCAGGTGTCAGTTTAACAAAAAGCACAGGGCAGGTGGTGTTTGGGGGGTGCAGCTGTGTCCTGAGTGCTCCCAGGGTTCAGGGGTGATGCAGGTGCAGGTGCAGATGCAGGTGCAGCTCTCCTGTCTGGGGGATGCTGTCAGAGCCTGGTGTAGATCAGATCTCCTGAGCTCAGGTGGGCAGGGAGGGAGGCGAGCCCCCCTTGGGTGTCTGGGGGCTCCCCCCAAGGCTGCTCCTCACCCATGCCCTCCCTGTTTCAGGGTGCACCTGCAACGCCCTGGGCACGCGGCAGGACACCGCGCCCTGCGATGGTGACACCGGCAGCTGCTCCTGCCTGCCCAACGTGGTGGGCACTGACTGCGGGCAGTGTGCGGCCGGGCACTGGGGCCTGAGCAGTGGGCAGGGCTGCCAGCCCTGTGCCTGCCACCCCCGCGGCTCCCGCAGCCCCCAGTGCAACCAGGTACCCCCAGCCCGCTGCAGCCTCCTCCTGGGGGCTCCCCTTCCCCTTCCCCTTCCCCTTCCCCTTCCCCTTCCCCTTCCCCTTCCCCTTCCCCTTCCCCTTCCCCTTCCCCTTCCCCTTCCCCTTCCCCTTCCCCTTCCCCTTCCTGCTGGGAGGGGCTCTCAGGGTTGAGCTGCCCAGACCAGGGTGACACTGCCATGGCTCTGTGTCCCCTCACTGTCACCTGTCAGAACACCAAACTCACCTGCTGGGTGGCTCCTTTGTCCTGCCCCATCCATAGGAACCTTCACAAAAAGTGCCGTGTGTTCCCCAGTGCATCCCACTCCTATTTTGCTCCTCCTGATTCTTAGAAAACACCATGACAGACTATTCAGGAAAATGAAAGGAAGTGGTAATTATTGAGGCAAGATTAAGTCACTTAACAAGCCTGATATTTATCAAGAAAGTCCTAATAAGACATCTTCATCCAGGCGAAGGAAGTTAATTACGCTCATTTGTCAATGAAAAGCATGTGTGCCACTTCAGGCTTAAGAGGCAACTGGGAAAATTAAAGTTAAATGCAAAAAACCCCAAACCATGACAAATTCTAAGAGCCTAAGATAGGTTCCAAATGAGCTCAGCGTGGGGAGGAGACCCGAGATGGCAAAGCAGCTGCTCGTGGGCGATTGCTTTGTTTTTGAAACAAGGCTGAGCCCCCTCCTGGTGGTGCTGGGGCTGTTTGGAGCCTGTTTGCATCCTGTGCCAAAGCTGCAGCCTGGCAGGGGCACCTCGGGCACGGCCTGGGCACACACTGAGAGGGGGAAATTGTCCATGGTTGGTTTTGGTGGTCAGAAGCAGCTGGGGCAGAGCTGTGCCAGGCGTTCCTGACGTGCTGCCCTCTCAGTTCACAGGGCAGTGCCCGTGCAGGGACGGCTTCACAGGACAGACGTGCTCGGCCGTGGGGCAGCGGCAGTGCCCAGCCCGGCACTACAGGGATGCTCGGGGAGGGTGCACAGGTACTGCTTGGCCTTGGTACTCCCTGGTGGGAGCACAGATTTACCCACCAGTGCCCTCCCTTGGGCAGCCTTGGGTGAGTCCTGGGCCCCCTGGGCTGACCCTGTAGGGCCAGGGGCTGTGCCAGCTCCAGGGCTGGGGGATCTGCCCATTCCTCTGCCTGTGCCAGCAGGAGAGGATGGACATCAGCTTGGGGTGGGACTCATTAACCCTAATTAAGGGGCTGATTTTACACAGCTATATGAAGTTATTCACGACCACCTTGTCTCTCCCTCCCCTCCCCTGTCCCAGAGTGTGACTGTGATTTCCAGGGCACGGAGGAGCGGGGCTGTGATCAGGCCACGGGCCGGTGCCTGTGCCGCGCCGGGGTCACCGGGCAGCGCTGTGACCGCTGCCAGCGCGGGCACTGCAGCTCCCAGCCCGGCTGCCAGCCCTGCCACCCCTGCTTCCACACCCTGGACGGGGACATCCAGCTCCTGCAGCGGCGCCAGGCCGGCCTGGCCAACGCCACGGTGCGGCTGCCCGCGGGCACGGGGGGCTCCCAGCTGGACCCCCGCCTCGCGCGGGCACAGGACAACCTGCAGCAGGCGCTGGGCATCCTGGGGCACCCCCCTGGCACACAGCAGGGCCTGGCCCAGGCAGGCGGTGTGCTGACTGTCATCAGGTGAGGGATGGGAACTGCCCGTGGGGTGCAGCCCTGATCCACGGGGAAATGCTGGGGTTTCTCTGGGAGATGCTTGTACGGTTCTGCTTCATTTCTGTCCCTGCCGTGCCTGGCTTTGCTCACCAGGGAAGCAGCAGAGCAGCACTCCCACGTGTGCCTGTCCTGCTTTCACATCTGCCTGTCCCATGCACAATGTCCCCGATGCAGGAGGAGTGTGGGGAGCCTGCATGGTGGCGCTCTCAGGGCTGTGCGGTGGCACTCAGAACGGGGTGGTGGCACTCAGGGCTGCGTGGTGGCACTCCCAGGGCACATCCATCACTCCTGGTCCCTGCATGAGCATGGCCCTGCTGTGGAGGGGCTGCAGCCCAGCTCCTCTCTGCAAACCTGTGAGGGCCTGACGTGTCCTCGGCTGTCTCTGGGCTCAGGAGTGACCCTTTGCCAGGTGCTGGCAGTGCCCCAGCACAGGTGGCCCCCTCAGCCCTGCTCTCTGTCTGCTTTGCTCTCTCTCTAATTCTCATTTTGTTCCTGTTCTCTGCCAGGGAGCAGCTTCGAGGCATAAATCCCAACCTTCATTTCCTGGATGACACTGCCTCTCTGTCAAGGGAGCTGGAAGCCCTCAACAGCAGCTTGTTTGTCACCAGCTCCCAGTACCAGAGCAAGAAGACCCAGTTTGAAAGCAGCCTCAGCACAGACCTGTCAGGTACAGCTCTGCAGCTGCAACATCTCTTCATTTGCACTCATTAATTTACCTGAGTGTGACTGCCTGGGCTTTCTCCCTGGCTGGTGGATGAGGGGGGTTTTACCCTGCTGTCAGAACAGCAACCACATCTATCTCCTCTCCAGGTGCTGCCCATGCAGCCTGGCCCATGGCTGGGGAAGGGAGCCAGGAGTGCTCACTCTGCACCTCTCTGTCTGCCCAGAGCTCTGTGTCCTGGCCACCCTCCTTCCTGCCTGTGCTGGAGGGCAATGATGGGGCTGCTCAGGAGCTGGGCAAAGGCTCTGAAATCTGTCCTGCCCTGCCAAAGGCCAGCATCAGCGGGTGTGCCTGGGCTGGCTGCAGTTTAGTTTCAGCCCTGAGCTCAGTTTAGTTTCAGCCCTGAGCTCAGTTTACACTCCAGCCCTGAGTCCAGTCCTTCAGGAGCTCTCTGAGGGAATGGCTGGAAGGTGTTTATAACCAAAAGGAGTTTTGGTGATGTCTTGGTGACTAACCCTGCACCCTCTCCTGTGCAGGAATGCAGTGCAGGGCAGGGGCAGTGCCTCCCCGAGGGGCTGTGCTGCATTTGTGACTCATTTGTGCCTTTTATCGCCTCGGTTCCCCAGGAGCCCTGCAGACCATCCGCTCTGCCCACCGCAGCTCCAGCAGCGCGGCCAGCCTGGCCGGGGGAGCCCCGGGGCTGCTGGCCCAGGCCAGGCAGAGCCGCCTCAGTGCCCAGGGGCTGCAGGGGGACCTGGCCGGGGACACGGCCCGGCTGCTGGCCCTGAAGGGAGAGCTGGCCTCGGGGCCCGACCTCACCCCTGTCATCAACCAGGTGAGGATGGAAAGCGGGTTTGTGACTTGTCCAGGGTGTGGCTGGTTCTCAAGGGGCCCTGCAGAGCTCAGGATCCCATCCTGCAGCCCTGCTCCTCTCCTCAGGCACAGCAGGACACAAAGCACTGTCCAGACAGACTCAGCTGGAGAGCTGGCTGAGCATCCCCTGCTTAGGGATCACAGATCCCACAGCTCTGCCCTCCACCCCCTCCCAGCCTGCCCTTTTCGCTGCAGGGACTCTCTCACGTCACTTCTGTATCTCTGAGACCCCCTTAATTTCTGGCTGAGGTTTCTCTTGTTTCTCCCTCACCGCTCTGTTATTGCCATGGAGACCCATTTCGGTGTCGGTTGCTGTGGAGACCACCAGCCTCCCTCCCCTCTCTGCTGCTGGGGGCACCAGCACATTCTGAGCCACCAGCCTGGCCTGGCTGGGCACGTGGAGGTGCCCTGCTGCACTGAGAGCCTGGGGCAGCTCTGACAGATGCCAGAGATAGAGCTGCTGCTCCCAGGGGCTGCTCTCAGGTGCAGCTCTCCCCCAAAGCAAGTAGGGCACAGGGGTGGTTCTGCACAGAGGTTTGCTCCACACAGATGTGCTGTTACTCATTGGGAGCCACTGGGGCTTGGCTCCTGTTTCTGCTGCAGCTCAGGCTGGTGATGCCATGCTGGCCAGGTGCCACTGGCTCAGGTGGGGGCATCCAGCTCTGCCTGCCCTTCTCTGACCGGCACATCTCCAGTGTTTTGTGCTGTGCCACCTGTGTCAGTGCCAGCCCGTTGGGCTCCATCCGGTGCCCACACAGCTCCTGCAGCACGGGCTCAGCAGTCCCAGCTCCCCTGGCAGGGTGTGCCATCCCTGCGGGGCTGCGTTTGCCTCCCTGTGGGCACCGAGGTGCATCCAGCCGTGCACTGCCCAACCCCAGCTCTTCTCTCCCTGCCCAGGTGTGTGGAGGGGCCCGAGCGGAGCCGTGCACCCCTGCCCGCTGCCAGGGGCTGCTGTGCCCTCGGGACAACAGCTCTGCCTGCGGGGCTGGCCAGCCCTGCCACGGCCTCTTCCCGCTGGCCAGCGGCGCCCTGGCTGCGGCCGGCCGGGCGGCCAAGGAGTTCAGCAGCCTGAGCGCCCGGCTGCGGGACACGGCACAGCTGGTGAGTGTGGGCAGTGCCCGTCCACAGGTGGTGAGTGTGGGCACTGCCCGTGCATAGCTATGAGTGTAGGCACTGCCCGTCCATAGCTGGTGAGTGTGGGCACTGCCCATGCATAACTCTGAGTGTGGGCACTGCCCATCCATGCTTGGAGCTCTGCTTACCACAGCAGAGAGTGAGGAATACCCACCTCAGGGCTTAACCCCTTGGGCAGTTTCAGAAACCCAGGGATTTTGGAGTGGATTTCTGTGTGTTTCCTGCCTCCCCAGCTGAAGGCACTGGGCACAGCACAAGGACACCTCTCTCCCTCCTGGGTTGGGATCAGCATGGCAGGAGGGCTGGGAATATGGAAAACTCTCAGATTCTTCACGTTTGATGCAACCAGAAAGAGTTCATGGGTTAGGGCTCTTGCAGCTTCTTTCTGTGCCTTGCAAAGAGAAAGTGAGGTTCCAAAGTGATTCAAAATGCATTTCAAAGGTATTTATAAAAGCTGAATGGTGCTGTCCCTCTTTGAGAGCTTCCTTTGCAGACCCAACCCTCAGTCATAAACCTTTACAGCCCTTTGAAGCTCTGGCACAGTGAGAGCAGGGTATTGTTGCATCTTTATAGCATTATAACATCCTGCCTGACCCAGGCCAGGGCTGTGAGCTCTGGAGGGAGCAGAGGCCCCAGCAGTGATTGATTTCTGTGTGCAGATCCAGAGGACAGAGCTGTCGGCCAGTGAGATCCAGAGCAGCACGCGGCGCCTGGCGGAGCAGCTGGGGCTCAGCAGGGCACAGCTCCAGGGGGACGTGAGGCGGGCACGGCAGCTCCTGCAGCGCCTGCGCGCCTTCCTGGCAGGTACCAGGGCTGGGCAGGGCTGCAGCCTGCCTCCTGCATGGCAGGTACCAGGGCAGGGCTGCAGCCTGCCTCCTGCATGGCACAGCTGCTGTTTCGAGTGGTCAGAGAATCACTGGTCTTGGGACAGACCTCCAAGGTCACAATCCCAGTTGTGCCCAATCCCCGCCTTGTCACCAGCCCAGAGCATCTAGGTGTCCCTTGGATGCTCCAGGAATGAGGGTTTGCAGCCAGCAGGGACCTGATGCACTGAGGTTTTCTGGCCATGCTCACTGATGCAGACAGACAGACAGATGACCGTTCTCTGGAACAGGCTGTTAATCAGATGAGGATTCCTTATTGTCCTATAAACTGATGGGATGACTTATTGTTCACAGACAGATTGTAATAACATAATGAGCCTCCTGAGCATTAGCTGAATAAGAAAATCAGGTCATTTGGTGCTGCCTGGTGTTAATGATGAGTGAAGATATTTCTGAGCTAATCGCGGGGCTAATGTCCCTTGGGCTCTGCCTGCTTCTGATTTATTAACTTGTATTTGTGAAAAGAAAAAAGGCTTGTCTTGAAAGACACCCTCATCTGCTCAGTGAGGGCTGCCTGGCTGCTGTGGGCTCAGCCATGCTGTTAGCATTGCCAGACTCAAGGCATCACTTCAGCTGTTTCCTGAAGGCTTTGCTGGTGTGAATGAGAAGTGCGTGGAACTCAAAGAGGTGGGTCCAGAAGGGATGCTGGAGGCTGCCTGGAATGAGGAGATGTGTGTGAGACGTGCATGGGTGTCTGCCCTCCTCCTCCCTTCCCTGACGCTCTCTGTCTGTCTGCAGACAAGGACACGGACCCTGCCTCCATCCAGGAGATCAGTGAGTCAGTCCTGTCCCTGCGCCTCCCCACGGATGCTGCCGCAGTCCGGAGGAGGATGAGCGAGATCCAGAAGCTGGCGGCGGAGCTGCAGTGCCCCGAGGACATCCTTGCCCAGACGGCCGAGGACGTGGCCAGGGCCAAGAGGCTGCAGCAGGAGGCAGAGCAGGCCAGGTGGGTGGGGGTTCAAGCCACGGCCAGCCGAGGGTCCCTTGGCTGGGCTGCAGCTGCTGGTTCTCAGCTGGGCTCCAATCTTGCTCTGCCCGAGCTCTCCTGACTTGCACAATCCCAAGTTTTAGGCCAGGATCTTCTGTGTCCATCCAGTGCCTAAAGGAATGAGTCTGCAATCTCCAGACACCTCCCGGGGCCCCAGTGCAGATAAATCTCCCCAGAATAGATCCTGTTAAAGATTCCAGGACAAGAAGGGCTTTATGGAAAGCAGGGGAGGCTTTGCTCTTATCTCGAGTGCCTGTGCTGGGAGATGACAGCATTGCCCTGGTATTAGCTGATACTGGTGACCTACATCCTAATTGCACAAGAGAGCATGGGGAGAGTTAATGGGGTATTTGTTTTCTGGGTGAAAGTTGGGACAATTATTCCACGGTCCCTTAAAAAGTAATTACAGGGTGTCCTTGCCAATTTGGAGCATCTGCTTTGTCACAAGTTGACTTGCAGCAATACCCCAGCGAGAAGGTCAGCAGGATAAATCTGTAAACTCCTTGGCAGTGTCTGACACCTGCTTAACCTGCTGGAAGTGATGAGGCAGAGGTGCCTGGCTTTCTCCAGGGTGCTGTCACCCAGCCCGAGCAGCAAACTGTTCACTGGGGCTGCTTCCATGGTTATTGTTTTCCCTTTGCCACCTTGTCGTGCACCATGAAATAAATGTTTCAGACTAGTTTGGAGGAAGGCATTTATCTCCCCTTTTTAGTTTGTCTCCTCTGCTTGAGGCTGTGAAGTGGAACTGATGTTCCTCTCACAAGGAGACCTGCTGGAGTCCAGATGTGTGGGTTTTGGGGCTGGGACATTGTGACATTGCCAGCAGCAATCCTCTCCTGTTTCCCAAGATTTTAAACCAAACTTCTGTGTCCTGGACTCCCATTCTTTGCCTTTTCCACCCTCACTCCTGGCTGCTTCCCACCTCTCCACAGGAACCGGGCGAACGCGGTGGAGGGCAGCATGGAGGAGGTGCTGGGGAACCTGCAGCGAGCCAACACCATGCTGCTGGAGGTGCAGAGGGTCCTCGGGGGCTCGGGCCTCTCGCTGCACTTCATCCGGAAGCGCGTGGAGGAGGTGAGGGACCCTGGCGGCCTCCCTGTGCCCCGTGTGTTTCCTTCAGCCAGCAGGGCTGGCACGGGGAGAGTCTGGGTGTGACTCTGATCCCTGTGCCCTCAGATCGAGGCCGTGCTCGGGCCAGCTGAGAAGAACGTGGTGGCCATGGGGGCCGGGCTGGCCGGGCTGGCCGAGCGGCTGTCACAGCTGCAGCGCAGCACGGAGCAGAACCGCCTGAGGGCCGGGGACACGCGGGACATGGCGGGGACGGCGGCACAGCAGGCCACCAGGGCCCAGCAGGTACCAAATCACAGCAGGGCCCAGCTCAGAGCAGGGCCGGGGACACGGCGGGGACGGCGGCACAGCAGGCCACCAGGGCCCAGCAGGTACCAAACCACAGCAGGCCACCAGGGCCCAGCAGGTACCAAACCACAGCAGGGCACCAGGGCCCAGCAGGTACCAAACCACAGCAGGGCACCAGGGCCCAGCAGGTACCAAACCACAGCAGGGCACCAGGGCCCAGCAGGTACCAGCAGGGCCCAGGAGGTACCAGGTCACAGCAGGTACTGGCTCACAGCAGGGCCCAGCTCAGAGCAGGGCAGCAGGGCCCAGCAGGTACCACTCACAGCAGGCATCAGCAGGGCCTAGCAGGTACCGGCTCACAGCAGGTACCAACTCGGCATGTGCCCACGGCCAGCTGTGCCCTCGGTGATGCCATGGCACGTTCCTGTGCAGTCATGGCTGCTGAGCTGTCACACCACAGCATCGTCCTGCTGCTGAGCCTTTCCAGAGCCAGTCCCAATCCTAAGGCCCTTTGCTGGGGCCATTCCCAGCCCTAAGGCCCCTTGCTGGCCCCTCATTTCTGGTCTGTCCTGCCTGAGGCCTCCTGCCTCGTGGAGCTGTCTCTTGGTTGGTCTGTGGGTGCATCACAAACTGGCACACATTTGGTAACAGATAATGCTCTGTTTAACATTTATCATCCATTTAACATGCAAGCAGGATCCAGCACTGGCAATGCCCCGTGCCCAGGCTGCTGGGTGTTACCTGCAGTGTTTGTGCCTTTCCAGGCCCTGGCCCAGGTGAAGGAGCTGTACTCGGAGCTGCAGAGCCGGCTGGGGCAGGGCCCGGCGCTGGGCGAGCGGGGCACGAGGGTGCAGAGCATCGGCCAGGAGGCACAGGCACTCTTCCAGGAGACCGTGGCCATCATGCTCAGGATGCAAAGTAAGGCTCTCAAAACTCCGTGCCATGATTGTGCCATGGGGAGGGGCTTGGATTGCTGTGGTGTTATGAGGGAGACTGTGACTGTGTTCACAGAGGTCTGAGGATGAGGGAAGAGACGAGGATCTGACTCCATGTTTCAGAAGGCTGATTTATTATTTTATGATATATATTATATTAAAGCTATACTAAGAGCATAGAAGAAAGGATTTCTTCAGAAGGCTGGCTAAGAATAGAATAAGAAAGAATCATAACAAAAGCTTCTGTCTTGGACAGAGAATCTGAGCCAGCTGACTGTGATTGGCCATTCATTAGAAACAACCACATGACACCAATCCCAGATGCACCTGTTGCATTCCACAGCAGCAGATAACCATTGTTTACATTTTGTTCCTGAGGCCTCTCAGCTTCTCAGGAGGAAAACTCCTAAGGAAAGGATTTTCCATGAAAGATGTCTGTGACAGGAGACAGTGCACTTTGGGCAGTGAGAGGGTGGGATGTGGGCTGGAGCTGCTGCTGCTGTGCCAGGAAATGGAGAGTTTTCAAGGGTGCCACCATGAAGGGAAGCCCTGCCTGCAGTGCCACTGCTCCCATGTTCCTCCACACACTCATTTCCATTTTCTGGCATTCAGAACTAAAGGGAATGGTGTCTGGGGGCTGTTCAGAGGGAGTGCAGCATGTTGGTTTTCTTGCCCTGTCAGAACTGTGCAGCAGCAAGGCGGAGGCTCAGCCCAGCCCCACCATGTAACCCTTCCCTTCCCTGCCCTCTCTCCTCAGCTCTGGAGTCAGAAATTCAGGAAGGCAACAAGGCTCTGGTGTCCAGGGTGTCACGGCTGTCGGGGCTGGAGGAGAAGGTGGGCAGGATCCGGGACAGCATCAAGAGGAAAGTCGCCTACTACGAGAGCTGCTCCTGAGCAGCCTGGGGCATGGCTGCCTCCCCTGCACACCCCGGCTGCTGCGCTCATCCCACTTTCCAGCTGGAGCTCTCCTGTGCCCAGTTCCCTATTTTTAGCAAGTTAATTTTCCATACTTCTGGAAAATAGCTGCACTGAAGCGAAGGAGCACCCCCATGGAGGGGGCTGGACTGGCCAGAGCTGCCCAGTGGTTGGAGGAAAAAGGGGGAAGAGACCTCAGGCTCCCATGGCAAATAAACACATCCCCAGGTTGTTATTTCCAGAGGGTTTCATAAACCAGGAAATTATTTTTTCTTCTTTTAGCCAATTCAAGCTCTTTAAGCTGAATTTCACTGTTCAAATTAAAGCCCTCCTGTGGGGTCTTCTAAAGCTTTTTATCTGTGCTGCAGTTAATTCTTCAAACATGCCACGGCTTCAGTACTTCCCTCTGAGATCTTCCTTCAAATAAGCAGATCAGAGAAGTGGAGAATTTTATCTCCCTCTGTACAACGTCCCTACATTTATGCAAATCAGACAAACACAGGCTCACAGTCAAAGGTGAAGGCAGATGTCTTGTTTGATTTTCTGCCACAATCTGCTTATTTTCCACAGAACATTTTGCCAGAAAAACACCAGTGGGGGCAGGTCTGGGATGCACAGGGAAAGCTTTAGGAGGGACTTGACAGACCATTTCCATGTCAGATCTGTATGAATAACCAAGAGGCCCTTTACAAAACAAAGCTTTATTAAGCAAGTGTTCATTGTGCAATGACAGGCTCGGAGGGGGAGCTCAGACCTTGCTGTGGCATTGCCACACACAGGGAGGTTTCTAGCAGGTTCTGTCTCCTGTTGGGGCTGCACTGAGGGCTGGGCAGCTGAACCCCTGCGTGCCAGAGCCTGGGCTAACCAAGGCCAGGAGAGGAGAGGGTGAGGGCTGTAGAAACAAGGGAGCTGCCCCGGGAGTGAAGCTCTGCATGGCTTTGGTTTGTGGGGCTGATGCTGTGCGGGGCCTTGGTGCATTGACAGCTACACAGGGTGCAGGGAACACAAGCTGAGGATGCCCTATGAGAATGGACACTGGGGCTGGGAGCAGGAGCCTCAGACCTTCCCTCGCCTCCTCCGGGCTGCAATGATCCAGAAGCAGCCCCAGCTGCCTGCAGGGATGGATCCTGGCACTGCTGTGCCCCTGGCCCAGCTGGTCACTGCCCTCCAGGGCCGCTGGCAGGGCACAGCCTCCTTTCTGCTCACACTGCCGGCTCTCAAGTGCAGAAAAGAGTCAAAGAGCCCTTCTGGTCCTGCAAGAGAGACAATTCCAGGTGAGGACGGGGCTTTGTTCCCCTGCTAATGAGCTGCGGTGGGGCAGGCACAGCTCGGGTCCCTTTGTGGCTCTCACAAAGGGCTGTCACAGCTCTGATTGCTGAATTGGCCTCTCTGGAGTCTGCAGTGGCTCTAACTGCGTTTGTCTGTGCTGTGCTGACAGAGTGTGCAGATGATGGCAGGGCTGAGCCAGGCTGTGGTCAAATGGGATCCAACTGCATTGTTTTACTCTGCTTTACAGAATGAGCCTCTCTTTACAAAATGGGCTCTGCTCACAAAGACTTTCAAACCTGCCTAGGCCAAAGAGAGGAGCTGCCTGTGCTGAGCCCTTTGCTCATGGCCCCAGCTGAGACCTGGTGAACAGCCCAATCCCAGCTGAGGGACAGGTTTGCATCGGTGTTTTTCCCGATAATTAATAACATTAAAAGTTATTGAAAGCTTAGTAACATTTTCCTATTAATCAGTGCAGAGTTTGGTGTGACAAACCCAAGCTTGGCTTCCTCTCTCAGGTTCCTGGGCAGCCTCGTTGGGATGTAAAAGTTGGATTGGCCTGGCCCTGGTGGAAGCTGAGAGCTGAGTCATGGCTGGAGAGGTGTTGGTGAAAGGATTTTTCTCTTGCAAAAACCCTGCATTTGTTTATTTCTGTACAGTCACTGTGCTATTTCTGCCTTTCCCTTTTGCCTGCCCTAATTGGATTAATTAGGAGCAGCTGAAGATTGGATTGCAGGGCACTCACCTCTGAGCACGTGGCTGCCTCCATCACATGATCAAACAAACTCCAGTTTGCCCAGTGCCACAGTGAGACGAGTGTTTACTGGTTTTCACTGGAACGAGAACCTCTGACTTGAAATGGCTGCTTGGGAATGGGTGAAAGGGAACAGAAAGAAGAGAAATTGCAATTATTGAGGATTGTTCTGTAGGGGAATTGTCTCCCATTCCATCTGCTGGGAGTTCATGGAAGGACCTGGATACCTACTGGGATCTTGACTTTTTGAGCAGCGCTGTCTCGGAGCAGGAGGACGCCTTGCTCTTCTCATGGCCCACACAGGAGGGGCTGCAGCCACAGGAGCTCCTGCCCGGGGGGCTGTGGCTGTCTGGCAGGGCCAGGCTGCTGTCCCTGGGCAGGGGTCCCTCCTCCTCCAGGGGGCTGTGGCTGTCTGGCAGGACCAGTCTGGGGGTGTTTGGTAGGGCCAGGCTGCTGTCCCTGGGCAGGGGTCCCTCCTCTGAGGGGCTAGGGGTATCCAACAGGGCCAGGCTGGTGTCCCCGGGTAGGGGTCCCTCCTCTGGGGGTCTGGGGGTGTTTGGTAGGGTCAGGCTGTTGTCCCTGGGCAGGGGTCCCTCCTCTGGGGGGCTTGGCAGCTTTTCCTCCCCCATTTCTGTCTCCTGAGGGGGTCTGGGTGGGTTTGAGTGCCCCTGAGAGGAGCCCTGAGCTGTGTCCTTGTCATCTCCTGGCGCTGCTGTTGGGGGGGTCCCCGAGGGGCTGCTGGGCCTGGGGGGCTCGGGGGTCTCTGGGGCAGGGACAGAGCCCTCGGCCGCCCCGTGGCCGCTCATGTGCAGCTTCTTCATGTGGTGCACGACGGCCGCAGCGTTGAAGGCTTGCTGGGGAGGGAGACAAAAGCCCAGTGAGCAGCTGGTGATGGCAGGACACGCTGTCCCCCCCCCAGTGACACCAGTGCTGCCAGCACCGGCTGTCTGGGATGGGCACATTCTGCCAGAAACCCACAAACACCACCTGCCATGGGTGCAGGCTGCTGCTGTGTTTGGAGCTCACAGCTGCTTCCAGCCCAGGGAGACAGGGAACAGCTGGAAATGACCCCTCTGCTCCATGGTTGGGGTGAATCTCACTTTGGGAATATTGCTGCCGTCACCCTGCAGACAGGGACTGCAGGCAATCCCAGCTTTGGAGGATCCCAGGGTTTGGGTGCTCACCCCCCCAGCTCAGTGCTGGCTGACAGCAACTGGTGTTTGCTGGTGAAATGGCTCTGGGCTCCAGCAGCAACCACTTACCCTCCATTTGCTCTTTGCAAAGTTTTTCTGGATCTGAGCGCTGACAGATGGGTAGATGTCACGGTGAAGGGCTGTATTTCCATTAATCCTGCAGATGGAAGAGAAGAAAATGGGCTCGTAGGCAGATGGCATTTGTAAGG
Source organism: Ammospiza caudacuta (assembly GCF_027887145.1). Classification (NCBI taxonomy): domain Eukaryota; kingdom Metazoa; phylum Chordata; class Aves; order Passeriformes; family Passerellidae; genus Ammospiza; species Ammospiza caudacuta. The sequence continues at coordinate 8,025,511 of NC_080616.1, read as the reverse complement.
CATTCCACATTCTGCAGGCACCGAACTGCTTTGTACGTTCAATCAGCAATAATTAAACCCAAAGGAAAAACAGCAACAAAATGTAACACAAACACACACTTCAAAGCCTGGGAAAGCTCAGGGTGGGATTTCTCCTCTGCCTCTGTTTGTGGAGGCAAATATGCACAAATTGCATCCTTAATTATTCATGGTTTGCTTTCTGTGCACACAAGAAGGAGCCAGCCTGGAGATGCGGGGGAGGCGGTGACGATAATGACGTTAACGATGTTAATGACGTTAATGACGGGGTGGGGGACACTCCTGTGCTGGGGACACTCCTGTTCCCTGCTCCCCCAGAGCACAATGAGCACACTCAGTGACCCCTGGGACCCCCGGGCACCCCCAGCTCACCACGGGTGCCTCAGGGCCTCCTCGCAGGTGAACCTCGCGCTCGGGTTCTTCTCCAGGAGGTGCCGGATGAAGTCCTTGGCTGTTGGGAAAGGGGAAAAGAGAGAGGGATTATTGTCCCGTTATTGTGCCCTTATTCCAGAGCTGGTCCCAGCAGAACATGGGGAATGCTGCTGGAGGAACAGCACAGAGGTCAGCCCCGAGGAGAGGGGTTTGTGTGGCTGCTCCAGGGGAGGTTCAGGGGCATTTGGGGAAAAATTCCTTCACTGAAGGAGTGGTCAGGCACTGGAAGGGGCTGGGCAGGGCAGTGGTGGAGTCACCGTCCCTGGAAATGCTCAAAAAATGAGAGATGGCACTTGGTGATGTGGTGTGGTGGGATTCACTCGAAGACTGGACTTGGAGATTTTTCCACCCTTAATAAGTCCATGATTACTCCAGTAAAGGAAGATTCTTATAATGACAGGCTCCAGATGAAAAAACATCAACTCTGCATGCACCAAACTTCACTCTTAGAGTGTGTGAATTGGAATTGAATTATTCACCCAAAAAATAACTCTAGAAACCATGAAGTGAAAACTGAGCAGATTTAGAAGCTGCCCTGAAGAGTTCTTACATCTCTCCCCATTTTTTTCCCTCTGTTTTTCTTGCAGGAAGGATTGTGATGCTTGTTATTAAACCCCAGCACACCCCCTGCTAAGTTTGTTTGTTTGTATAAAAGATTGATGTTGAAATAAGCCGTGAGGATGCTGCCTGCAGTGAGCTCCAGGAGCAGCTCAGGCTGGTGAAATGGTGGCTGACAGGACAAAAGGAAAAAATGGGGGAGAAATGCAGAGCTTCCCTTCTTACAGAACCCCAGAATGGTCTGGGTTGGAAGGAGCCTCAAAGCTGATGCAGTGCCACCCCTTCATTACCTGACTCGGAGATATCGTCCCAAAACGGAGACTCGAACTCGTAGTAGCCTTCCTTGATCTTCTCAAAGAGTTTGGATTCGGTTTCCTCGTAGAAAGGAGGGTACCCGCAGAGCCTGGGGCAGAGCAGAGACACAGGGGCCCTTCAGTGGCAGCCCAGAGTGGGCACAGGCTCCTCCATACACAGCCAGGAGTGACAGAGGTGACAAGGTGTCACAAGGGCGCTCTGTCCCCTCCCTGTCCCTCCCTGCTCAGGGGATCAGCAAAGCTGCACAAAAGAGTTAAAAACTCCCCTGCAGCAGCAGCAGCAGTGAGAGGACAAAGCCACAGCTGGTACCGAGCTGAGAGTGTGGGAGGAAACGAAACAAAAAGTCCCCGGGAAGATGGAATGGTTTTTGTAGGGAGCTGGAGAAAAACAAAGCCAAGGATGAGGCACAGGCAGAGCAAATGGGATTCCTGTCATCTCCTCTGCTGTGCTCGATTCCCCACATCCCTTTAATTTCTGGGTTTGGGAGGAATTCAGTGCTGTGCTCCATAGAGAAAGGGGAGGTCTGGGGGAGCTCCCAAACCCACGGAAAAGGAAAAGGAGCGAGTTCCCAAACCCAGGACAAAGGAAAAGGAGCGATTCCCAAACCCAGAGCAAAGGAAAAGGAGCAATTCCCAAACCCAGAGCAAAGGAAAAGGAGCGATTCCCAAACCCAGAGCAAAGGAAAAGGAGCAATTCCCAAACCCAGGACAAAGGAAAAGGAGCAATTCCCAAACCCAGAGCAAAGGAAAAGGAGCGAGTTCCCAAACCCAGAGCAAAGGAAAAGGAGCAATTCCCAAACCCAGGACAAAGGAAAAGGAGCAATTCCCAAACCCAGAGCAAAGGAAAAGGAGCAGCTGCTGCTGCCCTGTGGCACTCACAGGATGTAGGTGATGACCCCGATGGACCAGCAATCCACGGCTTTGCTGTAGGGCTTCTGGGCCAGCACCTCGGGGGCTGCAGGACAGCAAAGCAAAGGCAGCCCTGAGCAATGATGGCTTATCCAGCACTGGGGGCAGCAGGAGTCACAGCCAGCCACAGCCCCATCTCCCAGCTGAGTTGTCTGCGGTTTTTGGGTCTTTTTAATGCCATTTTACAGAAAGAACCACAGACAGTCTCTGCCTGCATGCTGAGGTTTAACCACAGAGCTGATCCAGCCAGTGCAGTCTGGTGGGAATTAAATAAAATCCCATTGCATTAAAATAATTTTTATAATTTTTTTCAATAGATACATTGCCCTTAAAAATTACCATCTTCTTTGCATTTTTAAAACATAGAAGTTTTTCAGTCCCTACACTCATTTATAGGGTCTGTGCAGTGCCTCTGTGAGTCCCATGTTGTTACCAACACACTGATGTATTTCTTTCCCCCTTCCAGGCATGTCCTGGATGTGCACTGCCCTTTCTCCAGGAACTCCACCAGCACAAACCCACTCCTGCCCCTGGCTCACCCACGTATCCTGGGGTCCCACAGGCCGTGGACATGATCCCGTTCTGCTCCATTTTCGACAGGCCAAAATCCGTGATCATGATTTTGGAGTTCTCCTCGGGGGTGAGGTACAGCAGGTTCTCAGGCTGGGGACACATTTGGGGCAGGAAAATGGAAAAGAGGAGTGTGGTTACCAATTGTTGTGGTGCTGTTGTGAGGTCCCCAGGATGAGGTGAGAGATGAGAATTGACTCTGAGTTCTCAGCAGGCTGATTTATCATTTTATAATATTATATTAAAAGAAAATGATATACTAAAACTACACTAAAAAAAGAAGAAAAAAATCAGAAAGCTAAAAAAAATTGTAATAAAAAACTTGTGACTGACCAGAGTCCCGACACAACTAAACAAGAATTAATCATTAATTAAAAACAATTCACATGGAACCAATCAAAAATACACCTGTTGGTAAGCAACCTCCAAACCACCATCAAATAATTATTGTTTACATTTCTTTTCTGAGGCTTCTCGGGAGAAAAATCTTGGGAAAGAGAATTTTTATAAAATGTGGCAGTGACAGAGGAGCAGAGGGGGTGGAGCAGGGCAGGTGAGGGGTGGGGCAGAGCACAGGTGGGACAGGCAGGGCTCACCTTGAGGTCCCGGTGCACGATGCCATTCTCGTGCAGGTATTTCACAGCTGTCAGCACCTGGTGGATCACCAGACTCGCGTCCTTCTCCGTGTACACTCCCCGCTCCAGGATCCTGTCAAACAGCTCTCCCCCAGACACCCTGTGCAGAGAAAAGGACTGCAATAAACACAAACAGAGCTTTTGTGTGAGCTCAGCTGAGTTCTGCTCCTCCCTCACCAGGTTTTGGGAGGCTGAGGCTGATGGGAGCTCCTGGGTGCAACGCCAGGCTGCCAGTGGGCATTGCTGGCACACCTGGGCACTCTGGGGAGCTTTGAGGCAAGTCCTGCTGGGGCTGGTGTCACAGACATCTTTTATGGAAAATCCTTTCCTTGGGATTTTTCCTCCTGAGAAGCTCAGAGGCCTCAGGAACAAAATGTAAACAACGGTTATCTGCTGCTGTGAAATGCAACAGGTGCATCTGGGATTGGGCCATGTTGGTTGTTTGTAATTAATGGCAAATCACAGCCAGCTGGCTTGGACACAGAGCCTGAGCCACAAGCCTTTGTTATCATTCCTTCTTATTCTATTCTTAGCCAGCCTTCTGAAGAAATCCTTTCTTCTGTTCTTTTAGTATAGTTTTAATGCAATATACATGATAAAATAATAAATCAGCCTTGTGAAGCACGGAGTCAGATCCTGTCTCTCCCCTCACCCTGAGACCCCTGTGAACACGGGCACAGCGCTGGTACCGCGGTACCCAGCCCTGCCTCAGGCTCCCCCCACCAGTGGCCAAGGGTTTGTTCTGTACTGAACCTGCAGTCAGGCAGCAGCAGCAGCAGGAGGGTGCTCAGAGCTGTTCCCTGCTGCTGACACGGTGCCCATTCCATTTCTAGAAACCCTGCGTGGCACAGCTTTAATTAGAAATGCTTCTGTCTCTGCCCTGCTAAAGTGTCAGGAATTGATTTGCATAAATAGATCCAAATCGGGGTTCAGAAAGTCACTGTTGGTATGGGGATGGGCCAAGGGGGCACAAGGAATGCCCAGGTGGGTGCTGACATCCCACACATCCCCTGCTCCTGCCCTGCCCCTCTGTGTGGCCCCAAAATGGCTCTGCTGGTACTCACAGCTGCATGACCAGGTAGAAGTGGGTTGTGCTCTCATAAATATCCTCCAGAGTCACAATGTTTTCATGCTTTATCCTGCAAAGGGAAATGTGGGTCAGAAACAAATCCTGGCAAGGGCAGAGGGGGGAAAAGCCAGCAGTCACCTTGCTTTAATCACCAGGGAGCGTGCACTGGGGGCTCTGGGGCTGCTGTCCCTGCCCTGCATGGCACAGGACCACTGATGTCCATCCAATTCCTTTTGGGGCACCAGGCCCCACCAGTGGGGCCAGACCCTTTAAATACAGCCCCCAGCACATCAGGAACGCTCCTTGGGCTGTCACACTCACTTTTTCAGCACTGCTATTTCATTCTCCAGGCTGCTGTCCCTGTTGAGAGGAGACTTCTTGATGCATTTCAGAGCAAAGAGCTGGCCAGTGCTCTTCTGCTTCACCAGGAAAACTTCTGAGAAGGCACCTCTGCAGAGAGGGGAGAAACTGTATTTCAGGGGCATGGGATGGACTGACAGAGAGGGGAAACAGCACACAAAACAATGTGCTGGAACTTCACGTGGGTGCTGATTCTAAAGCTGGGGCTGTACTGGAGCAGCCCCAAGCTCAGGGTGTTCAAGGCAAGGTTATGCAATGAGAATCAAACCCCACAATTTTTTCTGTACAGAAAATGTCCATTCTGCACAGCCCAGGAGGGAGCTGCAGTTTGGGCTGTGCCACCCAACGTTCTGCAGGTCCAACATGCAAAGAAGCAGGAGAATTCCAGTTAATCTTTAATTCAGCCTTGTTCTGCTGCTGCTGTCCCCGTGTCCCCTTGGGGACAAAGTGACAGTGAGTGTCTGCCCCCCCAGCAGCATCAGGTATTTATAACCTGCCTAAAACCCCAATCCAGCTTTGTCCTGGGGCTGAGCACGAGGCTGGGGCAGTGACAGTGACACTGGGCCAGTCCCCACTAATCCTCATCAAACCTTAATGATGCAGCTTCTTAATTGAGGCCTTAAATGAGGCTTGCTGGGAGGCTCAGGGCAAGGAAGGGCAGTGCTGTGGAGCCTGGGGGAAAGTGAAAACAACTTTGAGGTTGTTTTAAGTCCCAGATCTTCATTTTAATTCTTCAGAGAGCTGGAGCAATGCACGTGGGAAAAATCCCAATTTCTAATGTTAAATTCTCCTATTAAAGCAATAGTAGGAAATGAACAACCTACAAATCAGCTGCTGGGGCATCTGTTCTATATCTCTGTCCCAAACAGTTTATAATAATTATGCTCCTTATTAAAAATGATGAATCAACAAGTGGGCAAGGAGAGAACAAAGCTTTTTGTAACCTCATTCCCTCAGTGAAAGCTGCTGGATAATTCAATTAATCTCTGAGGCTGACAAGGCTCAGAATTTGGAGGAGCTGCTTCTTTGGGAGCTTTTTCGTGGGCTCAGAAGTCACAGAGAATTTGTCCATGACAGAAGTTGCTGGTGGAGGTAATTCAATTCCTCCCCCACAACCTTGGGAATGTTTTGTTGTCTCATGCCCATGAATAGGCAAATGAAGCTGTTAACGCACAGGGAGGGATTGTACAACTCCAGCATCCTTGTTTTTGTTTCATTCCCCAACTGAGTCAGGGCTCCTGAGCTAAATATACAACTTGTTATTGTCGTGCTCTGCCTGCCAGCCCTGACCGTGCAGCAGGAGTGGGCAAAAGCCTGCCCTGCAAGAGAGGGTCCCTGGGGGCAGGGGGCTGCGGGGAGGGCAGGGGGCTCTGCAGGGAGGGCAGGGGCACCTGGAGCTGTGCCTGGGGCTGGGGGCTCTGCTGCTCTTTGGGGAGGGTGAATCAGGAGCGGGAGCAGCAGCAGCAGCACCTTGGGCATCCCTCACCTGCTCCTGGCCTGGGACCCTGGCCAGGGCCGGGAGGGACCCAGGGACACTGAGCAGGGCCAGGAGGGACCCAGGGACACTGAGCAGGGCCAGGACAGACCCAGGGACACTGAGCAGGACCAGGACGGACCCAGGGACACTGAGCAGGGCCAGGAGGGACCCAGGGACACTGAGCAGGACCAGGAGGGTCTGGGGACATTGGCCAGGGCCAGGAGGGACCCAGGGACACTGAGGAGGGACCCAGGACAGACCCAGGGACACTGAGCAGGACCAGTTGGGCCTGGGGAACCAGGGCTGGGGCTGCTCGTGCCCAGGGACACAGGGACAGCAGCTCCTGTGGGTACTCACGAGCCCAGGGCTTCCATGAAGATGAAGGTTTTGCGGATGTTGCTCGTCTGCTTCTTCCAGGAGCCGCTGCCTTCCTCCTCCTTGCGCCCCATCTCCTCCAGAGTGGAAGCAGGAACGCTGTGAGGAAGAGGAGGAGGAGGAGGATGAGGAGGAGAGGTCACTGCCACAGTCTGTGTTTGCAGGGAGCCCAGGACCCCCCAGTCACAGCTGGGGTCAGAGCTTGGCCTGGGAGCTGTGAAATGTTCCCCAGACCCCAAATCCCATCACGGGATCTGGTCTGGGGACTGGAGGGACACTGGAACCTGAGACAGGGACCTGGAGACGGGGGAAAATCGATGTAAAAGTGACCCTGGGAGTTGGGAGCATCCCTGGGAATGGGGAGCATCCCTGGGTGTGTGGAGCAGGAGGGGAGCCAAGGGCAGTGGGACACAGCTGAACCTTCAGAAGACAAAGCAAAATCTCTCCTTGATGTTTTTTACCCCATTTGGAAAAGGCAGGAGTATTCAAGCAGAGAAGAAGCTCAAAGGTCTTTTTCCATGAGAGGCTGCTTGGATATTGGATTCCTCCTGAACCTACTTTATCTCCCTAATTAGCACGTTTGCAGGGTGTTCGGCTCCTTGACACAATTTTTAAAGGTTAATTTAACATTATTGAAACCGAAATTGACTCAATTGTAAACAGCTGACGCTTTCAGTCCATGAAATCACCGAAGGCCTCATGAACTTGACCTTTATTTACCTCTGGGTTTCCGATGCCTGTGGAACTCACAGAAACCAGCTCCTTCCAGAGCCCAGCCTGATCCTGCTGTCTGAAACCAGGGAAGGTCAAAAGTCCTTCACAAAAACGCTGATCAATCAGTAGAAAACTTTCTGCCAATTATTTTAAGTCCCTAAATAACGTTTTCTTTGCAGTCATCTGCCCATCCCAAACCTACAGATCTGGAATATCACAGAAAGAGAATTTGCAGGCAGACATTCACCTGGTGATGGCAGGTGAGTTTTATCCACTCTAAACAAACATCAGAGCTGGCAGGGTGGTGCCGAGTGACACGGAAACTGAGAGGAGCTCCCATTGATCTCCCTGGCTGCTGCCAAACACAGAATGTGAGGTGAAAAAGGAGAATAAAGTCCCCAAGTAGGTCAGGCTGGCCCTGGGGACGAGTGGCATTTTGGCCTCTGCGCTGGAGCCTGTCCTGGTTGGGAGCAGCTGATGGGACAGAGGGAACAGGGCAGGGAGACCCTGCTGGCCTGGCAGAGGTGACAGTGCCAGCCCTGGGACGGGGGATGGACACTCACTGCTGAGATTTGGCCCACCAAACCCCGGGGCTCAACCCTGGCTCATTTCAGTTCCATTCCCGGAGCATTTTGATGTTTAATTCATTGTGAATTCAACAAGTTCCCTGTTTTAAAGGGACTTTGGGCCTGGGGACAGATCCCAGCCCTGGGATGCACACAGAGGTCACCCAGGGGCACCCAGAATTAACATTATTTTAAAGAATTATTTAAATAATTCACATGATTTTAACCCCTGATCCCACGAGGGGCTGTGGTGCCCTTGTGCCCGTTCACCTCCTGGCACTGCAAGCACTCCGGTGTGCCAGGGTTGCATAATGAGATTAAAAAGCTCATTAACCCATGAAGGTGAGACCTTGTGGGGCTGAGAGGGCAAAGCTCATTAACCCATGCAGGTGAGACCCTCTGGGGCTGAGGGTGAAGTGCAGAACTCAGCCATAACAACCACAGCAACAGGCAGGGCTGCACCTGGGTTTGCAACCTGGACAGAGGATAACAAACAATTGTGATATCAGAAGATAATAACCAAGTGTGATATCAGAGGATAACAAACAAGTGTGACATCAGAGGATAACAAACAATTGTGATATCACAAGATAATAACCAAGTGTGATATCAGAGGATAACAAACAAGTGTGACATCAGAAGGTAACAAACAAGTGTGACATCAGAAGGTAACAAACAAGTGTGATATCAGAGGATAACAAACAAGTGTGACATCAGAAGATAAACAATTGTGATATCATAAGATAACAAACAAGTGTGACATCAGAAGATAACAAACAAGTGTGATATCAGAGGATAACAAACAAGTGTGACATCAGAAGATAACAAACAAGTGGGATATCAGTGTCTGACCTCTGGGCTCCCCTCAGCCTGAGCCAAGCCCTGCTCTGCTCTGCCTGATCCAGCTCGACCCTGCTCAGGGTGCAAGGGCTGTTCTGATGACCTTGCTTAAATCATTCCCGAGGAAATCTGCTCTGCTCCCCCATCCCACGGGCACAAACCCATCTGCAGGCAGCCCCTGCCCCTGGATGATGCTCTGCATTAGCAGAACGATTGTAAGTCATGATTAATGGTCTCGTGACAAACTTCCATGGGCAGGGGGAGCAGACATGCGGCTTGCAGGGCTTTGCCTTTGCAATTAGAAGTTTATGGGGAAAAAAGGGGAATGCAAATTCAAAGGGCTTTGATTTTTAAAAGAAATACAGCAAAGCGAGCAAATCTGCATGTGAATGAACAAATGAATGAATGAGTGAATGAATGAAGTGCCAGGGCAGCCGCCGTGTTCAGGGACAAAAGAACAAGAAATCGAAGCCACGAGCTCGCCATTAAAAACAAACCCACATCAGGGCTCTGGATCCCCCTCCGCAGCATCCATTCCAACTTGGGGAACACTGGAAAATCTCCATTTTCATGGGAAATATCCCAGATTCCCTACAGTACTCTGGGTGGAAAATGTCAGAGACGGCTTTCTATGAAATCACCGAACACAACACGAGTGCTGGAAGATCCTACAGAGGAGCAGCCCTCTGGTGTCTCCCTGCTACAAGATAAACCCAATTTCAGTCAAAGCAGGCGAGCGGGGACCCCACCTGCTTCGCCGAGAGAGCAGGAACGGCAAAGGGCTCGTAAGGAAAGGGAATAATTGCGCTTACCCAGGTGAGCACGGACAGAGCTGCTCCTGCCGGCGGCTCCGCTCGGCGCCGTCTGCGGGGATTAGAGCCGGAGGAGGAGGAGGAGGAGGAGATGGAGCGCGATGGTAACCGGGGAGTCACCGGGGAGTCACCGGGGAGTCACCGGGGGCACGGGGACAGCGCTGCAGGGCTGGGCTCCAGCGCCACCAGGCTCAGGGCTGGACCGGGATCTGTCCCCAGTGCCACCAAGCTCAGGGCAGTGCCACCAGGCTGAGGGCTGGGGCTGGGCGTGCGGCAGCTGCTCCTGCTGGCACTGAGACATCCCCAATAGAAATCCAGGCCCCCTTCCTCACCCAAACAACTCCTCAGGGCTTGGAAACCACTCCCATTGCCTTGGCACGGGCTGGCACTCCTGTGGCACTGCCCTGGCACTCCTGTGGCACTGCCCTGGCACTCCTGTGGCTCTGCCTTGGCACGGGCTGGCACTCCTGTGGCACTGCCCTGGCACTCCTGTGGCACTGCCCTGGCACTCCTGTGGCACTGCCCTGGCTGTCCCAGCAGCAGCTCCAGCCCGAGCAGGGGATGCTCCTCACCATCCCTGAATGGCACAAACCCCAGAGAGCAATCACTGGGCAGAGGTTAATCGCCGTGCCCCCAATTTGGGGCTGTTTTCCCCAAACAACGCCTCTATTCTGAATTTCAGATCCTCCCTGCGAGTGCCTGCCCAAGCACAGCGCATATGAATAGAGGAAATATTAATAATTCCTTGGATCTTTTCGGTGCTGTGGGATTTTTAGAACTGGCAATAACAACTTTACTGACTGCATCCTCAGTTGATTCACACTGCCATCTAGAATAATGCATGGAAAAAGTCCATATCACTGTGGAGTTTAGCTTTATGGCAGGGATAAATCAGCTCTGGGGCAATACTTGAAAATCCCATTCTTTTTCTGGGAATATTTTCCCTCCGGAGCTTGGTTCCAAGGCAGAGGCTCTGGGGTGTTGTTCCTTTGCTGCTCGGGCTCCATCCCAGGGATTTTGGTCAGGATTCCTGGAGGCGGCTCTGAACGTGCAGCTTCCCTTTAGGGCAAGGTTTGGGGGGAATTTCCATGGAATTTACCTGGAAAGGCACTTAAGGCCTCACCTGTGGAGTGAGGGGGAGACACCAGAGCCAGAGGGGTGGGAGAGGCTTTATTAGGGGGTTAATTTGGTTTATTAGGGGCGTTAATTTTGTTTATTAGGGGGGTTTATTTGGTTTATTCAAGGGATATTTTAAGGTAATTTATTTGGGTTTATTTAGGGGGATTTTTTAGGGGTGTTTATTTAAAGGGGTTTGTTTGGGGGGTTTATTAGAAGGGTTTATTAGGGCTTTTTCAGGGGGGTTATTAGGGATGGTTTTGGGGGGTTTATTAGGGGATTTATTGGGGGGGTCTTGTCAGAGGAGTTTATTTAGGGGGGCTTATTAGGGGGGTTATTTGGTTTTTTTTTCTGGGGGAGGTTTATTAGGGTTTTTTTGGGGGGGTTATTAGGGCGTTCCCAGCCATCCTGGGATGGTTTGGAGGAGCTCGAGGCAGAGCTGAGGAGCACAAAGAGAAGCCCTGATGTGCCAGCCTCAGGTGAAGCTGGGAGGCCTCAGGAACAAAATGCAAACAATGGTTATCTGCTGCTGTGGAATGCAACAGGTGCAGCTGGGATTGGTCTCATGGGGTTGTTTCTAATTAATGGCCAATCACAGTCGGCTGGCTCGGACAGAGAGCCGAGCCACAAACCTTTGTTATCATTCTTTGCTATTCTATTCTTAGCCAGCCTTCTGATGAAATCCTTCCTTCTATTCTTTCAGTATAGCTTTAATATAATATATATCACAAAATAATAAATCAAGCCTTCCTAAACACGGAGCCGACATTCTCCGTGTCTGTTCCCTCACGCTGGGACCCCTGTAAGCATCCCCACACCGGCACAGCCCTGGAGCTGCGGGCCGGGCCAGCAGAGAGCACTGCAGCACAGCCCATGCAGCTCCTGGCCCCGGCAGCCACGGAAAGGCGCAGGAACAGCGCTGCTTACAGCAAAGCTGAGAGAACACGAGCGCTGCCCTTGGGAGCCTGAGCAGGGCACGTTATTGTGGCAGAGCTCCTTGAAATAAAGTGCAGTTCAATAACACGTTCCTCTCAGCCTGGGAGCACCGTTTGCTTTTCTCTTTGCCCTAAACCTGCTCTGTAAAGCAGGGAGGCTCCTTCACCCAGGGCGTGGTGGGGATGAGCTGAGCTGGGTCTGGATCCTTTGAGCCTCAATGGGAAGGAGCTGCTCTTTTCTCCAGCTTCATTTTTAAACTTCAGTGGATAAACTGGTGAATGAGTTACCCAAGGAGCTCAGCCTCAGGTTCTGCACGTCCTCCTTAACCTGGGAATTCTGGTCCTGGAGATTACATGGTACCCATTCCTTTAAAAATGGCAAAGAATTATGTAATTAGCCGCTGATTAGCATTACTGTTAATTACCCTGTTCAGTGGCACATTTACTGCACAGCTCCATCATCTGTCCCTAAATAATTCTATCCATCTCTTGTATCTCCGTCTTTTCCATACAAACCTGCTTTTTCTGGGACACATCCCACCCCCTGCTCAAATCCCCATCCCAAACTGACCCCCGACCAGGATTTGGGTTTTGGGGCTGCATATCTCCCCTGCCCAAAGCACCATCCCCAAACTGACCCCCAGCCAGGCTTTGGGGCTGCATTTCTCCAACCTGAGCGATGTTTTCTCTGAGAGCCCCCCGAGGAGAGGCTTTGGGGCACCCTCGGCCATCCTGGCTGGAATTGCAGCCTCGCAGCCACTGCCAACAGAGCCCTCCCTGTGCTGCCAGCCCGCACCCAGAGCTCACCAAGGGGAAGCCAAATTAGGGCCCTAAAAGGGCCTCTCATTAGCCCATTGAAAAACCCAGTGCTAATTATGCCGTTTGAATGGATGTTTACTCCAGGGGTTAATGATGCATCCCCGATGAGCAAAACTTCATTTGGTGCATCTGGGGAGGCTCAGGGCGTGGAGAGGCCTCTGTGCTGCTCCCTCTGCTCAAACCCTTCAGGTTTTGGGGCTGCTCTGCCTCTCCCTGGGGGAATTGGGGTTCCCAGGGCTGAGTCCTGCTGCAGCCAGAGTGACCACGAGAGCCCACAGACCTCGGAGTGGCTGCAAAATGTTTCCTTCTTGAGCAGAGGATTGGGCACACGATGGCTTTGGCAGTGGGAAGGCTTTCCTGGGACCTGTGGGGACCCTGCGGGCTCTGTGCTCACCCCCAGCCCCCTGCAGCCCACCCTGCCCATGAAATCCTGTTTGCCAGCACAAGTTCATTGGAACATGAACAATCTCAGTGTTTGTTTGCTCCTCTGCTCGTGCTGCACAAACCCACCCTCGCTGTTCCCCTCAGGAAAAACCAATTAAAAGAGGAGGAAGAGAAACCCAGACCGTTTTCCCGAGGCCACAGAATTTCTCAGATACCATTTCAAGGTGTTTATTGCAGCCTTTCATCCCCCTCCTGGCTGTTGGGGCTGCATTCCCTGCCTGGCAACAGATGGGATTCCAATTTATTTTTAGCAGTGTGTTTGCTTTGGTTGAACCCTCCAACACCACCCTGGTTTAAGGCCATGGAGCCCCTCGGGGCTGGCAGGGTGGGAGTTGAGCAGAGCAGCTCCTGGGGTGGGACCAGCCCAGTTTTGGGTGTTTGTTCCCATCCTGGGCTGCTCAGAACCTGCACTGCCACTGAAACGTTAATTTAATTTCACTGGAGGGCCCTCAGTGAGGCTGCAGGAGGGTTCTCAGCCTGACTTCTCCATCAGTGCCACAGAAGTCACAGAAATGCCCCAGACAGCCCCAAAACAGGCACAATCACCCCTGAGTGCACAGTCCCTGCACAGGATTCAGCTCTTTGCTAAAAACACCCTCTCAGGCACAGGGAGCTGCTTCAGATCCCTCCTTCTGCGCCTCCCCACAAATGGATTTCAATAATTAAGTGTAATGGAGGAGCTCTGATTGGATTCCTCACTCAGAGGGTTAATTGAGTATTCCTAAATAAGTTACAAAATGTGTTCCTTTGGACCCAGCTCCTTTTGCTTTATCCAAACTAAAATACACTGCTCTCCAGAGAGTTCTTTTTTGAGAATTGACTGGAGATAATTATTTCAGATAATTAAGATCACTGAGCAAAGTAATTTAATTTTCTTCCCTGCCTGTCCCTCCCTCCAAGAAATGTAAATGTCTGTGGAGCAGCAGATCAATAAAAGAACCTTTCCAAAGGTTAACTTGGCCAAGGGTGTTCTTGAGCTGGGAGAGGCCAGCGTGGAGTGAACCCCAGCAGAGATGTTTGGAAAAGCACTGAGATTTCCAATTAAATGATTCCCCCACCAAGACTGGTTTCTGAGTTTGTTTTTGGATTTGTGCGTTTCAAGTTTTCGGGGGTTTTTTTGTTTGTTTGTTTTTGGGGGGTTTTTGTTTGTTTTTTTATTTCAATTATTATTCATGTTGACCAAGGGCAGAGCGGGGACAAGGAGCTGAAGCTCTGTGGCCCCAGGATTTTATTGAAATCTGCTCTGGGCAGACCCAGCAGGGGAGGGAGATGCAGCTGATGAGGAAAGGTGAATTGTGCTCAGATCAGGAATTCCCTGCAGCAAACCTCTGGCAAAGCTGTGCTGGGACAGCAGCACAGAAATGGAACTGGGGGCTTGTGGAGGACTGGATAAGCTGCGTGAGAAAATGGATTTCAGGCTTTACTTTCCTTTTCTGTCTGGTTTTCTGCCTTTTTACCTTCTCTGAAGCCTGGCACGGAGAGCAGGGGTGCTTAGGGGACCTGGCCCCCCAGTGCCCCGGGTGTTTGTGCAGGGAATTGGCGACATTTGCACAAAAACATCTTTTCTGTGCCCTTGTCCTGTAACCGCGGCTCTCCCTTCCAGGGGAGAAAGTGCCCAGCCTCTCACCCCAGAGAAACAAAACCAGCCCTGCTGAGCCTTAAGCAGCTTTTGGGATTTCAGCTTGAGCCAGGGCTGAGCCCTGGGCTGTGCCCTGAGCCCGGAGCTGCTCCCAGCTGGGCCAGGCCTGCCTGAGCTGGGGCTGCAGGGCAGGAACCTCGGGGCTGCAGGGACCCTGCTGGGGAGTGGGACTGAGGGCTGGGTACAACATCCTGGGTACTGGGTAATAGATACTAAATATTAAATACTAGATACTAAATGCTAAATACTGTGTACTAAACACTGGATACTGGGTACCAAATACTGGGTACTAGATACTAAATATCAAATACTGGATACTAAATACTGAATTCTAGATACTAAATATCAAATACTGGATACTAAATACTGAATTCTAGATACTAAATATCAAATACTAGATACTAAATATTAAATACTAGGTACTAAATATTAAATACTAGCTACACAATGCTAAATACTGGATTCTAAAAACTACTAGATACTAAATATTAAATATGAGATACTAAATGCTAAATACTGGATACCAAATACTGAATACTAGATACCAAATGCTAGATAACAGATACTAAATACTAAATACTGGATATACTAGATACTAATTACTAGATACCAAATCCTGGATGCTAGATGCTAAATACTAGATACTAAATACTACATGCCAAATACTATATAACAGATACTAAATACTAAATAGTGAATACCAAACCATGGGGTCAGTGTCCATGGGAAAGCCCCCCAAACCAATCCTCCTTTCAGCTCCAGGAGGGCAGCATCCCTGGGCAGCATCCCTGTCCCTGTGCTTTCCTGGCCCTCTTTGTGTGCCCACGCTCCCCTGGCAGTGCCCCCCAGGCCCCTGGCAGTGTGCCCAGGTTCCCCTGGCACCCTGAGGTTCTGGGGAGCAGCACTCAGGGTGAGTGGGGGGCTCTGGGGGCGGGCAGGGCTCCCTGAGTGCCTGCAGGGTGTGGGAGCCCTGCCTGCTCCCACAGCACCACCTGGGAGCTGCCCTGAGCTGAACCTGGGGCACTTCAGCCCGAACCCACCGGCTAATGGCTGCACGCTCGTATGAAAGCTTCCCGTGGCGTGTTCATTATGGTTTGTGTTCTACAGGGGCCACTCACCCACAGCACAAACACTTCAAGCCTGCCAGAGCTGCTTTGAAGCTGCTGGGGAGGTGAGCACCAGAGTTCTGCCGGCTTAATTAGAACAAGAGGTTACAGGGATGCTAATGCCTGATCTTGCAGGGCTGACAGGAGGGATTAAAGGTGCTGCAATCAGGTGCCTGTGAAGCGGAGGGTTCTGGATGCTGGGGGGTTTTTCTGAGCTCACATTCATGGATTGTGGCTCCCCTTTCTGGCTGAGGGAGCTCCTGGTGCTGGGCTGTGCCTGGGACAGGGCTGGGAACAGCCAGCAGGGTCTGGATCCCCAGGAGGGTCTGGATCTCCAGGAATTCAGGTGCTCTGGACCTCCCAGGAATTCAGGTGCTCTGGACCTCCAGGAATTCAGGTGCTCTGGATCTCCCAGGAATTCAGGTGCTCTGGATCCCCAGGAATTCAGGTGCTCTGGATCTCCCAGGAATTCAGGTGCTCTGGATCCCCAGGAATTCAGGTGCTCTGGACCTCCAGGAATTCAGGTGCTCTGGATCCCCAGGAATTCAGGTGCTCTGGATCCCCAGGAATTCAGGTGCTCTGGATCCCCAGGAATTCAGGTGCTCTGGATCCCCAGGAATTCAGTGCTCTGGATCTCCCAGGAATTGGTGCTGGGCCTTCCAGGCTGTGACAAGTTACACTCAACCTGTCTCAAGGTGGTGAAAATCTTGCAGCAATTAATTAACTTATTGTATTCCTGATGTTGGCTGTGCCTCCCTGGCACCCAGAGGATCTCAGCTCTTTGATCTGGGGGTGATTTATTGCACAATTACACATCCCCACACCATCACTCATGCTGGGAAGAGGTGCTGTGATCTCATCAGGCTGGGCAAACGTGACACGGGAGGACTTTTATCAAGTGGAGAGGGGCTGATGGATGGAGGAGCCAGGGAAGTATTGATTGGAGCCAATATTTTATTTTCTACATTGATATTGTGCAGACAGTGGCAGACAGAGACCCTGCACGGCCCTGGTGCTCCCTCCATGATGAGGAATTACCCTCCTGAGCAGTTCTGTGCAGTGAGGGATGGTGCTCTGGGACCTTCAGTGACTTCCCAGGGAAATGTTTGTTCTTTAATTATGGAAAGAAAGAGGCAGAACACGCCATTGTATTTCTCGTGCCATCAGAAACAGCGTGAGGGGAATGCTCTGGGGATGTGGGGCTCCCTGTGAGTGCTGCTGGGCTTTGGGATGCCCAGGAGCTGCTCAGGTGTTCTTGGGGTGGCTGTGGGACTGTTGGGGTCCCTGTTGGGGTGGGTCCCTGGGGCTGGGGTGTCTCTCCAGGAACACCAAATCTCAGGAGCCGCTGCGGGCTCCTCCAGGGGCTCCAAAGGCAGCAGTGGCTGGGGCCAGCCATGTGTGGATGAACGTCCCTGCAGCTCTGGGCTGTGGAAGGTGGTATCAGGAGAGATTTTAGTCTTGGTTTAGTCCTGGTGTCCCTCCTGACTCGGATCCAGAGCACCATTCCAGGGTTTGGGTTCTCCTCTCATGTCAAGGTGGTTCCTGTGAGTTCGCCTTGCTGGGTGTGCCTGATGTGCTCCCCTGCTCTCTGTTCTGCTGAGTTTAAATAAATCCTGCATTTATTACCCAGAGTTTTGCCCATATCCATCAGGGCCAGATGGTGATTGTGGTTCCCAAATTGCCATCCTCCTTTTCTCCCCACCAAAAACAGGAAGGGGGGGATTGAACTTGGACTAAAACTCTTTGGTTCTTGGTGGCTCAGAAGTCATCAGGAGACACCCAGGAATGAGACAGAGCCCCTGGCTTGTGCTGATTCATGATGAGGTGAAGAACCTGCAGGATTTGGGGTTGGTTGGGCTTTGTGCAAGGTCCAAACAGGGAAGATTTTCACCGGAGTTTCTGCACCAGACGATGGGGGTGAGTTTGAACTGTTAAATAAAAATCGAGGGCGGTTTTCTCGCAGCCCCGGTCCATCTGTCCGTCCTGCAGAAGTATGCTGTCCGGCCCAGGGGCGCTGTATTCTCGCCGCTCCCCACTGGAGGTCACTGGAACATTGGTTACCATTGTCCCCCAGAACAAAGGAGCTGCCAAAGTGACGTTGGGCGAAATTAATGTTTGAAATTTGCGGAGATTTTTATCAGTTTCACGTATGAGAATAAATCTCCAAATTGCTCATAATCCCTGTGCGTAATGGGTATTTTATAAACACTTCTTATGCCCCGAGGAAACATCAGCAGAGGCTTTATTTTACAGAAGTATGACTCAACTGCCAGGAATTTTGAGCAAAGCTCCTCTAATGGGTTCTCTGTGCCCCAGCTCTCTTTGTCATACCCTGATGGATGTGTCAGAAGTTCTAAAACACACCTGAAGCCACTCTGTGGTTACCAGCAGGAAACCTGAAAGCTGCCATCACCATCAGGGCATTCATCCTGTTTGTGGTGTTAGAAATGCTGGGGAGAGGAGGAGCAGCTCGAGCTTTGCAAAGCTTATTTATTATTATTACTATAATATATAATATATAATATATAATATATAATATATAATATATAATATATAATATATAATATATAATATATTATATATTATATATTATATATTATATATTATATATTATATATTATATATTATATATTATATATTATTTTTCTTTCTCCCCCTGCCCTGGTGCAGGCAGTGTCCCTGCCCACCCAGAATTTTGGGAATCCTGCTCAGATCCATCCCTGCTGTCTCAGAACCCTGGCAGGAGCAGCCTCGGTGCTGGAGCAGGAGCAGCTGATGAAGGAACAGGAGCTAATTATCAGCAATGAGAAAAGTTTGGCAACTCGTCACAGCCTCATCAGTGCAAACCAAAGCTGCTTCCCAACCCGTCTATCAAAGTGCAGTTGCTGTTAATGATAGACTGAATAATAATTAGTATTAACTGAAAGGATCCCTTTCTATTTCCCAGTGATATTTCAAGGCGAGCAGCAGACTCCTGGCTTTGGGTGAGATCCAGCTCCAATATAGCTCTGGGATTTACATCGCAGGCTGTAGATGGAAAGCGAATCTGTGGAATTTGTCAGCCTGTGGCAAACCCGGTGCCATGTGCTGGGAGTGATTCCTGGGGCTGCACCCGGAGCTCAGACAGAGCCTGGGCCCGTGGGAGCAGCTGGGGAATTCCATGGCAGGCGTGGGTGGTGCTGGGAATGGGCTCCCACAGCCTGGGTCCCCGTGGAGCAGGGCTGAGATCATGTCCAGGGAGCAGGAGCAGGGCTCAGACACGTCCAGGGAGCAGGAGCAGGGCTGAAATCATGTCCAGGGAGCAGGAGCAGGGCTCAGACACATCCCCATGGAGCAGGATCCTGCAGGAGCAGGGCTCAGACACATCCATGGAGCAGGAGCAGGGCTCAGACACATCCATGGAGCAGGATCCTGCAGGAGCAGGGCTCAGACACATCCATGGAGCAGGAGCAGGGCTCAGACACATCCATGGAGCAGGAGCAGGGCTCAGACACATCCAGGGAGCAGGAGCAGGGCTCAGACACATCCCCATGGAGCAGGATCCTGCAGGAGCAGGGCTCAGACACATCCCCACAGCCAGGATCCTGCAGGAACAGGGCTCAGATACATCCCCATGGAGCAGGATCCTGCAGCAGCAGGGCTCAGACACATCCATGGAGCAGGATCCTGCAGGAGCAGGGCTCAGACACATCCATGGAGCAGGAGCAGGGCTCAGACACATCCATGGAGCAGGATCCTGCAGGAGCAGGGCTCAGACACATCCATGGAGCAGGAGCAGGGCTCAGACACATCCATGGAGCAGGATCCTGCAGGAGCAGGGCTCAGACACATCCATGGAGCAGGAGCAGGGCTCAGGCACATCCAGGGAGCAGGAGCAGGGCTCAGGCACATCCAGGGAGCAGGATCCTGCAGCAGCAGGGCTCAGACACATCCCCACAGCCAGGATCCTGCAGCAGCAGGGCACTAAAGGGATGAGAACCTCCTTGGCTGGGAACTCTCCATGCTGGCGACATGCAGGATGTGTGTCAGCATTGAGGTTTGAATGTTCCCACAGGGCAGGAGGTGCTGTCTGTGCTCTCACAGGGCAGGAGACGCTCTCTCTGTGCCCAACAGCTGCTCTCTCTGGTGCTCAGCCCTGCAGGTGACAGTGCTGCCCTCCCTGCAAGCTTTGGGGACAAGGGAGGTGGTTTGCTGTGAGCTGCCAACGCCAGCATTATCCCAAAACGTGCCCCAAAGCAGCCCCGGATTTGCAGGAGGTTTGAAACCCCCGGTGGGGTGTGCAGGTGTCTGGGGCAGCCTGCAGAGCAGCCTGGCCTGGCTCACAGCACAGCTCCTGCTCCGTTTCAGAGCTCATCCTTAAATGTTTGCTCCAAAGCCCTGGAGCCCCAAGAAAAGAAGATGCAAATAACTTGACTCTTTTCCCATGGAAGCAATTAAGGAACTGTGTTAATAAGAAATGAAGTTGTTTGTAAATTTTAATGGTTTAAAAGATGCCCCAGGGAAATCACAGACAAATAGGAGCTGTTTGGTGCAGACCCTTTCCAGCCAAGCTCCACCTCCGTGGTGGATGTGATCAATTAAAAATTAGCAGGAGAAAATGACACATTCTTTTTCATTTCATGCCTTTGGCCAGGAGCATTTTCTAACACAATGATTTGGGCTAGGAGGGGAGTGTGGCCTTGTTTCCTCCCCATTTCATCCCAAAATAGCTCCAAAGGGAAAAAAAAAACCAAACAAAAAACAACCAAGGAAGCAACCACTACCAAACCCCAAAGGCAGCCCCATGAAAATGTCTGAATATATGGGGTTTTTAAATTCTGTGACTCAAAGCCCATCCCATCAGTCTGAGGCCCAAGCCCAGCTCTCTGGGCTGGTGTTTGGGGCAGGAATTGCTGCCAGGGCTGTTTTGGGGCAATGAGAGCTGCCCAGGGCTGTTTTGGGGTTGCTTTGGGGCAATAACAGCTGGCTGGGGCTGGTTTGGGCCAGGAATTGCTGCCTAGGGCTGGTTTGGGGCAGGGATTGGAGCAGGGATTGCTGCTTTGGGGCTGCTTTAGGGCAGGGATTTCTGCCCAAGGCTGTTTTGGGGCTGTTTTGGGGCAATAAGAGCTGTCCAGGGCGAGTTTGGGGCTGTTTTGGGGCTGTTTTAGAGCAGGAATTGCTGCCCAGGGCTGCTTTGGGGCAGTGACCCGGCACACCAGGGTGGCACTGAGGGGTGCCCAGGGGTCCCCAGGATTCCGTGGCTGCCCCAGGAGCCCGGGCTGAGCCGAGCTGAGCCGAGCCGAGCATCCCCACTCTGCCGCGCAGCCCCTCCTGTGATCAGCAGAATTTGTTTCCCCCCGGATCCCTGTCGGGCTGCTGGACCAGACCCCGAAGTGTGGGGGGCTCCACAAAGGCCTCCTCTGCACACTAAAGAGCCCGAGCTGTCACTGCAGCCAGTCTGGGAGTCACACCGGCGCTGGGAGCGTCCTTAGGGATCCCGGGCTCATTGGGGCTCTGTGACTGAGCAGGAGCAAGCGCCGGGAGGGGAGCTGAGCTCTCCCCAGCCCCGTCGAGGCTCATTTCCCTCCCTCCATCCCCAGCACTCGCAATCCCTCGATAATAAATGCAGCTCACATAGGAAATACCCCCCGGACTGATTTCTCTCCACTGCAAGAAGTGATTTAAAAGAAGACGAAAAAAGACATTGAATGTGTTCATTATTGATAATCTTAAAGATTTACTGCAGGCTTTCAGAAAAGCTGCTGCCTTAAAGCAAACTGCTTTTATCTCCTTTTTGTTTGCTTAGTTGCCTTTTGTGGGTTTTGTGTCTTTTCCTTGGGTAGCTCGTGTAGGTAGGAGCTTGAATTATTCTCCCTTTTGCTGAGGGGGAGTTTGGCAGCCCCTGGAGCAGGGGAAGCTCTGTGGGAGCTGCAGGAGGGGTCCCGGGCTGGCACAGGGCTGTGCGGGTGCAGCACCCTGCTCTGGGGCCGTGCCCACTGAGAACAGCAGGGCCGCCCCTTCTGGGGGAGATCTGGGGGCAGCTCCGTGCCCAGAGCCCTGCGCAGAGCTGGGACCCCACCCGTGGGCACTGGGGCTCTTAGGAGCAGCACGAAATAGAAATTAATGGTAAATATTTAGCGAACGCGCAAAAAGGCCCCACTTGGAGCAGGTTTCTCCAGGATTCTCCAGCAATTGCAGCTGTTTCCAGTCTCTGCCTCCTGAGCCTGGGCTCTGCTCTGCTCCCCTGGCTTGGGGTCAAAGCGTTCTGCATCCCTGCTGGAGGAGCCAGGGGGCTGCATTGGGGTGGGATCAGGTCACAGGGCCCAGGTGGGGGGCAAGGAGCTCCAGCTGGGGCTGTGCAGAGCTCATGGAGCATTTCAGAGCCATCAGGCCTGGCCTGGAATCCCAGAGTGGGTGGGTTGGATGTGACAGATCCTTTCACCCCAGCCCTGCCATGGCAGGGACACCTTCCCTGCCCAAGGATACCATCACTGACCCATATATTATTATATTATATTATATTATATTATATTATATTATATTATATTATATTATATTAATTATATTATATTATATTTATTATATTTATTATATTTATTATATTATATATTATTATATATTATTATATTATATTATATTATATTATATTATATTATATTATATTATATTATATTATATTATATTATATTATATTATATTATATTATATTATATTATATTCCTAGGTTCCCTGGACAGAAAGCACCAGACCCCAGGGTGTTCTCTGATCACAGGCATCACAAACCCCTCCCCTGCTCACACAGCAAAGCCACGTGCCCCAGCCCCGATGGTTTAACAGCATCATACTTCACCAATCAGAATAATTAAAATAACTAAAATTATTTTTAAATATTCATCGAGTCCAGATTCCGTGTTTGGCTTTCTTGGTCAATTTGGTTCTTGCTAATCTGGGGGAAGGAAAGAATGTTCTCTAGTGCTTAATTTGCATTAAAAACACTATAATTTGTAAGTAAATTGGAAAGCTTTTAAGTGAAGAGGGAACATCAGTGACTTGACAGTCAAAGCTCCCCTTTGTTTTTCAAGCACAATGTTCCAGAAAGATGCTCTTCCTTTCTTGGAATTACATGGCAGCAGAATGAAGCCTTGTAATTGTTCATTAATCCACGGTCATTAGCAGACCCGGGCAAGGAGGCACCGGGACTGGAAACCAAAGCAGGCACTGCTGCACCAGGAATTCTGAATTTCTCAAGTTGCTGAGGGGGGGAACGGGCAGCAGAGCTGGGGCTGGGAGGGCAGGGCTGCTGCTGCCTCTGCCCGAGGCGTTCCAAGCTCTCCCTGCGCTGAGCTGAGCCTTTCCCTGCGGGTTCTCCCTCCCCAGACGGAGCCTTCCCCTCCCCGGGGAGCTGAGGAGGGCCAGGGGGGCACTGAGAGCCCAGGGTGAGTGCAAAGGATGGAAAGGGGGCACTGAGAGCCCAGAGGGGTGCCAAGGATGGAAAGGGGGCACTGAGAGCCCAGAGGGGGTGCAAAGGATGGAAAGGGGGCACTGAGAGCCCAGAGGGGTGCCAAGGATGGAAAGGGGGCACTGAGAGCCCAGAGGGGGTGCAAAGGATGGAAAGGGGGCACTGAGAGCCCAGAGGGGTGCCAAGGATGGAAAGGGGGCACTGAGAGCCCAGAGGGGTGCCAAGGATGGAAAGGGGGCACTGAGAGCCCAGAGGGGGTGCCAAGGATGGAAAGGGGGCACTGAGAGCCCAGAGGGGGTGCAAAGGATGGAAAGGGGGCACTGAGGCTCTAAAGGATGGAAAGGAGGCACTGAGAGCCCAGGCTGACTCTAAAGAATGTAGAGAGGGCACTGAGAGCCCAGGCTGGCTCTAAAGGATGCACAGAGGGCACTGAGGCTCTAAAGGATGCAAAGATCTATCCCCAACAGGGCCCTTTCCTCATCTGGCACAAGGAACGCAGCTGAACTGCTTTGGTTTGCAAGAGATGCCCAAGGAGCCAGGCTCCACTTCTCTCCCTTTTTTGGAGCATCTGATTGTGTGGATATTCCTTTAAACCCCCTTCTCTCTCTTGTATTTAAGATGTTGCTTTCTTTGTTGCTTCCACCTCTTTATTTAGGAGGAGGAGGAGGGGAGAGGAGGGAAAAAGGCAGCAGAGGAGCTGATTTCAATGCAAATCTATTGTTCATAATTGCAGTTTTAAAATCTTCTCAACCTTCAGCTGAACAATGATAAAAGAATAATGGCTGTGAATTATTAGCTGTTCCACTTACCTTCAAAATAGTTCTTACACTGTTGTGATACTTGGCTATATTTATTACTGTACTTCTTTTCCTTTTGTAATGAGCTTGTGCTTCCTGTGGCCTTAATTTTCTTTTTGGACCTCTGCTCATTCTGCATCTGTATTTTTGTTAGGGATGTACAGGGCTAAAATCAATTAAAAAATCCCTTCCATGCTTCCAGAGTAATTAGATCATTTCCGCAGTACTCTGTTTCCAGGCCTGCCTGGTTGAGGTAACAAATACTGAGATAAAAATGGAGCAAGGCAGTGAAATTGGAGAGTTTTTATTGCTCTGCTGGAGGTGTCTGCACACACGTGGGCTCAGTCCTGAGCTGAGAAGTTCCTCGTGTCTGAAATCCAAATTCCTGCCAGTTGTGGCTGAACAGCGAGCACAGAGAGCAGCTGGGCTGGGGGCAATGTTTTATTTTATCCCCTTTGTGCAGCATTTCACCCCCTTTGTGCAGCATTTCACCCCCTTCATTCCGTGTTTCCTGCACAGAAATGGCCCCAGGTATGGGATGAAGGGAATCCATCCCCAGATCCTCACCTTATGTATGCAAATGCCTGAGTCTGGAAAAACTCTCAATGCAGAGGGAATTCTTCATCTTTATTTGATTTCTTTCTTCTTTTTTTTTTTTTTTTTTTTTTTTTTTTTTTGGAAGCGTTTTGAGATTTAAAGGCAGCTATGAAAAGCTCTCAGGAGGAAAAGGAGAGATTTGAATTGCAGTAAATAATAAGAGAGAGAGCTGAGGCTCCTAAATCTGCCTAAAGCCCCCAGTTCCCAGGCTTTGCTGCCCCAGGCTGGCTGTTGGAGGTGTCGAACACCTTTCCCTGCAGCGACGGAAGGGATGGCTGTGTGGGTGGGCTGTGGGGATGGATCTGCCTGCCCCTGTCCAAAGGGACAATTGATCTCCCTGGTTCCTGGGGGTCCTGCAGAGGGTTCGGATGGGCAGGGGAAAGGGCTGAGTGCTGGGGGATTGATGGTGCCAGCCAGGCCCCACATCCCATCCTGCTGATTCCCTGAGCTTGTGGCAGTGTGGGACCCTGAGGGGCTGCTGGCTCTGAGCAGGGGTCACTGGGATGGTTTATAAAACCCCTTGGCCAGGAGTTTTCTCCTGAGAAGCCTCAGAAAAGAAATATAAACAATAATGATCTGATTGCTTGGAATGTGCTCACCAACATTGATTGGTTCCATGTGAATTGTTGTTAATTAATGACCAATCCCAGTCCAGCTGTGTCAGACTCTGGTCAGTCATGGGTTTTTACTATTCATTCCTTTCCAGCCTTCTGATGTCTCCTTTCTCTGTCTTTAGTATAGTTTTAATATAGAATAGAATAGAATAGAATAGAATAGAATAGAATAGAATAGAATAGAATAGAATAGAATAGAATAGAATAGAATAGAATAGAATATCTCAGCCTTCTGAGAACTTGGAGTCAATTCTCATCTCTCAGCTCGTCCTGGGGACCCAACAACAGCACAACAAGCAGGGAGTGCCAGCTCTGGGTCCTGGTACAGAGACACCTGAGAGCAGAACAGGCACACTGAGAGAATTCAGTAACGTGGGGTGATTCTGAGAGAATTCAGTCACACAAGGTGATTCCCTCTGGGTGTGCTAAAGAAACCTGGAGCTGCTCCATGTAAACCATGGAATTATGGCTCAGGATTTTCGGTGCTGCCTGGTGTAGAAATGATCTGTGTCTGGGGTGGGAATTATCCCTTTCCTCCCCTAAAAAAGCCATTGTGGGTTTCCTTCTGGAAGCACAGCAGCAGGGGAGAGCAGAGGCTTCCCAACGTTCTTGAGAATGCCACTGAGGACAGAGCTATGTCATTAATGATCGTTAGCGGCACTAATAACTCGAGAGGGGCATTAATTAAGGACAGAGTTAATGACAGGCAGGTGGAAGGAGCTCTCTGAGCACTCTCAGCACTCCCAAAGGAGCAGGAGCAGTCTCATCCCCATCCCCAGGGCAGCACAGACTGCCCAGGGATGACCAGGGCTGAATTCACCCCTGGCTGCAGCAGGATCCTCTCCTGAGCCCCGTGCTCGGCTTTTCTCCTGACTGAACCCCAAATAAACCAGCCTGGGATGGGCTTGGCCTGGCAGAGGAGGAAAATCCCAGCTCAGCCCCCGGGAACCCCTGCTCCTCTGCTGGCACCTGCTACCCACGAGCATCCCTGCATCCTGAGGACAAACACGGACCTGTCGCGCTGTGATTGCTGTTCCTCGGCTCCTGAGCAGTGTTAGAACCTATTGCTTGTGACAATGCACCTCAATTAGCTCTGAAAATCAGCACTACACGCTCTGTGCAGCCCGAGGATGGGGTGGGTTCCTCGGAGGACTGAGCTGCTCGATTTCAGCTTAAGGATGATGTTTCTCCACCAGGGAGTCACCAGTCACAATAATTACATTGCTGTCTTCTCATAATATGATTTATTTAGATGTTGCCGTATGAATTAATTCTCTCTAATTGCTGCTCTTCTCACTGTAAATCAAGGTTTCTTGCTTTCTGGAGAGTAGTGAACATGATCCTACACTGAAGTAATTAGTCCAATTAGAAAGGAAAGCAGATGTGGAAAACCAATTACTTTCAGGAATATGTCTGCTCCTCTGTAGCCCAAACGCTGTTCAATCAAAATGGAACAGCAGTTTAATAAAACATTGTTTTATTCATAAACTCCATCCAGCGGTGAGACTCCACCTGCTCCTCTGGAGGAGCCACTTTGGAGCAGCTTTGAGGCCGGGGAGCTTCCTCAGAGCTGCTCCTGCTGCACGAGCTCCAGGGAGAGAACAAAGTGGTCAGCACAGGATTGCACCCTGATCCAGGTCATCGGGAGCTGCTGTTACAAAGGGAAGGCAGAGGAGGAATTGTTGTGAGCTCTGTGTGAGCACAGCAGGGACTGCTCCGATTACAGCAGCAGCAAGGTTCCCCCGGTCCCTGCTGCCCAGAGGAGCTGTTAAATCACAGTTTGTGCCCAGCCTGCAGAGCTGCGAGCAGCTCCCTGTGTCCCACTGAGCAGGGGCAGCCTGCAGGGACGGAGCCAGGCAGCTCTGCAGAGCTTTGTTCTGGCAGATTTCACAGGCCAGGAGAGGTTCTGTGCTCCCCTGTGCCTGTCCTGGTCTGGGGACAGGGTTTGGTACCAGAGGATGCTCTGTGTTAGCAGAGAGAGGGAATCCAGCCCCAAGTGTGCTCTCTGTAATTAACTCTGCACTGATGATGATGATGGTGAGGGGTTTGGTACCTGAGGATGCTCTCTGTTACTAGAGAGAGGGAATCCAGCCCCAAGTGTGCTCTCTGTAATCAACTCTGCAGTGATGATGATGATGGTGAGGAGGCTGTGCCAGCCCCTGGGCACACACAGCTCCTGTGTCACCAAACCACGGCCCAGAGGCCTTCTGGGGTTTGTTTTCTGACTTCTTCATTAAAATACCTGCAGAGGAGCTTTGCACTGGAGATTCACCCATCTATTTTCCTCTATCTGCTGCATGGAAGACAAGTGTTCTCATAATTGGGCCATTAAAGGAGGTGTTGAAATGTTACTAATTGTCAAAGGCAATTAAGTATGGCAACATGTCACAGGTAAATTAACGAGGCTCCAGGTGTTTCCAGCAAATTGCAGTTCTGTGGGCGCGAAACACTTCCAGTCTTCTCTGCTGCTTGTCTTGGAGTTTTGGCGTGCTCTGCTTTGGGGTTTGGCATTCACTAAAAGGCTCCTTTTGGTGTTGAAAAGTGAGGGAGAACACTCAGAGCTCCTGCAGCCACTTCTGATGGCGGGCAGGGATCCCCAGGGACACCTGCAGTGACCCCACAGTGCCACTGAGGATCTGAGGGTTTGAACCCCAAACTGAAGCCCGTGGGTTTGCTCCTTGTTCTGCTGCCATCCCCACCCACAGCTCCACATCTGGGGTGCCCCATCCCCACCCAGAGCTCCCACACTTGCTCTGCTCCCCATTCCCACCCACAGCTCCCCCATTTGGGGTGCCCTGCAGCTGTGGCAGCGCTGCCACCCCGCTGGCACCGTGCCCTCCCTGCGTCCCTGCGGGATGCTCGCAGAGGGTGGCACTGTCACCAGGCTGTCATTAGCCAGCCTTTGTTCCCGTTCTGCTCCCAGGCACGGCCTGGGATTGTGTGCATGTGCACAGCCTGGTGCAGGGAGGGTGGAACCCTAATTGTATATTATTAAAATATTATGATTTTCCCCCCCCTTTCCAAGCTGTGGCACCTCCCCACGCCTGGTGCAGCTGGCTCCGACTGGCACTTGCAAGGTTGTCCTCCAGGTGCTGCATCAGAAATCTTTTGACACAGTGTCAGTAATTAAGTGTACAATTAGGAGAATGTCTGCAATTAAGTTCAATCAGTCAGTCAATCAAATCTACATTTGTAAAGGGTTTCTAAAGGGCCTCTCATCCAAACCTCCCCTCTGCTTCTGAGCTGGGCTAAGTTAACACCAGGCAAGGCAGCGTTTATGTGGAGCAGCTCGAGGGGCTGGGAGCTCTATAGTGAAATGCTGTTCGAGGCCTGGCTGGCTCCTCAATCAAAACTGCTTTAAGTGAGGCACTGAGGCACAACACGGAGATGTAACCATTCAAAAACCTGAACACTCGTGCCTTTTCCAGCAGCGTGTCTGCCTGGGCTTAGCAGTGTCATTCCTCACCTTGTTTCCTCTGGGGAATACTCAGGAAGGACAGATTTTCTGCTGGAATCAGCCAGCCTGGTTTTGTGCTGTTTCAGGCATCCCTCAGCTCCTGACAGTTCAGGTTTTCCCAGGAGGCTGCAGAGGGTGAGCACTCGCTGATGTTGTGCTGCTGTTCCCAGTCAGTGAACCTGGAGTGGGAACTGCCCTGCTCGGGGTTATTTGGGTCATTGTTTGGGTTATTATTTGTGTTGTTCTTTGTGTTATTATCTATGTTATTATTTATATGTTATTATTTGTGTGATTATTTGTGTGATTCTTTTCCTCCAAGAGATCAGGGGTACCCGTGCCTGAAGGCCTTCATGCACCTCAGCACACACATCCCCCAAGGAAAGGTGCCCCAAATCCAGCCCTGTCTGGGATTCTCCCTCACCGAGCTGCAGCGGCAGAAGCTGTTCAGGGTTTGGTGTCACCAAGTGCAGCAGGAGAGGGCCCTGGGGGTGAGGGTGATCTGTCCTGTGCTCAGCCTGAAACAGCTGAGTTCTCCCTCAACTTCCATCTTATTTACATTCATTTTATTACTAAATAAACGGGTCTAAAATATTAATGGAGTTTTTACAGGTTCTGAGGGTGGTGTGGATTTGGAGGGAAGCAGGCACAGCTGGGGATTCCGTAGGGAGAGATTTTTGAGGGAATGCACTGGTGCAAGTGCACTGAGGCAGGAGAGGGCGCTGGGGTGAGGTGCCCCAGGAGAGGGCACTGGGGATGGACGAGGTGCCCCAGGAGCAGCAGGAGAGGGCACTGAGGATGAGCTGCCCAGGACAGAGCACTGGGGATGGATGAGCTGCCCCAGGACAGGGCACTGGGGATGGATGAGCTGCCCCAGGAGCTCCCCAGTGCTGGAGCAGACCCTGCTGCTGGCACTTGCTGGCTGCTGGGCCCTGCTGTCACTGCTGTCCCCCAGAGGAGCCTTCCCCTGTCTGAAGTGCCAGATCTGTATCACCAGCTGCTCTCCAAGGCCTGGCAACGCTCAGTCTCAGACTGCAGACATTGCTCCAAAGAGTGACTGCAGGGTTTTTCCTGTCTCTGGTGCTACATCAGTGTGAGCAGCAAGCCGTGGCTGCTTTGATAACGAGCTTGCATTTACACAGCACCTGTCAGCTTGAAGGGAGCTCTGCTAAGTCAGCCCCAGCTGACAGAGCCCTGTCCAGGCTCTGCACGGCTCTGCCAGCCTGGCTGCTGCCTCATTACGTGCCTTGCCTCACTGGATGGAAAACTGTTACCCAAAGTGTCCTTCACACAGGGAAAAAGAACAAATGGATGAGTAATATGTGCCTTGTGGTGCTGTGAATGTCCCCAGCATGTCTTTAATACCCAGATTTATTTGTGTCCTCATGCCCTGGCCTCTCCTGCCCTGCAGAGGGAGGCTGGAGAGCTCAGGGGAGGAAGGAAGGCAAAAATGCTCCAATGGATCTTCAGCAGAAGCGCAGAACTCTGCCCTCCACACCTGGGGCAAGGCAGGACCCCTTGTTTTATTGATTTTAGTTGGTAAATACACAAAGCTGTGTGTTTGTCATCCACTTGTGCTTGACATGTGAGACTTACCCTGGTGCACTTGGATTCCTTGTTTTGCTGGAACAACAAAGGAAAAAACCTTCAAATTGTTCCCAGTGTCCTTGTCACCCACCACCAGAGCTGCAAAGAGTGGCTTGCTGAGCTCCCAGAGGTTCTGAGGGAAAGCCCTTCAGGAAAAGGAGGTGTTAAGGGCTGGGTTGGATTCTCCGAGCAGCCTGGGATGGTGGAACCTTGAAGATCCCTTCCAAACCAAACCATTCTATGAAAAGCTGCCAGGACTGGTTCTGGTGCTGATGAATTTCAAGAGATGAAGGACGAGATGGACAAGAAAGCACAGAAAGCTGCACCAGGGCAGGGCCGGCCAGAGCCCCATCTGCAAACCTCCTGTGCTCTGGGCTGCAGCTGGAACGGTTTGGTTTGAGCTCGAGGGTGAGCTCAGCACTGAGCAGGACAACCTGGTTTGTGAGATATTCAACCAGGAGTGGCTCTGGGAATAAACACCAGAGACTGGCACTGCTGAGAGGAGAGCTCAGCACCAGGGCAGGGGGAGATGGTGGCTGTGGCTTTGCTCCCTCCTGTGCTCTGTTCTTGTAGGAAAAACCATCAGCAAGAGGCTCCTGAATGCTTTTCCAAACAGAGAGAAGGGGCAGGTAGCTGAGAAATAATACAGGACAATAAATTCCTGAAATCTGCTACTAACTCTACCAAGGCGAATAATACATCCTGATGGGAGCGAGACGTTATTTGGTTTTTTGTTTTAAATTTGCCAAATTTCATTTCTTTTTGCATTTGTCTCAGGGAGGTGAGGACTTTGAAAAGGCAATTACAAGTGGTGAATGATTAGCGTTAGATGTGACACATTTATGCATCAAATATGTTTAACTGCATTAACCTTCAAGGAATTTACACTGACACCTTGAAAGATCTATCCTGTGCTCAGCCTGAAAAATCTGAGTTCTCCCTCAACTTCCATCTTATTTACATTAATTTTATTACTAAATAAATGGGTCTAAAATATTAATGGAGTTTTTACAGGTTCTGAGGGTGGTGTGGCAGGGGATTTGGAGGGAAGGAGGCACGGCTGGGATTCTGTAGGGAGGGATTTTTGAGGGAATGCACTGGTGCAAGTGCACTGAAGCAAGGTTCATTTCTGGTTTCTTCCCTGGCTGTCCCATCCTGGCAGGAAGATGACTGAAGGGATGAGGTTACAGAGCTCATTTATCCACTTTAGGGTTTAATTTCCTGCTAATAAGGTATTTAAACCTTCCAGAAAGCAGCTTGTGGTCTTTGTAGACTTTTAATCTTTACATATGATGCAGAAAGGAAGTACATGCTGGCAGAGGGTGCTTACTGCGGATTTTCAGGAGGTACTCGGGTCACTGCAGAGCTCCTCGTGCTGCTCCTCTCTGTTTGCAGTGTGGTCTCTGCTGGTGTACCCCCATTTCCAGTGGTGCCCCCCTCTGCAGGGCAGCAGCTCCTCGGTGCTGGCTCAGCTCCATGCCTCTTGTGCTTCACTCCACTGAAATCTGGTTAGCTACGAGACAGACTCCGGTGGAATGAAGGACAACAGAACCCATGGATGTCCTTCCTCACTGCCCTGGAGACAGACTCTGGTGGGATGAAGGCCAACAGAACCCATGGATGTCCTTCCTCGCTGCCCTGGAGACAGACTCTGGTGGGATGAAGGCCAACAGAACCCATGGATGTCCTTCCTCGCTGCCCTCGGAGCACGGGCAGGGTTTGGGGTGCTTGGGGGTGTTAGGGAGGCCTGGCTGGTCAGGTGTGTGTGGAGGTGTGCGCTCGGAGCTTGGAGGGGTTCTCTGGGCTGAAATCCTCCTTTTCCTTCCCCCCACACATCCCTGGTGCTCACCTCTGTAATTTAGCCTGGAGCACAGCAGCCACTTTGGCCACTTTGTCCCGTTCCTTGTGGGAGCAGCTGGCCCCGGGATGTGGCACATATTACTCATGTTCTCCATCTACTGAGGGCCCTCCAGCCACCAGGAGCTGGCAAATTAAAAACCAAAACCAGGAGCTCCTGCAAATTAACTGCTCAAGGCGGTGCTGTTGTCTTTCATGGTTTTACAAGGGAGGTGCGACCAGATGATGGCCAGGGTCCCTTCGGCCTTAAACCCTGAATTTACAAACCCAAGGAATGCCTGGAGGTGATCTGCCTCAAGTGCTGGAGCTTTTTAAAGACCTCTGGCCATCATGGGAGTGAGTTAAGGTACTGCTTCCCTTTAGCCCAGATAGGGGAGAGGTAATCCCATTAATTTGGGAAGCCCCGACAAAGCAGGGAACTCAACCCTGTCCCAGCCAGGCTGCCCCTGTCTCTTCTGGGAGATGGGTCCTGGATTTTATGGGACTTCCCTGGGGCACCATCAAGTTTTGAATAGTTAAAAATGCTCTAAAAGGTGTGCAGCCTCTTCCTGAGAGCTTCCCATCTGTGAAAGACACAAAAATAATGAACATTAAGGCTATTAGGAATATTCCCTCATCAAAGTCCAACCCATCCCTTCATCTGTGCAGTGAAGATATTTCTGAGATTCCTGCAAAGGAATCTGATTATAGATTAAATATTTTACCTTATATATAGATAAAATTAATAAATAAGAATATAATGCATATTCTTAGCATTGCATTTTGCTTCTCCTCTAAAGAACCACAATCACCAAAACAAATCTACATCAAAACACACAAATTCCATGAATGAAATGGAAATTCTCCACATCCCAACAAGGAATTGCAAACGGTGTTTCCAGTTTGGGTGGCTTTGCCAAATGAAGCTCCCAGCTCCTCCCTCCTGGGAACCCCGGGGCTCTCAGGAGGGTCCAGCTCTCACTTTTGGCAGGTCTCCCACGCTCTTGGAGAACTTCAGATTTCCAATTTTAATTGGCTTACACTTCCCAGCTTGGGAAAAGAGAGGTTAGGGCGCAAAACTTGCCTTGAAGGCGAACTGCAACGTTTGCGTGCACTTGAATTTAAAAAAAAAAAAACAAAACCACCCAAAACCCCAGCCCACAAACCCCAGCGCGGAGGTGCTGATGAAAGATTTAGCAGAACAAATAGTTCGGGGTGTTTCTCTCTCGCTGTTAAAGGCAGAGCTCGGAGCCTCTCCCCGGCTGTGTCAGGACTTGTCGGGAGCTTTGGGTAAGCCCTGAGAAAGGGTGGCCTCGGCAGGAACCCATCAACCGAAATTCCTCCGTGCAATCCTGCCCGCTTTGAAACGCCTTTTATCGGGCAAGTTGGGACGGGCTCGCCCCTCAATGCCTCTGCTGAGCTGCGGGGCATTAACCCCTGGGAGCCCGGCAGGCACCGAGCCCAGCTGCAGCCTCCCTCGGGAGCAGCTCACATCGTTAAATCAAAGTGCTCATCAGCGGAATCGCACATCAAATCAATGCTAATAAAAACCCGAAATACCAGCCCCACCTCCAACGGCTCCCCTCACTCCTGAGCAGCCAATTTAAAGTGTGGGGAGTTGGGGTTTTTAAATTTTAATGAGATACCCCTTGATTTTTGCTTTTTGCTGGGGAGAAGTGTTGGGGGTCAGGCTGCAGCTTCACCTGAACAGCAGCAAAGGTCTGGTGCATCCTCACAAGGGCAAACCTTCAGCTAAAGGTCAGCTAAAATTGTGCTGGACTTGCCTGAACTTTAACGTGAGCAAACATTTCTGTGTTCCTTTGTCTGTGGGGGAGCCAAGGCAGATGCTCTGAGCATTGAAAGGGCTCTGCCTTCTCCCCAGGGATGGCAAACTCTGCAAACTCAGTGCCATGCCCTGTGTGCTCTGAGAAGTGCCAGGAGCTCCCCATCCTGAGAGAAAATACAAAATAAATTCTGTCCCTGGGTAGGGGCTCAGCTCTGACCCCCTGAATTCCAGAGTCAGCCCTTCACAGCCCCATCCAGGTGTGGTGCCCAACAAGAGCCTTTGGGCTGCTCCTGCTCATTCAGGGGTTCCATTATTTCCCTGCCTTTATCAGACATTATCCTCTCACTTCCCCAAATGTTTTCCTTGCAATTGGCTGCTATTTCTTTCAAAAGGGAAATTTCTCTTGGTTTTTGAGGAAGTTTTACCCCATAAGAATCAGTTACATTTGAAATTGGCTTTACCCCTTGCATTGCACGTGGAGAGGAACCTGATTGCTCAGCAGCACTGAGGTCCAAGCTTCTGATTCTCTCTTGGAAAGTGAGAGAAGCCTTTGGACACTTTTGCTGGAACTCAACAGCCAACACAAACAAGAAATCCACAGCAAGGGGCAGGGGCAGCCTGAGCCCCCAGTCCCTCTGATCCCAGAGACCAGGAGGGAGCTCACCCAAAGTAAGCATCAGCATCCCATAGCACCACATCACAATGACTTTGGACCTCAAAGACCTTGGCAAACTCAAACTAAAGCAGAATAAAATCATCTCCATAAGGCAAGCTACCAAGTGTGACCACTTTCCAAATGTTTCACTTCTTAGGATACCAA
This sequence comes from Ammospiza caudacuta, assembly GCF_027887145.1. Classification (NCBI taxonomy): domain Eukaryota; kingdom Metazoa; phylum Chordata; class Aves; order Passeriformes; family Passerellidae; genus Ammospiza; species Ammospiza caudacuta. The sequence goes on along the minus strand of NC_080616.1, from coordinate 7,990,874 downwards.
TGGATAGGGAACAATTTTAAGTGATTTACATAGAAAATCAGGAGAAGAGCCAACCGATTGAAAAGAAGTTAAATCCTTACAAATGGTGGCCTGGACAGCAGCTCAGGTCTGGTATTTGTCGCACCAGTGCAAGTCCAGAGCAACTGCACAGTTGTGATTGAACCTGAGCGTTCTCAAACGGCAGCAGCCTCCACATTCCCGCTGCTTTGGGAACGTCTCCTCATGTACCATCAACTGCAGCTTTCAATACCTGTACTAGGACTTAAAACATCCCAGGAACTGCTTAGGAAGGTCCCGCTTTTCCTTTCAGAAACCACATCCTGGCCTCTGCTGCCCCACAGCCAAGGGCAGCTCCTTGGTGTTTGTAGGGAACGAGCTGCCGCCTGCCACAGGAGCGGGTTAATTAGGGCAGCTCGTTAGCGCAACCTGCGCCTGCGTCCCCCAGGTGTCCCCATCCCTGCCCAGGTGGTCCCCGGGCACGCCCCTGGCCCAGGTGTCCCCGAGCCCTCCGGACACTGGAGGGTCGCTCACTCACCTGGCTCTGCCGAGCACGTCCCAGTCCCGTCCCGCGGCCGCTGAACTCCAGCCAAAGCAACAAAACCAGGTTGGGGACACGGGGGACCGAGCTGGGGGCTCGGGCTGTGCTTAGAGCAGACCCCGGGGGCGGGGGCCCGGCACAGCGCGGTCCCATCCCGGCCCCCGCCGGGCCCGCAGGTGCGGCTTTATCCCCGCGCTCACCTGCGGCCGCAGCCAATGGAGCTGCGGGCTCCTCCCTGCCCGGCCCGGCCCGCCCCGCGCTCCAAAACCTCCCGAACGGCCCCAAAACTCGCCAGCCTGCCCTGCTGCTCCTCATCCTGCGCTCCCGGGGCTTGGTATAAACCCAAATGTTAATCCAAAGTGTAGGAGAGCGTTTTCAATATGTCCACTTTAATTCTTGCCCCATCAGTTGCCTTTTTAAAGTCACCTCTCCATACAAGAAATATTTCATCTTACTTTTCCAAAGCTGTTAAAGAAATGGGAGATGTGTTGGCTCTTGAGTGCCCCGTGAGTGGTGAGATAGGGACTGTGATGTAACCGCTGTAAACTCATCATTCAGGTGGCAGAGCCGGCCTTTGGGGTATAAACCTGTGAAGAATTCCGAGAGGAGAACTCTGGGAAATGCAGGGATGCTCCGTCCAAGGGCCTCCATGCACTGGTTTTCATTTCCATTCTAAAGGAATCCCATTCGTAGTGGGACTCTGTGTGTTCTGTGACTCTCTGGAGCCTTCCTTTCCTTGCCCCTTTATCTCTGCCCTGCTTTGGCAGGGGGTGCCCGCTCCTGGCTGGCACTGGGGCTGCCCTGCAGGGTGGGCACAGCTCTGCAGGGTGGGCACAGCAGGGTTTCCTGCCAGGCTCGAGGTGCCCATGCCTTGCATTTAGCCAAAACATCCTGGGAGGCAGAGCTCTGGGTCCTCTGGGTCTGCTCATCTGCACAAAGGGAAATATTCCAGCTGGTTTGCCCTTCCAGAGGAGGAGGGTGGAAATAACTAAATAACAAAAAAAATAAACCTCACTGTTCGTTTTGTTTTCTTTCTGTAGTGCTAACAATGTACTCCCGTTCTTCCACACTGCTTTCCACTGCACACAAATGGTGATTTTCCTTTTGTTTATTGGGTAAATTGGAGTTTCCAAAGCCAGGCTGCTTTAGCAGTGACACAGGTCACAAGGTTTGCTGCTCTAATTTGGGCTGTACTGACTTGCCCTGAGCAGCAGTTTCCAGCACAAGTGCCCACAGTCAGGAATGAAAATCTCTGATTTTTGCCCACATGTTTCAAGCACAGAGGTGAGCACATCACTCTATAAATGTGGCTCCTGCAGTACCTTCAGAGAAAAGGAAGTCAGTGTTTTTCATGTGACAAATAAGAACTGAAGGTTATCAGTGTTCATTGCCTGCTTTTATTTTCTCAGGGCTCTGTGAAACCAAGAGCCAAACCTGCCACAATTTTCACTCTGCACAGTTTGAAGCCGACACTGTTGTTCTTTCAGATACAAATCGGTCATTTTATTTGTTTTATCTCCTACTGGAAAATAACAAATACCTTTAAAGTTTACAGCTGCTGCTGTCAAGGACAGACAGGGAGGGACTGGCTGGGGCACGGGGAGCTGCAGGAATGTCCTGTTGTTCCATAATACCCAATTATGTCAACTACCCCTTCCTTTAAACTTTCAACACGTCCCCGTTAGGTGGGAAGAGCTGCCAGCACATCACGAAAGCGCTGCTGCACAGCCTAGCCCTGCTGATGGAAACGTGTCAGGGGATGGAGGCTCTGCCCCGCAGGCTCTGCAGGCACATTCCACCCCTCGGCTCCCGAGGAGCAAACCTGTGTGGTCTTGAAGCTTTGTCAGCTCTGACCTCTAAATTTGTTCCATAAATGGGATCAATTTACAGGGTCTGGAGGGCTGAGACATCAAACACGGCCCAGGGAAGCTCAGGGCCACGTCTCCTGCAACTGCCCACTGTAAATCCAGTCCACAAGCAGCTGGAGAAGAACCTCTCGGGGTTTTTCACTTTTGCCTCAAAAGTTTATGGCTGTGAAAATGTATTTATAAAACAGCTGCTGCCTGGGAGTGAAGGCTGGACAGAGTCCCAGAGTGTGCATTGCTGCTGTGCCCATGCCAGAGAGGGGCACCACGGAGCCCTGCTTTGATTTCCCTGCTTTCCCTGGCCGTGCTCAGCCCTTGCTGCCCCCTCCCTGGGCACTGCCCCCTCTCCCACAGGCACGAAAGGCAGAGCAGCCCCTGGGGCCGTTCTGAATGGAGCCAGAGCCGCTGTTTGATCCCGGAGCATCCCCTGCCTCCTGCCCTGCTCCTGGGCTGGGGCTGCAGCCCGGCCAGGGGCTGCGGGAGCAGAGCAATTCCCAGCCAGTCCCTCCCCTCTGCTGCTCCTCTCTCTGCTCTCACCCAGCTTTTCTGGGAACAGCAAGAAACACGTGCTGCAAAATTAACATTTCGAGCTTTGGAATCTTTTTGTCCAAGTGGTGGAGTCCCCATCTCTGGAATTGTTCTAAAGGTGTGGATGTGGCTCTCAAGGACATGGACTAGTGCTGGTGCTGGGCTGATGTTGGACTTCTGCTCTTAATGGTCTTTTTCAGCCTTAACAATGCCATGACTCGCTGTGTGATTCACCAGCCAAATGCCGAGGTGATAAACCAGGGAGGAGAAGGCAGCACAGCCTTTGAGCGTAGCTAAAATGGGCTCTTCTCATTCAGTGACTGCAAAAACAACAGCCCCCAAGCAGCGCTGGTGTGAGGCAGGTTTGTGGTGGAGATAAAATGATTATTTTTTCCTTGGAACAACAGAAAAAGTGAATAAATTGGAGCGTTCAGGCCGTGCCAAGCCCGGGGCTGGTGCAGGTGGCAGGACGCAGTTGTGCTGCTCAAGTGAGCAAATCTGGAGCTGGAGCTCCTTGGGAAGACAATGAGGAGCCCCGGTGCCAACTCCTCCTCCCTGGGAGGATGGAGAATTCCTGTCCCAGCAGCGGGGCTGGGCAGAGCCCCTGCCCGGGCTCTGCAGGGCTCCCCAGGAGGAGGAGATTCAGCAGCTGCTGCCCCAGCTCTGCTCAGCCCTTCCAGAGGGGCTGGCACGGGGAAAGGCCTTAAACAACCTTCAAAGGAAATAATTAGAGATTGATTTATACCTTAATTGTACAGCAGCATCCCAAGGCTCTGGAGGGAGCCAGGCCTGCTCTGCCTTTGAAGATCAGACAGAGTGGCTGTGTTTTAATTACTGGAGGGTTACCTGTGCTTTCTGTGTCTGCGAGAGGTCAAGAACTGAGATTTGCAGTAATTCCTGGATTTCTGCAGTGGAACAGAACTTTAGGGGACGATTTCCCCCACCACAGGGTCACTGATCAGACCAACAACCCTAACAGAGTGTTTGGCTGGGCAGCTCATTGCTGTCAGGGAGTTTTACCTGTAAACTCTGTCTAAACCTGATTAACAAAGATATTTGTGCAGAGATGCATCCTCCAGACCCACCTGCTGCAGACATCGGGCACAATCAGCTCTGCAGCCCCGGTCAGGGCAGGATTAACCCCTCGCTGTGCCCACCCTCGGCTCTGGAGCTGCCTGTGGTGGTGAGGAGGCAGAATGAATCACCCTGCTGACAAAACTAATGCAACAGCCATTTAAAAATAAACCTTTTAAGCTGATGTATGTGGTCTAAAGCCACCAGAGCATTGCTAAGGAGTGTATTTTTCAGTTTAATGTTTGCAAAAGGAAAAAAAAAAAAAGCAAGAAAAAAGTCTCAGCATCTGCTCTCACAGAGAATGAACTTTTAAGCAAAGGAGATGAAATTTCTGATTCCTCAGTGAATTTTAATGCCCTGAAAGAAACATTTTGCATTGCTTTAGCATGCAGATCACTGGATGTCTCTGCCTCTGTGCACAGCTGGGTTTTAGGAGCCCTGTTTGCCTTGTCCTGGGCTGGAATTTTGCCTCCCATGCTCCCAAGCAAAGGAAAAACCTGATGGCAGAAGTTCAGGGCTGAGGAGGGAACACATAAGGCAGCTGATACAAGTGAGTCACAGGCACAGATAAACGTCTGCAGAGATCTCTGTTATTTATACTGCAGAAATATACGGGGAAATTAAATTACACAGCAACTCTTTCCTGAAAATGTGGCGGTAACGTTCCTCCCTCTGCTCTGGAGTTCAAAACAATGCTAAAAAATTACGTTCTGCAATTGCAGGCATTTTAAAGAGCCTGAAAACTCTGCAGGTGGTGGGATAACTTGTTTTCCAAGGAATCTGTGGGCCCCAGCCTTGGATCTTCTTCCCTGGTGAAGCACAGACGTGGCGGAGGGCAAGCTTTGCTCTGCCCCCTGCACTGGGGGGTTTGCCAGCCTTTAGTGACAGATTCCCTGACTGGAGGGAAATGTTCCTCCCTCAGCCTTCAGGAAAGCAGCACTGGACAGAGCAGGGTGGTTCTGTACTCATGCCAGCCTGGGCATTTTGGGAGAACTTCGGGTTTCTTGTGAAATGTTGAGTGTGGCTGCCCTGGGGTTGTGCAATCGCTGCTCCTTGGTGTGTGTGTGTGATCCCAAAAACACCAGAGAGCTCCTGGCTCCCTCTTCATAGCGCTGCAAGTGCTGACAAAGCTGAGTTTCAAAATGTAGCAGTGCAAAACTTGGGCTTAATTTGTATCCTTGGCTTCTGGAGGCTTTTTCATCCCTTTCTGGCCTTTCTTGAATCCACTTCCTGATAAGCAGTGGGGATTTGTTTTTTCATGACATGATTTATCTTGTGATGAGTGAAGCTGAAAATACTGAGAGGTTCGTTTTCTGTTTTGGGGGCCCAGAGACCTGGGACAGTGAAAGGTAAGGGGCTGGGATGAGATGCGATTTGAGGTGCTCCCACCCCAAACCACTCTGTGATTCCATAACCCAGGTTCTGGTCCAGCCCAGCCCCTCCCTGCCCTCCCTGCCCCGTGCCCGTGATGCCCATCCCGGGATGCCTGCACTGCCTGCCCAGCCTGCGGTGCCCATCCCGGGATGCCAGCCCTCCCTGCCCGTGCCCGCGGTGCCCATCCGGGATGCCCGCACTGCCTGCCCAGCCTGCGGTGCCCATCCGGGATGCCAGCCCTCCCTGCCCGTGCCCGTGCCCGCGGTGCCCATCCGGGATGCCCGCACTGCCTGCCCAGCCTGCGGTGCCCATCCCGGGATGCCAGCCCTCCCTGCCCGTGCCCGTGCCCGCGGTGCCCATCCGGGATGCCCGCACTGCCTGCCCAGCCTGCGGTGCCCATCCGGGATGCCAGCCCTCCCTGCCCGTGCCCGTGCCCGCGGTGCCCATCCGGGATGCCAGCCCTCCCTGCCCAGCCTGCGGGGTTGCTCGGAGCCGTGCCGGGGCTCAGCGCCTTTCCCGCGGGCTGCGGAGCTGTTCCGGCACGCCCCGGGCTCCGCGGGGCTCTGTCACCTCATTCCTGGCCTTTGTGCTGGGCTCGGAGCGCCGGGAGCAGCCCCAGCCCTTCCCTGCCCGGCAAGCAGCAACACGCCGGCTTATCTGAGCAGCAATTCCAGCCGGGGCCGGACCCGCCTTTGGGAACGCTCCCTACCCCAGCTCCTGCCGCTCGGGGCTGCCTCGACTTGTTGGGGATGCTCTCGAGGCTGGCAGAGCCTCCGTGAGCTCCCCTGCCCGCAGTGCCCGCTCACGGCCGCAGAAAAGAGCTTCGGCTGCGAGGGGAGCCTGCCTGGGCTCGGCCGGTGCCGCCTTCCTGCAAAGCTGGGGCCGTCCAGACTCTGCCCTGCGTGTCAAATATTTGTGTGCGTGCACCTTGGTTGTGGTGGGATGTGTTAAAGTAACACCCACGGCCTTTTAAATGGGGTTTAGAGAAATAATTTGTAATTTGAGGCTCCATTCCTCTGGCCAAGTGAGCACTGGCTGAGTTCAGGGATGTGCACGGGGCAGCTGTGTGACACAGTCTGGAATCTGAAGCTTTGAAGGGAACAACCCATAATTTCTGTTTCTGTGTCTGTAAGTGACACCTCCAAAGGCAAAATCCCCTTCTCTGGGGGACCTTTGAAGCTGCCAAGTCAAAGAGAGGCCCCATGTGCTGCACCCCACCTGGAGCATCCCACCTGGAGAGGAGGAGGAGGTGAAGCCCAGCCTCTCCTCTCCTCTCCTCTCCTCTCCTCTCCTCTCCTCTCCTCTCCTCTCCTCTCCTCTCCTCTCCTCTCCTCTCCTCTCCTCTCCTCTCCTCTCCTCTCCTCTCCTCTCCTCTCCTCTCCTCTCCTCTCCTCTCCTCTCCTCTCCTCTCCTCTCCTCTCCTCTCCTCTCCTCTCCTCTCCTCTCCTCTCCTCTCCAGGACAGTGCCAACCGCAGGAGCTCAGGCCACACCTCGGGGATATGAAAATGCAGGGCTGTGAGTGCTGTGCAGATGCTGGGCTGCTCCCACCTGCCAGCAGCACCAGAGGCAGCTGCTGTGCTGGATGTTCTCCTGCATTATTCACTGTGCAGCATCACTCCCAGCCTCTCCTGGCTGAGGTGCCATCTCGGCTCGGATTTTTGATGATGACAACTGTAATGAGATGGAGGAGGAGGAGAGGCAGCTCAATTTTGATTTGGATCCCTCTGCCTCTTTAAAAATTGAAGATTTCTAACTCTCAGCAAAATCCCTGCCACAGGAGACCTTGTTTTACATTCTGGCTTTTTGCAGAGCTGATGTAGTGGGGCTTTCTGCAGAATCCCAGTCTGACATTGTTCTGTTAATGATTGAGTGAGGAGGTGTTTGGTTGCCTTCCCTGATGTTATCTTGTATTTTCATGTTCCGAGAGGGCATTTTTGGATGTGCAAGAAATGAGTGTTAAATATAAACATAGGTGCTACTTTAGGGAACGTGTCTCATTCAGCCAAGACTGAAAGCTGTTTCCCAGTTAGAAAGTAATCTTTTTTTGTTGACTTCAGTTCATGAACAGTGGAAAAGTCTGCACTAACTGCTCTAGAGACGAGTGATTTATCTTGACTTGGATGGGCAGAAAGTGATTTTGCAGACATCTCTCAGTGTTCTCAGAAAAAACCAACCGAGACTCACTCCCCTGTGAGCAGAGCAAAACCCAAACTCCTCCTTTGCCACTGAAAACCAAACCAGACCCAGGGCTGAGTGACCTGGCCCTGTCCTGCCTCTAAGGGTGTCTGTCTGTCCTCCAGGCACTTCTTGGGAAACACCGTTCAGACACAATCTCTGCACTGGGACTGGCAGGGGGCTCAGACCAGTTCGTGCCTGGGGCTCCTTCCAGCCCAAACCATCCTGCACCTCCATCCTGTGACTGTGGCTGGGACAGCATGGGCACAGGTCCCTCCTGGTGCGTGTGTGTGCCAGGGCAGCCTCAGAGCTCCATGTGACACCTCCCTGCCCTGTCTGAGCTCCTTCATCTCATCCATTTTGAGGGAATTATCCCAGATCCCTTCCACAAGGAGGAAGTAGCAAATCAGCCTGGAGCTCTGCAGGGATTTTCACAGCCGCCCTCTGCCTGGGGCTGCTCGTGGCTGAACCTTTGGATCCTGCCATCGATCACCCCAAGGGCAGCACAGGCTGGGGGATGATTGAGGCAGCCTGGGAAGTCTGGTTTTCCTCCTGAGTTCCAGGAGTGGGGAATATTTTAAGGGGTTCACGCTCATTTGTATTTTAAAGCTCCTTACTGTGAAGTGCAAGACCAGGGGCTACGTCTTCAGCTGGCATAAATCTGCCTGGCTGCATGCAGATAAACTGATTTACGCTGGCTGAAGATCTGGCCCTGGATGGAAGAGATGGAAGCAGGTGGATGTAATTTCTCTAAATTTCCACTCAAGCTGCACCCGCCTGGAGCAGCAGGAATTGAACAGCACTTTCCCTAAGAGTGAAAAAGTTATTAACTCCATATTTGTGTTGGTGCTTCACCGCCCTCCCTCGTCTCCATCATCACATGTTGCCATGGGCTGTCTCTGGCAATGACTCTGGCTCCCCAATAAAATTAAAAATCACTTTTGTTTCATATCTTTTTAATCAGACGTGTCCTTTTTAATAAAGGGCTCTGCTCTTTAAGGGGTGATGCGCTGATGAGCAGCAGGCTTCGATGTTATTGCATTTCCCTGATTTGAATTTCTCTTTCTGCATTTCAGCTGTAAAAATAAAGCTAAATCCAGCTCCCCAAAGCCTCTGCACAGGCAGCACAAGCAGAGTTTTGCTGCCTCCCACCTCTGGGGTGAGACTGGTACCCAGTGTCTGTGGGTGTGTGGCCATTGCACACCTTGGTGTAAGAACAGATTTTATTTCTGAATGTCCAGTGCAGGAAAGAGAGGCAGAGTAAAAAAGACAAAGGTGAAACTCCAGGAATTTGCTGAGTGGCAATTTTATTCAAATAATTTATGCAGATTTCCCAAATTGTTCCAAGCTCGAAGAATTAAGCAAACCCAAAATGCCTCTCTATGTTTAGTTTCTCATATTGATTCATTTATTCCTGGGATTGTTTCAAACACAGACCTGAAGTAACTTTATGAGCCAGATTTTTTTTTCTCCCAGAAGTGAACCAGTAAGATAATTAAACCTGAGGAATTCAGGAGGCTTTGGAAGCAGCAGGTTTCTCTCCTGCCCCATGATGGTGTAATTTGGATTTCCGGGGATGACAGTTCCAGGTGGCTGGGGACATTCCCAGAGCCCTGTGGTGTGGATTGCGCTGGGATGGTGTGGGGTGCTCAGCAAACGTTGTGAGGTGCTGGAACCCTTCCCAGATGGGGCTGTGTGCCCCCTGCTCCCCCAGCCCGAGAGGTCTGAGGGATAAAGGCGCCTTTAATTCATCCCAGCGGCTCCGCGTGCGCTGCGGTTTTGGGGTTTTCCAGCACGGAAAGCATAACTGGGGGCTGTGTTTTCAGGCCTGGCAGAGCAAAGGCAATACAGTTGCAGCATTTTTGCATATTTCTGATCCTGAGGCTTTCCTGGGCTGGGTGGTTGCTGCACAAGTCAGAACAGCGCCAGGCTCTGCTCTCCCAAATCCACCCCGGAGCTGCCGGGCTGGGCTGGGGCTCTGGGGCTCTGCAGCTTCTGCCTTCCTGCTGCTGCTGTGCAACGTCCTCACAGAAATCTCTGAGCCCAGGAGTGCAGCAAGGCAAGTTCAGAGCAGAAAACAACCAAAAGTAAGCATCAGTGACTGCAACAGATTTTCTTTTGCTGCTCAGCCTCCTATGGTGAGTCTGCAAGTTCTGTGGGACTGATCCTGGAACAGTATTTGCAGTTAACTCAAACAGATCTGGTGTAGTCAGTGCTGATCTGTGGCACTTTGCAGGGTTTTTCCTCTAAATGCCCATCCTGCACCCAAATCTTCGATCTGAGAAGTTCTCCCAAGTCAGAGCAGCCCTGGCTTTGCAGCATTCACTCCCCCTTTGCTGCAGGCACACAAATGATGCTTTAATAACTGCAGAAGCTGAGCACCAGGCTCTGATGGGACAAAAATGCAGCACAAAAGATAGAAAAGACTCCTACATGGCTTAAACTCACTTACAGAGTGTGGCAATGATTGTGAACCAGCCCTTGCAGTTACAGAGCTCTGAACAAAGACATGTTGGTGTTGTCAGAGGATGAGAGTGTCAGCTTTGCACCCTGAGCAGGGCCAGGGGCATTCTGTGCCTCCTCTTGTCCAGGTTAAAGCTCTGTTGTCCTGTTTAAGCCTCTGTGCACTGGCTGACTGGGCTGGAGCAGATTCAGCAGCTCTCCCTGAACTGAACTGATGGCAGAGCTGGCACTAAATGCTCATTTTAGCACTTTTGGACACAGAATTTTGCCAGATCATCCTTCCAGCCAAGTGCCACCACCTCTGGAGAGTGCCTGTTGGGGAAACAAGGTGTCTTTATCATGGACTAGGGCAAGTAAATGGGAAGAGAAGTTAACGTTACATTTCTGTGCGAGTTTAAGATATTATGGGCATTTGTCTTCTGGATTAGCCCATGGCCTCTCTGTTGTGGCTTTTCATGCTCTTCCTCCCACTGCTTTCCTGCGCTGGAGCCGTCAGTGGAGTCCAGGTGTGTGAGGTTCCCTGGTTGGGGTTCAGAAATTCCTACCCTGGGGTGGAGGGGGAGGGAAGAAGGAGGAGAAGAAACAGAAGAGAAATGAGAAAATCAAGTAGGCTCCAGCACCTGCCATGTAATGATGGGTTCTGCAGATAAGGCTGTTTTAAGGTGCATTCCAGACGTGTGGGTCCTGCCCAGACACAGCACAGAAGAAAAAGGAGACTTAAAACAACAGGCAGCTCCTCCTCCCCCCGTCAGGTGTGCACAGAGGAGCACCAGCCCCAAGGAAACCTCCGTCCCTCCCAGGTTTCCTTACAGCTCCGACCCAAAGCCCCCTTTGAGCACTCAGCCACCCCCAGCCCCTCGGATCAAGTCGGTGCCTGCACTGGGGATAAATCCAGCGCCAACCCAAACAGAGCAGCGCCCAGAGAAGCTGCTGGAAAATGCCCCAAGCCCTTCAGTGATCCTTGTCTTCCTCAGAAAGGGAAATTGCAAACAATCGAGCAGCTCTGCCTGGAACAGGAGAGATTCCCTGCAGGATGAATCGGGCAGGGCGAGGCTTTAATGCTGCCCCACGGGGCAGTTCTGGGAGCCCTGATCCTGTCAGTGCTGGGAGATCCCCGGGGTCCAGATGGGATTGAGGAGTTTGGAGCATGGGGAGAGCAGCAGGAAGGGTCTCCATGTGCTCACCTCACTGGAAATATTCTTTCCCCCCATTGCCTTTATGCTCAAGGGTTCAGAGCCCCAAAGGACACAAGAATGAGGCCTTTGTGTCTTTTTTTGACGTTTTTGGCACTGGAAATGTCCCTCTTGGGGCTGAGCAGAGTGGAGATGGAAAGTTGTGAGGGCACCGGGATTTGCCCCAGCGAAAACCAAAGAGAGAACAATGGGCAATTGTAACGGCATCTCAGGAAAATGCCAGCGTGATAAAAGTGGAATCACCCAGTAAAAATGGGCTGTAAAGCTCCTCAATCCCAGCCTCTCTTGTCAGGCTATTTCTAAGCAAATTTTCTCTCTGTTGCACTGTAAAAATAAAGTGTCAGACACCGAGTTTGGATGCAAATGGGAACATAACTCTGCAAGATGGGAGCTTTATCTGAATCTGAGATGTTTTAGGGGAGTGGTTTCCTTTGGAAAGGCACCTATTTTTAGAAAGTAAGATAGGGACGGATGCTCCTGTCTGAAGGCCCAGCTCCTGTTGGTCTTCAAATGAGGAGAAAAACCCCTTTCTTTTTCCATTAAAAGACAGGCAAGCAGTACTTACCCCTGAAGAGCTTTGCCTCTGCTCATCCCTCTGCATGAAGCCCATTCCCTGAGCCTGTCCTAAGAGGCAGAGCTCCCAAAAGAGGTCTGGGGAAGGTGAGCCAGTGCTCTGAAGGTGCAGCACCTCACACCTTGGCAAACAAGGCTCATCTCCTGCTCCTGCTGTCCTCCAGGACTGGGGGAACCTTCATTTGTCACTGCAGAAAGGACTCTCAATATTTTATGAAAAAAGCATTTCACCATAGGACTTTGGTGACTATCAGCATAATTTAGCCGTGATTTAACGGAACCTTTCATTGACTTTTTAAATTATGCCTCTCCATCACCTACCCTGTGGGTTTCCTTGCTTTTCATCTTGCAAATCCCATTACTTATTAATTTCCCCATAATACATAATAGAGGCAGAAAAGCATATAGCATCCCATTCAGCAGTGATTTACAAGTCTCTTAGTTCTGAAGCAACACAAGAAAAAGCAGACATTTCATGGGTTTCCTCTGTGTGTTTTCTTCAGAAAAACCATATAAAGCCATGGCTACAAACCTGCGGCTTCTTTGGCCATGATCTCATAGCTCCAGCCCTTGCATCTCTGCAGAAGATGCAATCTGGAGGAGATTACAGCAGCACAGTCGGGGCAGAATTAGCAAGGAGATGGTGAGCAAGATTTACCTCCTCCTCATTATGATAATGGATGTAATATCCATGGAAATGCTGATGGGCTTTGCTCAGAGAGGAAGAACTGCAGGCAAAGAGCAAACACACAAACCAGCATTATTTGCCCACATTCCCAATCAGGGTTTTGCTGGCATGTTCATCTTTCTACAGGGGGCCCAGGAGGAACTTTGATTCCCTTGGTGTTTGCAGAAAATGACTTGCACATACCATGAATCAGAGGGGCTCATTTCGGAATGTAGAAACTATTACTCATCCTGCTCTGGCATGAATGAGCATCTGGCAGCATATTCTAAAATTCTGTGAAGACAACAGGAGGCAAAAGGAAAAAAAAACCCGAGCTGAAGTGCACCTCTTGTCAGCTCAGCAGGCAGCAGATGAGAACTGGAAGGAGACAGCACAAAGACAGATCTGCTGAGCTGAGCCTTTATGTGCTTTCAGTTCCTACCCATCCACTCCTTCCAGCTTTTATTTTAGAGCAGGCTGGGGATCCTACAGAACACAGGGAGACAAATTCACCCAGTTAACTCTGCTCCAGGTCAGCCTGGGACATGTCGCTCCAGAGCTCTCCAGGCAGCAGCAGCCGAGGAGGCAGCGCTCAGTTTGGTGCTCTGGGCCCAGGCAGATGGAGCTGGGGAAGCCTGACGTTTATCAGATTGGCTGGTGTGGGCTTAGACCCCTTTGGATCAACAGCAACGTCCCTACTTGTCCTGCCACAACCTGCCCTGCTGCCCCTTGTCTGAGCATCTGCACGTGCCATGGAGCTGCCCTGGGGTTCTGAGGAGATCTGGGGTGTGTGAGGAGCTCTGGGGTTCTGAGGAGATCTGGGGTGTGTGAGGAGCTCTGGGGTTCTGAGGAGATCTGGGGTTCTGAGGAGCTCTGGGGTGTTCAAGCAGCCCCATCTCCCTGTGCTGTGCAGGCTGGCAGGCCATGGCAGCCCTGTGTGTGTTTCCTCTTCTGAGGAGCTGCAGAAATGGGGCCATGACATTCTCCTGTGAGTGTCCCTCACAGTGAGGATGAGGCTGGCAGGCCACAGCTGCCTTGTGAGTGTCCTCTCTCAGAAAAGAGCAGGCTGGCAGGCCATGGCTGCCCTATGTGTGTCCCCCCTCACAGTGAGCAGCAGGCTGGCAGGCCATGGCACTCCCCCATGAGTGTCCCCTCAGAGTTAACAGCAATCTGGCAGGCCATGGCTGCCCTGGAATGTTCCGGGCTGCCGGGGCCTGCCCCACAGGAGCCGCGCAGGCCGCAGGAATCTGCGCAGGCCGCGGCACGCACTGAGCCCCTCCAGGGGCAGGCAGCTGCCTCTGCTGCGCTCACAGTTTATGTGACATTTTTCTCATTATTGTTATTTCTTGCTGGCCTTCTTTTCTCCCTGCTGGTTTTTTTTTGGTTTTTTTTTTTTTTTTATGTTTTTTTTTCCCTGCTGCTTTCTTCCAGCCTGGTCTCTGCCAGGCTCCCTGGGACAGACAAGAGCGCATTGGCAAAACAACCCCAGAGTTGTATTTTCCTCACTCCCTCATCATGGCAAAACCTCCTTTTCCAAGGGAGTTGTTTCCTCCTGTTCTCTTCCCCCAGGTATTCTGGGGAATTGATTTATTGATTTCTCCTCTTCTTTTACAGATGAGATATTCCAGGAACAATCGAACTCATACTGCTTCTGTCAAACTCAATCTAGGATACATTCATCTGGAATATGGCAGGGAAGCAGATCCAGAAATCCTCAGCTGCCTTTCTTATGAGGGAGCTCATAAAGCACAAGGATGATGACAGGCTACTGAAATTTAAGCAACCAAGAACAGGGAAGATATTTTATTCAATAGCTGGAATAAAATTTCATGTCCCACAGATTTCAAGGAGCACAAACTGGGGAGATGAAGGAAGACTGATTTTCTTTTTCCTAAGTAAATGGACAGGTCTGGGGCTGGTTTTTAGGTTGTGTCTGTACTATCAGAGGCGCATCCACATTTCCTCTCCTAGAGCCAGCCAGAAGTGAGACTCCTCCAGCAGCTGGGGTTACAACCCTTCAGCAGGCAGGGCTGGGGCAGCTCTGCTCCTCCTCACTGACACTGGGCTGCTCCAAAGGGCTTTGTGGGACCAGCCTGGGTGTCTGCCTCAGGAGGAGATGAATCACACCTTGCAAGTGCTGATTTCTCTCTCTTATCTCTCAGAGGAGCCTAAGGTGCCTAGTTCAGATCCAGACGTTTACACAGATGAATCACGCCCTCAAGGCCATGGAGAAAAATAATGAAAACCTGCAAGCCTGGGCCCAAATCTCTCGAGTCATCTTGAATAATTCTATTATTTTACTGAATAGAATGATCCAATGTCTTTAAATTGCTTCATGCTTTGCTGGTAGAAAATGAAGATAAATAAATTCTCTCCTGGAACAAACCCTCACGTTACTTTTTCCTGATGCAGCACAGGCAATGGTGTTCCTTTCAGCATGTCCCTTCCTTAGATATCCTCTTTTTCCTAAATAAGCACAGAATTCACCTTGGTGTGCAGCCTCCAGATCTCCTCCTGCCTTCCTTGGAGCAGGAATCTCAGAGATTACCAGATCACAGGCACTTTTAAACCATCTGTGCTTCATTCAACATCTCCAAGGGTGTGGATGTTTCCCAAGCCTTCAGCAGATTCTCCTGTCCTTTGAAATGCTCGTGCTCAAGAGGGAGATTCTTACCCCAGAACTCTCCTCCCTCTGTGATATAATGGTGGAGGTGCACCACCACAGGGAAAGCCTCATTCTCCCAGCAGGTCAGCCTCAGTGTGTTTTAATTCCCCTGGGAATTAAAATCCACAGTGTGGATGTCCCCTTCCTAATTTAATGTGTAGTGGAATCATTTGAAAACAGGGAAAGGAGGGTAGAAAAGGAAAGTATGGAAAATGGGGGTTTGAGAGCGGTCAGGATTGATGCAGCCCTTCCCATTTCCTCCTTGGTTATTTCTTTGCTGGCTCCCTGTAACTGAATCACCCTGGAAATGCCTCCTGATCTCTCCAAACAGGGACCATCCATTTTTTTTAGTGGAGCATTTTGCACAGAAAGTCCAGCTCTGATCGAGTGCTGCGCTGGCTGCCATAACAATAAATTCCCATTACCAGAAGCGAGACGTATTTTTGTATGCATCCCCTTTGCAGAAAGGCATAAACCGAATTTTGACTTCAAAGGAGATATCTTTGTTCAAAATGCAATGCTCAGAAATATTCTGCACTCAATTATTTGCAATTAGAATGAAAAGAGAAACCCCCTTCCCCAAACTGCCTGTAATTACAAACGATCCTTTCATGAAGTATAAATCCAGTCATTAAGGAGTTTCAAAAGTTTTAATTCAGTGGGCAATTAAAAAGAAGAATGTCGGGTGTTGAGACAGAGAGCAATGCCCTGGTGAGCTCGGGGTCCTGAGGTATCAATTGGACTTTTAGCAGGAAGATTTTCCTATTGATCCCGGTGGTTTTACGAGGCAATTCCTCAGCATGGGATCGTTACCAGCCCTTCTCTACTGAGCCACGCTGCCACTGGGGTTGGTAGGAGCAAACTGAGGGTCAGCCTTGGCCTGGCAGCCCCAAAATCTCCTCCCAAAGAGCTGCTGTCACCAGCACAACATCCCCGTGTTTCCACCAGTCAGTCCTTGCCCTTTTCCCAGAAAGTGCATAATCTGAGTGGCGCCTGTAATCCAGGCTCCCTGAGGAATCATTTTCACATTTGGACATATCCTCAGGATGGAGCCAGAATGGAAACCATAGATCTTAATCCTCTCCCCCGGTTTGTGAAGTGGGGAGGAGGGAGGGAGGTTTTGGAACGCTCATATTTTGAAACTGGGACTCAAATTTATTGCCTACATTGCTTAAAGGAGCCTGTTCCTTTCTGGATATTTATTGTCCTTGGTGATGCCTTCGTGTGAGTTCCCTGGCAGCTGCTTCGGGAGGAGGTGCGAGGTGCATCCATAAGGTTCCCAGATTTCTCCCAGCCATGTGATAGGTATTTGTTGTTTGGCTGGTGCTTGGGAAGGCTGCATCCCGTATTCCTGACAATCTGTGCCCTGCATATGCTCCTGGCCATGTGGGGAGGTGCCACCCGAGGGGTGGGCCAGAGAAGGAGCAGAAGTGTGCTCTGAGAGATGGTTTCAGTTGAAAAGACTGAAAATCAAACCCCACCGAGCATCCAGCCGGGACCTGCTCCCTCTGAGAGGAGCGAAGAGGAACCAGCAGCTTCACAATCCTTTCTGGGGTCCTGTGCCACTGTCTGAGGGGGTGATGGACACCAGGGCTGGAAAAAAGCTTGAATGAAAAGAGGGAAAGCAGAGCTCGGGGGAGTTTGCCTTTCAACCACCTGATAGAAACACTTAAGCTGCTTTTGATTTGGTTCAGTCACTGATTGAGTCTGATAAGCCAAATTCAGGGATACGCAGGTGTGTGGCCATGAAGGAGGAGCTGTAATTTTTCTGCCCTGAGATCATCTCCTGCACTTTTCTGCAGGCACAGCACTAAAAAGAGTACTGTTTTTTTTTTTTTTTTTTTTTTTTTTTTTTTGTTTGGGTTTTGTTTTTTAATTATTTGCCATTTCAGTGTCATTCAAGGTCTTATTTTTAGATGCTACTTCAACCAGAAAGAGCCACACAGAATTCCCTTGGTGGTAACTCCCTGTTTTTGCCCGGAGCAGGGAATATCTGAGTGTCTCCAACATGCACAGAGTGTCACCAATTTCCAAATGTGAGGACAGCATTGGCATCTCCTGCAATCCCATTGTCAGGGTACTGAACAATCCAAGTTTCCAGAGCTTCCGATGGAGCTGCCCATTGTTAGAGTATCCCAACATTGGGACACACTCCCTTTCCAGCCTGGGGTGCTCACTGCTGTTTAAAATCTGGATTTTTTTTTTTTTTTTTTTTTGACTCTTTTTTTGGGAAAGCTTCCCTTCAGGTGCTTGACTGATTTGGAGGAAAGAGCCCTAATGGGGCTTTGTTTGAGAAGCTCACGGAAAGCCCTGGATCTTGTGTAGAACCTCTGTCTTTTCCCCATTTCCCTATTTGGCAATGCAGTTTTCCCAGGTTCTCTGCCTTTCCACCCTCCCCCACTGCCTTTCCCCTTCCCGAACACAGGTAACCACACATTTTGATGGAGGTTTAATCTCCTTCCTTCCTTCCTTTGCAAACCCACCTCCTCCCCTGCCCCGGGCGCTCTGTCAACTCAAACGCATCGCAAATCAACCTGACAGGGGAGATCTCCCCTTGAGCAACAGCGCTGGGAGTTTGCTGCTGCTGATCCTCAGATAGGGAGGGTGGGGTGCACTTTCCACATAAAACCCAGTCGCAGCTAAATGGAAGTAAATTTCCATTCCCCATTCCCTTTGTTGCCAGCTGGGGCTGTCAGCTAAGTGGATCCACAAGCCCAGGAGGATGCACAGGACAGGGGACGCAGCCAGGGCAGAGCTGCAGGGACAGTCCTGGTGCTCTTTGTCACCTTCCCTGGCATTTTTCTGGGATGTTGAGCTGAGGAACTGGGGCTACTCCAAACTGTTGAACCCAACTGCGCAGACCAGCCGTTACCTGTGATGGCAAAATGGAATGTGAGAGCGATTCCACTTCAAGACAGTGGGGGAAATGTCCAAGATAACAACCTAAGAAGTTGTGTAATTTTATTTTTTACTCTTTTCTCCGTGTTAGAAGTGTGGGGAAGTCACAAACATGCTGCTGAGTCCTGCCAGAAACACCAGAACCTCTCTTGTTCTGCAGGACCTAAATCAGCAGCTGCACTGACCTGGGACAAAGGGCTTGTCCTCTGTTCACGAAAAAACCTCTAAATCTTATAGGTACAGTATTAGACTGCTGCAAAGGGGAAAGCTAAGAACTGGCCCCAGCTTGTGCTGCTTTTCCAGGGCTTTCCAGGCTGGTGGGAGGAGGCAACTCCTGGATTCTCATGAGAACAGAGCACCAGGAAAATGTGAACGTTGACTGCCTTAGAAGCCTGGCTGTTACCTCCAGCTGGTGAGAGTGATTGCAGAACTATTTGCTAACTCAGCTGAAGTCAGAGAAAGCCCTCTGATTTTGTGTTTGAGCACAAAAAATGGTCTGTTCTTCAAAACAGGGTTTGTTTTTCAGAACGCATCACCAGCAATGCACAGCTTCAGAAGAAATAGCTCCTGTTGGTAGCAACAAGAGTTCAGAGTCAGAAGCAAGAGGGAGAGAGACAGAAAGGGAGAAGAGGCCACTCTGGGTCAGCCTCAGATGATAAACAGCTCGGTGAGAGTCTCTGGACCTGGAACAGCCCGAGCAGGCATTGCCACATCCACTGCTGAGCCCGTGCCTCGGGAGGCTCAGGGACTCCAAGTGCACAACCCCAGGTGCTGCCACTCAGGGTTGAGGAGCTGCTCCATTACCTGCACTCAGCCAGGAGCTGAGCCCTTACCTTGCTTGATTTATTACTTTTATAAAATGCAGAGTCTTTAATGTTCAGTGCTTGGAGCACACTGTAATTTTAGCTGCATTATTACAGTTGTTGACCAATGTATGAATTATCTTCAAAGGCCTGCAGTTCCTCTGAGCAAACTTTCCCATTCCAAAGAGCAAGTCAAAGGAATTCAGGAAGGTCTGTTCTTTCAAGGAAAGACTGTCATGGGTTGAATGTGCAGGAATGTTCTGGAAACACATTCGGCAGGAGCCCTGGAGAAAGCACATGGGTTATTTTCTTTCTCAGAGCTGTGATCAGTACAACCCACAACACATTATTTCAGTGTCTTAGAAAGGAGTTATTAGCCCCAAGATGCTGGAGCGGCAGCTGCTGGGAGAGCATCCAGCAGCACCAGAGCCTTTGCTGAACTCCAGCTCAGTGTGGGCTGAGCTGCAGCCCAGTGCAGGGGTCTGAGCCAGCACAGGGACATTTGTGCTCCTTGTCCCTGCCTGGCCTCCCCTCCAGCACACCTCGCCTCCAGGAAGGGGCACGGGGAAAGCCATTCCCACCAGAATTACATGCATTTAAACTCATTTTTGGAAATTGTCTGGGCACAGCCTCCTGCAGAAATGAGATGGCACAGAACTGATTAAATAATGTTTATGCAAATACAAAAGTTGTCAGGGCGTTGTTTTCTGAGCCTTCAAGATCCAGCTTGTCAGAGGCTCCTGGCTCAGAGTCAGCTTTCCTGAGCTGGGCTGAGCCAGTAGGAGCTTGATTTGGGGTGGGCAATTGCCAGAGCCCTGCAGAACCCTTCCCCAGTGAGGAGAGCATCTCCTTCTGACCTCAGCCCTGCTGCCTCCTCAGGAGGGACATCCTGGTGACATCCTCACCTCACCCCTCACCTGCCCTGCCTGACAGCAGCAGCTGCCCCACGTTGGTGTCACTGCAGCTGGGGCCATCCCAGCTCAGGTTCAGTTCCTGGAGGAGTGTGGGCATTGCTGGGATGAGCAGGGAGTTACTGACAGGTGTTTGCACAGATTCCTGCTTCAGGGGCTTTGGAGTAAATGGGGTGATACCAGGAACAGCTCCCAAAGACATTTCAGTGGATTTCTAACCGGGTGAAAGGTGTTGGGATGAATGTTAGTGGAAACATTAACAAATCCTGCCAGAGCACCTCTGTCACAGCCCAGTGCTTTTCCCATTCCGTGCTCTTTGGTGCATTGTGGGCTGGCAGGCAGGTGACTCCCAGTTCACAAACAGCATGGGAGCCACGGCTGCCATTACTCATCAGGGGAAATATTTGAGCAACTGCTCAGCTCTGAGCATGTATTTGCCTGTGTTTTTGTGGGCCTTTGTCTGATACTCTTTGCAACACGAGCCCGTTTGTGCAAGGGCTCCAGGAGAGGTTCGGGAGCCGCTGGGACTCGTGGGGACACTGGAGCCCACTCCAGGCCTTCACTTGAGCAAATGTTTGCAGATCCTTTCCTGCAGTGTTTGCCCAGCCCTGACCAAGCTTCATTAGCTCAGCAGATTCATTTCCCTGCTCCAGTACCTCTCTGGCCAGCTGGAAGCACGGGATATTTTGGTGTGGTGCTTTCCAGGGGACCCTGGGGAAAGTCAGTCGCTGGCTGATAAGAAACAGAGAGTTTAAAAAGCTCCTGGTGCTGTCTGTGCTGATGAGCCCCTCACAGGGAGGGACTTCTGCTGCTTCTGCCAAGAGCAGCTGGCTCCTTCTGAAATGCAGTTGGAATTTACAGGGCTGAGTCAACTCCTGAAGGTTTATAAGGATTTTATTTTACATCCAATCCATTGCTGGTGGTGTAACAGACCCGGAGTGACATCAGTGTGAGCAGAGAGACACTGGCAATGTCCCAGTGACAAATGGGAGGGTTTGTGGGCAGCTTGGTGGGATGAAAAGCAGCTCCTGCTGCTGAGGGGGTGATTGGGGAGCACCCTGTGGGGCCATAGAGGGAATTGAGCAGCAGAGAGCCCTTCACCTGCACTGCCCAGACATCTGAGTTGGGCATTTCTGGTGCCACCTGAAAAACACAAATCAGAAGTCATCTCCAGAGCTGCTCTTGGCCATTTCTCAGCGGCCTTGCCTCAGGTGGCCACTGGGGAGGCAGAGTGGCCCAGGGCTGGGAGCTGAGCTCACCCCACTGCCCTGGCACAAACCCAGTGCCTGCTGATGCTGGGTCTGGGTTTGCCACGCTGAGGATGAGATCAGAATATTCCTGGTGCCAGAACAGCTCGTGGCACGGGATGGAGTCTGACTGCACCAAGGTTCTGATGATGGGCTCACCCACAAACCCCCAAATGTCCCTTCCAGAGGTGGGTCTCCTGTAAGCCCATTTAGCAGCACAGCAGTGGGATTGCTCTGCTCAATCTTTGTGTGTTTTTACTGCTCTGAGGAGCACTTCTGCGATGCCAGGAGAATTTTATCTCTCCATTTTTCTGTGGAATGAAAAACGTGCATTTCAGGTGAATATTTGAATTAGTTTAGAACTGGATAAATCAGGAAAGTGGAGCATAGTTTGCACTGTCATTTATATTGGGGTTTTTTAAATGAATCATTATGGTTTGGGCCAGCAGTGGAAACAAATCATTCCGGGCTGTGTTATTCTGCGCAGGTTGAACTCCTCAGTGGAATCAGAGCTCAGGATTTAGCTGGGATGGTGCTGAATCTCTGCCTGGATTTGAATCTCCCGTCGTCTCTTCCCACTAAATACCCGGTTCAGGTTGAGGCTTCCGGCTCTGGCCCCCGTGTGCCTCCCCAAATCCCTTTCATCTCCTGGAACCGGGAGCCCGATGGCTCGGGGCGCTTTAATTAAGCGAAATGAAAGGCGATGATTTCCATAAATAGAAGAACTTCCAAGAGCAGCCCCGGGCCCTGCCCGGCCACCCACCCCGAGGTGCCCCAGAACCCACCCGGCACATCTGGGAGCCGAGCGGGGCTTGAACTCCATCCGGCGATGCTGCTGATAAGGAACCGCAGCCCGGAGCCCGCCGGGGCCACGGAGCGGCGGGGATGGAGCCCTGAGCTCCCAAAGCCGGCCCGGGAGCTTCCCCAGCCCCGCTCGGGGATGCTGAGCGGAGACAGACCCCTAGCGGAGCGCCGGGAGCTCCCCAGCCCGGCTCCTGCCGCTCGTCCCCATGCGTTTGTTTGTTTGAAGCGAGGGAAAGCAGCATCTGAGCGCTGATCCTTATCTGCCTGCTGCTTCCCTTTGGTCCTGACTCGCCCCGAGCGGTTCTGGAGCTTGATCGTGGGAACCCTGCGCTGAAATTCGGGGAGATTTTCATAGGAATGCAGATTCCCTCTCTGGAAACCTGATGGAGCTCAGCATTGCCACCGAAATGCGGTTGTGCAAATTCACAGCTTCATCTGTGCTGAGGAAGGGAGGTTAGAAATGGCTTAGAAAGAGAGAAATGGGATCAGCTGGGAGACACCAGAACTGTGGGATAACTCCAGAGGGAGTGCTCTCCAGGAATTGTCCAGCAGGAGGAAACAGGGAAAGCTTCTTGTTCAGTTTGGTTGCCCCTGGTTCTGTCCTATCCAGCACATCTGTCCCCAGAAATGGACACCAGGATCTCTCTAAGTGGAAAAATCCGATTTTCACATCAGCAGCTCCGAAGCCCCAGTGTGGGGTGGGATTTTGGGCAGCCAGCAGAGCCTCCCTGGCTTCCTCCAAGCTGCCAAACGAAACCGTGCCACCTCTGCCACCCGGACCCACCCTGGCTGTCCTTGGCACAGCGGAGTTTGCCCTCAGAGCCCAGGATTCAGAATCCTTTGTTGATGGTGCTGAAGGCAACAACTGAATCTGGCAAGGGTGCTCCCTCCTCGTCGTGCAGAATTCCAGATACTCTCACCCCCGTGCTGTGGGAGGTTTCCTGAGCTGCCATCTGGTCTGAGCAGGGAGAACTCCTGCATCTGGAGGGTGTCTCGGGGAAAGGGAGCAAAGCACGAGTGGGATAAATGGATAAATCAAGCCCAGTGGTGTGCAATCAGGGCTGCAATTAAAGCATCATCATGGCATCAAAATCCTGAACTTAAGACAAAATCAAAGCAGTTGGTAGTACAATTGCAGGACATTTATTTTGTTGCCACTGGTTATTCCTTGGTGCATTTTTCTTCAGTGAATTGAATCACAACTAATTGCACAATAATCACCCAGGCCCCAAGTTCAGATAATGTTGCCTTCCTAATACTTTATAGAAATGCTGAATCCATTAACTATCTTCAAACGAGATTATTTTTTTTAATTAGCAGGATCTTAGCAAGCCATTACAGACACCATTCGTGCTGCCACACGGAACTTTCCTGTTTGCTTAACACTGCAAAGGGAAAATTCTTTTCAATCAATTCCAGAGCTGATAGGGTTTGCAGTTTACTTTCAAAGTCTGAGAAAAAACAGAATTTTCTGACAGGTGAGCAAGCCTGTCTTTGCTCAAATCATCATTTCCTTTCTGGTGTTTTTAGGAGGCTCGAAGTTCCCTCAGAGATACATCTATTGATTTATCTATAGAGATATAGAGATAATCCATATAGATACATCTATTGATTTATCTGTAGAGATCATCTATAGAGGTACATCTATTGATTTATCTATAGAGATACAGAGATACATCTATTGATTTATCTATAGAGATATAGAGATCATCTATAGAGGTACATCTATTGATTTATCTATAGAGATATAGAGATAATCCATATAGATACATCTATTGATTTATCTATAGAGATATAGAGATCATCTATAGAGATACATCTATTGATTTATCTATAGAGGTATAAAGATAATCCAAACAGATAAATCTATTGATGGATCTCAGTGAGCTTTAGGTGCAGGGAGCCCTTTCCAGATCTGCCTTGGCTTTCCCTTGGTGCCTTTGCCCAAGAGCCAGCGTGGCACCAAGCAGCTGGACTTCACTTCCTCCTGACAATCCCCCTTTTCCAGAACTCCTGATGAGCCACACCAGCATTTCCTTCAGGATGTGAGCCCTGCTCTCCCCATCCCACCCCAGGGAGAGAGACTGGAATTTATCTCTATGGCAACTCCAAAGTGCTGCTAAAAACCAGGAATGGGGAGCTGCAGGCAGGGTGGGATCAGTGGATGAGGAATAACCAGAATATCGTGCTGATGGCTGTAGAAGAACGGATTTATAGGTGATGACAACCCTAAAATATCTTTGCGTAATAATGAAAACTTCATTGTCCAGCCCTCTGCCAAAGCGTTGCCATGGGCCTGCTGCGAGTCCCCGGGCAGATCTTTCATTTTGACAGAAGTTCTGGAGTGCAGAGCAGAGCTCTGGTGGAGGGGAGGCTGTGGCTGCCCTGGCTGTCCAGGGGAATGAGGCACCCCTGCTGCCAGGGCTCACCGGGACCTCATCACTGAGAACATCAAAAACCAAGGAGCACAGAAGATTTCCTCCTGTCTGAGCACTGGGGAGAAATTAAGAGACAAAGCTTGAGTGTTTACCCGAGTTTTATTATTTTATTGAAAAGTAATTCATCTTTATTACAGCGAGGCTATTGTGTGTCACATCATTAAGGAAGCGACGCGTGGAGACCCTACAGCTAATTTGGAGGTCCAGCTCTCAGGACACAGAGTTTGTGCACCTGGAGCTGGACAGGCTCCTTCAGGAAGGGAGCACAGGGGATGCTCACAGGGATGATTTAACAGCAAATCTCTTGGCACTGGGGCTTGTGTACACTCAGGTAAATGAGCTTCAGCCAATTTACTTAAAGCTATCCAGGTAAAATGCTTGTGTAAATGACTGAAATTAATGTAATATCACTTAAACTTATGAATATAAATATTAGTACATTAAATATTAACTTTATCCCTACACAGACAGCCTCTGAACGTAAAGCAAATACTTTTTAATCCACTTTGAGAGTGTCCAGGCTGAGAATTTCAGCTCTATTAAACCACAGCAGTGGCAGCAAAGCAAATGCCAGGATAATTCCATTGACTTTCTTCACTTTTATGAAGTTATTCCCATTTCTGACAACGCTGCTTAGAGGCAAAGTTGGACAAGCAGAGGAAGAGCCAGGTGTGTGCTGTGGGGCTGTCAGGACATCCTGGGGGGGTTTGTTGTCACTTCTGTCCCCCAGGAAATGCCAGTGGCACTGGGGATGTGCCTCAGAATCACCCTTGGTGACACAGAGCTGCCAGGAGTGCCCTGCTCAGGCTTTGAGACACAACGATGCCCCACAATGGAACACAAAGGCACTGAAAGGAACAGGCTGCTCCCACTGCCTGCTGAATCAATGGACTGTGAAGAGACTGAGGTGATAAACCCACTGTGCTCAGGGCTAATTTTATGCAATATAATATGTTCATAGGATTAGTCTATTTAAAAATAATTTTAATCAAACTTTTTAAAATGCAAAGCCGTTCTGCACTACTCATTTTCAATATATGCCTTAAAACAGATGAGGGAGGCAGAACCTGATCCTTATTATCCATGCATAATTTAAACAATATCATCAACCCACTATTGATTGCTGACTAATGTGCTTATTAATTAATAGATATCTTTGTGCTAAATACATTTTTCAGAGCTGTTCTGGGACCATTTAATAAGATAAATGGGGAGTTGCAGCACAGCACTTTGTCATTAAACGCTGAAGTTTTATCAGGAAGGCCTGGAAAGCCCTGCCTGGGGTGGCTCCTTGCTGGAACGAGCCACACGATGGCCACATCCCAAAAAGGGAGGTGCAGTGCTGGAGCTGTGGTTCAGATCAGCTTCTGGTGAGAAGGGAGAAGAGCTCTCTCTATTTCCTGAGTTAGCCCAGGGTAAGGAGGGGAGCTGGGTGTGCTGCCGTGGGTTAATGAAATCCCAGATTTACAGACACCACTGAGCAGCCTGTGCAGAGAGGGGATGAGCTGAGCCTGCGGAGGAAACAGCCACCAAACCACCCAAACCCCTCCTGCTGTGGATCCTCTCCTCCCTTCTGCTGCGGATCCTCTCATCCCTTCTGCTCTGCCCCCAGAGCTGCTGGAGTCACTCTGACCCTGCTGTCCCTGCAGGGAGGGGACATCACCCCAGTCTGGAATCTGTCCTGCAGGGAGAGAACATCTCCCTAGTCCGGTTCCCAGCCCAGTTTGCCCCATGCACCCATTCCAGTGCCAATGCCCTGGCCTGGCAGTGCCACCCTGAGCAGCCACAGCCGCATTCCTGATTCCATCCCAGCCCTGCTGCCCTGCCCCTCGCAGCCCCTGCAATCAGCAGAAATCATTCCTGGGGCTTGCACACCGCCGAGGATCAGCCTGTACATATTTAAAATAAATAGATGTGCACATAAAAAAAATTACCCCTATTATTACCCAAGGAGGCAGTGGGAGTACCAGGGGAATGGCTAAAGTAACAAAACTTGACACCGCTGATAATAAAGGAGGGAACTAAAGCAAAGAGATCACCCCAGTCTGCCCCGCTTCCAGTGCTTAATCAAAACTGACTTCTACTACTGCAGCTGCAAAAGAAATGTTTCAGGCCTGCCATTAATTTCCATACAATAACCCTCTAATGGGGGAGTTGCCGGGAGAGGAGGGCGATCAATCTGCTCTAATGACACACCAGAGACTCAGGGAAAATGCAAACTTGGAGCAATTTCATGGCAGGTGCAACCTTGGAAAGTACGGCCATTTTTCTGAGTTAATTTGTTCCCCTGATATGTTTGAAATCCATATTTGTATTTTAAAGGTCTAAAATGCAGGGTGATTAAAAAATATAAGCAGATTTTTGTAAGCTTTTCAAGTGTGGTAGGTGATCCATTAATGCCCCTCCTCGGAGCTAGGACAGCTGGATATCTCCTGTCATGTGCTGCCAAAAAGGAAGGGCATGGGATTGTTTATTGCAGCGTTCCCTTTTTGTCTCCAGCCTTCCCCCTTCCCTCCCCAGCCTGGTGCTCATTTGTCTCCCAGCTGAATTGATCCCTAATACTGTAGGAAGTAATAATAGTAATAATGATGGGAACTGCTGGCAGTAATAGTTATTATTCTGATTATTGTTAGCACTTACAGTGCTCTGTAATGATAATGATTATTATTGCTACAAGTTTTAAAACACATAAATGAATTAACTCAGTTCCTGCTACGCTTTGGGTGCTGGCAGCTCTCACACATCTGAAAATTCCAGCTGCAAATCTGACCAGGAATGAGCATCCTGCCCCACAACAGGCACCGAGGCACAGAGCTCATTTCCCTCTGGGTGTTCTCCTCAGTGAATATTTGGGTGAAAACTGGGGGGAGCAGGGGGTCCAGGCCCCCCAGCACCCCCATCCCTGCAGCCCATTCCTCCCCTCACCTGCTGAAAGCCAATCCCACTCACCCTGATTGCTCCTTTGCCTTTCTCAGCACTTAGGAACTCCAGCCAGGATCTTAAAAGTATTGAATTTTCAAGGGCTGGGAAGTGCAGGGGCTTTGCATGAGAATTGGGATTGCTCTGCTCAGCTGCCTTTGTCCTTCCCCCGTGCCCATCTGCATCCTCCCATTCCTGCCTTTGTCATGGCCCTCTGCGTCAAGGGGAATGTGGGCTTTCTTACATTAAAAAATGCTTTTTTGCATGAGAAATGCTTTTTTACATGAAAACTGCTTTTTTACATTAAAAATGCCTTTTATACTCCAGCTGCATTTACGGGATGCTGTGGCCATTGTTATGCTCTGGTTTAGATCCCATTTTAAATACAACCCTTCCCCACCTGCCCCTGCTCAGGAATTCTGTTCCAGTTACCCCTCAGACTCCTCAGGGGTGAATTTCCTTTGGTTTGCCCAGCTCAGAGATTCTGTTCCAGTTACCCTCCAGACTCTTTGGGGGTGAATCTCCCTTGGTTTGCCCTGCTCCCCTCCTCAGCTCCCCTCAGCATGCTCAAATTGATAAACAAAACCATTGATTGTCTCCATGAGATTGCAGAATTCCCCAAATTCAGCGATGTCTTCTGGAGTTTGGTCTCCAGACGATGCAGTGAAGGTTCTGCTTCACTCCCAGATCAATTTATGGGCTGCAGAGCTGCAGAGCCCACGGGCACCAGGGCACAGCCCCTTCCTCTGTGCTGGGAGCCTTTACCCACCTCCCACAGTATGCCAAACCCTCTCCCTGTCCATCTGAAGGCAAGGACCTGTAAGAGGCAATTCAATTTCACAGGCCATAAACTTACACATCCACTTCTTGCATTTCTCCCCCTTTTGTTTACGAGTTCAGAAAAATCTCTAAGCCTGCAATCCATATATATATGGTTTTTTCCTCTGAACACCCATAGTGCAAAGCTGGGTTCCAACCACTTGTTCACTGAGGAAAACTTCAGCAAAACTGGCTGAGTTTGCAGAGTGGCTTTGTGGAGTGGGTGGCAGGCAGAGGATTTGGGCTCCATTCCCATCAGAGGCAGCTCATGGACGCAGGCAGAGGGAGCAGCCTTGGGAATCCTCTTCCCATCAATTCTTTAGCACTGCTCAACAACCCCCCGAGCCATCCAGCAGCAATAATGCTGGGTTTAAATCTTTGTCCATGGCAAGTGGTGGGTTTGAGAAAATCCAGGTTTTCCCTCCTTTCTGCAGCCCGGGCTGTTGTTTTCCCTTGGAGTTTGCTCTTCTCTGTGCACAAATGAGCTCCAGATTAAACACAGGCGAGCACGGTGACATTTCAGAAAGATGGAAACAGAATAACTAATTTTGCCATCTGGACAGAAGTCCAGGCTCTAACAAGTCCGTGCCTTGCTCGTGTCATTACTCTTCACCTCTGCTCATAAACCTCCACCTAGGAAATAATGTAATTTAATTAGGCTGTGGAACGGGGCTGTGCCGTCACACTCGGTTAAACTGCAGCCGTTGGTAAATCCCATTGTCATTGGGGCTGGAGAGAACAAATGCTCCATGAGAGCCTCACCCTGGGGCTCTGGCACCTAGGGGGACACTGGGGACAGAGAGGGAGGACAGCCCAAGGAGGGGACACAGAGCCCAGAGCCACAGCAGGAACTCCTGACGAGTTCCTGTGGAAATCCAGAACAAGGGGACACCATGGTGGAGGGACATCCCAGGGATGTCTGTCACAGACATCTTTTATGGAAAATCCTTTCCTTAGGGTTGTTCCTCCTGAGAAGCTGGGAGACCTCAGGAACAAAATGCAAACAATGCTTATCTGCTGCTGTGGAATGCAACAGGTGCATCTGGGATTGGTCTCGTGTGGTTGTTTCTAATTAATGGCCAATCACAGTCAGCTGGCTTGGACACAGAGCCGAGCCACAAACCTTTGTTATAATTTTTGCTGATTCTATTCTATTCTTAGCCAGCCTTCTGATGAAATCCTTTCTTCTATTCCTTTAGTATATTTTTAATGTAATATATATAATAAAATAATAAATGAAGCCTTCTGAACCACGGAGTCAAATCCCCGTCTCTCCCCTCACCCTCAGACCCCTGTGAGCACGGTCACAGATGTCCCTCAGCGTCCTGGGGAGGTGGCCTGAGGGCAGAGCAGGGCCAGCCTGCAGCAGCTCAGCCATCCCGGGGGTTTCAGACACACCTGGACATGTCTGACCCAGGAACAGGAAGGTTCTGGGTGTGCAGAGCTCTGCAGGAGCCTCCCACACATTCTGCTCTTTGCTCCATCCTCAGCACCATCCCAGGTTTGCTTTTGGAGCCTCCACCTCTCCTAGGACCTGCAGGGTCATGGCAGCTCCATGAAACCCCAGCTGGGCCACCCTTCCCCTTAAATGTTCCCAAACAAGGAAAAAAGAGAAAGCAAAATCCTGAGGACACCTGAACCTTTTGAAAAAAAGCCCAGAACACAAATGAAGTCATCTTGGTTTGAAGTTCACAAATATTTTGGAAGGCAAACGGATGGGAAGAGTTTAGCCTGCAAACACTTATTTGTCATGCAGCCTGACTGCTGCTTTTCAACATGCTTTGATCCTGTGCAGTTTTTTTGGCCCAGGCATTAGATAATGCTTTAGAAGCCATTAGAAAAAATGGTGACAATTGAAATGCTTTGAAAAATGACAGTTTGATAGTCTAATAATAGCCCCTACACTGATCTGGAGAGAGTTTGCTGTTCTGTTTTTTGTGATATTCATTATGTACAGTGCATTTCAAAACGTCCTTTTCTCCCCAGTAAATAGTTTAACCCTTTCACGACCTGCAGCCCCAGCAATGTGGAGCACAGAGATGGAGTTTACAGAGCTGTGCTCCACAAAGAGCTGCTGGAAGGTGCTGAGATGTTGAGAGCAGATGGAGAAGGTGCCAATATCTGTGCTCCTGGAGCAGGCTGACCATGCCCAGCGAGGGCCCATCCCTGCAGGCTCTCCAGGAAGGTTTCCCACAGGGAGAAAACACATCTTGGAGGGTGAGGTGGGAGCTCGCATCTCATTGCAGAGCTTGTTTTTGCAAGATGTTATTTGGCAGCGATAAATGAGCAACTTTCAAGCCTCAGAAGTGATTAATTTCTCACTGGAGCTGTCTCTGAGCCTGTCACAGCCTGACAATCCTGACATAAGTGTCATTTATAATGTCACAAGTCTATTCCCCATAAATGTCATTACACAATTACTGCGAGGATGAGGAGAGCTTCACCGGGGGAAGAGCGTCTGGTATTAAGTCAATTACAGATCTTAATGTTATTGTTGGGTTGTCCCCCCTCATACAATTACTTTGTGTCTCACTTGCTCATTTTGTGCAAATTAGCAATTATTTATTGCAGTGATAGCAGCAGGTAGGGCTGGTGCCACCAGAGCTCTGCACAGGCTCCAGGGCTGATCTCAGGTGGGATCAGGAGCTGGGATAGTGAACCCTCTGTCCCTGCACCCCAGCTCCTCTCTGCCCCTCTCTGGAGGACCCCAGCACCTGGGGGAGCTGATAAATCCTGCTGAGCTCCGATAAAGGTGGCTCTTTAATGAGGGGCACTTTCGGTGCCGTGGAACAAAAGCAGTTCTGCCTTGTCAGACGGACAGAGGAGTTCAGCGAATTCCCCCGTGCTGCACCTCAATTATGCCTTAAAATCGGCATGAATGGAGCCTGCATTTCATTCTGACAGGCTTTCATCCTCCTTGGCCCAGGCACAAACAGTTCCTGGGCTCGGTGCAGGGGGGGATTTGGGTTTATTCTGCAGCCAAGGTGTGGGGAGCAGCAGGGCTGGGGCAGGGCCAGCTCCCCTCCCTCCGGGTACCTGTGGGAGCTGAGCCCTGGCTGCGAGTGCAGATCAGCCCCAGCTCTGTTTCTGAGCTGCAATGGAGCTCCTCTCAGGAGCTTTGAGGGCTCTGAGCCTCTCTGTGCTGGCCTTGGCAGGGAGCAGCGCTGTGGCACCACAATCTGACTCACAGACAGGAACACGTGGAACCAGGCCAGGAATTTCCATGATAATCCTCCAGATTTGCACCAAGACACCGAGATGAGGATCAGGCCTTTTAAATTGCTCCCTTTGCCTGTTTGCTATTCTGGGAAGCTATTGTTCTCAAAGGGACATCTTTAAAGCAAAAGCTGGAGAATAATTTATTTGCGAATAATTTATTCAGTGATTGATGGGAAAAGCTGCTGAATAAATAATTCACCGAATGCTAATGGAACATCAGAGATGGTCGAATAATGAAAATGTTTATTTGCAAATAATTTATTCAAAGAAAAATGCTGAAACGTATCAGCTCAATTATTCTTGGTGAATAATCCGGTCCCTGAGCCAGCCCACCGCGCCATGTCACACTGAGATGCCTTCCCAACAAAGGGAGGACTCCAGGTACACCAGCTCTGTGTGCTCTGATCTCCTGCTCCCCAGGGAGGGCAGTAAGCTGGGAATGTTATTGAGGTGAGGATTAGTGGGACTCCTAGGAGGGATGGGCTTAAAAATTGGTCAAAGACGTTTCAGTTCCTGGTCAGGTTCAGGGGGCAGTGCTCGGAGCCATGGGTGCTATCCAGCCCAAAAGCCGAGGCTTCACCCCCAGGGTGACATTTCAGCCATGAGCTCTGAAAACTTCAATCCTAAACCTGCGCTGAGGGCAGCAAAAGGAAATAAGTTCAGCAGAACTTTTGTCCCTGGTGTCCCTGGTGTGGCTGAGGTTTGGGGGCCAGGCAGGGACCCCTCCCAGGGCAGACACCCATCCCTGGGCAGGTCCTGCAAGCCCTCAGCTGTTCCAGCTGCCAGAGGAGACCTCTCCTGCTTCCCTGCAGCTGTACAGTGGGGCTCAGGTGCTCCTGGAAAATTGAAGTGATTCTGTGACGATACTGGAGCTAATACCAGAAAAATCTAAATTACATTTTAAAAGGAATCTACCCTTTTATCTTTTAACCTTAGGCCTCTCCCTCTCATGCAGAAAAATCAATCTTGACTAATCTACTGACCAAGTAAAAGTGAAAAGGGGAACCCATATAATCATACACTTTATCTTCTTTAAATATTTTTTCTACAGAAGAGGAACTCACATAAACACCTACTTTATCTTCTTTAAGATGTGTTTTACAGAGAAGCTCAGCAAAGCATCCAACGCTTCCTCGTGGCTCTGAGGAGAAAAGCCCATTGTCCTGAGAGCAGCCAAAGTGCTCCTGAGGGAGGCTGGGGAGGAGCAGAGAGGGATCCCTGGGCTGTGTGAGGGAATTCCAGAGGAATTCCCAAGTCCGGCTGCGAACACAACTGCAGGAATGGCCAAGGAGGGCTCAGGGGGAGCCAGGGGCACAGGAGCTGCTGGGGCTTGGGATCATCACGTTTATTTATATAAATTTATTATAATTTATTTATTGTTTCTTTGTTATTTTTCTGTTTCAAATGCCTGGCACTCACAGCAGGAAAAACTCCTTCGGCAGGATCCCTCTGTGAGGGAAGGAGGCACGGTGGGCCACACCAGACCAATCCCACATGCACCCATTGCATTCCACAGCAGCAGATAACCATTGTTTACATTTTGTTCCTGAGGCCTCCCAGCTTCTCAGGAGCACAGATCCCAAGGAAAGGATTTTCCATAAGAGATGTGTGCGCCGCAGCTCCAGGGCTGCTGGGGGCTCCGGCCCTGGGACAGGCCCAGGAGGGCCCTGGGGCTCTGCTTTGGCCCCACAGCCCCTGCAGCAAACCGGAGTTTGGGCTCCATTCCCATCTTCACGCTGCCCTACCTGGATCTAAAAATACCAAATAACAGAGCTGTGCTGAGGGCCTGCTGCTCCATCTCCTTTGTGATTGCACCCAGGCACAGCAGAGCCAGCTCGGGGCTGCTTTATTCTCCAAATTTCTGGTGTATTAGCACTGTCAGAGTCCCTGATGTATCACCTTGCAGGGAGTCTAAAAGCTTGTCAGTGCCTTACTTTGCATTTTTGTTCTGGGTTCAAAGCTGAAGGCACAGCTGAACTGGAATCTTTTCTCTGCCTTGCTGAAAGAAACGTAAGAGAAATCTCATTTTTAAAAAGTATGAAAGGACCATAAAAATAAGCCTTTCACTAAGCTGATCAACTCAGGCTCTGTACAGCAAAAAGGATTCAGAATGAGTAGCTGATAATACAGGCTTTGGTTTGTGGGAAATGAATTAGAGCTGGTATTTGAAAGGACTATTTCATTTAGGTGTTTTGGTGGCATCAACCCAGCTACTACAGTTAGAGTGCAGCAAGCTTAAATATTATTTAAAAGTTAATTCATATTTTTAGCATATAATTTCTAATTAACTTGCTGTAGTTATCTTGTTAAATGTCAATTAAATCTGGGAGCATTTCTCACAGGTTTCCTGTATTCATAAAATGTAATTATACAGCCATTGCTCATGTAGCCCCTATTATTGGTGTAATCTACAGCTAAATATATCTCTTACATACTAATTATACATTGCTAAGTGCCGTATTGATAATCAGTAATTGATTTAGCACAAGCAATTGTTGTGTTACCTCCTGAAATGTCAACCTGAAGGATTTGAAATTAAAAGTTCTGGCCACAAGTTGTGCCTGGGGCTGAGCTTGGCTGCCAGGCTGGGCTGGTGGCAGGAGGGTCCCTGTGCTGGAGCTGGGGCTCTGGGGGTACCCAGGGTTTTGGTTTGGCAAAGGGAGGGTGAGAAATGAGGACAAACTGGGCTGGGAAGGAACCCAGCACTGAAATTTTAGTGCCTCTCCCCATCTGTGCCTCCCCCTTGCTGGAAATAGGGGAGAGCACAAATTTAATTTAATTTAAATTAAACCTCGTGTGCTCTGCTCCTTGGCTCCCCTGTTTCCTGAGGCAGCCAATTTGATGGATCTGGGAGAGGGAATCAGTGTGAGGGTGGATTGTCCTTAGGAGATCCCTTAATACCCCAGGAGAGCAGGCTGGGAGCTCCAGGATTAGGGAAAGGGAAAATTACTGAGGGCAGGGCTCTTTGGAGGGCTGTTTGTGTGCACAGCGTGGACAAATATTGAAATGTGGCAAACAGGGTCCAGAGGTTTGTGTGGCTTTAATTGAAACCGTTTGTAATCTTCATTCTCTTCAATGACACTTTTAATCTTCCTTGGGATCACACGGTGAGTACTGCTGCACACTGAGTTCATAAAATATACAAAAATTCAGTGTTCTTTGGAGAAAATTCATTTTGAGTGATGGGGCGGGGATGGCAATTCAAAGAACAGCTCTGAGTGATATAAAAATGAACCCATTCTTCAGCATGTTAGAGCTCTGTGGCCACCACCAGCTCATTTCCATTCTGCACGAAAACAAATTCTGCAAAACTCAATGAAAGACTTGCTTATTTCTGAGTAACTTTGTTATTGATTCATTGAGCACAAACTTTTCTGGCTCTCTCAGAGCGTTCCCTGTGAGTGGGGGAATGAGTTTGCTCACAATTATCGCTTGGTGCTGGTGCTTTCATAACCAGGGTTCATTAGAAATGAAAACTTAATTGAATCAGGCAGGTTACCCTTGGGGGAGCGATCAGAGAGGCAGAAATGTTCTTTCTGAGGGGACAATTCTGCTTTTCCCTGGGCTGGAGGAGCTTCCCCTGCCCTGTCCCTCTCAGGGATGCTCCTGACTCTTGGTCGCTCCCATTCTTCTGTTGATTTTGGCATTTCCCTTTCTATTTTTTTATTTTTTTAATATATGCCCATATATTTACCAAATTCTAGGAAGCAATAAAAGGGAACTGGAAGTTCCACGGATTCAGTATGCGTAACAAAAACGTGGTGCCACATATTCCCTGTGAACATTTCAGGATGAAAAGGCAGAGAGAAATCAGATAAATGCATCAAAAGGAGTCAGCTGTCTGCCAAAGCTTGTTTTAAATATCAAATTAGAATATAATGCTATGCACAGTTTCCATATCAAATCAGGGCTTTATTGGCAAGGCTGGAAGGTGACGCAGCTCCGAGTCCTCCCACACCCCTGGGTAAGGGATGGAAGGGTGTGAAATGGAATAAAAGCAATTTGGGCACCACATGCAGGCTGAGATGGACATTGCTGAGGCCTTACCCATGGGTAAGGGATGGAAGGGTGTGAAACGGAATAAAAGCAATTTGGGGACCTGATGCAGGCTGAGATGGACATTGCTGAGCCCCTTACTGTGACGGTGCTCACAGGGGCTCTTGGATGAGGGAAGAGATGAGGATCTGACTCCATGTTTCAGAAGGCTGATTTATTATTTTATGATATATATTACATTAAAACTATACTAAAAGAATAGAAGAAAAGGTTTCATCAGAAGGCTGGCTACGAATAGAAAAGAATGAGCCCAAAGCTTCTGTCTTGGACAGAGAGTCTGAGCCAGCTGACTGTGATTGGCCATTAATTACAAACAACCACATGAGACCAATCACAGATGCACCTGTTGCATTCCAGCTGGGTGGTGATTTCTGATTTCTGAGTGCCATGGGACAATTCCCATGGAACAGAGAAAGGCTCGCAGTCCAGCTCCTTTGGACAGGAGAGGAAAGAGGAAGCAAATGGAAATATTTCTTTGCAGGCTGAAGATATATTGCTGCAATATTTCTGCTGCTCTGGTCTCTATTCCCTGCTGGCAGCCCCAGCTCCCCAGTAGCTCTGGGCTGTCTGTCAGAGCCTCCCTCCCTCTCACACAGAATATTTGTTAACTCCAACGATTTGAGGCAAACAGGGAGGTGCTGTGCTGGGGAAGGGATTTTCAATAACTGCCTGAGGCACCAGACATTTTGGAATCAAGATCTGGGAAGCAGAGTCATTATTTCTGTTGTTTTAGTGCCTGCTTTTATTCTCTTTCTTATTGACAAATGTTCCTTAACCCATCTTGCTGTGGGTGGTTTTCTTCACATTTGCACTTTACAGAGCTGTTGAAAAAGGAAAGAAGAAAGAAAAAGACTTTATTTAACCATCCTAGCAGTGTGTGCTCCCTTTGCTGTCTCTTTTTTTGACTTCTGATCTACGGACAGAGACTGGAAATCTGCAGGAGTGGGAAGTGTCTGGGGGTAGGAGGGGAATTTCTCTTCAGCTCCCTCTGGCAAATCAAACAAACCCCAAAATCCACCTTGCTGCCGCCTTGAGGTGTAAAATCAGGTGTAAAATCAGCTCCATGGGGGAATGTTCCAGCGTTGGGAGAGGCTCCAGAGGGCAGGGCTGCTCCCACCATCCAAAACCCCACTGGAGGTGTGAGAATCCATGGTCTGGGGCAGCAGGCTCAGAGCTGGGCTCCATCACCTTAGGGTTCTGTTCCAGCCCTGGTGATTCCGTGGTTCATCCCCATGGGGCTGTGATTTGTGACACTTGTGCTGCTCACAGGTTGGGAAAACAGAGCAAGTGAAAGAAACGCTGTAAAACCAGCAAGGGAGAGAAATAAAGAGGAGATGGCAGAGCTGGGGCTGCACAAGCCGTTTGTCCCAGTGACCTGGGGGAGTCTCAGGTGCCTGGAGGGAATTCGTGGTTATTCATGGGCGTAATGGGAGCAAGGGAAAAGCAAAAGGCTGGGCTGGGAGGCTCAGAGGAGCAGAATATTGATTTGTTAGTTTATTTATTTATTTATTTATTATTTTTATTATTTATTTATTATTTATTTGTTTATTATTCTATTATTATTTATTTATTATTAATTTCTTAATTTTATTATTAATTTATTTATTTATCTATTCCCTTCCAGAGCACAGGGAGAGCAGCAGTGAGGACCTGCAGAGCTGAGATCCATCCCCTCGAGAGCCCCATAAATCAGCAGGTCAGTGAGTGAGCTCTGGATGGGGACAGGGACAGGGACAGAGAGCACTCCTGGGAGCGCGGCTGGAGAGCCTCTGAGCAGGGCCTGAGAGCTTTTCTGGAGAGGGAGCATTTTTCATCAGCTCTCCTCGAGGCACAGCCGAGTTCTTGGTTAGACAGCCCTCTTAAGGCACCTCGCACGGCTGCAGCTGCTGCAGCAGAGCCCTGAGAGCATCGGGAGAGTCCTGCGGGGAGCAGCAGGAGCCTGGGCTGGGCTGGGCACTGCTGAGCCCTTGAGCCATCCATCCCCTGCCTTTGGTCATTGCTGAGCCCTTGAGCCATCCATCCCCTGCCTTTGGTCACTGCTGAGCCCTTGAGCCATCCGTCCCCTGGGTGTAGTCACTACTGATCCCCTGGGTTTGTCACTGCTGAGCCCATGAGCCATCCATCCCCTGCCTTTGGTCACTGCTGAGCCCATGAGCCATCCATCCCCCGGGCTGGGTTTGGTCACTGCTGAGGGCCCTGAGCCATCCCTGGGCTGGGTTTGTCCCTGCTGATCCCCTGCGTTTGTCACTGCTGAGCCCATGAGCCATCCGTCCCCTTCCGAGCTCCCTCCTTCGGGAATGCCCTTGGGATGGGGCTCCCCTGCTATAGGGGGACCCGGGGGCAGCATCCCCGTCCCCATCCCTGAGGGGGATGTGGGACTCGGCTCCTGGGAGGGGGTTCAGGTCTCTGAGCTGCCAGGGAAATGGGGCGCAGCGCTGGGAGCAGCTCAGGGGCAGCAGGACAGGGCTTGGTCAGCCAGGGAAGGAGGTTTTGTGCCCAGACCTCTTGGGAACATTGGCGCTCCGCTTTGAAAGGACAACATTTCCCTCGTTATTACATTAATTCATTTTTTTATTATTTATTTGCCTTTCATTCCTTATCGGCAGAATTGACGGACACTTAATAAATGTGAGTTGCACGTGTTTGTCTCCTCACAAACCCCAAACCTGGGTTTGATCCATGGCAGAGCTGCACTGGCTTTTAGGAGCTGAACACACTGACTGTCACCCCCCCTTACAGCTTTACAACAACATGAAAATGGAATCTGATAACAGAAACACTTCCAGGTCCTCAAGCCATCTCTTCCACTCGATAACTTCCAGATCAATCTGTGCACCAATATTATTAATTGCAGCATTTTATTTGCATTTTGAAGCCTGTCTGATTAAGCTGCCTTTTGCACTGCAGAGCTCAGCGTCTAGACTGATCTGCCCAGGAAAATTAAGGATATAAACTTGTTTACAGAGATTAGATGGAATCTTTGCAGTTCTGCACAGCCTTCCCAAACGAGCTGCAGCCCTGTGAGCACAGGGAAGAGAAGATTTTATCGAATTTCTCAGGCAGCAGAGCTCAGGCAGCCTGACTCTGAACTCTGAAATTCCCCCTTCCCTTACAGGGGCCATAAATAACCATGAGTGAGCTGGGGATGGGGTGGGATGGGATAATGGGATGGGGTGGGATGGGATAATGGAATGGGCTCAGGAAATCACCCAGTGCTGCAGGATTCTGAAGGCTGGACAAGGCTTTGCCACAAGATCTGCCTTCAGTGGCATTGCTGAGTCAGAAAGAAGGATCTGCATAAACAGAGCTGCTTTTGGATCACATCCTCGTGGAAAGGAAGCAGGAAACAAGTTGTACCTCTTGTCTTCCTCCTTCAGTTCCAATTAATCTGGTTTGTGTTCAGCAAGAGCCTTTCCCACTTGTACACCCTCTGCAGCAGCCTTGCAACTACAGTTCCTTCTACATAAATCAATCTGTGTTTAATTTCAGCCTGCCCTGAATTTGACCAAACCCTCAGGAATTGGATATAAAAGCTCTACAAGAGCAGCTTTTCATTCAGATCAATTCTGAGGGCTGCAGGCAGCTATTCTGTACTGTAATCACTGCTCATGGAAAGTGGAAATGGAATTCTTTATTGTTTATGATGCAAATCAGACAACAAATTCAGAATCATCCCTGCTGCCTGCACTGTTCTCAGTTTTGGAAATTTAACTTGAAAGTTAAAAGCAGGAAAGTTTTCAGTACTGCAAGCAAGACTCTTATTTTAAAATATTCATTTTTAAATTATTTATCATTGATCATCCATATGGCTGTGGTGTAACAGGGCTACATTATCTATGGACAGCTAATAACTTTAATTGGGCTTTAACGAGGAAAATGCTTTTTCTGTGTGTGCAGCCACACGTTCCTGCACTGCTCCTCAGCCACACTGAATGGAAACGAGGGAGATCTTCAAGGGACCAGTTTGGGTATCAGATCTTGTGGAGATCCCTGAGCTGGGGTGTGTAGGATTGATGGAGGTAGCACAGTTGGGATGGAAGGACACGAGAGATCTCTGAGGCCAGGTCAGAAACTTGGGGTTTATTGCACAGGGCCTGGGTGCAGGGCCCTGCTGGGATTTGGGGTTCATTGCACAGGGCCTGGGTGAGAGAGAGAGAGAGGATAAAAGGGTAAGAGCGTAAAAGGGTAAGAGAATAAAAGGGTAAGAGAGAGCAAGGTTCCCGTTCCAATACAATAAATCACCTTCTCTGCCGAATATTCTGATTCTCACTAACCAATCTAGTACAATACACAAATCCTGCAGCATTTCCATACAGCCTATAAGAATCATTACATCACCACACTGTGTTACATTTTAAACCCTAAAAACTCCTCTTTGGGCCCTTCTGCCAAGCTGTAGGGTCTGCTCTGAGCCTTGGGCCTGTCTGCAAGCAGAGGGTGTTGTTCCATCAAAAGGGGATCACCTTCAGTGGCCACACCATTGTTTTCCTGTTGTTCAGTAACTGAGGGATCTCAAAGCTTGCTTTCATTCCAACCTCACTTATAGTTTCCATATTCTCAGAATCTTTTGCCAGACAATCATATTGATAAGGCTTTCCTGTTCCATCTCCCCGACCAGGGGTGGATCCAGAGATCCCCCTCACCCTGGGCTGTGGGACTGCCGTGAATCCCCTGGAGCAGACGCTGACACCTGGGAGAGGCCCTGGGCTGCAGAAAGCCAAGAATCCTCAGATGGATCAAGAAATGGGGCAGAGTTTGGAACAAAAGGATCTTTAAAGTCCCTTCCAGCCCAAACCATGATCCTGTGACCCCATGAAATCCCACAACCCACTCTTGGGGGAGTTTTGCATTTCCTGATGAAGCTGAGGCTGGGGTGTAATTTTTCCCCAAGTCTCCTCCCTGCTGCTGAATGAATCTCCAAAAGATTTCTGTCACTTTACAATGGAGAGGAGACAGATTGCACCATTGCTCCCGCTTTCATTTCAATACCTGCCAATAGCACTTTGCAAATCCTGGAGTGTAAAGCTAAAAAAAAAAAAAAGAAAAGAGAGAATTGTAGCTAACATGAGGTTAAAAAATGTCTTTAGTGTGTAAAATATGAAGCTGGATGACACATAGGCAGCTGCAGATGCACTAATTTGATTTCATGCCTTAGAATCAACTGTTCTCCTGCACTGAAGGCGCATTTGCATCCATCTGCCAGGGGAGCTTCCTTGTCTTTCCTCTGCTCCTGTCTCAGCCAGGTTTCCACCCCATCTCTGCTCACAGGCGCCACTTTGGGGCAGCCCTTTATTTCCCAGCCCACCAGTGCATTTACAACAAAAATCTGTTTCTTTTTTTATCCCTTCCTCCCCTTTATTTTCTCTCTCTTCCGAGTCTCAGGGTATTATTGTGGATTAGGAGAGACAGAACACAGGATCTGAGTGTTTGAGATTTAATCCTTGTAAGGCAGAGCCTGCAAAGCTGGGTGTGTGACACTGGGGACCTGTGGAGGAGGTCACTGGGCGTGTGACACTGGGAATAACTGGGTGTGTGACACTGGAACCACTGTGTGTGTGACACTGGGAATCACTGGGTTTGTGGCACTGGAAATCACTGGTTTGGAGCAGAGGGGAGCTGGGCACTGGGGAGGAGCTGGGATGGCTCCTGGCAGCTTTGGGGATGGTGGCCATGCTGGGGGACACACATGGGGGGACATGGCCAGGGAGGGGGGGCTTGGCACAGAACCAGCGAGGTGCCAGCAGTGATGGAGTGTCCTGGGCTGGAAGGGACCTGGATCCCTGCCTGGGAAGGGCTGGATCTTGCCCTGGATCCTGCCCTGGATCCAGGTGTCCCCAGCAGGTGTCCCCACGTGTCCCTGCAGGGCTCCCCTGCCCCAGCCAGCCGTTGCTTTGTCCCCCCCCCACAGCACCCAGGGCAGCTGAGAATCAGATCAGATCTTGTCCTGCTCTGCAGGTACAAGCACAATCAATATCTTTCATATTCTCAGCGCAGCAGGAGATCCTGGGGATGGAAATTAAAGGTGTCTGACAGGCTGCAGGAGCAGCCAGAGCTCCCCTCTCTTTTCCAATTGCCTTGCAGTGAGCAGCTCCTCAGGAGCTCAGGCTGGGTTTTAAGCTAATTTGGCCCATTTCAGTGCAGCTGCCATCAAGGTGCCATCACCCCTCAGACATCCTCTCCTCTCCTCTCCTCTCCTCTCCTCTCCTCTCCTCTCCTCTCCTCTCCTCTCCTCTCCTCTCCTCTCCTCTCCTCTCCTCTCCTCTCCTCTCCTCTCCTCTCCTCTCCTCTCCTCTCCTCTCCTCTCCTCTCCTCTCCTCTCCTCTCCTCTCCTCTCCTCTCCTCTCCTCTCCTCTCCTCTCCTCTCCTCTCCTCTCCTCTCCTCTCCTCTCCTCTCCTCTCCTCTCCTCTCCTCTCCTCTCCTCTCCTCTCCCCCACCCTGGAAATTGAAGCTGTTTCCTCAGAGGAACCTTTCCCTTCCCCATCACAGTTTCCCTTCCCCCTCAGCCTTGCGGTGCTTAATGGGCTGCAGGCAGCCGGAGCAGAGGCTGGGAGAGCAGAAATGATAATTCATTCGGGATGGAGGCAGGAGGCAAAATGTAATCCATCATATCTGCTCCATCTCATTATGGAGGTGAGATACAAGAGAGGGCAAGCTGTTAATAAACTGGTGGA
Organism: Ammospiza caudacuta; assembly: GCF_027887145.1. Lineage (NCBI taxonomy): Eukaryota > Metazoa > Chordata > Aves > Passeriformes > Passerellidae > Ammospiza > Ammospiza caudacuta. The sequence goes on along the minus strand of NC_080616.1, from coordinate 7,948,972 downwards.
TGAAGTTATTTTACCAATCTGTTACAGCAAGCGAGGACAGACAGGGCTAGAAGTGCATTATTCACACCTTTCCCTAATCCCTTTGTTCCTCATTCTGTGGAAATGCCTTTGTAAAGCCGGGAGCAGGCTCGGGGAGCTGCCGGCTCAATCCCAGCCCTGCAGCCTGGGGGGAATCCCTGGAGCTGCAGGAGGGGCCCAGCCCAGCCCAGGGTCCTGCAGACAGCCCAAAATCCCACCTGGGCACTCCCGGGGCATCTCTGGGGCTGTGCCCATCCCTGCGGAGCCTGGGCAGTGCCAGCACCCTCTGGGGAAGAACCTTTCCCGATATCCAGCCCAGATGTCCGTGCTCTGTCCTGGTTCCGTCCTGGTTCTATCCCTGTTCTGTCCTGGTTCTATCCCTGCCCTGTCCCTGTCCTGATTCTATCCCTGCTCTCTCCCTGCCCCATCCATCCCCAGCATCCCCCAAAGCAGGGACAGGACCTGCCAGGTGCCCCCGGAGGCTCCTGAGAGCTCAGCCCGGTTTGCACAGGGAGCAGGAGATGGAGACATCACCTCATCAACACCCCTGTGCTGGGAGCTCACGGCCCTGCAGGGCTCCGGCTCGAGCTTTTCCAATTCAGAGGAGAGCAGAGCAAATTTACGGATGATGACTTGATTAAATTGAAATTACTGTAAAAATATCAAGGCAAGGCTGCGGTGGTGACAGGAAGATCTCCCTCAGCTTTTCTCTCCCCTTACCCAGGCTTTCTGTGGGGCCCATGAGGAGAGAAGAGCCTGCACAGTTTCACTCCCTTCACTCTTGAATTTGCTTCTACATAATCTTTATTTCCATTTCTAAACGTTAAAATTATTTCTGCAATGTGCAGCAATGAAAGATATCTCTGAAAATAGCCAGGAAGGGATTTCTTCCCTCAGATTGTCCTAACCCTGAGGTTCGAGTCAACAAAAATCCGGAACTGACAGAAATGTTGGCAAACACAGCAATAATGAGTTCTGTGCTCCCATCCTGAGGGAGCCGTAAATGGCCCGGGGCTGTGGAGGAGGAGGGAGGGATTGTTGGTGCTTCAGGGCCTTTCACTCCCCTGAATAGCTCCGAGTGTTATCACAAATTCCAGTCTCAATTTCATCCTGGAACAGAGATAATGGCCACATCCCAAAAGATGCTCTCACAGAAGGCACTAATTATCCCTCCTTTGTCAGAGCCTCACCAGGCTCTGCTGACTGATAACCTCTCCTCTCCTTGGAAACTCCCTTCTCCAGAACAGGGCTGGGTTTGAGGGAGGTGTCAGTGCCACGCTGGGTTAAACCTGAATAAAGGATTTCAGTTCCCAGAGCTGCTCCTGGCACCTCTCGGGAGCTCCTCAGGGAGGCACAGCTGGGCTGGGCTGGGCTGGGCTGGGCTGGATCTGCTGGGATCTGCTGGGCTGCTGCTCCTGGCCTTGCTCAGGTCCTGCTGCAGAGCTGGGGGTCCTGGTTCCCCTGAGAATCACAGGTTTGGGACCCCCTGTGCCCCCCTGTGCCCCCCTGTGCCCCTGTGCCCCAGGCAGGCTCTGCCCCTCTCCTCTCCACCCATCCCAGCAGTGCAGCCAATCCCACTCCCAGTGCAGGCTCCTGCTGACAGGATGGAGCACATGGAGCTGAGAAATGATGATAAATACACCTGATCCTCCTGTGAGCCATCCATCCATCAGGGAGCTCTGTCCTGCCTGGGCTGGGGAGCAGCCACAGTGTGCCCAAATCTGCCGGGCTGGGCAGGCAGTTAAATGTGCCCAAATCTGCCGGGCTGGGGAGCAGCCACAGTGTGCCCAAATCTGCCGGGCTGGGCAGGCAGTTAAATGTGCCCAAATCTGCCGGGCTGGGGAGCAGCCACAGTGTGCCCAAATCTGCCAGGCTGGGGAGGCAGTTAAATGTGCCCAAATCTGCTGGGCTGGGGAGGCGCCACAGTGTGCCCAAATCTGCCAGGCTGGGGAGGCAGCTAAATGTGCCCAAATCTGCTGGGCTGGGGAGGCGCCACAGTGTGCCCAAACCTTCTGGGCTCTGCTCCCGAACGCTGCCCTGCACACCCTGCCAGGACAGGCATTAATGAAGGTAATTGAAGATGTTATTAGGGGAATGTGTTTGTTATCAGAGCTCACTGATGGCGTTATTACTCATGGGCACACTTCATTAATATCCATTTTTCATGGCTGTGCTCTGCCGCTCATTGCCTGCCTGACCTTGTGTCACTGAGGAAATGTCAGAGATAAAGAACCTGAGCTCAGAGCGGTGCCAGCCTCCTGCAGGGCCCGCCGGGCTCTGGAAAAGCCATTTTAGAGCTTGTAGAACTTTTAGAGCCTCGCCAGAAAAGTTAAAACAGCTCCGGGTCGGGTGCCAGGCATGCACATGTTTGTGCTAATGAAGAAGTGATTGCCCCACTTGTAAAACCTCCCCAAACAAACAAACAAACAAACAAGGAGATATCAGCTGATGGGGAAGCTCTGTTTGCCTCTAGAATGTAAAAGTGACTCCAGATTTGCTGGTGCACGTCTCACAGGGAAATGTTTGATTGGGTTGTTATTGGGGATGTTTAATGATCATGTTCTGTTAGGATCACTGTCAGCTTCCTGCACACAATCACATTCACTGGAGCTTTGCTTTGATGGCTGCGGCTGAGTCAGAGATTTTCAAATTGCAGCAGTCAGAAATAGAAGAATTAACTTGAAAATGCTGATTATGACGGCCTTTGACACCCAAAAAAGTTGTGGAAAAACCCTTTCCAGAAAAACAAAAAATGCACACCACAATCTGTGCGAGGATTGCAATTAAGCAAATCCATGGAGCACAAAACCCTTTCCTGGGTGCAATCCCTGCCCATGGAACAAGAGGAGATTGGAGATCCAACTCACACCACTCTGACACTCTGGGACTGGAAATCTGCATCTGGAGAACAGAAATTCGAGATTCCAAACTCGGTATAATCAGGGGGCAGAGTTTCCTGAAGAAACAAAGAAATTGAAACCCAAACAAAGAAATGCAGCTGGGCTTTGCCACCCTGAGCCAGCTCAGCCTGGGGACACTGGGGGCACTGGGGGCACTGGGGACACTGGGTGTGGGTATTGGGGACACTGGGTGTGGGTATTGGGGACACTGGCTGTGGGCAGGGCACAGGTGGCTCCAGTGCTAATTGAGAGAAGCCCCAAGTCCTTGGCAGGAACGTGCTAATTTCTACAATATCGACAGTTTGGTTAAAGCGTTAATGATCTTAATTTCCATATTGAGTTTTGTCACTTTCACTCGTTCCACATGCCAGCACAGAGATCCTGGCACTGGAAATCCATAGCAGGAGTCACAGGCAGAGACTCCACACTAATGATGACACATTGCTCACAATTGTCTTTTTGGGGTTTGGCTCGGGCCACTCCTCTGCCATTCACCCTCCCAGTTCTGTGCAGCCTGGTGGATTCATAATTAAAAAAAAAAGAAACTGCTGGTGGATCCTAATATCCACCAGTGCTGCTCAGTTATCCCCTTTTTTTCCTTTTCATCTGTGTCTCCCCATGGATAAACTGTGCAAATTCTGGTTATTCAGCACACAGATAAACTGTACAAATTTTGGTTATTCAGTACATGGATAAACTGTACAACATTCTTCAGTACATGGATGAACTGTACAAATTCTGGTTATTCAGCACACAGATAAAATGTACAACTTTCTGCTTATTCAGTACATGGATAACCTGTACGAATTCTGGTTATTCAGCACCAGGAGCTGCCCAGAGATGATGCTCCGTGAGCTCAAGACAAGGATAACTTTATAAAACTTAATGGTGTGTCCCAGAGATGCTGAGCTCCATTATTGGCTAATCTGTGTTTTCAGTAAAAAATTATCAATATTAGTTAAGGATCTTTATGTAAGTTCCTGACAGCCTCTGTTTTCAGCTTTACACACATTTGTGGCATTATCCTCAGCTGGGATGTGTAAATTCAAGTGTCCTCTCCACCATCCAGGGTAGCAGAGCAGAATCCCAGGAGCATCCCTGGAGCAGGGGGCTGGGTCCCCATTAATGCCCTGCAAAATCAACATTAAAACATTACCATGGAGTTCTCACTCAGCCCCAGTGCTGCTTAGGGGTATCCATCAACTGCTGCTTTATTTCAATGTGCTAACTTGGGATTAATGAACAGCGGGGTTTGATTTACAGAGGGTTTGATTTGTGCCTTCCATTGTAGCTTCCCTTCCCTTTGCTCCTGCCAGATCCCAGCTGCTGGCTGGGCAGGATAAGTTACTCCCAAATATTCCTTATTTCTCTCAGGAAACACCTCTGTGCTCCCAGCAGAATCTGGAGTTTCATCCAGGCCTGGCTCATGCCTGGTGCAGCCTGCAGCAGGATTGTTTCCCAGTGGGAAAATGTCTGGTTTTGGATTATTTTCCATAATTCTGCATGGATTCTTTTAGGGTGGATTCTTTCCCATAATTTTGGTTTTAAATGATTATTTTCTGGTCCAAATAGAATTCTGCCCTGCACAAACAGCACCCCCAGACCTGTCCCTTCCCACATCCCATCCTGATCAATGCCTCAGCTCCTCCTGTTTGTTTGAGGGCAGGCTGTGCCCATCAGGATGCAGGCAAAGCCATTTCTGAGGGGGTTTTTCTTCTTTTAATTAGAAGTGATTTCATTTCTTCATCACTCATCTGATGATTGGCTGTACCTGCCCCTTCTTAGAGCCTTTTCTCTTCATTAGTGTTTATGCTTTGTATAACTAAGAGAATAATTAACCGTGCTGGGTTTTATTGGCAGCACTTTGCCAAGCTGTTGGTGGGTGTCTGCACTACATCATCATCTGATGGTGTCTCTGCTGCCGTGCGGGAGCAGGGGAAGAAAAATGCCACACAAACAACGGCTCAGACAGAGCTGGAACGATCCAGTAATTTTGATTTATACTTTGCATTCCGTGGAACTGTATTAGCAGTTGGAGTCGATGGGTAAATGGTTCTCACTCAAACGATTCCCACTCAAACGATTCCCACTCAAACCATTCCCACTCAAACCATTCCCACTCAAACAATTCCCACTCAAACCATTCCACACAAACAATTCCCACTCAAACCATTCCCACTCAAACCATTCCCACTCAAACAATTCCCACTCAAACCATTCCCACTCAAACCATTCCCACACAAACGATTCCACACAAACAATTCCACACAAACGATTCCCACGCACGCAGCCAGAGGCACAAACACAACAGGAGCTCCCAGGTGAGATTCAGAGCTGGGCACTCTGTTCAGAGGGTGAATCCCAGCCCTGCCTTCATTTCCCTCCCCCCAAAGGCAAGGATGTGCCCAGGGGTTTTGGGAGCTCTGCAGTGCCAGCCCCACTCTGGTGTCCTGGTGTGTCACTACAGGACACCAAGCGACATGGACACGCTGCTCCTTGCAAGGTAAAAAAGAGAATTTTTAATTTCTGACTCCAACATTTATAGATTTCCAAAAGTGACAGTGCATTGGAGGGTGACAGTGCCACCTCTCAAGTTAAACAGAGCACTGTGCTTAACTCCTATCCAGTTAAACACAGCACATTTACCTGCTGTCCAGTTAACCTCAGCCCCTTTAGCTGCTGTCCAGTTAAACACAGCACACATAACTCCTATCCAGTTAAACACAGCACATTTACCTGCTGTCCAGTTAACCACAGCCCCTTTAGCTGCTGTCCAGTTAAACACAGCACACATAACTCCTATCCAGTTAAACACAGCACATTTAATTAATTCCTACCCAGTTAACCACAGCCCACTGAGCCAGCCCAGCCAGGGGGACATAGCCAGGGATTTTTTGCTGTTTTTTAGCTCCAAGCACCCACTTCTCAGTGCAGGAGGAGAGGGAGGCTCAGCAGCTCCAGAGCTGAAGCAGAGTCAGTTTAATTCGAGCTGAAAGTGCCCCTGGACAGGAGCAATTCCCTTGGACAGGGCTCCACCCTGTGACTCTGCTCTGGGGAGAGCAGGGAATTGTGCTCCAGCCAAAATCCCTGCAGACACAAAAATGCTGAAGGGATCTGAGCTGCAGAGCTTGTATAGTACTGGAGCATCTCTGAGGGTGTCATTTATTGATGTCTTGCAAAGGGAAATGTTGATTCCTTTTTGTAAATTGCATTTTTCATCAGAAGTCACTGAGACTGAAAAATCGCTGCTGACTGACAGGCTCCGTGTGCTCCAGTTTGATGGGAGTGTTTTGGCTGCTGGAGCCAGGGAATAGCCTGGCAATAATTACCAGCCTGACACGTTCCCTGGGTGACAGACAACATCTTCATTGCACAGGCCAGCTTGTTCCAAGAGACTTTTCCTCCTGACTCCTGTCTCCGTTTTCCCATGACGGGAACATTTCCCACCTCTCCTTTCCCTGCTTCAGCCTCAGCTTTGGCAGGGCAGGGATGGTTGGGGGCACCCAGGGCAGCCCCAGCCTCGTGTGTGAGAGAGTTCAGAGCTAAAGCTTCTCTCCTGTCACAGACAGCTTTTATGGAAAATCATTTCCTTAGAGTTTTTCCTTCTGAGAAGCTGAGAGGCCTCAGGAACAAAATGCAAACAATGGTTGTCTGCTGCTGTGGAATGCAACAGGTGCATCTGGGATTGGTCTCGTGGGGTTGTTTCTAATTAATGGCCAATCACAGTCAGCTGGCTCGGACAGAGAGCTGAGCCACAAACCTTTGTTATCATTCTATCTTATTCTAAGCCAGCCTTCTGATGAAACATTTTCTTCTATTCTTTTAGCATAGTTTTAATGTGATATGTATCATAAAATAATAAATCAAGCCTTCTGAAACCATGGAGTCAGATCCTCATCTCTTCCCTCATCCTCAGACCCCTGTGAGCACGGTCACACAGGGAAAGGGTGCCAAGGGGGCCCTGAAGGGAGTGGAGACCAAACCACCCCAATTTAATATGCAGATGGCAGAGTTAAGGCACAGGGTTTGTGTAGCAGAAGAGAATCATGTCCAACATTAAAGGAGTTATTTCTCAGCCTGATTAATCCCCCCACAAAATCAAATGGCTCGGAAGGGACGTGCTCTAATGACTTGCTGATCCTTGTTTTGCACAGTTCTATAGAAACTGCAGATGTGGAAAAATTATAAAGTCAAAGAAAAATTTCAGCAATTTTGGTGGGTGGAAAATTGGGTTACACATGTCCTGCCCCATGGAAATACAATGGAAGTTGGCTGCTGTGGTTGGAGGGGAGAGAATAGATTTTAAACCTTGGAAATGTGTGTGAGGGCACCACTGAAAGATGGAATACAAACCCCAGGAGATGCCCACAGATATATTCCTACAGTGGGAATATTTTGGGCGCTGTTTGCCAGACCTAAAGCGAGTGCTCACAGCAGATTGCCATTTCTGATGAACAGATTGGCTTCAGTGCATCCTGGGAAAGCCTGGAAGACTTTCAGCAGAAAATAAGGTAGGCTGAGAAATGGCAGCAGATTCATGAGGTAGAAATAATTAAGGTAAATCCTGGAGCAGTTTGGTTCCCCTTCCTCGCTCTGTTTTCAAACAGAATATTCTGCATGATGAATTGTGGAAGTGCAGCACATGCTGGGAGGTTTTAACTGTCTGCTCAGATCATAAAGAGAGAGAAAAGGAATCCTGGCCTTGTTGATGGTTTAGGAAAAAGCCAAACACAGCACAGGAAGAGAAAGGCTGCACCTTAAAAATTAATTGTTCAAGTACCAGGTCATTGTGGAGTAATGCAGCGTGAAATGATGTTATTCTCCAGGAGAATTTCCATAAAGTTTAACACTCCATGACACATCCTTGGGCTGCTGGAGTCAGTTAAAAAGAGTCCATAAAAGTGCTGGGTGAGGGGAGGGATCGGGGCAGGGCTGGGTGGGTGGAAAGGAACAGGGAGGGAGGATGTGCCTGACTGCAGTGTCTTGTCCCAGCTCTGGGTTTCTCTGGGGCTGGATTGAAGGCACTCAAGATGATATTTCCTGTTTCTTATCAGTAAAACAGTCTCACTACTGTGAGTTCAGCACCTTTCATTAGAAGGCACAAAATGGCCAACAATCTCTCGTTACAAGGTCTTTTAAGACTAAACTATCCAATTAAGAGCTGACACCTGGATTATTTTCCCTTTTAACCCAATAACTGATCCCAAAGAGCTGCAATGGGGACTTTGCTGCCCAATTACAAAATGCCACCCAAACCCATGGAGAAGCATGAAGAAGAAACCCAGGACAACACCCTGTGCCCTCCATCTTGCATTCTAAAAACCCCAAAACCTCAATTTTTCACACACCTACACTGCTCTCTATAACCTATAGATTATAGATTCCACTTTTGTGGGTTCCAGTCTATTCTGGAGTTTAGGGAACTTTCTCCATGAGTGAGGGTCAAAGTCAGTGAAGAAGATGAAGGAATCCAGGATGGCACCCTGTGCCCTCCATCTTGCTTCCATCCACAACATACTAAAAACCCCAAACCCTCAATTTCTCACCAAGTGATACACCTACACTACTGTCTGTAATCTATTTCCCACTTTTGTGGATTCCGGTCTATTCTGGAGTTTAGGGAACTTTCTCCATGGATCAGGGTTAAAGTCAGAGCTGCCCTGGGGCTCAGGGCACCCAGAGCAGACACAGAAATGTCCCCAGACATTCCCTGTGTGCCCTGGCGTTGCACAGTGCCCCTCGTGGGGACCCTGGCTCCACAGCAAAGCCCCCTGCCAGGAGCCCTGCTAGAAATCATTTGTTTGTTTTGCAAGCAGCCCACCAGGCAGGCATCTGTTTATTTACATGTTTTATCTGGGTGACAAGTGAGGCCTCCTGGAGATCTGCAGCCCTTTTGAGCCGGATCTGAAGTGATGATTTTCCTCAGAACAGCCTCGTGGCCCGGCTCTGCAGGCCCTGTGCTGCTCCCCAGAATAAACTCCAAGCCCCAAGGTTTGCTGGCACGAGGAATTTGAGCAGTGACAAGCGCAAGGGATGGGCAGGGGCTCTGATGGCCACAGGGAACAAGGAGGCTTGGCCTTGTCCTGGTGGAGAAATAAAATCTGGACACAGAGAGAAACCGCCTTGTTTTGTACAGCTAACACAGGGACTGCTTGCATTTTATAAAGAAGTCCTAAATGAGTGTGGAGTGGAAGTGCCTGGGGTGATTGACGGGCTTTTTTTGAAACTGGGGCTTTCAAATTTATCGTGGAGCTCTTGGAAATATTGCCTGTGCAGCTCCAGAGCAGAGCAGAGTGCTCCCGAGCACTTCATCCCTCTTTTTTATTTCCTTTTTACTCCCTCAAGCTCTGCAGATGCAGCAGATTTCTGGCAGGAGATGATGGGCCAGAACTATTAACCAGCTTCTAAATGCAAGATTAATTTGTAGGCTGGGTTTATCCGTGACACTGCCCGAGCAGGAGATGGGAACAAGCTCTGGCTGTGCCTGCAGAGCCCCAGGGAAAATGGGGAGGGTCCCTGGGCACATGGGGAGGGTCTCTGTGCATGGGAAGGGTCTCTGGGCACATGGGGAGGGTCCCTGGGCACTCAAGGAGGGTCTTTGGGCACTCAAGGGGGTCCCTGGGCACACAGGGAATGTTGTGGGGGCTTCCCCTCAACTGATGGGGAACAATTTGGGTTGAATTCTCTGCTCTTTTCCCTCTCTTATCACAGAGCCATTGCTGGATCCTCCACGAACTCAAAAGGATTTCGGGGCTGAGGATGCCGAGAGGGACAGGAGCAATGGGGGGACAGTGGGACAAACCCTCCTGTCCCTTTTGCAGCGAGTGATTTTCAGCAGCCATCAATCCCAGCCCTTAACTGGGGAGCCCAGGTGATAAAGAGGAATATAATTAGTGGCAAATGCTGTGAGATATATAAAGACAAATGGGGCACGGGGATGAATGGGGGCCCATAAATTCCACGGAGAACCACATTTGAATGCAATCATTTATTCCTGGGGTCCCTGCAAGTGCTTCCAGCCTGCAGGTTGAGCTGGAGAGAGGTCACCCCCTTTATTAAATCAGCTGTAAGGGATTATTGATTCATAAAGAAAAATTGGTGTGTTTTAAGTGGGGAGATAAATGGACTCAGAGCAGAGCTCCCTCTTTGCCATCAAGTGCCTCTTCCTGGCTTTGCTCTGCTTCCCCTCTTACTGGCAATAAATTGTTTTTCCCCAGATCCTCCTTTGTCCTAGGGGAAGTTCAGGGCCTGGGTGGAGCTTTGCTGTCAGTGCTATAACCCCATAACCATGAAAAAAAGGGACTTTTTTGTATTTGTTGTATTTCCTTTTTTTTTTTTTTCTATTTCCTTCCAGGAGTGGATCCCGCAACAAGGTGAGTGATGCCTGCCCATTCATGGGTGGCAGAACAGAGGTGCAGGAGGTGATGTTGTGATTTTGGAGATGCCCAGCAGGTCCTCCCTGCATCCCCAGGCCCACCGCGCTGCCCCTGCTCCAGCCATGCACACCTGAGCATTATCAATGCCAAAAAAAGGTGACCTGTGAGCTCCTAAACAGGCTCCATTTTTACATCTCCTATTTCCCCCCCAATCCTTCAATCTAATTAGGCTCACATCAGTATATTATTACAGAATGTAATCATTCCTTTCTTCTAATAACATTCATGGATAATTTTATTTCTCGTTTTCAGCCTCCTACTCCTGTGGTGTAATTAGTGTCTCTGGCACCTCGTGACGCTCAGAATGAGTTGCAGCTGCTAATTGCTAATTGAAAAATTAGAAACTCAGTTAGAAAAAGGATCTAATTAAAATGAAATTAGATAAAGTCCCTTCAAACTGGCTTCTTCCTCTTTGCTTTTTCCCCCAGTTCTGCGATCACAGAGCCATTAGCACTTGCCAATTACATTTAATTGTTAAACACAAATACATTTCCATTCGACTTCTTACAATAACCTTTTATTGGTGAGGGAAACTCATTTAACAGGGGGGGCTGGGAGGTTTTCCTACCCTAAATTTGAGCAGATCACCTGCAGATCTTGCTGGGCACGGTGGGGCTGCCCTGGTCCTGGTGGGAAATCCTGGAGGTGTGAGAGGTGTTGTGGCAAATGTGGGAATCCACAAAATCAGAGGGTTTTGGGAAAGCTGCAAGATGCAGGCCTCAGAGACAGCAGAACTGTGAGCAGAGCTGAGCACCAGCCATGAGACAGGTCAGCAGAAAAAGTATTTAAACTGTAGAAAAGCAAAAGCAAATGGAACAATGGTCTGTGTATTAACGCTTGTCTGAATAGCTCTCTAAGCTACAGAAAGTTTATCTAGTGAGATATTAGGAAGGTTAAAGCTTAATAATGGAGGTTTTCCCAAAACCCTCTGTTTTTGTGGATTCCCACAGCGAAAGGGGAAAGGAAAGAGGAAAAGGGAAAACGGGAAAGGAAAAGGAAAAGGAAAAGGAATCTTGTGACTGACCAGAGTCCAAGCCAGCTGACTGTGATTGGCCATTAATTAGAAACAACCACATGAGACCAATCAAGAATGCACCTGTTGCATTCCACAGCAGCAGATAACCATTGTTTTTCTTTTCCTCTGTGGCTTCTCAGGAGAAAGAATCCTAACAAAAGGATTTTTCATAAAATGTGTCTGTGACCCTCACCCTGTTCATCCCAGCCCTGCCCTCCTCCAGAGCAGCTTCCCAAGGCTCTCCCTGCCCCATCCTGCCCAAGGCTCTCCCTGCTCCTCCAAAAACACCAAAGCCACCCCTGGAGAGCTCTGCCAAGGTTACAGAGGACTCTGGGACGGAGCAATGGAAGCACAGAACAACATCTGGATTTTTATTGCCCTCGCACAATCGCGGTTCTCATCCTACAGCTGATGTTTTATACACCCAGCAGTGTTTTACTGCTTATTCCATAACTGACTGGGATATGCTTATTAAATCATCTAGCTTATATAAAATTGCACTTAATTGCTCCATTATTGAGCTGCTCCAGCTCCAGGTGGGAGCATAAATAAATCCCAATCATGGTTTTCAGGGTGTAAGGACAGTTCCTATGAATCAACAGTTATGTGGGCTCAGATGTATCTAATAGATGTATCTATCTCATACATATTGATTTATAATTTATATGTTGATATAGATGTATCTAATAGATGTATATATCATATATATTGATTTATAATTTATATATTGATATAGATGTATCTAATACATTTACATACCTCATATATATTGATTTATATACTGATTAATAATTTATATATTGATTTTTATATATTGATATAGATGTATCTAATATATGTATACATCTCATATATTGATTTGCATATTGATTTATAATTTATATGTTGATTTAAATATTGATATAGATGTATCTAATATATGTATATATCTCATATATATTGAATTATAGCTCATCGGGATCACAGAGAGGGTGTCCAAAGTCTGTCAGATTTGGAATTCATACCTGTGGTGCACCCAGTGCATATTTTATTTTTATCAAAAGGGGTTACTTGGTTTTAGCCTAAATTTAGCGTAAAAAATGGCTTTTTGCTCCCACAGGGAAAGTTCTCATTGACTTCAGTGGAGCTGGGGTTTGTAGCAAAAGGGAAATCAAAGTGAGTGAGGTATCCTGAGCTCAAGAGGAGAAAAAAGAAGAAAGGAGCAGCAATGTTAGAGCAGAGCTGCTGTGTGAAGCTTTACCTGCCCAGACACTCAGAGTGAACAATGGAACAGCAGAATTTGGCAGCCAGGGCGCTGTGCAGGGGAACTGAGTCCTGCCTGAGCAGGAAATCATCTGCCACAGCAAATATTTGTCACTCTCCGTGTCAGTCACCTGCTCTGACTGAAGGAACAGAGCAATCAGGTCCAGCACAACTGTGCAAACAGGGGATTCTCCGTTATCGTTTCACAAACAAGCACACAGAAATGCTCATTTCCTCCCTTCTTTGTTTTTGCTGCATGGGCACAAACCCATGTGGAGCTCTGTTGTCACTTTGGATTTGCAGCTGCTGGGGCTGGGGGATGTGAGTGGCAGTGGAAGGGGCAGGGGCAGCCCAGGCTGGGCTGCAATGGAATCATTCTGCTGAAAAAGACTTTTCCAAAGCCCTGGGGCTGCTGCTGGAGATGGGGTTTGTGTGGAGAGGGGATGGCCTGGGCATGATTGGAAAGGACAGATCCTTTGTTAGAGGTTACTGATCCACTGGAAAAGAGAGATGAGTTGGGAAAAAAGGGCCTGGAAGGGCTGAATGCACTGCAGCCCCTCACACCCACTGTTCTTTTCAGCTGTCCTTTGAATTTGATATTTGTGTTTCCCTTGGCTCTCGGGGGGTGAAATGTGGAGTTTTGAGTAAATCTCCAGGGACAGGCACTCCTGGGAGTGCCCAGGTTGGTGTCAGGGGAGCTCCTGCAGATGTGGGGATGCTCAGCCAGATGTGCAGGCTGGGGGAGCACACAGAGACTCCCTGCACACACACATTGGGTAAATATTTCCAGTTACACTAACATGTACACAAAGCTGATTATTTCTCCTTAATTGGTGAGGCAGGATTGATTCAACATGGGTTCTTCCCCTATTGAGAGAAGTGTCCAGCTGTGGGCCACTCAAAAAAACCAAACAATTGAGGGGCTGGAGAGTGTGCAGGGAAGGGAAAGGGGCTGGGGAAGGGGCTGGGAGAGGCAGAGCAATCCTGCCCCATTCCTGTTCCATCCAGATCTGCAATCCTGCCCTATTCCTGCTCCATCTGTGTCTGCAATCCTGCCCCATTCCTGCTCCATCCAGATCTGCAATCCTGCCCCATTCCTGCTCCATCTGTGTCTGCAATCCTGCCCCATTCCTGTTCCATCCAGATCTGCAATCCTGCCCCATTCTTGTTCCATCTGTGTCTGCAATCCTGCCCCATTCCTGTTCCATCTGTGTCTGCAATCCTGCCCCATTCCTGTTCCATCCAGATCTGCAATCCTGCCCCATTCCTGTTCCATCCAGATCTGCAATCCTGCCCCATTCCTGCTCCATCTGTGTCTGCAATCCTGCCCCATTCCTGTTCCATCCAGATCTGCAATCCTGCCCCATTCCTGTTCCATCCAGATCTGCAATCCTGCCCCATTCCTGCTCCATCTGTGTCTGCAATCCTGCCCCATTCCTGTTCCATCTGTGTCTGCAATCCTGCCCCATTCCTGTTCCATCTGTGTCTGCAATCCTGCCCCATTCCTGCTCCATCTGTGTCTGCAATCCTGCCCCATTCCTGCTCCATCCAGATCTGCAATCCTGCCCCATTCCTGTTCCATCCAGATCTGCAATCCTGCCCCATTCCTGCTCCATCCAGATCTGCAATCCTGCCCCATTCCTGTTCCATCTGTGTCTGCAATCCTGCCCCATTCCTGTTCCATCCAGATCTGCAATCCTGCCCCATTCCTGTTCCATCCAGATCTGCAATCCTGCCCCATTCCTGCTCCATCTGTGTCTGCAATCCTGCCCCATTCCTGCTCCATCCAGATCTGCAATCCTGCCCCATTCCTGTTCCATCCAGATCTGCAATCCTGCCCCATTCCTGCTCCATCCAGATCTGCAATCCTGCCCCATTCCTGTTCCATCTGTGTCTGCAATCCTGCCCCATTCCTGCTCCATCCAGATCTGCAATCCTGCCCCATTCCTGCTCCATCCAGATCTGCAATCCTGCCCCATTCCTGCCCCATCCAGCAGCACAGCACTGCCCTGCTCTCCCCTGAGCCAGCCCCTGCCCCAAGCCATGGTCTGTGAGCACAGGGCTGGGAGGAAGCAGCATTCCCATTCCAGAATTCCCATTCCCCAAAACAGAATCCCCATGGGCTGAGTGTGTGCTGGGAGCCCTGGTGGGCAGGGCTGCTCTGGGAGGTTTGGAAATGTGGATTTCTGTGCCTGCAGCACTGCACAGGACTTTCCCCCTCGTGAATAAATAAATAATAAACAGCAGAAGCATATGGGGGAACTCACAGCGCTTCTCCCGCGTGAAGCTTGGGGAAAAAAAAATTAAAATATCAGAAGATAAAGATGGCAAGGGACCCCTGCAGGGAAAACCTCTTTGTCTAATGACCTTTCTGGGTCTCTGATAGCAAGTACAATGGCCAGAGCTCATAAATCATAGTTCAGGAAAACATCCTGAGGGCACGCTTTGACACTGTTTGCATATTCAAATGTTACCCCGCTCATGAAAGAGAGACAAAATGGTTTTTTCTCTCAAAAATGTCAGCACGGGCTGGATTAGAAAAGATAATTCAGAAGTACTCCCAGAGAATAATTACCACTGTCACCTACCTGCAATGTAGTTAATGAATGGGAAGAGAGTGTTTTATTAGAAAAAAAAATTATGATTATTAGAGTAATTAATCAGCTGCGTGATGACAGTTTCCCTGGGAAAATCATCTCCAAAGGCCAAGTGGCTACAGGAGGGCATTGTGTTGATAAAGCACCAGGAGCACAGAGCATCCTTCTCCCATTAGGTGTGGAAATGCTCCCAGAGCTGTCCCCGCGCTCGGGGTTTGCTCTCTGCTGTCCCCAGCTCCTCTGTCACCCTTGGGGCTGTTCTGCAGCCCCAGCAGGGTCTCCAGCACGGAGATCCCTTCCAAATGAAACCAGAGTGTGCTCACAGCACACTAACCACTGCCGAGGAAAATGCAGCTCCAAGTGCCAAGGGCAGCAGCTCAGAGATGCATTATTTACATATTTATTAGAAATTCAGAGCTGTTTGGGAGAGCAAACCACTTCTGACTTCAATTCCAGTAAGTAAACGACCCGATGGGCAAATAAAAGCAAAAGGAAACATCCAGTGCCACAGTTTACACAAGCTAATACAGTAAAACAAAATATTCTGAACATGAAACCATTCTGCAAGATAATAAAAAAAACCCACTACCTTTATTCTGCTTCTTGCTTAAGCATTCAGAAAATAGTAACAGCGAAATAGTTTAATTATATGTGCTATCAGTTGCCTCCCAGACTAACAGAAAGATAATTAATCCTTGTTTATCTAAACTCCACTGGAGTTCAGTTCAAACTGCCCTGCAGCGAGCAGCATCACTTCTGCTTCAGCTGAACTTGCTCTGGCCTTTCTTTCACCGCTTTTTTTTCCTTCTCTAGGTGGTTTAAGGGGGAAAAAAAATAATGATAGCTGCTGGCTGTGATGTGAGGAGGAGCCCTGTGACTGTGGGAGGGTGGCACAGCTGTGTGTGAGCTGGGATGGGGATGGGGATGGGGAGAGAGGGGGGAATAATGCAATAATAATGATAAATTATTATTATTATTATTATTATTATTATTATTATTATTATTATTATTATTATTATTAGTGACTCCCCCAGCGGGGACAGCCCAGCCCCACTCCCAGCAGAGCCAAGGACATCAGAACAAGCTCCCAAGCCTTTCTCCTGCCAGAGGAGGCATTGAAGCCAATTTAAAAGAGGCACTCGGTGTTGGAGCAGGGTTCTGCTGGGACCTTTTGGGTATTGGGAAAAATGATTAACAGATGTGCCTTCCCATTTTCCAATACACCTCCTTTGAATTGCAAAGTGGCCTCCTGCTTATTTTGAAGTGCAATATGTCCAACCTTCCAGGCACAGCTTATTGCTCATTTCCTGTGCCTATGATTTATTTAACGAATCTTCACCCAGCAAATAAACCAACATTTGTTCTACCTGGAGGGCACTTCCACATAGCGCAGCACACATGGCTCAACAGTTGGCAGGGGAATGGTGGCCAGAATGATGAGCAGGGGTCTCATTTCAGCCAGGAAAATGGGAAATTATGGGGTGTCCCCATGAGACAGCCCCCCATCTTCACCGGCATCTCCTGGCAAGCACAGCCATGGAACCATCCCATTTCCAGCTGTATTTTATCATCCACGTGCACTGGCTTGGAGAGTGGCTCCAGATGTTTTGTGTGCCCGAATTCCCAGCCAGAGTTTAATGGCTCGGTGCTGAGGAAGGAATTGGATGGCCCCAAATGACCTTGAACGGTGGCTAAACCCCAGATTGGAAAGAGCCCCTCATTCCAGTGCTTCATACCAGTGCTTGTTCCCACCCAGGCTGGAGCAGCTCCGTGTCCTTGGCAGGGCTGTTTGTGTACTCCAGTACAGAACACACGTGTCCAGATTTGGGGTTTTTATGGACTTTGAGGTTTTCCTGCTAAGGCAGGGAATGCAGAGCTGTCTGCAGCTGCAGGCAGGGTCAGACACAGCTGCCACACAGCTGGGGACCCCGGCCAGCCCTTTCTGTGTGTCTGGAGCACAGGAGAGGAGAGTGCACGGCTCCAGAGCCTTCTCCTGTTAAAAACGGACTCTGAAAATGTTAGGCTTTGTGTTTGCCAGATCATGTGAAATTGCACCTGCATAAAATGATATAATCGTTAGATGTGATGATTGTTTAGTAATTAAATATAATGATTGTTAATCGTAAGAAGAACCATGAGAAACTATGTTATAAGTTTGAGGGGGGCCACGAGGACCCCATGCTTGGCTGAAATCCATGTTTGCAATAGAACAATGTAGGTTTAATAATTAACATGAAAGTTATATAAGGATAGAATATAAAAACACGTTCATCCCGAACCCACCACTCAGTGATGCTGCCGAGTGAGAATGGAGACCCAAACCCCCCTCCCTGCCCTGGAATAAAGAGCAGCTGAGCAAGGATAGACCCCAGACACTGCTGTTTACAGAATGGGTTTTTTTCCCTCTGCATCATGTTTGAAAGGTATAAAATATTCAGCTTAGGCAAATGTAGTGAGATTGTAATGGAGTGCTCCAGCTCGCAGGGAGAGGGGCTGTGTTTGCTCTGTGCTGTGTAAACAGCTGGCACAGGAAGGCAGCAGGCACCGAGCCCTCCCTGCTCTGCCCTCCCTCCTCCAAAGCAGCACAGGCTTTGCAACAGGGCAGCTCGGTGAAAGCTGTGTCACTGTCACACCTTCTGAAAAATCCCTTTGCCCAGGACTTTCCCTGGGAAGCTGAGACGCCTCAGGGAAAAATGAAAACAGTAACTATCTCATTTGCTTCTGCTGTGTTTTGCTGCTTTGGGATGAGTTTGGAGATTGTTTACCCAACATGTGAATTGTTTTGAGTTAATGACCAATCACCATCAGCTGTGTAAGACTCCAGAGATCGAGTCACAAGCTTTTCATTATTATCTTTTAGCCTTCTGTCTGTATCCTTTCTCTATTCTTCAGTATAGTTAATATAGCATTCTTTAGTATAATATAGATCATATAGTGTAATTTAGTATAATATAGATATATAATATTATTTAGTATAATATATATTATACTAAATTATCTATATGTATAGGTAAGGGCTCCCTGGTGCTGACACCTCTCTCTCTGTGGCTGCTGGGTGCCTGAGGCTCTCAAAACCTGGCAGTCCCATGGGATTCCTGGAGAAGGAGCTGGAGCTCCCACCCAGTGCTCCTGGAGCAGCAGGGGCTGTTCTGTCTGCAGGAACCTCTCTGCTGGTCCCAGACACTCACAGTGACACACCACAGCCCCTGCTGAGCCTGCTGTTAGCAAACACTCAATAACATTGGTGAGGAATTATTTTTTTCCCAAGGACACCTTTCATTTCAGTCTCCAAGGGAGCTGGGAATAAATTGTTCCTCACCATCAGCAGCTGACCCTCTGCTTGTTTAAAATGTGGGCGTCTTCAGAACAAAAAACACCATTTGCTAAATGAAGCAAAACATCATAATAGGTTTAATGATGTAGATTTATCTCCTAACAGTTGTTTTGAGATCACAACAAATCATTAAAATCATTAACTCTCCGAGCTAAATTAGATTACAGATCTTGGAGAATGTCTGGCCAGTGCATTTGCAAACAGAGCCTCTTCCTGCCTGCGCCAGTCATTAATTCTGCTCAGATTCCCCCACAAACAATGAAGCAATTCAGCAGAGTCCAAGTCAGATTAAACAAAAAAAGCCAACGTCTTTGTGTGTGCCTGCATGGTTTGTTTCTTCTTCCAGCTCGTTTCCAGCAGCAGCAAACATTTCCCTGTGTGTGTGTGTGCATGGGGAGAGCGCTGTGTCCTGAGTCTGTGCTACTCCTGTCTGTCTGTCTGTCTGTCTGTCTGTCTGGAGCCAGGGACAGAGCTCCCACTGGGGTGGGACACACGTGGGACACCCCTCGAGGGCAGGGGCTGCCACCAGGACAGGGACAGGGACAGGGACACACAGGGACAGCACAGGGACCTGGCTGGGCCTGAGCCTTCCCCTGGCTGGGCTCTGTCCTCAGGTCTGTCCGTGTCTCACAGCCAGGGGAGCTCTCCTGGTGCCCAGCTGGTCAGGGCTCCCATCCTGGGGGTGTCCAGGGCCAGGCTGGATGAGGCTGGAGCAGCATGGGATGCGATGGGGTGGGATAATGGGGTAATGGGATAATGGGATGGGATAATGGGATGGGATAATGGGATGGGATAATGGGATGGGATGGGATGGGATGGGATGGGATGGGATGGGATGGGATGGGATGGGATGGGATGGGATCAATGGGACGGGATAATGGGATGGGATGGGATGGGATGGGATGGGATGGGATGGGATGGGATGGGATAATGGGATGGGATAATGGGATGGGATGGGATGGATCAGGATGGGATGGGATAATGGGATGGGATAATGGGATGGGATGGGATGGGATGGATCAGGATGGGATGGGATAATGGGATGGGATAGGATGGGATGGGATGGGATGGGATGGGATGGGATGGGATGGGATGGGATGGTGAGACATCCCTGCTGAGGTGACACCCCTTCTGAAGGTCACATCCCTTCAGGGTGCCATCCCAGAGGCCTCCAGCTCAGTGCCCAGCCCCAGGGCCCTGCCCTGCCCTGCAGCCCCACCTCAGCAGGGCTCTTTGTTTGGCACAAACCCCAAACTCCAGGAGAAAGAGGAGAACGTTGCCTCCAGCGTTTTTTCCAGTTGGAGGGGGAGCAGTCTGGCTCTTGACATCTTGGCAGGGGCTCTCAAAGCCCATATGCCAGATTCAGAGAAACAGTTCACATTAATTTTAAATGGAAATCTTAGACCTTTGCTAGGCAACTACAGCTCTCATTGCAATTCTCCCCACAATTTACTCCAAATAGGCTTGACAATAGCGCGCTAAATTCTGAGTGCTTCAGCAAAACAGAATCACACCCTTTGGAGGGAGCAGCCATCCTCATTCCATTTGTCTGGTGGCAATTAAAATGAGCGTGAAATGTGCTTGGGCATGCCTTGGTCTCATGCACATTTTAAATATTAACTCCAAGTCTTTGTCGCTATTATTTAGTAATAATGTTTATTGTTGGTAGGGCTGCAGTACCTGGGGGCCAATCTTTCATTATTCACTCCGAGCACACATCAGAAACAGCTCTTCCCTCACAGCATCACTGATCTAATTGAAGGCTCACATAGGTTAATGGATGCCCTAATGGTGTTTATTTCATATAGAGAATAGCCTGGACTTCAATCCCTCCTGCTCACACTCTGGGAGGCAGCAGCAGCTCTCCCTCTCTGTCTTTCATTCCCCCTCCTGGTAGGAACCACGCTGGAAAGGCCAGAGGGTGGGAGGCTTTGGAAAGCCCATGGAGGCACAGCTGGCTCCTGGCTGCTCTGCAGCTCCCACCTCCCTGAAATCCAACAGCTCCTCCAGCCCAGAGTGGCTGCTCTGGCAGCCCTTCCCTTCCCTTCCCTTCCCTTCCCTTCCCTTCCCTTCCCTTCCCTTCCCTTCCCTTCCCTTCCCTTCCCTTCCCTTCCCTTCCCTTCCCTTCCCTTCCCTTCCCTTCCCTTCCCTTCCCTTCCCTTCCCTTCCCTTCCCTTCCCTTCCCTTCCCTTCCCTTCCCTTCCCTTCCCTTCCCTTCCCTTCCCTTCCCTTCCCTTCCCTTCCCTTCCCATTTGTCTTTCCAAACCAGCTCTGCGGCTGCTAGTAGGTAAAACCAGAACTGGGAGATTAACAGTGGGAAGGATTGCACTGGATGATGAATGGAAAAAGATAATTTGCTTTTACAAATAAACTGTAGGTTTGCTGAGAAATGAAATTAGACATTGAAAGATGAAAGGAGAAATGGGGAAGAAAAACCTCTAAATTCCATAAGAATTAGACTCCATAAGAAGAGGTGGCACAACAGAGCAACCACCCTCTCCCTGCTCAGCCTTGCAGCTTCTCCATGTGCATCCCACACTGGTTTGGGTGGGAGGGACCTCAAAAATCCACCCAGGGTCATCCAGCCATGGCAGAGACACCTTTCCCTGTCCAGAATGGTTTGGGTTGGGTTGGGAGGGACCTCAAATCCCACCCAGTGTCCCTCCTGCTATTCCAGGGACACCTTTCCCTGTCCCAGGTGCTCCCAGCCCTGCCCAGCCTGGCCTGGGACATTGCAGGGATGCAGGGGCAGCCCCAGCTGCTCTGGGAGTCCTGCACAGCCTCCTCACCCTCCCAGGGAAGGATTTTTTCCCAATGTCCCACCCAAATGTGCCCCCCTTCAGCCTAGAGCCATTGTCCCCTGTGAAATGAAACGGTGGATATGAAAATGGGCCGGGCGACCGTGCAGGGCAATCTGCATTAGTCCAGCAGGGAGGAGGATGGGAGGGGTGCTGGGAGCTCCTCAGAGGGCTGTGAGTGGAGGCAATCACCAAAAATCTTTCTGTTTCAACCCCAGGCATTAGCTCTTTGCAAAGGGGGAAGGAGTCATTATCTGAATCCGCTGCACTTGCTGTGGGCTCAGATAGCCCTGCTAAATTTGGACATTGCTATTCAGAGCAATTTAACTTTTACAGACTCCATCTGAATTTCCAGGCCTTTTAAAGCATGTGCTAAAACTCCCTCTTGCTTCACTGAGGCTTCACTCCCTGCTTTTATCTCTTTTACAGAATTTTTCCATAAAGGGTTGGAGATAATTGCAAAGCCGTTCACCGTGGTCCTTTCTTGCATTCTCCCCTCCAGCCCAGCATTGTGGGGTTGTGCTGGGGGAGATTTAAATGGGATATTGGAATTGGGAATTGTTCCCTGGGAGGGTGGGCAGGCCCTGGCACAGGGAAGGTGTCCCTGCCATGGCAGGGCTGGGATGAGCTGATTTTTAAGGTTCCCCCCAACCCAAAGCATTCCATGATTCTATCACTTGTCACAGACATCTTTTATGGAAAATCCTTTCCTTGGGAGTTTTCCTCCTGAGAAGCTGGGAGGCCTCAGGAACAAAATGCAAACAATGGTTATCTGCTGCTGTGGAATGCAACAGGTGCATCTGGGATTGGTCTCATGTGGTTGTTTCTGATTAATGGCCAATCACAGCGAGCTGGCTCGGACAGAGAACTGAGCCACAAACCTTTGTTATCATTCCTTCTTTTTCTATTCTTAGCCAGCCTTCTGATGAAACCTTTTCTTCTATTCTTTTAGTATAGTTTTAATGCAATATATATAATAAAATAATAAATCAGCCTTCTGAAACACGGAGTCAGATCCTCGTCTCTTCTCCAGTCCCAAAACCCCTGTGACCACGGTCACAGTCACGTCTCTCCCATTTCCACTTCCACTGGCACAGCTGTCCCTGCAGCCCCAGATGTTCAGGGCTGCCTCAGAGCCCTGCACACCCTGGATTTGCTGCAGGGAATTTTCCCTCTGCCCAGAGCCCAGGCTGGGCTGGACCTGCCCTGCTCCATCCTGGGAAGTGGCACAGCCTCAGCTTTCTGTCCCTCTCCTGAACCAGGAGCTGCCAGAAAGCAAAAGCCTGCTGGAAAAAATGCAGATTTTCTGCCATTCGTAAAAATGAACTCCCCTAATTAACTTACACGTACAAACGCACTCAGAATGAAGACATGAAGTTGATTATCTAGAAAATTGCTACCTTGGTACACTCCCTAATGCCACGCTAAATATGCCGGGAATGAAATTGCTCTTGTGGAGTTGTATCACTGCAATAGAACCTCGCTGATGGAACACACCATTTCCCTTTTTTGGGCTAAATTTAACTTTCATTTCAGCCAGTGCTGGCAGCTGTGGCTGCTCCAGCCCTTCAGAGAGAGAGCCCGTCTCTGAAATCCCTCCCTGTCAGGGTATTGTTGTCAATTTTTTTACTTCTGTCAATTTTTTTACTTTTTTTGACTCAGGCTGGGCTCCTCTGTTGGGGGAGACCCTCCTGGAGTGGGTTTGTGTCAGAAAAGGGAGACACACTGGATTTTTTGGGTCTTCAGGTTCTTGTTTGTTGTTATCTTATCTAAAGTTTTGCACGCTGTCCACACCAGGCTCAGTGCACTGGAAAAGCACCACAAAAATGGGCAACAATCTCTTGGTACAAGGCATCTTACAGCTAAACTATCCAATTAAGAACTGACACCTGGATTATTTCCCTTTTAACCCAATAACTGATCCCAGTGTGGACTTTCCGGCCCAATTACAAAATGACACACAAACCCATGGAGAAGCATGAAGAAGAAAGCCAGGACAGCACCATCCATCTTGCTTCCATCCACAACATACTAAAAAGTCCTAAAGCTTAAATTTCCCACCTAAGTGACACACCTACACTGCTCTCTATAATCTATTTCACGCTTTTGCTGTAAAATGGGAATATTCAAGGAATAAATGGAATATCTGAGCCAGCAAGGCCCAGGCAGCAGCAGGGCTTCTGATGGTGCAAGGAGATTTATATCTGATACGAATAGAGCTGTGTGAGGAGACAGGGCTGATGCACTGCTGCAGGGACCAAGGGAAAGCAGCACAAAATTCACTCCAGATCTCCTGGTCACACCTTGGCAGTGGTGCTGGGGCTGAAAGGCCAGAGCTGAGCAGAACTCAATTAAACACAAAGCCAGATTGAGGCTTTAATTTGCACAGGGCTGATCTGTGATTATTGGAGAGGCAGGGAGGGAGGGGGGGAGATGGGCCAGGTCCAGTTCTGATCCTTTTAAAATGAAGACTTGATTAACAGCACAATTTCTTTTGACTTTAATGAATACAGGGATTGCAAAGTGTTTACAGAAGGGCTCTAACTTCATTTAACTTTCACTAGAGAATGTCTGTCTGTCCCCATAAAAACAAAAGAATTCCAGACAGATCTGATTTCTGAGCAGAGCTGTCACCACATAAAATGTCCTCAGAACAGAATGGATGAGGCCTCTGAATTTACTGGATATTCCAGCCTGTATTAATTGCTGTCTGTTAAGAATTACAGTATTTCAACCCCTCCATTAGCAAACTTCAAGATGTTTTATTATTATTATTTGGCAATTAGCTGCTGCAATTATCTCTCTAAACACTGCTTGAATGGGCTCCCTGTGCTTTTCTCACATCCAGAGTGAGAGATCCTTCACAAAACCTCCCTGCTCCTCTGTGCTGGCAGCTCCTGTGCCCAATCCCCTCAGGTTTGCCTCCCCTGGTGTTGGGATTGCTCCAAGGTTGGCTCTGGCTGATTCCTGTGGCTCTCTGTGTTCTCAGGGGTTTGGGGATGGGGAAGAGACGAGGATCTGACTCCATGTTTCAGAAGGCTGATTTATTATTTTATTATATATATTGCATTAAAACTATACTAAAAGAATAGAAGAAAAGGTTTCATCAGAAGGCTGGCTAAGAATAGAAAAAGAAGGAATGATAACAAAGGTTTGTGGCTCGGACAAGGAGCCCGAGCCAGCTGACTGTGATTGGCCATTAATCAGAAACAACCACATGAGACCAATCCCAGATGCACCTGTTGCATTGCACAGCAGCAGATAACCATTGTTTGCATTTTGTTCCTGAGGCCTCCCAGCTTCTCAGGAGGAAAACTCCCAAGGAAAGGATTTTCCATAAAAGATGTCTGTGACAGTTCCCCCGTTCCTCAGGAGCCCCAAAGAGCCCGTGGGGCTCAGCTGTGCTCGGCTCATCCAGGGCAGATCAGCTCTGCAAGGGTTCCCAGGCTGGGGGCACAATGAAAGAGCTTCCCCCTCCTCCCCAGGACATGGAGAAATGAGGTGACAGGGACAGTTCCACTGGGAAAAACCTCTGTGAGTGGGGGCTGTGTGCTGGGAATGCTGCACAGGCAGCCCTGGGGCCACTTTGGACAGCCTTGAGCCACTCTGACCATGCCCTGGGTCACTCTGGCTGTGCCCTGGAGCACTCTGGTCAGTCTTGGACCACTCTGACCATGCCCTGGGGCCACTCTGGTCAGTCTTGGACCAGCCTGGCCATGCTCTGGGTCATCCTGGCCACCCCTGCACCACCCTGGCCAGCCTTAGCAGGAGTTCCCTGTGAGAGAATAACTCCATCTCTTTACCTCCGCACCCTCACCTGAACACATCCATCCCCAACTATTTCTCTTTGTTTTTTCCCAGTTCTGGGTGAATTTCCAGCTCTGCGCTGTCAGTGCAGCCCCCAGTGCTGCAGCACATCTGCCTGCTCTCCATGCTTTCAATCCTGCCTGATCCCCGTTCTTTATCACTAAATATTCTGCTATCAAGGCTCCAGCACTTGATCTCACTCCAGGATTGGAGAGTGCTGGTACACGGAGCTCCTTTGTGTGAGATGAGACACTTAACCTTTCCAAAGAGGAGAGCTGTTTTAATCATTCCTCCTGATTTGCACATGCAGAGCATGAAGCCTAAACCCTACAAACGTTCCAAGCTTTTTGTGGAGTGTTGTTTTTTGGGGTTTTTCCCCCACCTTGAGTGCTGCCATTTGTTTCCACCCAAAGTTTCTGAGTGGGGTTTTTGCTGCACCCTCTGCCAGCTGAGCAGTAGTTCCCAATCCATCAGCAGAGCTCTGAAATGTGCTCCAAATTAAATAAATAATGGCAAACCCACTCCCTTTGCATGGGATGCGTGGGGGGAGAGCAATTTGTTTAATGGATTTTATTGATTTAGAGATTAAAACCCCCCGGGGGTTAGGCACGGTGAGACCCTGCTCTCCCCCTGCAAAATCACAATCACTGCAGGCTCTTTGTGGAAACCCAGAAATTAAATGGAGCTCAATCCCAGGCAGCTGAAAGCAGAGAGGTCCTTGAGGGACCTTCCCAGTGCTTTCCAAGCCTTCCTGGGAGGTTTTTTATCCCTGATATCCAATGCAAACCTCCCCTGGCCCACGCTGAGTCCTTTTCCTCTTTTCTGCCACTTGTCCATGGGAAGGGACCTCCCCCACCCCTCTGCCCCCTTTGATCCCAGCAATTGGGGTTGGGATGCTGCTCCCTGATCCCTCCTTGTTCCCGGGGAGGGCTGGAACTGCCCTGGACACAACCATCCAAATTTGGCTGTCACAGCCAGTGCTGGTGCATCAGACCCTTCTGTGCTCCCTTTTCTCCTCCTGCAAAGTGGGGATAATTGCAGCAGCACCGTGACATTTCTGGCTGAAGAGCTGTGCACATGTGTAAAACGCAGAGAAGGGTTATTATGTGTCTTATTTACACGGGAGAGGATTCCCAAAAGAGGAGAAAAACCCACATGAGTGCCTTGCTTGTGTTTCTAACGAGCTGGTTCCACTCGCTGCATTCCAAGTGAGCATCAGTAACAGGGCGAGATCCAGCAGTAAATACCCCCTGCTGCAAAAGTTCACAATAAAGGGACCAAAGCCATCGATTGATTTCCCTTTTTCCAGAGCTCTTTGCTGCTCCCCTGTGAGATCACAGAGCCCCTTCCCTGCCCTGCAGACAATGGGATCCTGGAGGAGAGCTCGGGTGAGGAATGAGAGCAGGGGCTGTGTTTGTCTGGTTAATGGTCTGTATTCCCTGCGAGCTCATCAAACGCTGCCACCACCCGTTCCCACCTGCTTTGTCCTCCCTTCCTGAGCCCAGCACACCCAGCACAAGGGCTGCTAGTTCACAGTTTATTCCCTTTGCAAGCAGAGGTTCCCCAGTGTCTCAGTGGGCACGGGGATCCCATCACTGCTATTTGACAATACCCAAATAACGCCGTTTTAAAGGGGTTTAAGGTGTTTGAGAAGCCCATCAGGGGCACGGGTACAGAAAAACCTGGAAAAGGAAAATTCAGATTCAGAGAGGGGTCCCAGCTCCCAGCCCAGCAGGGCACAAATGGGGATTATTCACAGCAGTGGGCAGTGCCAGAGAGCAGGGCTGGGTGGGAAACTGGGCAGGAATTCCTCCCTGGCACAGGTTATCCCATGGGTGCCCCATCCCTGGCAGTGCCAGAGAGCAGGGCTGAAGGCTTTAGGAGCAGGCTGAAGGCTTTAGGAGCAGGCTGAAGGCTTTAGGAGCTGGGATGAAGGCTTTAGGAGCAGGGATGAAGGCTTTAGGAGCAGGCTGAAGGCTTTAGGAGCAGGCTGAAGGCTTTAGGAGCAGGACTGAAGGCTTTAGGAGCAGGGATGAAGGCTCTAGGAGCAGGCTGAAGGCTTTAGGAGCAGGCTGAAGGCATTAGGAGCAGGCTGAAGGCTTTAGGAGCAGGCTGAAGGCTTTAGGAGCAGGCTGAAGGCTTTAGGAGCAGGCTGAAGGCTTTAGGAGCAGGACTGAAGGCTTTAGAAGCAGGCTGAAGGCATTAGGAGCAGGCTGAAGGCTTTAGGAGCAGGGATGAAGGCTTTAGGAGCAGGCTGCAGGCGTTAGCAGCACTTTCATTGCCCTGCAGCTGTAGCCAGCACTTCACCTGCACAGTTTGCATCCCAATAAATTTTTCATCTTGGGTTTATCTTCCGTAGGAGCGAGGTCTGGGAGAGGTAAAGCTGCCTCTGCAAAGGGCTACATGTTTTTTTAAAGAGAGGCACTTTAAGCTGTTAGTCAGGAAAGATGAATTTTAGATCTGAATTTTAGATCTGTCTCTGCTCTGACCTACAGCAGCTGCTTCCTCTCATCTGTGAAACCCAGCTCTCTGCACTGCCAAAATCCCAATTGCAGTCGAGGGCTCCTCTGCCCGCTGAGAACTGGTCTCCAGTCCTGTTGGCTGGGAGCTCCCATGATGGAGTGGAGCATCTCAGAGCTGAGCACAGCCCTGAAACCTGATTAATTCAGGCTCAAAGAGGCCCAGGGCTGGGGCGTGGAGGGATCCCAGAGCCAGCCTCAGGGCCTGCTGGAGCCACACACTGAGCAGTGATTGCTGAATCCTCCAGATGTCTTCCTCACTCCTGGAATGCTCCTCCTCTCCTCCTCCCGCTCGAACCAGAGATGTGCTTACACATCTCATTTACATAGTGCATTAAATATTGAAGATTTGCTCTAATGTCCTCTCTCCTCCCAGCCAAAGAGCCCAGTAAATGATTGTTTTCCCTCAGCAGCACGGCAAACAGAGGATCACTGGCAGTGATCTGCTGTGCACAACCTTCAATTAGGTGAGAGCTGAACAATGCCTGTGAGGAAGGGACTGGACCGTGCAGGCTGGGCCTGTCTGATTAAATCGGGCTGGAACGGCCCAAATCAGCTGAGGCTCCTTTTATGTTCAACAGATGTGAGGCAGAGGAATCAGCCTCGCTCCTCGTTTCCATTCCTGCGCAGTTCATTGTAATGTGATCTCCATTTCTGCATCTCATTAGTGAGGCACAACCTGCTGGAGGAGCTGCCAGCCCTGGGACTGCTCCAGCAGGAGCTCTGCAAATCCATCCTGTGGAACCACACACTCTGCAAATCCATCCTGTGGAACCACACACTCTGCAAATCCATCCTGTGGAACCACACAGCTCTGCAAATCCATCCTGTGGAACCACACACTCTGCAAATCCATCCTGTGGAACCACACAGAGCTGCAAATCCATCCTGTGGAACCACACACTCTGCAAATCCATCCTGTGGAACCACACAGAGCTGCAAATCCATCCTGTGGAACCACACACTCTGCAAATCCATCCCATGGAACCACACAGCACTGCAAATCCATCCTGTGGAACCACACAGAGCTGCAAATCCATCCTGTGGAACCACACACTCTGCAAATCCATCCCATGGAACCACACAGCACTGCAAATCCATCCTGTGGAACCACACAGAGCTGCAAATCCATCCTGTGGAACCACACAGAGCTGCAAATCCATCCTGTGGAACCACACAGAGCTGCAAATCCATCCTGTGGAACCACACACTCTGCAAATCCATCCCATGGAACCACACAGCACTGCAAATCCATCCTGTGGAACCACACAGAGCTGCAAATCCATCCTGTGGAACCACACACTCTGCAAATCCATCCTGTGGAACCACACAGAGCTGCAAATCCATCCTGTGGAACCACACAGAGCTGCAAATCCATCCTGTGGAACCACACACTCTGCAAATCCATCCTGTGGAACCACACACTCTGCAAATCCATCCTGTGGAACCACACAGAGCTGCCCAGCCCATCCCTGGCACCCAGGGCTGGTTCCCAGGACAAAGCTGGGGAGGAAGGCATGTGGTGGCAGTTTGTGTTCCCCTTGGGATGGCTTGGCAGCTGCAGTGTGCCTGGAGCTCTGGGATTTGTGGTTTAAAACACCCTAACCCCAGGCAGGACCCCAACCCTAACCCTAGGCAGCAAAGCCAGCCTTGTGCCTCGGGGCAGGATGGGGCTGCAGCAGCCTGGGATACTGCCAGGGGTGGGATGGGATGTCGCAGACATTTCTCCACAGAAATCCTTCCTTTCAGATTTCTGTGTCTTCTGGAAGGCAGAGGCCTCAGAAGAGAAAGTAAACAATTGTTATCAGCTGCTGTGGAATGCAATAGGATTCACCTTGATTGGCTCATTTTCTATGTTTATAATTAAGGGCCAATCATCAGTGCAAGCTAGGGGACTGAGTCCCTGGACACAACTTTGTTGGGGGTTCTTTTCTATCTCTTCTTAGCTTAGCTAGCTGCTCTGCAAACCTCTCTCTATATATTCTTTTAGTATAACTATAATGTATAATATCATATATTAATAAATCAAGCCTTCTGATTAAGATACAAGATTCGCCGTCTCTCTCTCACCAGCAGCGCCGACACAGGTCGCTGTAATAATGGGATCCATGGGCTGGCATGAGAACAGGGACTGGGTGATATGGGATGGACTTTAATGTTCCTCCCATCCCATTCCACACAGTGGTTGGGTACAAATCTGAAATTCCCACGGAAAGGCCCTGTGGCAGTGGGGCAGCAGTGTGAGGAGGGATGGATCCACCAGGAGAGTCCCTGAGCAGAGCAGGGCAGGGCTGGGGCTACCACAGAATAACGAGAGGGGAACGGGGCTCCAGAGCTGCCCGTGCCACTGCAGACGCCTTACAAACCATTCTGCTCTTTCAGTCATTAATTTTTTATGAAGTTTAATAGGCCTGCAGCCCTGAGACCTGCCTGGCTGTTGATTAGCTTCATATTTTCTCTCATTAATGTAGAATCTGATTAGCCCCTCTTATAAGCATTTCATCTGATTTGGCAAAGAGCATTGTTCTGATAGCAGGGATTACAAGTTGGTTTCCTCGCAGGAGACAACGGCCCTGCCTGCTGAGGGCCCCCCAGCTCCCAGCCCCTTCCCTGGTGCCCAGGGGCTGTCCTGCTTCGGTCTGGGGTGGCTCAGGACCCCTCCTGTGCCCGTGCTCACAGGGGTCTCAGGGTGAGGGGAGAGACGAGGATCTGACTCCATGTTTCAGAAGGCTGATTTATTATTTTATCATATATATTATTTTAAAACTGTACTAAAAGAATAGAAGAAAAAGGATCTCATCAGAAGGCTGGCTAAGAATAGAATAGGAAGGAATGATAACAAAGGTTTGTGGCTCAGACAGAGTCCAAGCCAGCTGACTGTGATTGGCCATTCATTAGAAACGACCACACGAGACCAATCCCAGATGCACCTGTTGCATCCCACAGCAGCAGATAACCATTGTTTACATTTTGTTCCTGAGGCCTCCCAGCTTCTCAGGAGGAAAAGTCCTCAGGAAAGGATTTTCCATAAAAGATGTGTGTGACAAGCCATTCCAGAAGCACATCCAGAAATGTGTAAAGGAGCCCCATCCTCGTGCCCAGCGTTCTGCTGCAGCCTCTGTGCTCCCTGTGTGCAAAGAGAAGGAGTTTTATGGATGACCTGAGCAATCCCAGCTAATGGCTGGGGCTGCACAGCACCCCGTGCTGATCCCAGGGGAGCAATATCTCAGCAGGCTGCAGGAGCCTGCTCCTGCCTGCCTCTGTTATGGATGTCCTCAGTTAGCAGGGACAGCAGGGCTTCAGAGCAGGCATTAAGGGAGATTGCTCGGGTCGTTATTAATTATGCAGATTCTCCATCTTCTTCTGTCAGAACACAGGAGTTAAACAAACACAAATGGATCAAACTGCTGCGCAATAGAAACTTTATGTTAATGTGGCAAAAGGGCTGCTGGGAGGTGGCTCTGCCTTCAATCCCTGGGGTGGGAGCGCTCAGGGGATCAAACATTTGGTTCTGTTCTCCAGTGCTGAGATGGGAAGGGTTTTATGGCACCCGAGGGCACTGGCACCAGCGTGGGCATGGAATGCACTCCTGGCTGCCTGGCCTGAAGGGTTCATGCTTGGGTTTGATAATTCCAATAATGATAATTGCAAGAGAAGTGACCTCAGAGGGAGCTGGGGCTCCCAGCAGGACAGGGTGGGCAGCCCTGCTGCTGTTCCCAGCCTGGGTTTGGACAGCTGACCTCAGCTCACTCAGAACAGGATTCCCAGGGGCTGGAAAGGTGAGGGGGACCCCAAATTCCAGAGTTCAGGGTGGGAGCTCACCCTGTGTGCAGGGTCCCTGTGCTGGGCCAGCCTTGCAGCCAGGGGGGAGCTCTGCCCATCACAGAGCCCCGAGCACCCAATTCCTGCTTTTGGGGAAAGGATGCTCCTGCCTGGCTGGGGCTCTGTGCCAGGCACTGGAGGGCAGGGGGTGAGCACAGGGAATGGCTCAGCAGCAGGAGATGCAGGGACAACAGCAGCAGAGATCTCCAAGGAGCTGCCGCTGAGCAGGAGAGTGGGGAACAAATAGGAAAGTGGGGAACAGGAGAGAGGGAAACAAACAGGAGAGTGGAAACAAACAGGAGAGAGGGAAACAAACAGGAGAGAGGGAAACAAACAGGAGAGTGGAAACAAACAGGAGAGTGGGAAACAAACAGGAGAGAGGGAAACAAACAGGAGAGTGGGAAACAAACAGGAGAGTGGGAAACAAACAGGAGAGTGGGAAACAAACAGGAGAGTGGAAACAAACAGGAGAGTGGGAAACAAACAGGAGAGTGGAAACAAACAGGAGAGAGGGAAACAAACAGGAGAGAGGGAAATGAACAGGAGAGAGGGAAATAAACAGGAGAGAGGGAAATAAACAGGAGAGAGGGAAATAAACAGGAGAGAGGGAAATAAACAGGAGAGAGGGAAACAAACAGGAGAGAGGGAAACAGACAGGGGAGAGAGAAACAAACAGGAGAGAGGGAAATGAACAGGAGAGAGGGAAATGAACAGGAGAGAGGGAAATGAACAGGAGAGTGGAAACAAACAGGAGAGAGGGAAACAAACAGGAGAGAGGGAAATGAACAGGAGAGAGGGAAATGAACAGGAGAGAGGGAAATGAACAGGAGAGTGGAAACAAACAGGAGAGAGGGAAACAAACAGGAGAGAGGGAAATGAACAGGAGAGAGGGAAACAGGAGGAGTGGACACTGCTGCCTCAAATCTGCTTCCTCTGCAGCCCTGCACCAGGCAGGCACTCTGCTCCAGCCTATTTATCTCCTTCAGCTTGTGGCAACTCACCCCGTGTGCTGCCAAGCAAGCTGGGTGTCAGATCACTCCAGATGTGCATAATTCAAGCTGGCACAGAAACTGATGGCTTTTGCATTGGACATGTTTATTTTCTTCTTGCAAGGCTTAAGCATGTCATTTGCTGTCACACATGCCCTTGTGAAATCTTGGCAAGAAATCAATTTGATTTCCAATGTCAAGCAGCTTTCTTTAATGTCTCCAGATAAGGTTTGTGTGCACAGCGTGCTGCAGGAGTTATGGATGTTCCACCTGGGGTCACAGCACAGAGCTCTGGCAAAGCCTCGTGTGCCAGATTTCAATATTTCAATATTTCAGCAAATCTCTGCAGAGCTGTGGCTCCTTTCCCAGCTCCTCCAGACGTGGACATGGTCAGGTCCCAATAGGGTGTGTGTGCACCCACACAGGGGTTTGGGGTGCTCCTTCTGCACCACTAAGGCTGGTTTGGGCAAAATCCCTCAGGCTCTGTGTGACAGTGTGCACAGGGGTCTGAGGATGAGGGAAGAGATGAGGATCTGACTCCATGTTTCAGAAGGCTGATTTATTATTTTATGATATATATTACATTAAAGCTATACTAAAAGAACAGAAGAAAAGGTTCTCATCAGAAGGCCGGCTAAGAATAGAATAGGAAAGAATGATAACAAAGGTTTGTGGCTCGGCTCTGTCCGAGCCAGCTGGCTGTGATTGGCCATTAATTAGAAACAACCCCATGAGACCAATCCCAGATGCACCTGTTGCATCCCACAGCAGCAGATAACCATTGTTTGCAGTTTGTTCCTGAGGCCTCCCAGCTTCTCAGGAGGAACAACCCTAAGGAATCCCTGCCTCCCAAAATGTGCACTGACTCCCCTCGTGCCTCCTCCTTCCTGCCTTCTGCTGGTGGGAGGATTTTGCTGCTTCTGCTGCCTTGCTGGGTGAAGCAATTCCTCCATCCATTTGTTATGTTTCAGGATTACAAGAGAGAAAACGAACAGAGCACAGAGCAAGTGCAAAATCATCTCAGTGAGAGTGGGAATGTGCTCTGCCACACGATGCAGCACCACCTTCTCCCCCTGACATGGTTCCCCTTCCCCCTTTCTTTTCCCTCAGCAGTTAAAAGCTGCTGCTGTTTATAAACGGACTGCAGAAATATTCAGTTTATAGATGGGCTGCAGAAATATTCAGTGTCAGACTGGGAGGGGGCTCGGGCTGCCCTGCAGGCCAAGCACCAGGGTCCCTCCTCTCCCTGGGCTCTCCCTGCAGAGGCTCCAAAACCCCCTTGGAAAGAGCCTTGAGCTGAAGCAGATGGCACCAAGATCTGACAGCACTTCCTGGGTGTGAAATTCATTAACCCCCCTCCCCTCTCCCCACTCCCCAAATTAATATTTTTAAGCCAAATATTACAGAATTTCTCATGGAAGTTCTGTGTTTGGAGGGGTTTGCTCCTTGGGAAGCTGCTCCCCAACCTGGGGGGCTGAGGCACTGCTCCCCAAAGAGGTCAGCTTTTCTTTTCTTTTCTTTTCTTTTCTTTTCTTTTCTTTTCTTTTCTTTTCTTTTCTTTTCTTTTCTTTTCTTTTCTTTTCTTTTCTTTTCTTTTCTTTTCTTTTCTTTTCTTTTCTTTTCTTTTCTTTTCTTTTCTTTTCTTTTCTTTTCCTTCCCTCTTTCCCCACTGGCTCTGGTGGCTTTGGATCTTTCCTTCAACTCTGAGGTTCTGCAGAAGAACCAGAGTTTCTTTATTCTTGGTACAACTGAACTTCTGTGAGCACCCAAAACTTTCCAAAAATGAAGTCTGTGATCCCCCAAGCATCTGATGCTGGGTTTTTGTGGTTTTAGCCTGAATTGCAGAGCTGTCCTTCACTGAGAGAGAAGAAAGGATGTTCAGGTGCTGACATCCCTCTCCAAGCCCATTTGATTTTGCAATTAATTCCCAGTGGGGGTGGTAATTTCTATTGCGCTCTCAGTGATCAGTAATATTTAGCAGATTAACATCATTTAGCTTTCATCCTCCCCAGGGAGATAAGAGAAAGGATTAAAGGGAAGGAGATTCCTGCTAAATGCTGCTGAGAGCGTGCTGCAGAGCCTGGAGATGCGAAATCAAATGAGGGAAAACAAAGGGAAAGTTCAGGAGCCCCTGGCACTGCCTGTGGGATTTGCCCTTTATTTACTGCTCCGTCCATCTGCTGCCACTCCTGGGATGGAGCAGATGCTGGAATTTGCTAAAATTCATCGTCTCTGGCCTAAAACTGCTCATGGGGTGAAAATGGGCACTCCTTGGTGCTTGGGCCTCTCTTCTGTCTCTCTTTCCTTTCTGTTTTCCTGGGTGTTTCCAGGTCCCTGAGCAGGTATGAGCAGGTATGAACAGGTGTGAGCAGGTATGAACAGGTGTGAGCAGGGATGAACAGGTGTGAGCAGGGATGAACAGGGATGAACAGGGATGAGCAGGGATGAACAGGTGTGAGCAGGGATGAACAGGTATGAGCAGGGATGAACAGGGATGAACAGGGATGAGCAGGGATGAACAGGTGTGAGCAGGTATGAACAGGTGTGAGCAGGGATGAGCAGGTATGAACAGGTGTGAGCAGGGATGAGCAGGGATGGGCAGGTGTGAGCAGGGATGGGCAGGGATGAGCAGGGATGAGCAGCTATGAGCAGGGATGAACAGGTATGAACAGGTATGAGCAGGTATGAACAGGTATGAACAGGTATGAGCAGGGATGAACAGGTATAAACAGGTATGAGATGAGCAGGTATGAGCAGGGATGAGCAGGGATGAGCAGGGATGAGCAGGGATGAACAGGTATAAACAGGTATGAGCAGGGATGGGCAGGGATGAGCAGGGATGAACAGGTATGAGCAGGGATGAGCAGGTATGAACAGGTATGAACAGGTATGAGCAGGGATGAACAGGTATAAACAGGTATGAGATGAGCAGGTATGAGCAGGGATGAACAGGGATGAGCAGGGATGAGCAGGGATGAACAGGTATAAACAGGTATGAGCAGGTATGAGCAGGTCCCTTGGTGCTCAAAGCAGAAAGCTTCTCCTGCCAGACAAAAATGTGTATTTATGTGTGAGTGCTCCCTTCATCGGGGCACTTCCAAGAATTATTATGAATTTCAGCTGGTGGGCAAGTTTGGTGCATTTAAAAGCTATCCATCACCCAGAGCAGGTTCAATAGCCATCACTGCAGCTGGCTCTCACAATCCCATTTTTACAGCATCAAATGACATGCTCAATAACAAAATTATTTTTATCAGTTTTAATCCGTCACTGCCAGGCAGTTGCTGATTTGCCACATCAGGGACATCAGCAGCACTGAAGTTCAGTGAGATTTACATTCCTAAACTCATTGTGAGCTCGCTCAGTTTTGTCCAAGGCCTCAGCTGACAAGTGAAGAACTTGGGGCAGCCCTTCCCTGTGCCCGTGTTCACAGGGGTGCTTGGATGGGGGAAGAGACGAGGATCTGACTCCATGTTTCACAAGGCTTGATTTATTATTTTATCATATATATTACATTAAAACTATACTAAAAAAACAGAAGAAAAGGTTTCATCAGAAGGCTGGCTAAGAATAGAATAGAATAGAATAGAATAGAATAGAATAGAATAGAATAGAATAGAATAGAATAGAATAGAATAGAATAGAATAGAATAGAATAGAATAGAATAATAACAAAGGTTTGTGGCTCAGACTCTCTGTCTGAGCCAGCTGACTGTGGTTGGCCATTAATTACAAACAACCACATGGACCAATCACACATGCACCTGTTGCATCCCACAGCAGCAGATAATCAATGTTTGCATTTTGTCCCTGAGGCCTCCCAGCTTCTCAGGAGGAAAACCCCAAGGAAAGGATTTTCCACAAGAGATGTGTGTGACAGATCCCTGGGTGAGGCAGCTGCAGCCCTGGCAGGGGTGGCTCTGGGTGACCCTGGGGTCCCTCCCAGCCCAGCCCAGCCCAGCCCATGCAGGGATGCTCTGCAGAGGCTCCTGCCTGGATCCCACCCTGGGCAGGGGAATTCAGCCCCTCCGTGCAGGAGCTGCTGCCGGAGCAGAAAAGAACAAATCCCACATTTGCTTTGTCAGCTCCTGAAATGCTTTCAGGCATTTTACCCCAAATCCTTCCCCTCTGGGTCAAAGAGGGATTGTTCCCGCGCTGGCGCGCTCAGGATTTTGGCAGAGCAGCCTGAGCCAGGTCCTGGCTGCGTGAGGATCCTCAGCATCTGCTCTGGGACCCACCTGCTGCAGCCTGCTCCTCCCGTGCCATATGGAAACTGCCCTGGCAGCCCCTGCTCAGGGCGTAAATCTCCTTTCCTGCAGCACTGAGAGGATGGGAATGGGGCTGTCGTCCCTGTGCCCCAAAGGCAGGGCGGGCAGCAGAAACCCTCCCAGTGTGTGATGCTCAGCAGGGCTGCTCCACCCTCAGCAAAGCCAGGGGAGCCCTGGCCCTTCCCTGAGCAGCCTCCTGTGGGCTACAACAGCTGAACAATTTTAATTTATTTATTTATTTTCATTTGCACCATTTTATCTGTGAGTTCAACCGCACCATTCATTTTTACCTGGGAGCTCATCTGCACCATTTTTATTTGGGAGTTCACCTGCACCATTATACCTGGGAGTTCATTTGCACAATTTTTACCTGGGAGTTCACCTGAATCATTCATTTTTCCCTGGGATTTCACCTGCACCATTTACCTGGGAGTTAACCTGCACCATTCATTTTTACCTGAGAGTTCACTTGAACCATTTTATCTGGGAGTTCACCTGCACCATTTTTATTTGGGAGTTCAACTGCACCATTTTATCTGGGGTTTCACCTGCACCGTTCATTTTTCCCTGGGAATTCACCTGCACCACGAGCTGCAGAATTTGGTGCTGCCCAGGAGATCATTCCCTCCAGCCCTGGGACACCAGGGTCAGGCCCTCAGCTCTACAGAAGAAAAGAAAAATTTTTATTTGGTCTGTGCAGTGAAAATACAGCAAAATAAAAGGGGGTTCAAGGTGACTGGGTAGTGAAAATACAGCAAAATAGAGCAGGGTTCAAGGTGACTGGGTAGTGAAAATACAGCAAAATAGAGCAGGGTTCAAGGTGACTGGATGTGCTCAGCGCAGGGCATGAAATAACGTCCAAATTAAGTGGAAGGCACAGCTCCTGCTCCTTTAATAGGACAGGCTTTTGCTCTGCCATAAATTTCCCTGCTCAGCACATGGGGATCTTTATGAGCTCTCCTCCCAAACCCAAAGGAGGAGCCGCCCCGCGAGGCCCCATCTGCCCAGGGCTGCTCCGAGTGCCAGGGCTGGAATTGCTCCATCCCAGAGCTCCCACCGGGCCTGCAGGGAGCTGGAGCAGGGCCCTGTGCCCTTCTCCTCGGCCACAGAGCAGAAATGGCAGGAAAGCAGAGCTGCGGGCATGGAGCAGGGAGCTGCCACACTGGGGTGGGCGTGAGGAAAGATCTCATTTGGCCATGCAGGGTGGGGTGGGGTAGGGATGTTCTTCACTTGGGGTCACCAATTGTGGGGGTGTTTGAGGGTCCCAGGGCGAGGGAAGAGATAAGAATCTTGGCTCCATGCTGTAGAAGGCTGAATTATTATGTTATTATATATGTTATATTACAAGAAATTTATTTTCTCTTAATATAATATATATAACAAAAAATAAATCAAAATAAAATAATATAGTTTTAGTATATGTGATAAATTATAACTATACTAAAAGAATAGAAGAAAGGATTTCATCAGAAGGCAGGAAAGGAAAAGGAAAAGGAAAAGGAAAAGGAAAAGGAAAAGGAAAAGGAAAAGGAAAAGGAAAAGGAAAAGGAAAAGGGATGATAACAAAAGCTTGTGACTCTCAGAGAGTCCAAGCCAGCTGACTGTGATTGGCCATTAATTAGAAACAACCAACACAGACCAATTACAGATGCACCTGTTGCATTCCACAGCAGCAGATAATTATTGTTTTTCTTTTCCTCTGAGGCTTCTCAGCTTCTCAGGAGAAAAAGTCCTAAGGAAAGGATTTTTCATAAAACACGTCAGTGCCAGGGTGGTTCCTGGGCTGGGATGGCTTTGGAGGCTGAGAGTGATGATGGAAAAAGACAACCACAACAAGGGAAC
Source organism: Ammospiza caudacuta (assembly GCF_027887145.1). Lineage (NCBI taxonomy): Eukaryota > Metazoa > Chordata > Aves > Passeriformes > Passerellidae > Ammospiza > Ammospiza caudacuta. Next base: position 7,910,385 of record NC_080616.1, on the reverse strand, counting down.
TGCAACTGGAGCTTGCTTCTTGATTGGAAGTGTTTAGAAGGTGCTGCTGGAACATGAGAACCAATTAACTCAAGAAGAAATCATGTTCTTCACCTCCTTCCATGTTTCCTGGCATCCTGGCAGCTTTAACATCTGGGCGTCCTCAAGACATTTGATGCATTTCATTCATCATACATGACATTTGCATAATGCCAGCACCATACTTTACGCAGATGCACCCTTGAACGTTTCACAGGCTCTGATTGCTATTTAAACTCCCCACAAACAAACCCCACGGGGCCTTGCCCACTTCTGAATGTGGCAAAATGCAAGGTCCAAAGTGACTCATTCCTTGCATGGCACACTCCAAGCTCCCTTCACGTCCCAAGTAAACACGGCGCCTTTCATTTTTATTTTCTTTCTACAGCCATTAAAATTCTATTAGCTGTTTGTGAATATTATTTCATGCCATCTGCATTTGCTCCTCAGCCGTGCTAGCGACAGCTGCAATCATTTGTATGCATTTTCTGTGGGTTATGGAGGAGCAGAACCTTCCTCCCTGCCTGCTCCAGGAGCCAACTGCAGGCATGGCTTGTTTGCAAATCCAAATCCCCACGGTGTTCTTTTATTTATTAGGACAACAGAAGGGAAAAGGGAGGATGAGACAAAGGGAAGTGTTTGATGTTATGTGACAAACAGCAGCGTTGCTCCTTTTCACTTATTTATTTGGCCCCCAGCCACGGTTTGGGGTGGGAATGGAAGTGGACAGAGGAGCAGACGCTCTTTATTCTGTCATGTTCTCACTTGTGGAAGGCTGAGAGCCTCTATTGTGTAAAATATGTATTTTTAATTAACCACCATTTACATACTGCAGAGCTGCTGAACGGGAACTCGAACACAACAAGATGTGATCCCGTGTCAGCAGCTGCTGCAGAGCCACCCCAGCTCCCATTAGCTGAGCATGCAGCCCATAATTCCCAGCCAAATTAAACATCTCAGCATTACAGAGCAGCAAGCTGGGCCAACAACAGGTCAGCAGGCAGAGCAGGGTGACTGGGCACCCAAATGTTCCTTTTTATGATGTTTTATTTCCATGAGGATGTTCAGCCCTGTGCAGGTGGAATCCGTGCAGAATTCCAGCCCTGTGAGCTCTGCTTTGGGACCTTCCCTGGGAAAACAATGCCAGGGGGGTTTTCATCCAGCCAGGATCTTCATTTCGTGGTGCAGAACTGGAGGATCTTCATTTTGTGATGCAGAACTGGAGAGTCTTCATTTCGTGGTGCAGAACTGGAGGATCTTCATTTCGTGGTGCAGAACTGGAGAATCTTCATTTCGTGGTGCAGAACTGGAGAATCTTCATTTCTTGGTGCAGAACTGGAGGATCTTCATTTCGTGGTGCAAAACTGCAGGGCCAAAATATTCCTGCAGTTTGATGCCTGTGCTCAACAAAGTCTCGCCCTCTGCTGTGCTCATACCAAGTTTGGCTTGAAAACACACAGGTGATAAATGCTTCAATATTTAACCGTGATTTAACCTGTGGTGAGGGAAGGAAAAATTATGCAAATGGGGCCTGAATCAGAGCAATGAGCCCCTTCATATTCTCCAGAAAATGTCAAAATATAATGTTTTATGAATGGCTCGCTTTCCTTTGAAAATAAACCACTTCTCCTTTCCCATGTCTGAGATTAATAAATCACAGAGGGATGGTGGCTGGGTTAATGCAGTGCCCAAATGGCAGGGATTCATACAGCGGTGAGATCTGTACTCAGGAGAATTCCCTGTGTGCTCCAGAGCCCAGTCCTCACCTCACCCCTGCTCACCCAGCGCCAAGGGCAGCGCTAATGGAAGCACAGAAAATAAAACAGAAAATAAAACTGCACAGATCCAGCTTTGAATGGCACCACAAACAATCCAGGGGAAAGGTCCCAGGAATGAAAGTCCTGCTCATCTGTGTGTAGATAAAAACAATCTTTGCAGAGGTGAAGGAGCAGAGCCACGCAGAATTCCCACTCCTCTCATCTGCAGCGTTTGTTCCGGGCCCCCACAGCCCTCAGAGAGGCTCCAGCATCTGAGGAAAACAAATTTCAGTGAATAATCCCGACTGAGTCATCAGTTTGAAGCCCCGGTTCCTATTAGCACTTCTGCAGAGAGCTTTGATGGGGTTGTGGCTGCTGGCGCCAGGAGTTGGTGTTGCACGTGATGATTCAGAGCTTCCCTCCCACAGGCTGAGTCCTGCTCCCTCAGAGCTGCAGGAATTGATGAGTGAGGGCCAGGAAAAGGGAGAGGAACCCCAGCGAAATCAGGGTGGGATCTGGATTCTGGATTTTAGTGGGATCTGGAATTCTGCATTTTGGTGGGGTCTGGAATTCTGGAATTCTGGTGGGTCTGGGATTCTGGATGTTGGTGGGGTCTGGGATTCTGGATTCTTGGTGGGGTCTGGGATTCTGGATTTCTGGATTTTGGTGGGATCTGGAATTCTGGCTTTTGGTGAGGTCTGGAATTCTGGATTTCTGTTGGAATATAGAATTCTGGATTTTGATGGTGTCTGGAATTCTGGATTTTGGCGGGGTGTGGATTTCTGGATTTTGGCGGGGTCTGGAATTCTGGATTTCTGGTGGGATCTGGGATTCTGAATTTTGATGGGATCTGGAATTCTCCTTCCCAGCACTGCCCTGGAGCTGTTCCCCTGCCAGAGGAGGAGGAGGAGTGAGGGTGAGCAGAAAATGAGAATTCCCTGAAGATGCTGCAGAGGAATGAAGGTCTAACGATCCCCAGTTTATTGTCGGTCCCACTGGCAGCCCAGCCTTTATAACAGAGTATTTTTAATTAGATTTTGAGTCTCCTCTTTGGAAGACCACAGGCTCCAGATGGCAGGTGAGCTCATCCCTCACCGACTGAGGGACTTTGGCCTCTTTTCCTTCTCCTCAGCTCCCCCTGTTCCAATGCAAGCAGGGTGAAACAGCAAAGCATGAGGAAGGGATTAATGAGGAGTGGGAAACATCGAGCAGCAGAAATGGGAGCAGGCACTGAGCTCTCCCAAAGGGATTGGGAAGAGAGTGCTTCACCAGCAGGGAATCTGAGATGAAATCCCACAGCAAGCCCCTCAGAACAGGTGAAATTCTGCTTTGGGGTGAAATCCCACCACAAACTCCTCAGAACAGGTGAAATTCTCCTCAGGGATGAAATCCCACCACAAATTCCCCAGAACAGATGAAATTTCCCTTTAGAGATGAAATCCCACCATGAACTCCTCAGAACAGGTGAATTTCTCCTTTGGGCTGAAATCCCACCACAAACTCCCCAGAACAGGTGAGTTTGGAGATGAAATCCCACCATGAACTCCTCACAACAGGTGAATTTCTCCTTTGGGGTGAAATCCCACCGCAAATTCCCCAGAACAGGTGAATTTCTCCCCAGAACAGGTGAATTTCTCCTTGCCCTTCCCTTACTTTTGTTGGGTTACAAAAAGCCCCAGCCCAGGGCAGTCCCAGGCCCCCTCCAGAGGGAAGCCTGAGCTCATTTAAGGTGCCAAAGGCAGCAGATCAGGAGCTCCCCCCTGCCCCAGCTCTGACACTTTGCTGCCGTTTGCATGGTAAAATTCTGCTGATTTCAGATGGAGTTTCTCAGCACGGATTATTCGACACCCAGGCTGTATGTTAGGGAATAAATTATTTTGTTCTGTTCCGAACTGATCACAGCCATGAATTCTGATTTGCTGACACCGAGTCCCAAACAAAAGCACAGAACCTTGTCTAATAGTGCTATGAAAAAGGATAGTCAGGAAATATTAACAAGTTTCATATGGTAATTTATGTAAATAGAAACCATAACTCAGTTGAAAAGATTCAGTTGGATGTATAGAAGGAGTCTGAAAGCCAAGGTTCCCATGATAAAACATAAATTGAGACTTACTCTTTACAACCCAACTGTTGTGCTTTCTGCTACAGAACAAAGAAGGGCAAGGCAGAAGCTCTGCTTTAATTAAAAAGTGAAACATTTCCCAGTTTGGAGTTGAGGATCTGCAGTGGGGCAGCTTTCCAGGACTGGGAACGGAGCTTTTCCAATGGCATCTCTGCAGGGAAAACACTGCAGCACCCACGGCCCTGGGCAGGGGCACGGGGACACCTCTGCTGGCCCAGGGCGCTCCCAGCTCCATCCAGCCTGGCCTTGGGCACTGCAGGGGCTGCTCTGGGCACCTGTGCCGGGGAGGGATTTCCTCCTGATGTCCAGTGAAGCTGCTCTCTTCCAGTTTAACCATTCCCCTTCTCCTTGCCCCTGTGGGAAGCGTCTCTGCAGGGTTCTCGTGGCCCCTTTGGGCTCTGGGGTTCCCTCTGTGATTCCCTTGAGGCTCTGGGCTCCCCTTTAGGTTCTGAGGTCTCCTTTGGGCTCTGGGATCCTCTCTGGGTCCCCTTTGGGCTCTGGGGTCCCCTCTGAGCTCTGGGGTCCCCTTGGGGTTCCAGGGTCCCCTCAGGGCTCTGGGATCAGCCCCTCCCACCCCAGCAGACCCCAGGATCCCCACGATCTCCTGATGCAGATCCAAGTGAAGGCCCTGAGCTCTCTTTGGTCCCAGACACCTTCATTAGGGTGATTTCCAACCTTCCCCAAGCCAGCTCGTCCATATCTGGCCCGAGCTTTGCAAAGAAACCGTGTATTTTAATTAAAGACTTTAATTAGTTTGCCCATAATCTGTCAGGGCTCTCATGCTGAGACATAATTAATGTCTTACCTCTACCTTGCAACTTCCACTGTGTGTGTGCCTTCCAAATAAATCTGCTCTTGTGTGTGAGGGGACAGAACAATAACAGCACTTGGCACTTCCTCCTGCAGGAACAACTGAGGGGTGCATTCATCAAGGGGCTTTCTCTGGGGCTGTCCAAAGGGCAGGGAGAGCTCTGTGTGTGCTCAGCAGCCTGCAGGATTGAGCCTCCAGCACACAATCAATATTTATAAATCATGCTCCAGCCTCAAGGCAGCCTGGGACGTTCTGGGGGTGCTGGGCTTTGTTTGGTTTCCAGAAGCAAAATACCAAAGGCTGGACTCTGAGGGATGTTGGAAACCAAAGTCTCCACACTCAAAATTCAACGACAAGCTCTCCTGAACAGCTCACTTTCCATTTTGGCACTAAAATGAGAGTTTGCATTGTCAGGAGATCCCGTGGCTGGGCCACTGATGAGTCTCAGCTCCCTCCTGTGGGTTTATTTTTCTTCTCCCTTCAAAGAGGCCATTTCATAGTGAATTACTTTGTCAGGGAGCAGGGTACCAGCGCCCCCAGCCCAGCTCGGCCTGTGCTCCTGATACAGGCTGGTTCTGTCCTTGTCCCTGTCCCCATCCCTGTCCCTACCTTGTCTCTGTTCTCCATCCCTTTCCTCATCCCTGTCCCCATCCTTGTCCCCATCTCTGTCCCTGTCCTCTCTGTCCTGTCCCCATCCCTCTCCCTATTCTATCCCTATCCCTGTCCCCATCCATCCCCATCCCATCCCATCCCATCCCATCCCATCCCATCCCATCCCATCCCATCCATCCCCATCCCATCCCATCCCATCCCATCCCATCCCATCCATCCCCATCCCATCCCATCCCATCCCATCCATCCCATCCCATGGATCCCATCCCATCCCATCCCATGGATCCCATCCCATCCCATCCCATCCCATCCCATCCCATCCCATCCCATCCCATCCCATCCCTGCATTTTGCTGGGCACTCTCCCCTCTCCCATCTGTCTCCCTTAAGCGGCAGAGGCACTTCAGCCCTGGTTGGAGACATCACTTTTATTGCTCCGATTCTGGAGCTGGTTTTCCTCTGAGTTATTTGCTCAGCCCCTCCCGAGCAGGACAGGCTGGGCTGGAGCAGAGGCAGCGTTCTCAAGCCGGGCTCTGCGAGGAAGAGCAAACAATTTCCCCAGCATCACTCAGGAACTCTGCTGCGATTTTCTCGCCTTTGTTCCAGCTCGTGTTAAACATGTTTGTGTCAGGCAAACAACCCACATTAGATGGAATTTCACACCACTCAAAGCATCGGTGTCTGCAGCCTTAATGTGCATTATGTTCAAACACGCGACGTAATCCATCACAAACCCCTGCAGACCTCGCTCCCCTCCCTTGATCTGCTCCCGGCTCCCTCCCCGCACGCTCGCAGCCAACCTTCTGTCGGTGCCTTTCCTCGTTTATTTGGAAACAGCAGAGCAGATTCTCAGTCAGTGTTCGCTGTCACAGCTCCTCTGGCTGCCTGCCCGTGGGTTTATCCCAGCGCCGGGGCTGGGTCTGCCAGGATTGTCCCGGGGCTTTATCCCAGCACCAAACCCCTCTCATCACCCCCTGCACGCCTGGCCCTGCCTGCCCTCCCCGGACTCACCGGCACAAAATCCATTTTTGGCCAGAAGGAGAATGATTGGAAATGAGGGTTGCAAAAGGCGGCTCTGGAGGAGCCTGACCTGCTGCTCTGTGGGGTTGGCAGCTCTGAAAGGATCAAAATGGACTGGAAAGGGGAAAAAAGCTCTGGGTTTGTGTGCAGGAGTTAACGCAAACAGAGCCAAAACCAACAAACCCAAACCTGCTCCAGCAGGGAGGAAAATCTGTGTTTGGGGTGAGGAGCAGGGACTCCTCTGAAAAGGACACTGCAATAAGCACCGGGGACACTTTAGATTATAACATATATTGAATTTGATTATGTAAGCTATGGAGTATTTATCTAAAGAGCAACACTGCTGAAAAGCACACTGGTCCTCACTGAGAAGGCTTTCCTTGCAAACAGAATTTCGAACCATTTTTGAGTCTATCTGGCTTTTCTGATAGAAATAGCAGGAAATATTGTGGCATGTCTAATTTTGTTTTTCACTGGAGACTTAATTTTTCCCTTCAAACTCATTTTTTTTAGCACAGCCTCCCCATCTCAGTTCATTTTTTCGCAGTGCACATCTCCATCTCTCATCACTCAGCACTCACCATTTAGCATATCAACACGGCAATTTCTGCAAATCAGAAAGCAAAGCCATTAACATTTGAAGTGGAAATTCTGAGTTTCTGATCATTAAACAGCTCGCAAATGTAGGAAAAAATAACCTCCCGCTCCTTCAGTCCAAAGCTCCCCAATAAATCCCTTTGGTGAAGGGGCCTGGATGAGTTTGGTGCTTCTCCCACGTGGGGTGACAGTGACCATCATTCAGATTTGGCTTTCCATATTGATCCCAGGAACCAGGGGGAGATGGCACAGCCTTGTCTGACCCCTTTGTGTTGGGAAAAGGGTGGGGATGGGCACAGCCCTGAGGCTTCCAGAGCTGCAGGAGTGTTCCAAGCTCAAAAAAACTTCAGTTACATGTTTTAATGTGTGTGATTTAGGAAAATATGGTCCATTCCATCTGCTTTGCATTAATTTGAATGACTGATTAAAAATACAGGTTGAGATATTACAGCCACTAATAATTTCTCCACATGGCTGGCTCCTAACGGATGGAGGGAAAATGGGGAATAAGGTTTTTATCAATTTCCACAGGCAGGCTTTGCCATAATCCTTTTATTTCATCGGGAATCGTGTTTGTTTGTAGACATTTTATTTGTTTAACAATTTCCCTCTTTTTCTTAATCTTTTCAGCAATTACTTCATATTCTATGAATGTTTAAACTATTTTAATTCTTCATAAGAATTATTCTATTTCACTTTGTCCTTTCCCCAGCTCCTTTCCAAGCCCCTCAGCCTGGTGTCCTGCTGACCATCCCTGGTATTGCCCAGAATACTCAGCTGCCATTCAAGCTCAAAATTAGGAATAATTTTCTCTGGTTTCCACCAATGCATTGTTTGTTCTTCATCTGCTTTTATGGGCTCATTTGGCCTTTGACTTCCTGGCCTCATGGTCAGAATTGAGCACTTTTTTGTGTTTTGTAATCCCTCACCAGCTCATCCTGCAGCACGATTTTTAACTTCCTTCAGGTTCTGTATCTGAGAAAATAAGCAGAATATTGAGTAGGGAAAGAGATGTTTCATTAACACCAGCACTGACATCACAAATATATCTTCTAATTGCTCCTCTAAACTTGGGATCAATAGCTGGGCTGAGACGTCTCTGAAAAATTCCTTGTGCCATTTTTATTGGAGATGAATGTCGCTGAGAATTGGAGAGCCACTGTTTGCATGAGTGATTTGCCCAATTTGCTGCCTATTACTCATAAATCTGGGAAGGGAAAAAAAGAAGTTATGTTGAGCTCCTCTCTTACAAAAACACGGGCAGAGTATCAGTGAGAGAGGCAAACGGAACAGATGAGAGCCAATAGAGCTGGCTGGGCTTCTGCTGATTTCCTCCTTGGATATTCCAAGGATTCCTTGGATATTCCTCCCTTGGATATACACTTGAATTGGGAGATGTTTTGGATGGGAATCGGGAGAGGTTTGGGATGGGAATCAGGTGGGGTTTGGGATGGGAATCAGGAGGGGTTTGGGATGGGAATCAGGAGGGGTTTGGGATGGGAATCAGGAGGGGTTTGGGATGGGAATCAGGAGAGGTTTGGGATGGGAATCAGATGTTTGGGATGGGAATCAGGTGGGGTTTGGGATGGGAATCAGGAGAGGTTTGGGATGGGAATCAGGAGAGGTTTGGGATGGGAATCAGGAGAGGTTTTGGATGGGAATCAGGAGAGGTTTGGGATGGGAATCAGGAGTGGTTTTGGATGGGAATCAGGAGAGGTTTGGGATGGGAATCGGGAGGGGTTTGGGATGGGAATCAGGAGGGGTTTGGGATGGGAATCAGGAGGGGTTTGGGATGGGAATCAGGAATTGGTTCCAGAGGCAGTGTGGGGCAGGCTCAGAGCTGCTGACCCAGCTCCATCACAGCTGACCTCTCTCTGTGGAGCCCCTGCTGCCAATTGTTCAGTTTGGTTGTTTGTGTTGCCTGAAACCACTCATTTCAGCACTTGCATAAATACAGTTCCTGCTGCAGAGACCTTGGGGCTCTCATCCCTGGCTGGTGATTGCTGCTAAATGTCATCGTGGCTGCTTTGTGCACAGGCTGCAGAACGTGCTGCTCCAGCCTCCACAGGCAAGGTCAGGCTGGCAGCACAGGGGAAATGTGTTTATTCACTGTTCAACGAAACCAGGGCTCCAGTGGGTGGGGGAATGACAGAGCCAGGGGATGAGGCACAGAGCTGCCAGCATTTCCTGGCTTTGGGCAGAAATTCCCCAGTTTGGGGTTTTGTGGTGAGTGCTCTGGGAGGGTCTGTGCTTCCCTTCTCCTGCTGTGGCTCAGGACATGCCCTGGGGAAGCTGCAGCTCCTTTGGCAGAGCTCTGGTGCTGCTCTGAGCCTCCACACCAGCTCTGCTGAGGGCAGGATGCATTTACAGAGCGACTGATGCCAACCTAGAACCAAACCAGTGGTGCTGGGTTTGTATTTCCAGTCCTGCACACCCAGGGCAGGCTGTCCCTCTGCAATTCTGTCCCTGTGGATGTTTCCCCAGCCGAAGCCAGTGCAGAGCTCTGCTCCTCCTTTTAAATTGAATTCCCTGCACTGACACCAGGCTTTGCACAGCTCTGAAGCAGCTCCTCAGTCCCTCCCCATTCTCAGCTGTGATTAAAGCATGTGTCCCCTAATTAGGCTAACGAGGGTTGTTAATTGGCTCAGTGTGTGCTCTTCAGTGGCACCGTTCAGGGGCACACAGGGGGTCCTGCACAATTTGGGGTGGGAGGAGGGCAGGGGAGCTGGGACAGGGCTGGCACTGAGCTAAAATGTGCATTTCTGGGGTGCTGGTGACCTTTTCTGGCGCTGCCTTGCCAAAACTTGGGTTGGATCCCCAGGGGAGGTGAAAGAGTTAAAGATTGCATCCCCCCTGTCCCAGCTTCACTGGATTTCAGAGAAAAAGGAGCCAGGCAGAGCAGGAGCAGCAGCACCCAGCTGCCTTTTGCACTGGCAAAGGTTAAGTTCTGTTTTATCATTGCTTGTGCTGCAGCAGACTCAAAGATTTCTGAGCAGATCAAACCCCTGTGATGGGAACAGCTCTGCTCTCACCTGGCTCTGACATTCCCTGGAGGAAGAGCTGCAGTTCCACAGGTTGGGACTTTTCTCATCAGTGTTTTCCTGGCAAGGACCGGGCCTTGTCACCAGAGCTTGTCACCAAACCCTGCAATAAATTAGATTTCCTTTTTTGACGTAAATAAAGCTTTAGAACATGACAAGTTTGAAATATTCACAGTCTCCCTGTCTGGGATTTGCGGAGTCCTGCTGGAAATGTTGTTCCTGAGGATAACAGGGAGGGTGCAGGGGGCTGTGGGAATGACAGAGTGAAAAAACAGAGTCCAAAGGGCCAACAGAGCCCTGGGTGAGGCAGCCCAGCTGGTCCTGCAGGGCTGTGGGGTCAGGGATGAATTCCTTTGGGGTTTGGGGGGTCAGGGATGAATCCCATTGGGGTTTGTGGGTCAGGGACGGCACCCCTGGCTCAGCACTTGGGCTCCATCTCGTTCTGAATACATGGAATATTGCAAATGCCGTGATTGGGAAGGGTTTCAATCCCCGAGTCATTCACTGAGCCCAGGGTCCCAGAGCTGGGCCTGGGGGATTCCAGCCTGGCAGGGGCAGCTGGGGCCATCCAAGGTTATTTATTGGCTTATTTCAGGTTATTTCATTGCTTCTTTCTCATCACCAACACCTCCAGAACCTTGGATTCCAAACTGAGCTGGACTTTCAGGTGGGTTTAATCTCCAGAACCTTGGATCCCAGGCTGAACTGGGCTATCAGGTGGATTTAATCTCCAGAACCTTGGATTCCAAACTAAACTGGGCTTTCAGGTGGGTTTAACCTCCAGAGCTTTGTATTCCAAATTAAACTGGGCTCTCGGGTGGGTTTAATCTCCAGGTGGGTTTAACCTCCAGAACCTTGTATTCCAAATTGAACTGGGCTCTCGGGTGGGTTTAATCTCCAGAACCTTGTATTCCAAATTGAACTGGGCTCTCGGGTGGGTTTAATCTCCAGGTGGGTTTAATCTCCAGACCTTGTATTCCAAATTGACCTGGGCTCTCGGGTGGGTTCAGTCTCTGCAGGGAGGGCAGACCCAGGTGGGTTCAGCTCCCTATCTGAGCCCCAGCCCTGAGCAGAGCTGATCTGAGCCCCCAGCCTGTTCCACCTGCTGCTGCTCCCAGCTGGAATCACATCTCCAACCCCTCTCAAGTGACAGATTTGTCACCAAATCTCCTCTGCTCTGTCGGGGCTGATAAGGATGCCACTCCATGGATCACTCGAGGGGAGGTGTCTCAGAGACAGAAAAGCTCATATTTCTGCTCACTGAGGTGTTGCTGACACACTTCAGCGTGTGGTTCCCAGCTCATTGGGGATTCAGCGCCGGCTTCGCGCGCATCATAAAGTGAATCCTGTTCTACAATTCCCCTGAACGTTCTCTAAATGATGGCATCTGAAAACAAGCGGCATGGTTTATGTGCTGGGATTGTGCTGCTGAAATGAATTCCTGGCTCTCTGATCCAGGGTATCAGTCAGGCTCGCAGGAGCCGAGGGACCCAGCGCCTCCTGCCTGGGCAGGGGAGCAGCCATGGGGAAGGAAAGGGAATTTGGCCCTGAAAAATCCATGGGAATTGAGTCAGAATCTGGAGGGGAGTTTGTTTTCCTAGGGAATATTTGCTGGTAAAAATCCAGGCTTTTATTGTAAGCACATCAGTTCTAGTGAAACAGATCTCTGCTAGGAGTCCTGGTCCTGATTCCTGGTTTCTGATTCCTGGTTCTGAATTCCTGAATTCTTGGTTCTGATTCTTGGTTTCTGATTTTCTGAATTCCTAAATTCCTGGTTTCCTTAATTCCTGGTTTTCTGAATTCCTGGTTTCTGATTTTCTGAATTCCTGAATACCTGGTTCTGAATTCCTGGATTCTGATTTTCTGAATTCCTGGTTCCGAATTCCTGGTTCCTGATTTCCTGAATTCCTGGTTCCGAATTCCTGGATTCTGATTTTCTGAATTCCTGGTTCCGAATTCCTGGATTCTGATTTCCTGAATTCCTGGTTCCGAATTCCTGGATTCTGATTTCCTGAATTCCTGGTTCTGAATTCCTGGATTCTGATTTCCTGAATTCCTGGTTCTGAATTCCTGGATTCTGATTTTCTGAATTCCTGAATTCCTGGTTCTGAATTCCTGGATTCTGATTTTCTGAATTCCTGGTTCCAAATTCCTGGATTCTGATTTTCTGAATTCCTGGTTCCAAATTCCTGGTTCCTGATTTCCTGAATTCCTGGTTCTGATTCCTGGTTCCTGATTTTCTGAATTCCTGGTTCTGATTCCTGGTTCCTGATTTTCTGATTTCCTGAATTCCTGGTTCTGATCCCTGGTTTCTGGCTGTGGCACCAATCCCTGCCTCGTTATCTCATCTCCGGCGCTGCCCCTTCCCTGCCAAGGGCTCTTGGCCAGAAATCAGCAGCAGAGCCACAGGTGGAGGGAGGCTGAGCCTGTCAGACCTGTCAGCTGCTTCAGAACGTCCTGCATCTCAATAGTTCACAGGCAAAGGGGCAGCAGGGCAGCAATGGCTGAGCTGAGCAGTAAATGGTGGATGAGGGCAGGTTAAAGCTGGGCCTGGGCTCCAGGTGTGCAAATGCCCCTCTGCAGCATCCCTGGGCTCAGGCTGGGGCTCCCAGCCCTGCTCTGAGGGGTGTGAGGAGTTATTGGGTGATTTCAGCCTTTCCACAGAGCTGAACTGAAACCCTTCCATGCTGGCAGCTGGGTTTAAATGAGATTTACGTCTCACCCGTTCTGGAACGTGGAGCAGCACCCCACGGCTCCTGACCATGATTTGGTTTTTCCCAAGAGGATGCAGACCCCAGTCCTTCCATGGCCATTTTCCCTGCCTTGGATGTGAGCCCCAAGCCCTTTGTTTGCTGCTGGGGTGCACTTTCAGCAAACCCAGCTGGTTTTCCAGGAGGACTTATTTGTGATTTGTTTGCAATCCACCTAAAGCTGCAAGGGAGGGATCTGCCTATGGAGTCCAACCCTCTGAACACCTCCTGGCACCTGGAGCGGGGAACAGCCACCTTTAAACGTGATTTCATAGCTCATTTCTGCTGCTCAGCACCTGTTGCAGCTGATGAATGAAGTGGCTGCAGGTCCTGATGATGAGGATGAGGATGATGAGCACAGAGCTGCACTGAGCATCTCAGGCCAGGCTCCATTCCTAATTTTTTTCCTGTGAAGGATTCAGTTTGACTTTTAAGAGTGTTGCACACAGAAGAAATGAAAGAATTAATCCCTCTAGCAGGGGAAAAAAAGGTAAATTTGCACATATTTGAAACGTCCCAGGTGTCATTCCTTAAACTCTGGGTAATGTGGGCAGAGCATCTTCCCACAGATGCTGTGGTAAACACCAGGGTTGGATCTCATGATCAGAGTGCTTTAATTAATTGCTTTTGATATCCAATTTGCCTGTGGATCCGCAGCTGAGTGTCTCCCCCTGCACCCCCAGCTCAGGAGGGGACAAAGGCAGGAAATGCAGATTTGGGGAGTTCTCAGCACCAGCAGCCACTCCTGAACTTCATCAGGGGAACTGAGGAGACCTTGCCCGAGTTCCTGTGTCACATCCTGACACCCTCTAATGACTGCAGCCCTTGTGAGCAGCCTGTCTGTATTTCCATAGATACACACCCAGCCTGCAGAGCAAATCTAATTTCCTGCCTGCTGAAACCATCTATAAAGGTAAATGCAGGTGCTGGTTTTTTTTTTCTCTTATTCCCTTTCATAGTCATGATGCATTTCATGATTTCTTTGCTTTACAGCATCCTTTCAAATGACACATTTTATCAGTTCTCTGGGGAGTATTGGTGTTTTGCCCTTTTAAACATGTCATTTGATTTTTTTTGATGTTCCTCTCTTACTCTCCATCTGTTTTCTTGTAATGCTTTCATTTGGTGGCAATTTTTCATTGAGTCCCCAAAGGCTTTTTGATGTTTTTTTTTTTTTTTTTATTCCAGGAGTTGCCTCGAGCTGATTTTTTCCCCCTTGTGTTTGGAAATGTTTGACGTGTGACCCAGTTCCTCCCATGGGAGTGGGGCTGCTCCTCTCTCCCCACAGCCTCATTGAGGGATTTCAGCATGCAGAGCACATCCCCTGCCCTCAGCCTCCCTGGGGATTCAATCACAGAACAATTTTTAAAAGCAAATGAGGAGAAAAACCCACGGTGATGCTTTAGATCGTGGCCAGGTTTGTGTGGCTTTGGGGGGGTTTCCAAAAAAAAAACAAAAATGAAGGGAATTCTGGGTAAAAATAAAGGGAATTCTGGGCAGTCAGAGAGCTGTGCTGCCCTGTGCCCCTCTGGCTTTCCTGTCCCAAAAGCAGCGTTCATGGTCAGATTCAGATGGGGACTGGGCTTTGAACAGATTCGCAGAAGTTCTCTGAGTTAGGGAGGGAATTTTGAGGCCAAGATCTGAAGGAGGATCCCATGGTGAGCTCCTGCCATGTGTTTGGAGAGTTCTGCACCAGTTCTGAACTGGGAGGTGCCAGGAATTCCTGACCTTGGAGCTGAAGCCAGGATGTCCCTGCCTCAAACCTGAAAAATTCAGCTCCTTCAATTCCCATTTTTAGCAAATTTAGTCAAATCTGATTATTTTTAATTTCCTTATCACTGCTGCTGCTGGCCCCAATTTCATCTGAACACCACAAACCCGCTCTGGAAATGTCAGAAATCCTTGGCAAAAGGCTCCATGTGTGTGAATCCCTTAATTTAGGCCCCCCATACCCATCATGGTTGGAGCAGAATTTCATTCCTGGACTTGTGAGCGCAGCCTCCAACTGCCTGCTACTGAGCAGCTCCTCTGGAAACAAATCCCAAATTATGCTCAGCATCTGAGCACGGAGGCTGGGTGGGGATGGGACATTTCCCAGCTTGGCTGGGCTGACATTTCTCAGCAGTTTTGCACGTGCTGTAAGGGATATTTAGCTCAGGCCCGTCTCTAAGCCTGGCATTAGCTATACCAGCATTCCCAGGGCTGGAGGGATGGGCTGTAAGGGATATTTAGCTCAGGCCCGTCTCTAAGCCTGGTTTAACCAGACCAGCGATCCCAGGGCTGGAGGGACAGGGGCTGTAAGGGATATTTAGCTCAGGCCTGTCTCTAAGCCTGGTTTAACCAGACCAGCGTTTCCAGGGCTGGAGGGACAGGGGCTGTAAGGGATATTTAGCTCAGGCCCGTCTCTAAGCCTGGTTTAACCAGACCAGCGTTTCCAGGGCTGGAGGGACAGAGGTGTTCAGTGCATTGGCACAGCAGATGGAGCAGGATCCCAGCACAGAGCTCACCTCCACGCTCAGCAGATGTCAATTTAAATTAACGAGCAGCGCACGATGGATTGGGTTCTCCTTGTAACCCGTCTCCATTACAAAACATCTGCGTACATTACACCCCACACGTTCCAGATGTTTAACATTAATGCTGCAGCAAACAGCTCCCGTTTTTGCCTTTTGCTGATAATTTTTTTTGTCAGCAGAGCAATGAGGGCTGATAAAAAGGAGCGAGCTGGGGCTGTGGTTGGGAGTCTATTACACATCAAGTGCTCGCAGCAGCAGCGAGACAAGGCTGCTTGTCACATATTTATGAGCTGCTGAACCCTCCTGTCCCTTCTGTTATCCCTTCCCCTGGCAGTGCAGGGGCTGAACCTGAATTAATGCGGGCAGGACGAGGCTCTGCTCCCTGCTCCATCCCTCCTGGTGCTGGCACTTTGTAAATGTCACCTGGACAAGGGGACAAGGAGCTGGTGCCATCCAGGCCGGCCCTGTCACAGCTCCCAGGAAATGGATGGAGCAGTAATGAGCAGCAGATCAGCTCCTTTAATCTCCATGTCCTTTGTATTTTCCTTTATCTCTGCCACAATCTGCAGATGAGTTTCCTAAGGGTGCAACCCTAAATCCT
The DNA here is from genome assembly GCF_027887145.1 of Ammospiza caudacuta. NCBI lineage: Eukaryota > Metazoa > Chordata > Aves > Passeriformes > Passerellidae > Ammospiza > Ammospiza caudacuta. Next base: position 7,894,538 of record NC_080616.1, on the reverse strand, counting down.
CTGTCCACAATCAGCTGTAAATCCTAAAGCTGGAGAGCCTCGGGAGGGGGAACAGGCAGGGCCTGAAGAATGGCTGGGGAATTATTCAAGGAGTAATTGCAGCAATTGATCTGGAGAGGTTTTGTGAGGAATCTTCCATTCCCTGCTCCCCAAAGCTTTTCCTGTGGCAGGGCTGGTGGGACCTGCTGGGAGCTCCTGCTCATGAGGAAGAGTTCCCCAGAGGATGAAGGGAATTGGGAATGGGGCGAAGGAGTTTGGATGCTCACAGGGAATACCACGAGGGGTTGGGTTGGAAAGACCTCAATCCTATCCCATCCGATCCCCTGCCACGGGGAAATCAGCACGAATGGATAACAGCAAAAGTATGGTGAGGTAGGAAACCCCAAAGCAACCCAAACCTTTGGAACAAGGATACATGGAGGGTGGTCTACAGGTGGTTTTGTTGGGACTAAGTGGGATTTGGAAAGTGGATTTTAGGGTTGAAGTGAAGCTGGCAGGGAAGAGAGGTGGGAGAACACAGATTTATGGGAGAGAGTGATGATGAAAAAGAAGCAGGAGAATAAAAGGTGAAAGGAGGGAAATGGCAAGTCGGAGCAAAAATCAAATCAGGCAAAAGATCAAGCTCAGAGTAAAGTGGAAACCCATCAGGAATACCATTTACTGCTGGAGCTGCTGCCCTGGGAGGGCTCGGGGTCTGTTTCACTTACTGGCACTGCAAACACACTTCCCTGTAGCCCTGAGGGGAATTTCCTCTGTCTCAGCACAGCCACATGTGGGTTTGGAGACAGCCTGGGTCTGGTTGGGTTCTGCCAGCCTGGTGGGAACAGGACAGGCAGGACCCCAACCCCAGTTTGTCCCAGTTTGTTCCAGTTTGTCCCAGTTTGTCCAGCTGGGCAATGCAGGACTGAGGTGGATGGAGCAGAGTTCCTGCTGCACCCAGCAGGTGAGGAAGGAAAAAGTTGTAAATCCTTTGGAAAAAGGGGCTAGCTGGGTGGAACCTGCATTCCCAGGTGAACCCAGGCTGAGCTGCTGGGGCACAGCAGAGTTTGGGGGCACAGCAGAGTTTGGGGGCACAGCAGAGTTTGGGGCACAGCAGAGTTTTGGGGCACAGCAAAGTTTTGGGGCACAGCAGAGTTTGGGGCACAGCAGAGTTTTGGGGCACAGCAAAGTTTTGGGGCACAGCAGAGTTTTGGGGCACAGCAGAGTTTGGGGCACAGCAGAGTTTGGGGCACAGCAAATTTGGGAGCCCAGGGTTCCCTGGGGATGGGAGCAGCTCATCCCTCAGGTACCAGAGATCTCCTCCTGGAGCAATCCCAGTCTTTAATCATTATCCTGGAAGCACAAAGCAGCTCCAGACACACACCAGGCTCACTGAAAGACTTGTCAAGACTGAAAGGGTAATTCACAAATTCACTAAAATTCCCTGCTCCACTGAGCAATGTGACAGCTCTGCCGACCGCAGTAACATTTCTATTCAAACTGGCTTTGGTGCTGCAGCTATAAATATCCCTGCAATATTTCCTGCTTCAGAACATAAAGACAGCTTTACAGTGCTGATAAAATAGAAATTACTTTCTCTCGGAGGTCTAGCTGGAATTTTAATGTCTGTTTTGCAATAAAGCAGCTCCTCCACAATTGGATTTGAGGGAAGGAAAACAAATGCTCTAATTTAGTTACAGTAATGACTCCTCTTGGCTTGCTGGCCACAGCTGAGGCTGGAGTTTGGGCTGGGGAGCACAGAGATGATTTTTATTGTAATATGAATCCTTTTTATCCTTTAAATGCATAGATACACACACCCCTGCTTAATTACAGCTGGGCAAGAACAAGGCCCCAGAAAGTAAAAGGGCATTAAAGTTTACAGCCTCTGACAGTGTTCCTGGGGAAATTGTTACGGCTCTAAAGCTGGTGACCAAAGATGACCTGGATTAAAAAGGCTTCTTCTGTTGAAGGGAGAAATTGCAACTATTGGGCTCATCAGAGTTGCCTTTAATTATCCATAAATGTCACCCTGGCTCTCGTTAGCTCCTTCAAAGGGGAAGGAGAGAATTTTGTCCAGAGTTTTGTTTTGTGTGACAGCAGGGAGGAGACCTGGAGCTGTTCAACGAGGAAGGGAGTGAAAAATCAGGAAAAATCAGGAGAAATCATGAAAAATCATGAAAAATAAGGATTCTTCATTTGTGGCAGAGTGGAGTGTGAGGCTCATTCCCTGAGCTAGGGAAGGTCTGGAGCACCAAGGACAGTCCCAGGCCAGGCTGGGGCAGGGGAGGTGTCCCTGCCATGGCTTTAACTCCCTCCCAACCCACACCAGCCTCATTTTCTGCCACTGACCTGCCCTGAACTTCACCTCTGCTCTCCTGCACCTCCCTGCTTTGGCCTGAATGGTGCTGGAAAAGACAAAGCAGCAGCAAATGAGGCAAAACCTGGGGAGCAGAGGCAGAGGCAGGGCTCTGTGTCACTGACTGACAGCACTGAGAGCAGAAATTCTGTTTCTCCCTCTCTTCCCTGCTGGATTTATTTGTTTGTGGTTTAGTCTGAGCTCTCTGTGCGTGCCTGTGAAACGCCTAGCAAGCTTCCGGGGCTGCATAAATAAATAATAACTATTTAGAATCTTCTAAAAGATACATAAGTGTATTTCTTTTCATAGACCTAAAGCTAATGGAAACCTCGGAGTTTTTATTTCAATGACAAAGCAGCCCTGGAGCAGCTGTGTGGGACTGGAATGGAATCAGCTGCAAATGTTAGGCACTATTTCCTTTGGAGAATTAGAATTTATAGTGCCTCAATGAAGGCTGATTTATAGATATTTAAAGGAAAATAAATCCCTGTAGATATTTTTTTATTATTATTTCAAAAGGGGCTGTGTGATGATGCAGGATAATGTTCCAGCAGGCTCTGGAAGTTCTGCTGGCACACAGCAAAGTGGGCAAAGGAGGGAGAATTCACAGCAACATGTTGGCTTCTGTTCCCAAGGAGCCCTCACTGAAACCCAGCATTAAATGGGGAAGAAGGGGATAAATCCTGCACAATTCCCTGCAAAATCCTTTCCCTGAGCAGGGCGTCTGCTGCTGTAACATTGCTGGATGGGTTTTGCCCTGGAATGCTTTAAACCATCCAGACAAATACTAAACTCTGAAAAAAGCATTTTTCCTGCTGAAGAAATATCAGGAAGGATCTGGCAGAGTTGTTATTCCTGAAGGGAAGGGCTTTTATTCCAGAGGACAAATGATTCCTTGGGGAATGCTCTGCCCTCAGGGCCCACAGTGAGAGCCAGACCAGGCAGAGCTGCCAACTGCAGGGCAGTGGGGCTGGATGGCACCTGAACCCCACTGGGAAAGGCTCAGCATCTCTGGGTGACAAGGATTGCCAGGAAGGAGGACGGGACACAAATGTCTGATGGGGAAAAGCCTCCAGGAGCTGGTTTGCTTTTCCAGGGTCAGCCCAAAAGTGTCACAGACATCTCTTATGGAAAATCCTTTCCTTGGGATTGTTCCTCCTGAGAAGCTGGGAGGCCTCAGGAACAAAATGCAAACAATGGTTATCTGCTGCTGTGCAATGCAACAGGTGCATCTGGGATTGGTCTCATGTGGTTGTTTCTAATTAATGGCCAATCACAGTCAGCTGGCTCGGACAGAGAGCCGAGCCACAAACCTTTTTTATCATCCTTTCCTTTTCTATTCTTAGCTTAGCTAGCCTTGTGATGAAATCCTTTCTTCTATTCTTTTAGGACAGTTTTAATATATTTCATAAAATAATAAATCAGCCCTCTGAAACATGGGGTCAGATCCTCATCTCTTCCCTCATCCTCAGATCCCTGAGGTCACACCAAAAGGGTGCCAGAACCTGCCCTGTTAAATCCAAACACCTCACAGCCCTAAAAAGGGAGGATAAAACAGAATATTTGGTTTGAAAATGTCTCACTCGCACCTTGGCAAACACAGGCATTGTTCCCAAGTTGGGTTTGCAGGTTCAGGGCCCAGCCATGGAGAAGCAGCCATGGAAGAGGAGTGAATTCTGCTTTCCTGCCAGGTCTCCTCCATGAGATGTTCCAGGCAGTGCAGCCACAATTGCATTTGGATTGCTCTCCACCCCACAGCGAGTGGGAAATCATCACTGCTTCCTCTGACACCCACTGCAATAACATTAACCGTGATGGATCTCCCTTTGCTCTTCCTGTGGCGCCCGTACATTATCCCAGCTGAATTCCATCGGGATGGAGCACTAATTAATGTCTGCTGCTTATCAAGGGGTGCCCACTGCTCCCTTCCACCCTGATCCTTGAGGAATCACACCTGGGAATGCTGTGGGAGCTGCCACTGGTGCCAGGGAATCTCCACAGGCTGCAAAAAGTCACATTTTGGTTCTGGTGCCACACTTATATCAAAATAAGACTGTTTTCTTCCAAACTCAGCAGCAACATGAGGTTTGCTGAGAGCTGAGACTATTTTCAAGGGTGGTTCTATGATGAATTTCCTTATTAATTCTCCAGAACCTTCCAAGCTCCTTCGTGCGCTACTTAGAGACACTGGGTGACAGAAACGGGGTTTTTGTGGGGTTGAAAACCCCCAAACCCCCAGTTCAGGCTGGAATGAAGCCCAAGGGGCAGCTCCAGCCATTTCCCAGGCTCGGTTTGGAGGTTATCACCCCAAAAAGGCAGCAGAGCTCACCTGAGCCTCTGGCTGTGAAGGATCTCCCTGCCAGGTGCAGCAATCCCCAAAGCACACCTGAGGAACCCTTCCCTGCTCTTTGGAGCCTCCAGGTCCCAAGCAGAGCTGCCTGAAGGTTCCCGGAAGGACCCCCAGCTCCTGGCAGGATGCTGCTGCAGCCTCATTTGCAGCTTTAATTAATCCCCGCTCCTCGGAGCCGTCCTGCCACAAGATGTCATCCTTCCGACAGGTCTGCCTGCCTGGCTCTGCTGCTGCCTCTGTGCTTATCCCGGGGTATGCCAGGGGATAAAACCATCCTCATCCCGGGGGATAAAACCATCCTCATCCCGGGGGATCGAACCATCCTCATCCCGGGGGATAAAACCATCCTCATCCCGGGGGATCGAACCATCCTCATCCCGGGGGATAAAACCATCCTCATCCCAGGGAATAAAACCATCCTCATCCCGGGAAATCAAACCATCCTCATCCCGGGAGATCGAACCATCCTCATCCCGGGAGATCGAACCATCCTCATCCCAGGAGTTAAAACCATCCTCATCCCGGGGGATAAAACCATCCTCATCCCGGGAAATCAAACCATCCTCATCCCAGGGAATAAAACCATCCTCATCCCGGGAAATCGAACCATCCTCATCCCGGGAAATCAAACCATCCTCATCCCGGGAAATCAAACCATCCTCATCCCAGGGAATAAAACCATCCTCATCCCGGGAAATCAAACCATCCTCATCCCGGGGACTGAATCCCCGCCAAACTGGGGAAATCAGGGTGGGAGAGAAGAGAAACTCCTCTCTTGTCTCTTCTCTCTTCTGTCTTCTCTCTTCTTTTTCTCTCTCTTTTTTCTCTCTTTTCTCTCTTTTCTTTCTCTTCTCTCCTTTCTTCTCTTCTTCTCTTCTCTCTTTTCTCTTTTCTTTTTTCTCTATTCTCTCTTTTCCTTCTCTTCTCTTCTCTTCTCTTCTCTTCTCTTCTCTTCTCTTCTCTTCTCTTCTCTTCTCTTCTCTTCTCTTCTCTTCTCTTCTCTTCTCTTCCTCTCTTTATTCCTTTTCTCCTTCTCTCTCCTCTCTCTTCTCTCCCTTCTCCCATTCTTCCCTTCTCTCTTCTCTCTCTTCCATCTCCTCTCCTCTCCTCTCCTCTCCTCTCCTCTCCTCTCCTCTCCTCTCCTCTCCTCTCCTCTCCTCTCCTCTCCTCTCCTCTCCTCACAAACAATTCCTGGCAGCAAGAGTGAAACCATGCAAACGACTCTAATAAGCATAATTTAAACCTGTGGTTTTCTTTTTATGGCAGCTTCATATTCTGTGTTTTATATTCCAATTTTCCACCTTTTAGTCTTGCTTCTTCCTCTTTCTGCCACGGAGCCCTATCACAAATGGGAGGGCAATTACCAGGCGAGCATGTAGTTCTTTAATTGAAACACTTATAGGTGTACACTTAAAAACTATAAAGACTTTTATGGAATGGCAATGCCTTAATAGGCTGCTGTGTGTGTACATTGTAATGTAATTCTGTGCCCTGTGAGCATTGCTGGGGGAAGCTGCTAATTTATGGTTCCCAGGAGCAATAAAGCAATAACAGTAATCGAGAGGTGCAATATTCCCTGCTTAGGGGGCATTTATGGGTGGGTATTAAAACTATAAATACATCAACACGCTGCAAAACTGATCCTGCAAAATGAAAGATAAGCTCTCCTCCCTTGCAAATGGGGCTTTTCCTGCAGCCTGATTAACTTAGGGTTGGTATCAGGTCAGCAGGGAGAGGGGAGGAGAGAGATGGCCAGGTGACCCTTCCGCTGTCCCCAGCTGTGCCTAGGTGTGCCCAGGTGTCCCCAGGTGTGCCCAGGTGTCCCCAGGTGTGCCCAGGTGTTCCCAGGTGTGCCCAGGGTCCCCAGATGTCCCCAGTGTGCCCAGGTGTGCCCAGGTGTCCCCAGTGTCCCCAGTGTGCCCAGGTGTCCCCAGTGTCCCCAGGTGTCCCCAGTGTCCCCAGAGCTGCCCTGCCTCCCCTGAGCAGCTGAAATCCAGAGCCATTACTGGCCCCAGCCTGGTGCCAGCAGTTCATTTGAGCCGAGATTCAGGAGCAGGGTGACAGGGAGGGATAATTGCCTTGTCTGCAGCAGGGCCAGGGCGGGCACGGTGACATTTCAGCTTTGTCGTGTTGTGACTGGGAGAAGAATGGAGGGCAGAGCCCCTGGCATTCCACGCTGCCAGCAGCTCCTCTGGAGGGCTGGCACAGCCTCTGCCCCTCCAGGAGTTCCAGAGTCTGAAAACGTCTCACTCACACCTTGGCAAACGCGGGCATCGTTCCCAAGCTGGGCTTGCAGGCTCAGGTCCAGCCATGAAGAAGCAGCCATGGAGGAGGAGTGAGTGCCTGGAATATTCTGCTTGGGGTCATACCTGCAGCTGGCAGCGAGCTGGGGGCCAGAGGCAAAGGGTTTTAATGTGGGGGCTGCACGTTCAGAGTTCCTCTGGACATTCCTGCTCTTCACCTGTCAGGGTGAATTCTTGCTGAATTCTTGCTGAATTCTTGCTGAATTCTTGTTTGCTGTGCCTGGGGCTGGTCCAAGGTTCCTCCCGCTGGTCCAGAGCCCTGTGCTGGTGGGACTGGGCCCATTGTGGGCTCACAGGCAGAGGAAAAGAATTTATTGCTCCATTATCAGAAGAAAAGAACTTCTTCCCACCTTGCTCAGGCCTGAAGACACCGTCAGGATTAAGAGGAAGAAGCTGACACTGCCCAGCCAGAATCCTGTGTTTGAATGGAATTTATGCATCATGTATGAGGTGTATGAATATGCAACAGGCTGTTGCTTTTAAGGGTTAATCCTCTTTTAACGTGGGTCCTTTTTCAGGCTTATTTTGCCCCGAAAAGGTACCCAGCCTGTCTGTAACTCTTCTTTCTATTGTCTCATATTGTCCTAATCCAAATTGTCCAAATTATTATTACTTTAATTTTACAGGCATTTTATTACTATTAAACTTTTACAAACAAGTGATTGTCATTTTTCACAAGCAGCAAATCTCCGTTTGCTGGTAGCTCCTTGCAGCGCTGCTGTTCCCTGCTGTGCTCTCAGGAGCAGCTCCAGGGGCAGAAATTCAGGCCATGCCCACCCAGACCAGCCTCCATCAGTACCCAGGTGCCTGGCACCAGCCCTGCTGCTCCTGCCCTGAGGGATCTGCTCGCCTCATCTCAAACAGAGACAGGGGAGAGACAGAATTGCACGAATTCCATGAATTCCATCTGTTCCAGCTCAGTCACTGCGTGGGGACACGGGCTGCGCGGCAAATCCTGGGTTTGGGAAGCACCTGCGGAGTGTTCATCCTCCTTTTACTGCTGTTCTCCGCTCACAAGTGACTGTTTCAGCTCCTCTGGGACGCCCAGCCAGGATTTCTGAGCTTAGCGATGCCAGGGAGGCGTTTGGGAGCACAAATCCATCCTGGAGCATCCCTGCACTGCCCTGAGGTGTGTGGGGACACGTTCAGCTTCCCCAGATCCCTGACAGGAGGGGGCAGCAGCAGGGATTGGGTTCTGCAGCAGCCTGGAGGGAATCACAATGAGGAAAAACTCCTCCTAAATGCACTTTACAAAGAGGAAACTTTGCAGGATTCCTTGCAAAAAAAGGTTTCGGCCAAATGCCTTCCAGCCCTCTGCTGCTGGCTTTGATTCTCCGGGTACAGTCAGACCTCAGACTGAATAGCAAGTGCTTCTGCTTTATTTGTTTTTATTGCTGCCAAAAGGGAAAAAAAAAAAGAAGTCAGGGTAAACAGTGGGATGTTTGCAACCTCCTCACATTAGGCAGATTGAATAAACTGGCTCGCAGCTGATTGTTTTCCTTCAGATCAGTCATTGCATTTGGATTTATTTGATTTTATGGATGTAGATCTGGGGCTTTTGTTTAGTCTTGGGGTTTTTTGTTGGTTTTGTTTTTCTTTGGGTTTTTTTTTTTTTTGTTTGTTTGTTTGTTTTGCAACCATGACTAGTGGCGAGGGAAATGGGAGCACAGACAGGTCCTGCCTTTCCTCCCCATCCGTGCAGGATTTGCAGGATGCTGACCCTGGGAATTTTGTCCCTTTTCCCTTCCCTTGCAGCAGCACTGTTGGCAGTTCCATATTTTTATCCCTTTTGCCGTCCCTTGGAGCACTGTTACAGCTCTTGGTGTCACCTGCAGTTCAATTTTTTGACCCTTTTCCCTTCCCTTGCAGCTCTTGGTGTCATCTGCAGTTCCATCTTTTTGTAACTTTTCCCTTCCCTTGCAGCTCCATTGGGTGTCACCTGCAGTTCCAATTTTTCCCTTTTCCCCTTCCCTTGCAGCTCTGCAGTTCCATTTTTTGTCCCTTTTCCCCTGCAGTTCTGTTCAGCTCTCAGAGCACAGGGAGGGAAGCAGGCCAGGCAGCACCCAAATTTGAATTCCTAAATTAATTTCCGAATATCCCTGACCCGCCTGGCTCCATCTCAGCTCCCAAATCCCACGTTTTCCTCCTGACTTTTCTTAGAAGGCAGAAGAATTTGGAGTCGTGAGGCAGTGCTGAGCAGGGGAGGAGTGGAGGGAGTGAGTGTGGGGGTTTTTCATGCCTCACAAACGCAAACAGGTTGTGGTTATTCCCTCTGTGCAAGGGCATAGGAAGTGCAAGAACACTCATTAATTATGTATAATGCTCACAGCTCGGTTGCCAAAAAATCGTATTTTTGGATATTGTTCACCAGAATATGACTTTAACCTACTGTCACCATTATTTTGCACGTCGTGGTGCTTTAATGAACATATGGCAGCGCATTAGCTCGTGCCAGCCCCTGATTTGCTGACAGGGCTGGTTTCCCTGTAGCTGCAGTGGGCATTGTGTGCATCTCCAGCCCTGCTGAATCCAAAATGTCCAGGGCAGGGGCAGTGGGGCTGCTTCTCTTTTGGATTCTGGCTGGAGGGACCATTCCTACCCCTGGAATTAAATAAACCTGCGCTTTTGATGCTCCTCAGCCCACTCCAAGCTCCCAGCAAGGAGGAAATCTCTGAAATCCCTTCACCCATCCCAGCTCCACGTGAGTCTCTCCAAAGGCTCTGCCTCTCTCCCCTCCCTGCCACAGCACATTGTTTTAAAGCTGATCTCATAATTGTATCGATCCCTTTTTTTTGGTTCCCTGCGTCAAAGCACTTCTTTAATCAAAAGTAAATTATGTAAAGGCCATCAGGGTCAGCCCAGCCAGCAGAATGAAAACTGCAATACATCATTTATTTGTAAATGTCAGTGAAATCTGCAGATCGATATCCTGCCCATTGTGATTGATATTTATTATTTCGTGGAAGTCCTGAGGCAGCTGCAGGCTCGGGGTGGCCCAGCAGAGCAGGATGGGGCAGGGGAGGATGGGGACACCCCTGGGCCTGTCCCTGCTCCTTTCTGTTGGTTTTTGGGGGTTTTTTTGTCTCTTTTTCCAGGCCGGTCGGGGATATTTGGGAATTCATTTGGGAATTCAGGGGGGCTGCCTGGCCTGCTTCCCACCCTGTGCTCCGAGAGCTGAACAGAGATGCAAGAGAAGGAAAAAGGGACAAAAAACTCAAAAAACCACCTGTGGTCCCTGCAGAAGGACCCAGCCCCACTGGGGGTGGCATTTATGGCATTTCAGACCCCCAACCCTGAGCTCCCAGGGGGCTGCCAGCCACCCCTGCCCCTGTCCCACAGCCCAGACCCCAAACCTGCTGGGCAGCTCCAGGCTGTCCAAACTCCATCCCAACTCCATCTAGCGGCAAAAGAATCGGCATTTGGTGATGCTGGGAGCCCTGGTGGGGCTGGGTGGGAGCTGATCTCCCCAGAGATGGGCTGAGGTCCTTCCATGTCACTCCTGGTGCATCCCAGGCAGGAGCTGTGGCTCTCCCAAGGGTTAAACCCCACGAACTGTGCTCTGCCCCAATAATGAAGGCATTTAGTGGTGTAAAAAAAGCAGTGCTGGTGTAATAAATAGGGAAATTCTGTCAGGATGGCAAAGCAGGAGCTCGTGGCAGCCTCAGGAGTATCTGCCCATCTTTTATAGACTCTGCTGGCCCGTGAGGGTCAGTGCTACCCAGCCCCAGAGAGGAAATGAAGGAGGATATAACAGCAGATAGCATCTGAGCCTGCTCCTGCTTGTAAATATTCAAAAGGGCCCGGTGAGAACTGAGGGGATTCAAATGGGGACATTTCCCTGCTGCTCTGTGCAAAGCTGGATGCAAAACAACAAAGGGCTGTGCTCCTGAACTGTCCTGAACATTCTCAAACAGTCCTGAACGCTCCCAAACTGTCCTGAATGCTCCCAAAGTGTCCTGAATTCTCCCAAAGTGTCCTGAACCCTCCCAAACTGTCCTGAATTCTCCCAAAGTGTCCTGAACCCTCCCAAACTGTCCTGAATTCTCCCAAACTGTCCTGAACCCTCCCAAACTGTCCCGAATGCTCCCAAACTGTCCCAAATGCTCCCAAAGTGTCCTGAATGCTCCCAAACGGTCCTGAACACTCCTAAACTGTCCCAAATGCTCCCAAACTGTCCCAAATGCTCCCAAACTGTCCTGAACACTCCCAAACTGTCCCAAATGCTCCCAGACTGTCCTGAACGCTCCCAAACTGTCCCAAACCCTCCCAAACTGTCCTGAATGATCCCAAACTGTCCCAAACCCTCCCAAACTGTCCTGAATGCTCCTAAATTGTCCTGAACGCTCCCAGACTGTCCTGAACGCTCCCAAACTGTCCTGAATGCTCCTAAATTGTCCTGAACGCTCCCAGACTGTCCTGAACGCTCCCAAACTGTCCTGAACGTTCCTAAACTGTCCCGAACACTCCCAAACTGTCCTGAACAGCCCCAGCTGTGCCCTCACTATGCCAAGCACCCCATGGGATTAAAGCCTGGACCCCAAAGCACAAAACTCCAGCCAGGAGAGCGGGCAGGGACCGGGGGATGAACATTCCCAGAGCTTCCCTGCGATCCGCAGGAGCTGCGCTGCTCCCAGGGCCAGCAGGGACAGTCCCCAGGCGCTGGCACAGCCTGGCACAGCCTGGCACAGCCTGGCACACCCGCTGCGTGCCCGGGGCACCGTCCAGGGCCCGGCTGCGGCTCCTGCTGCCTCTGGAAGCGGCAGCACAAAGGGCCCGGCCCGGGGCGAGCCGCTAATTGCGGCTGCGGTTAATGAGGGCGGACACAGAGCGGCTGCTCCCATTAAATATGAAAATGATGCGAGGGCAGGGGAGGGCCCGGTGCTGGCTCAGGGATGGCCCTGGGGGCAGGGAGGGGGGCAGAGGGGAGCAGGGGCTGGTTTGGAGTGCTGGGAATGGTTTGGGATGCAGGGGATGGTTTGGGATGCAGGGGATGGATTGGAGTGCAGGGGATGGTTTGGGGTGCAGGGGCTGGTTTGGGGTGCAGGGGCTGGTTTGGGGTGCAAGGGCTGGTTTAGGGTGTAGGGGATGGTTTGGGGTGCAGGGGATGGTTTGGGGTGCAGGAGATGATTTGGGATGCAGAGGATGGTTTCGGATGTAGGGGATGGTTTGGGGTGCAGGGGATGGTTTGGGATGCAGGGGCTGGTTTGGGGTGCAGGGGATGGTTTGGGATGTAGGGGATGGTTTGGGGTGCAGGGGATGGTTTGGGGTGAAGGGGATGGTTTGGGGTGTAGGGGATGGTTTGGGATGTAGGGGATGGTTTGGGGTGCAGGGGATGGTTTGGGGTGCAGGGGATGGTTTGGGGTGCAGGAGATGATTTGGGATGCAGGGGCTGGTTTGGGATGCAGGGGATGGTTTGGGATGTAGGGGATGGTTTGGGGTGCAGGGGATGGTTTGGGGTGAAGGGGATGGTTTGGGGTGTAGGGGATGGTTTGGGATGTAGGGGATGGTTTGGGGTGCAGGGGATGGTTTGGGGTGAAGGGGATGGTTTGGGATGCAGGGGATGGTTTGGGATGTAGGGGATGGTTTGGGGTGCAGGGGCTGGTTTGGGATGTAGGGGATGGTTTGGGGTGCAGGGGCTGGTTTGGGATGTAGGGGATGGTTTGGGGTGCAGGGGATGGTTTGGGATGTAGGGGATGGTTTGGGGTGCAGGGGATGGTTTGGCGTGCAGGGGATGGTTTGGGGTGAAGGGGATGGTTTGGGGTGCAGGGGATGGTTTGGGATGTAGGGGATGGTTTGGGGTGCAGGGGCTGGTTTGGGATGTAGGGGATGGTTTGGGGTCTGGCTCCTTGTCCTTAGCCCTTCCCTGTGCCCGGGCTCGGGACTCAGCCCCCAGGGTGGGAATTCTGCTCAGAGGGAGGGAATGGGGCAGGAAACCAAATTCCCACTCCAGCCCTGCCCTTCCCACTGGAAATGCACCCACAGAGCATCTCCTGGGGAAGGGAGCGCTGCCTTCATCCTGCACCAGCAGCACTCCCGAAATTCCGGCTGCTCCCTCATCTTCCCAAAATCCCATCAGGGTGGGTGGGAAATCCCTGCGTGCTTTGAGCAAACAGAACAACTTGGCCTTGATCTCAGGGAGTTCTGGTGTGGTTTTCTCTTAACCAGCTCTGCAATCACCGGGTTTAACTCCGGTGAGAGCCACAAACCACAGCTGCCAGCGATGGGAGGAGAAAACCTTGGGGCTCCATGGGAAAAATCCTGCAGGGCAACCTCCAATCCCTCTGAAAATAGAGAAAAAGGAAAGACAGTTAAACACCTAAAACTGTGATTCCACTCGGGATGAAGCGTTAAGAGTTTCTATGAAGTTATAACTTATTTTTAAAAAAAATCAAGATTTGAGAACAGCTTGGCCTGGAACAATATTTCAGGCATGGCTAGCTGTTAAAAATAAGCTAATTCAGAAGAGCCACATTTAAATAAATATAATGCAAAGACATAATGGCACAGATAATAGTTTTGAATGGGGAATTCTAATGACTTCGAGGGCATTTTACAGGGCAATTAATACACATGAAAATGCTGCTCTATTCAACTGATGGAAAGAAAGAAAAATAAAATAAAATAAAGTCGACAGAAAGAGAAAGGGAGATGGTTGTGACTGGCAAAAATAGGGTTTGATTTTCTTTTCAATAGGATCACTGCTTACAAACATAATAAAAGGAAAAATAAGCATGTCAGGTTCCATAATGTGCCTTGTGAAATCCCCGATGATTCCTTTCTAAAGAGGGGCAATTAGGAGCCTCTTGCATATGCATGGGACTGGTGTGAGCGGGGCTTTCTGCTCTGCCTTCCTCCTGCTCTTCATCAACAGGCTAAAAATACACCCAGAAACGCAGCAACCGTCCCCCCGCAGCATCCTCATCCTCACCCTCATCCTCATCCTCATCTTCATCCTCGTCCTCCTCATTGTCAAAAACTCATCTCCGGTCCCCCTGCAGCATCCTCATCATCCTCATCCTCACCCTCATCCTCATCTTCATCCTCATCCTCCTCATCATCAAAAACTCATCTCCAGTCCCCTTGCAGCATCCTCATCATCCTCATCTTCCTTATCACCATCCTCATCCTCCTTCTGCTCCTCCTCCTCATCCTCCTCCTCATCATCCTCATCCTCATCTTCATTTTATGATATATATTACATTAAAACTATACTGAGAGAATAGAAGAAAGGATTTCATCAGAAGGCTGGCTAAGAATAGAATAGCCAAGAATGATAACAAAGGTTTGTGGCTCGGGCTCTGTGTCCAAGCCAGCTGACTGTGATTGGCCATTAATTAGAAACAACCCCATGAGACCAATCCCAGATGCACCTGTTGCATTCCACAGCAGCAGATAACCATTGTTTGCATTTTGTTCCTGAGGCCTCCCAGCTTCTCAGGAGGAACAACCCTAAGGAAAGGATTTTCCATAAGAGATGTCTGTGACACCCAGGGACAGGGGAGGGTGCCCTGTGCTGCTGGACCAAGCTGCCAGCTCTTCTAGGCTGAGTTTAGGGGTCCCTGGGGTCCCCCTGTGCCCCCTGCCCATCTGCACGGGGCCAGGGCTGCCCTGCCCTCCCAGCACAGCCTGTCCAGAGCTGGAGCTGCGCCTCTGAAATGTATAAATAAATATTACATATGCTAACAGATGGTTCATTAGCCAGTTGTTATGGCAATCAGCATTCCAGCCAATTAAAATCCTTTCTCATCGCTTTAAAAATGTCACTGATAGGGACATTTAAATGGCCAGAGAACAAACAGCCCCTCTGTAGGCTGGCACTGAAACAAAAGGCGTTTTCTGTGCGTTTGTGGAGACAGGAGGAGAAGAAATTGAGTAAGAGTTGGAAATCCTTTGTGCTGGGAGTGAAAGGTGCTGGCCCCTGAGTTTTAATTAATGGCAGAGCCTGTTGGGCATTTTGTCACTCCAGTGACCCAGTTTGGGGTGGTCTGGGAGCCCCAGAGGTGCAGCTGGGACATCCCAGCCCCTCCTGGGCCCTTCCTGCAGGAACTGTCTGTGCAGGGCTCAGCACCCACAGGAGGGGTCAGGCTTTGTGCCAGGGGTGCCCCAGGAACCCCTGAGCTGTTCCTGGGGACTGGCAGAGCCCTGCAGCCCCTGGGGATGCTCAGCAAGGCTCAGGCTCAGGCTGGGTCTGAGCCAGGAGCTCCAAAGGAGCTGAAAATGCTCTTGTAGGAACACCGGGATAGCCAGGGATGGTGGAGATGGGGGCAGGAAGGGGAGGAATGAAGGAAGGAATTTACACTTCCCCATCATTCCTGGTGATTTTGAGGTTGGACGTAGCTGGAATCGAAAATAACTACTTGTGTCCTAACAATTCCTCCCAAACACCTTTTCCCTGGGCTGGAATAGGAAAGAACTGCTTGTGTCCTAACGATTCCTCCCAAACACCTTTTCCCTGGGGTGGTGGTGCTGGCAGCACTGGGCATCTCCAGCCTGGGGCTCTGAGTGCAGGGATTGAATCCTGGCATGGGGAGGCAGAGCCTTTTCATCCCAAATCAGTGCTGTGGGCTTGGAGAGGGGAGAAAACCCTTCCAGAGAGCATCCCTGTCCCAGGATGGTCCCATCCCTTATCAATGAAGGGACCAGGATGGTCCCATCCCTTATCAATGAAGGGACCAGGATGGTCACATCCCATATCAATGAAGGGACCAGGATGGTCACATCCCATATCAGTAAAGGGACCAGGATGGTCCCATCCCTTATCAATGAAGGGACCAGGATGGTCACATCCCATATCAGTAAAGGGACCAGGATGGTCACATCCCATATCAATGAAGGGACCAGGATGGTCCCATCCCTTATCAATGAAGGGACCAGGATGGTCCCATCCCTTATCAATGAAGGGACCAGGATGGTCCCATCCCTTATCAATGAAGTGACCAGGATGGTCACATCCCACACCAATGAAAGGACCAGGATGGTCACATCCCATATCAGTAAAGGGACCAGGATGGTCACATCCCATATCAGTAAAGGGACCAGGATGGTCACATCCCACACCAATGAAAGGACCAGGATGGTCACATCCCATATCAATGAAGGGACCAGGATGGTTACATATAAAAATAAAGGTAAATTCCCCAAACCTCTCATTCAGACAGGGCAGGACTGAGTTTCCCCCTGCCCCTGCCCTGCTCCAGGGGCTGCTGCTGCCCTGGCAGCCAGCACAGAGCAGGAGCCTGGATTTGATGAGTCACAGCCTCACCAGGGCTCATTCTCTCTTTCTAATCTCTGCTGTCTTCTGCAACCGTTTAGAGGAACAAAAAATAGCTCCCACAGACAATCAGGACAGATTATTTTAATGAGAGCTCAAAAATGAGAAACAAACGGCTCAAATTGAGCCTTCAAACGTTTCGCCCCGCGTCTGCAAGGAGCTGCTCCACGCCTGAATCAGCAGGCTGGCAGCACAGGGTGCTCCTGCCAGGAGAGCAGCTCCCAGCCCTCCCTTTTCAAATGCTCTTTATCCCAGGGGCTGAGCTGAGCATCCCGAGTGAAGCTGCCTGTGATCAGCAGCTCCATTTTCTGCCTCTAATTATCTTTTATCTGCTGGAGAGCCCGGCTCCCATCTGCTCCTGCTTCCCTGCACACCTCAGGGAGGGCGGCACTGCCCATATGTGCTGCAGCAGGCTGAGGTGGGATGGGGCTGAAACCTCCGCAGCCTTTCTTCCCCCTGGCTCTGCCCATTTTAATGGTCATTGTTTGTTTATTGATGATTCGGCCTGGGACTGTCCCAGGGGCAGCCACAGCTCCTCTGGGCACCCAGGGATCCCTACAGGAGCAGCTGCTCCCTGGAGACGGAGGATTTGGAGAGAGAGAAGAGGAATTTGGAGATGGAGAAGAGGAACAGAAGAGGAATTTGGAGGTGGAGAAGAGGAATATTGGGTCAGAGCTGCAGGAAATCGCTGTGTTCTCACGAAGGGATTATTTGGGGAAAAGAGAAGCCCCAGCAGAACCAGCATCTCCCGTCCCTTTGTGTCCCACAGGGGATCCTGCAGCAGAGGGGAAGCTCAGAGAAGCACTCTGGCATTTCATCCTGTCTCTGCCATCCAGAGAACTCCCCACCACCCATAAATAGATTTTTTCCCCCTTCTTTTATTCCTGGCCTCCCTTTTGGTTTGCGACGGCTTCAGAGCTGCTCCTTGATGGGCATAAAAATATCATGAGTACTTGTTTAAACATCAGAAAGGTATTAGCTCAATTTTGCACTTCAATGCTACCCAGAATGTTTAGGCCCATTGGGCATGAATTTAATTTTCTTACAGGCTGCAGACAGAAGAAAAATCAGCCTCCCTATCTGAGCATTAACTGCTGCTCCCTGTGACAGCTCCAAGCATCACCTTGGAGGGCTCCAAAGGGGCTGAGGTGGAGTCCTGGACAGGCAGAGACCCCCAGACCCCTCCCCAGGGCTGTTCTGCACCTTTACACGGAGAAGATGCAGCAGGAGGAGCAGCACTGCAGCAGGGTCACAAAAATCAAATCGTTCCCCCGGGGCACGGAAATCCTTCCTCACCTCGTTGGTGATAAAGCGTTGGGTCAAAAAGCATCAAATCTGACTGGGTGTTTTTAACAGTGCATTAATGGCACATCACATTTTGGGTTTGGTTTAAAAAGGAGATTTTTGGTGGCCGTGGAAACAGGAAAATTCCTGCAGCAGGAGAGAACAGCAAAATTCCTGCAGGAGGGAACAAACAGCAAAATTCCTGCTGCAGGATCTATCAAACAGCAAAACTCCTGCTGTAAGAGAGAACAAACAGCAGAATTCCTGCAGCAGGATCTAACAAACAGCAGAATTCCTGCAGCAGGATCTAACAAACAGCAAAATTCCTGCAGCAGGAGAGAACAGCAAAATTCCTGCTGCAGGAGGGAACTGCAACACTCCTGCTGCTGCAGGGCTCAGGATAAACGCATGCAGTTCTTTGCTGATTTCCCACATTTCTGTGCCCTGAAGGAATCCTTCTCTGCTTCTCTCAGGCACAGAGGAGGTGCAAGGCCACGGGGATGTCTGTGCTGGAAGTGCCAGCTCTGATCCATCCAGCTCCGTGTAAATGAGCTCCAGAGCCCAGCTCAGAGCCTGGGCCAGGCTCAGCTGAGCCTCAGCAGAGCATCCAAGCCTGGCAGAGCCTCTCTGTGCTCTGCCCAAACCTTTGAAGCCTTCCCAGGGCTGCTGGGCAGGAGATCAGAGCCACGGGAGGGAGTTTGGAGCCAGGGAAGGAAAGGGAAAAGGGTGGCAATGAAAGCACAGGCAGCAAAGGGCACCCCAGTGCCACCAGTGCCACCAGTGCCCTCCTGCACCTGCCCCTGTGCCCCTGGCTGTGCTCAGAGCTCCAGGGGATGGGGTGCAGCGAGTGCCTGGTGCTCAGGGGGAGATTTTGGGTGCTGACCAAGGTGCAGGTTCCAGTAAATAAAGGTGCGGGTTTCCAATAAATAATTGTTGGAAGGTGTGGGATGGGACCAGAGCCCCCCAGAGAAGGGTTTGTGGGGCTGTTCCCCCAAGGGCTGCTCTCCCAGCTGGGTGGGTTCCAGTTCCCATCTCTCTCTCCATCTCCTCAGGAACACGGATAAATGCTGTTCAGAACTCTGTGTGTAAATAACAGGAGTCTCTGCCTATTCTGATCAATAAAATATGGTTTATAGGAGCCCTCGTGGCCCTCTCAGCTGCACTGGCAGCTCTGGCAGTGCTTTATAAACTCACTTTGCAGGTGGCTGGAACGGGAGTGCTGCTCTGCCAGGGATGTAAATCAGGGTAGGGTTTGTAGCTCCTGCTTTGCTGTTTCTTTAAAACACAAGTGGCTGTATATGGGTTTTTATGATTTGTCCTTGCTGGGCTGTGGGTGAATAAAGGAGTGCAGAGGGTGGATGGATGTGCAGAGGTGGGATAGATGGATTTTTGCAGTTAAACTCTATCGATGTCCTCTCACATTCAGGGAGAGGGAAACCAGCAAACAAATAATGCTGAGATGGATCCCCAGGATCTGCATGTGAAAGCCAAGCACCACACAAAAAGCAGAATTACTGCAGCCCATAACTCTCCCTCTGCAAAGCCAAACTGGGCACTGCTGGCACTGCTCAGCTCAATTCTTTCCTTCTGCTGCCCACATTTCAGACTCATTCCTTCTCTGGGTTTCATCCTGGCCTTTTGACATCCCACCAGCCAAGGATTCAGAGCATGGAGTAAACCACACCACACCCCACCCTCACCTCTCAAAACATTAGCTCAGTCCTCACAGCAAATTGATCTACAGAACACTAAAACAATATCAATAATTTCTTCTTGTTTTCACAAGGTTAGTTACCAGATGCAGAGCTAGAAATGAGGGATGAAAGGTCTGTGCTTGCTGTTGGGCATCAAAATCCTTTAATGATTTATTAATGTCAACATTTGTATTTTCCATACTCACTGTTGTTCTGTGTGTGCCTATTTATTTCCGTGCACAGCCAAAGGTCAGGGCTTGGAGCACAGTTGGGAAGATGTTTAAAAGTGCCTGAGAAAGCACCAGAGAGATCTGTGAGTGCTCTGAAGAGCTTCTGTGTGGTGGTGTTTGAGGGTCCCAGGGTGAGGGAAGAGATGGGAATCTTGACTCCATGGTTCAGAAGGCTGATTTATTATGTTATTATATATATTATGTTAAAAGAAAATTACATATTAAAAGTACACTAAAATAATAGAAGAAAGGATTTCATCAGAAGGCAGGAAAGGGAAAGGGAAAGGGGAAGTGAAAAAGGGGAAGGGAAAAAGGAGAAGGGGACGGGGAAGGGGAAGGGGAAGGAAAAGAAAAGGAAAAGGAAAAGGAAAAGGAAAAGGAAAAGGAAAAGGAAAAGGAAAAGGAAAAGGAAAAGGAAAAGGAAAAGGAAAGGAAAGGAAAGGAAAGGAAAGGAAAGGAAAGGAAAGGAAAGGAAAGGAAAGGAAAGGAAAGGAAAGGAAAGGAAAGGAAAATCTTGTGTCTGACCAGAGAGTCCGAGCCAGCTGACTGTGATTGGCCATTAATTAGAAACAACCAACATGGCCCAATCACACATGCACCTGTTGCATTGCACAGCAGCAGATAACCATTGTTTACATTTTGTTCCTGAGACCTCTCTCAGCTTCTCAGGAGGAAAAATCCTAAGGAAAGGATTTTCCATAAAAAAATCTGTGACATTTCTGGGATGTCCATCCATAAATCCCACCAGGGCAGAGCAGGGACCCCACAAGCTCTGAGCAGGCTCCATCCCCTCCAGGGGTTTCGTCCTTTGGGCCATTTCCTGGCCCTGCCTCTGCCCCTGCAGCTCTTTCTGTCCAACATCAGGGGCAGAAAGCGACATTTTACAAATAAATTCCATTTACAAAACGTTCAGTATCTGTGAAAAGCAACGGGGAGAATTATAATACAAACCAGCTTCATCTGACAACAAAGCTGAAAACTTATTGACTTGGAAATGTGTGTTTGAGCTATCAAAAAGGGAAATATTCAAATGGAAAAGTCTCCGTTCCTTTTTAATCGTGGCAAAACTCTGTTCCATGCATTCAGTAGATTTAGAACAATTTTATAGCAGTGTTGTCTGGGAAGAAATGGCTTTGCCTGTAAGAGCACAGGTTCTTTTAATGGGAGTTGTCATCTAAATAATTCCATATCATCAAGCAAAAAGATAATTTATAAGGGGAAAAAACCCCAGAGCAGCCTAAAGTCTCAGAGTCACCCACAAAATTGCTTATGAATGCGTTATTAGTTGGAGGTAAAAGTTAATGGAGAACTGGCTGGCCTTGGGGAGCAATAAATGGGATGCTGAGCCTGCTGCTCCAGGGCAGGATTTCAGCACTGCTCCAAGCCCGCCAGGATTGAAAGGGGCTCCTGTCTGACGCTTATTTGTTGGTCTAAGTGAGATAAGTGAGATAATTGATGAGCCTCAGCCTAATTCCAAATGAAAACCAGCTCCAGGATGATCATTTTTATTATAGGAATGCTCAGGCTGTGCCTGGATTTACAATTCCTGCCCATGGTACAAACCTTTCCCCCCGAGTGAGCACAGAGGGAACGTCCATAAATAAATGTGGGGCTGCTCACAGGGCAAGGCAGAAATGAGGCTGGGCTTGGGAGCTGGGCTTTGGCTGCTTCTGAACCTGGGCCCATCCCCGGGAGTGTCCAAGGCCAGGCTGGAGCACCCGGGACAGTGGTATGGGTGAGCTTTGAGGGCACTCCCAACCCAGACCAGTCTGTGATTTTCTGGAGGATTTTTAAATATTTGTGTTTGTTTTATGTTTATATTTTGGGTCATATATATTTATATTTGTTTGTTTATGTTTATGTTTTTGTTTAATATTTTTCTTTTTCGGGTTTATATTTTTAATTTGCACAAGCTGAGCTTAACTGACTTGTGACAAAGTGAGACCTTTCCTCAAGCTCTCTGCAAGCCCAAGTGGAGGAGAAATCACCTCCCTCCAGCACTGGGCCAGGGTGTGGAAAGCACCAGGGAGGGAAAACACCTGCAGTTGTCCTTCAAACTCACCCAACAGAGAAATCCCAACTCTTCAAGAGGAGGCAGAGCTCGGTGGGTTTGGTGCCTGTGCTGTGCTCCTCCTCTCTGCAGTAATTTATCAATAATTCCATTGCTCAGAGGGCTTTGGAGCCTGGGCTGGGAAGCTTTAGCATGAGCAGGAAAAAGAAAAAAAAAAAGGATTAGATTAGAGGATTAGACATTAGACATTTATATGAATATGAATGGTCTTTGCAGCTACATCAGCCAGGAGAAAATTACATGGGGCTGATAATCTTCATGCTCGAGGGCCTAAGCCGCTCATGAGAGCCGCTCAAATTATTTGTTGGGAGCCATTTATTTGAAGAATTCACCCTTTTCCTGTTGGTGTGCGGATCATGGGTTTTATTCATGCACTTCCTCCTCAGGACAGCTTGGCTGAGCTGGGGATGGTTTATCGTGGATATTCCATCAGTCTCTCCCCAGCTGGGGTTTGTTCTGTGCCAGGGGAGGGACTGAGCTGGGGATGGTTTATCGTGGATATTCCATTGGTCACTCCTCAGCTGGGGTTTGTGCCCTGCCAGGGGAGGGGCTGAGCTGGGGATGGTTTATCGTGGATATTCCATCAGTCTCTCCCCAGCTGAGCAGGGGAGGGAGGAGAGGAGCAGCCCAGGGTAGCCCTGAGCTGAGCCAGAGCCCGGTGCTCTCCTGCTGCTCAAGCTGCAGCCTGGCTCTGTCCAGCAGGCAGCTTTTCTTCCTGAGTCAATAGGAAGCTGGAATTTGCTGCTGATTGGCATTAAAAACCTAAAACTCCACAAGCACTGACAATGAACTGCTCTCAGTTGGGGCAGGCAAAGCAGAGAGAGAACAGGGAATAGCAAAGGCTTCTCTCTTCTGGGGGAATCCTGGGCTGAGAGATGTTTGAGGAATTAAATAGCCCAGCCTCAGCCTGTGCTGATCCAAAATCCCCAGAGAACGCCCAGTTTTAGGCAGGAGTGCTCCTGGCATGCTCCAGACCCTCATTAACAGCTGAAATCTCCTCCTGTTGTGTTCCTTGCCACTTTAGCACAGACAAAGTCACGCCCAAGGAAATTGCCCAGTGCCATCCCTGCTCCTCCTGCCCTTCAGCACCTTCCTCCCTTGCCTGAGACAGAAAATTCCCCCGTGGTGGTTCCACTGTCTTCCCCGGGGCTGCAGGGAGCAGGATGGGCTGGCAGTGATGGCAGCTGCCTGGCGCCCAAACCTCTGGACACAGCCCCAGCTTTGGAGAGTGTGCATCCCTGTGTGGAGCACCTGGTGTGAACACCTTTGACTTGGTGTTTGTTTTTGTTCCTCTTTGCCAGGCTGGTTCCACCCTGGTCCTCCATTAATACCTCTGAAAAAAACCTCACACTCTGGTTTGCAGGGAAGTTTGTGCAAATGACAGCTTTGCTAACACGTCTGAGGAGCTTCCCAAAATATTGTGGAGCAGAAACGTGTGCGTGTGACTCTGCAAGCAGACGTGTTCTGCACGGCCCCTTGGTGCAGCCAGGGAACCACACACGGACCCAGACACAAACCATTGTTATCATTCCTTCTTACTCTATTCTTAGCCAGCCTTCTGATGAAACCTTTTCTTCTATTCTTTTAGTATAGTTTTAATGTAATATATATCAGAAAATAATAAATAATAAAACAATAAATAATAAAATAATAAATAATAAATCAAGCCTTCTGAAACATGGAGTCAGATCTTCATCTCTTCCCTCATCCAAGAACCCCTGTGAACCCCTGAACCCCTGAGCTGGGGGCTCTTGGCTGCCTCATCAGCAAGAAGGAAAACGGGGCTGGCGCTGCCCTGCAACCATCACGGGGATTGGAAGCGACAGAATTAGCAGTGCTCCAAATTAAAAACAAATACAGAGGGTACACAGAGCGACTCCCCGGGCCCAGAGTCCATTAGCAGCTGATTTCCTGAGCACTGACCTGTGGCTGCTGGCAGGGAAAGGTGCTGTGCGCGGGGCCCGGCGCCGGCGCTCTCCGGTCAATAAACGATTTAATTTAATGAGAAACGCTATTGATGGGCTGGGAAGGCAGCTCCCAAAAAAAAGAAAAAAAATAAATAAAGAAGAGGGAAAAGATGCAGCTGCAAAGAGCAGATAAAGTCTTCAACTCCGGGGTTCACTCTTTGGGTATTTTCCCTTTTGTTATCTCATTAATTAAAGTCCCCAGAAGTCTCTGCTGGAGTTGGGAGTGCCAGAGCCGGGCAGGGAAGTGCTGGAGGTGGGATTGCTGCAGGGACAGGGACTCGGGGAGGAGATAATGCAGAGAGCAGTGCAGTGCCCTGGCCTTCCCCTGGAAACAAACCCATGCAGGAAGAAGTTGTGCCAAGGAAACATCTGTGAGATCAGCCAGGGAGAGCAGGTGCTGCTGCAAAGCCAAATCCTGCAGCAGCACTCCAGAGTGTTCCTGAGATGGAAGTTAAATTAAAGATGCCACACCTCAAAAATAATGCTAAAAATGGGGAAATATAAATGCCCATGAGCATTGTGGTGCTCAGTGCAGCTCTCCTGTGGGGTGGCACAGCAGGGTCAGCCTGGTCACTCTTTGGAAAAAGAGAATGTGGCCAAAAATGTTCCTAGAAAAGCCCTGGGATGGTGGAATAATTTAGGCTGGAAATGACCTGTGAGATCCTCCAGCTCAGCCATGAACCCCATCCCCATGGTCAGCACCAAACCAGGGTGCTGAGGAGAGGCAGGGGCTGGGACAAACAAAGCCTGGCCAAGCTGCATTTCCACCTCTCATTCATCCATCTCGTTTCCATCTCCCAGTTATTCCAGGAGCCTTTGCCATGGCCAGCCCTCCCTCAGTGCCCTGTGTGTCCCTGGACACGGGGGAAGGATCCCATTCCCAAGCCCATTAAAGTTCCCCATCCCTGGCACTGCATTCCCAGCGAGCTCAAACTGCAGCTGATGGTGTGCAGGGAGCAGCCTGCAAAGAAAACACACATTTCAGGAAATTAGAGTAGCAAGGCAAATGAGCTGGAACCATCAAGAAGAGCAGGAGTTGGAGATAATCCATATTTTAAAACACTGCAGTGGTTTGCAGCGTTGGGAAGAAGAAATGTTCTGTGTTTTCTGTGCCTTGGGCCCCACAATGCAATGAGAGGTGAGCAGCCCAAGGGTGGGCAGCCAATAACTCGCTCAGCTGAGTGTGCAAATCTGCACCAGATCCTGCCATGGTGTGCAGGAGCCCTGATCCAGACTGATCCTGGCACCCTGGAATCTGGAATGGCTTTTGGGTCAATACCAAGATTTTCTGGCACCTCAGTGGGACACTGCCCTTGGCAAGGCAGGAGAAACAGCACCTAAAATCAGGAAAAGCAGCACCAAAAAGCAGCAAGCTGGGCAATCCTCCCCTCATTCCTTCCCCCTGGATGTTTTCTTCATTTAATATTTATTATTTACTATTTAATAGTGAATACTGCCCTAGCTGGCCCAGCAAAGCCACCCCCTGTGTCCCAGGTGTGAGGAAGGCACAAGGAAGGTTCTTTATAAAACAATTCCATCCCAAGGCCCGCACTGGGCAATCCCCAAAGCAAACCCAGGATGTGCAGCTTTGCCAAGGCAGCAATGCCAATCCCTGGGGATGGGCACTGGGGATGGCCCTGCCAGGTGGTGCCTCTGCCTTGCTCCTCCTTTGCATCTTCTGTGCCTCAAAAACAGGAGGAAAGCGCTGCAGGTGATGTTATCCCAGCTCAGGGAGTGAGGAAATTGTGCAATTTGCTGGAAATTAACATTTTCCTGCTCATGGAGAAGCTGGGGGTGCAGAGGGGCAGTGCCAGGTGCCCACCCTGAGCATCCCCATGGGCAGGGGCACACAGAACACTGCTGATGCTCCTTTTCCAGCCTGGATCCTGGAGAACAACCCCCAGACAGCACAAAAGGCATTTTCAGGAGCCCAGGTTTCCTGATTATGGGTGGCAGCTCCTGCTCCCTGCATGGGAAGCATTATTTTAAGCAAAGGAGGCAGATTGGGAGTGCAGGCACAGGAAAGCATGGCAAATGAGAGAAACTTTGATCAAAATTCAAATCCAACTCAGCCTCCAGCTATCTGCTGAGCAGCCTGCATTCTCCTGGAGAGATTTCCCCCCTTTTTCAGAACAGGAACATGAAGAAAGCACTTGGTATGAGGGAGGTCAATAGACACACTGCTTTTCAGAGGTTCAATTTAATCTCATTTTCGTTGGCCTCAGTGATTTGCTTTTCCAGGGCTGGTGGCCCCTTGAGAAACTTTTCATTCTCTCCTTTCAGGTGCTCAGTAATGCAGTGTTAAGAGGACTTTCCCACTTTGTGGCCTAATTATGGGAAAAATTCATTTCTGAGTGATCTGTCTGGGCTGTTTCACGCTGATTTCCTCAGCTCTGGAATCAGCCCCACTCAGGGCACCATTGACAGAGAGCTGAAATCACCTTCCACAGGTGCCAGGGGTGTGTGCTGGGAGCTCCGAGCTCCTGGAGGCAGAGCTGAGCCCACCTGGGACCCTCTGAGCTGAGCTTTGCCCAGGGTGTTCCACCGTGGTTTATCACACCGTCCACACCCGCCCACCGTGGTTTATCACACCCTGCACACCCGCCCACCGTGGTTTATCACACCCTGCACACCCGCCCACCATGGTTTATCACACCCTGCACACCCTACAGCTGTCTGACAGCTGTAGGAGCACCAGGGGAAGGTTCCTTCCCTTCCCAATTTCCACATCCCAGTCCTGCCTTTTCCCTGTGCCCCCACACCTGAGCAGGCACGATATAATATTTATTATATTTATATAATATAAATATTATATAAATATTATCTGTATAATATTTATATTACATAAATATAATATTATATTATATTTATTATGAATACGTAAAAATATAGGTATTTATATATTCATTATAAATCACATTGATGCCACCTCCCGTGGCATCAATATGATTTATAATAAATACATAATATAATATAACATAACATAACATAACATAATATAATATAATATAATATAATATAATATAATATTATATTATATTATATTATATTATATTATATTATATTATATTATATTATATTATATTATATATAACATAACATAACATAACATAACATAATATAATGCCATCCCAAATCCTGGAAAGTCTATCCAGCCATCCCAAATTCTGGAGAAGCTGTTCCAGCCATCCCAAATCTGGGAAAGCCTTTCATACATTGCACTCCCCCAAACCCAACAGCCCCGGCTTTGGGATGGATTCCTGCACACCAGCCCTGGGCATGCACAGCTGGGTGCTTTGGCTCCTTGTCTCGGTCTCTGCCAGCCCCAACCCCTTCCCTGCCCTCCCCTGGCCCCAGAGCCCAGCTCCATCCCCAGGGGCACCAGCTGCAGGAAAGGAGCAGCTCCGGGCTGGAACTCAGCTAATCTGCCTCTAAAAACGCTGCCCATTAAAAAAAATAAGACTTTAACTATCTTCTCTGTCAGAAACCAATTGCTGCCGCAACATCAAAGTTCCCCAGCTTAGTTAATGTTTATTTAAATGACCATTTTCCACTGGCAGATAAAAGATTGAAGTGTTTTGTTGCTATTGTTGTTTTTAAAGCCCTGGAATATGAAGGCGCCCGGAGCCAACATTTGATTCTCATTATGTTATGACATTTTTTTCCCCCTACATAATTTGAATAAGACTCTGCTTAACTCAACAGCTGGAGGGATATGGCTTTTCCTTCACATTGCAGAGAGAGAAGATCGTTTTGTGTAACTGAAAAAAACCAAAACAAACAGTCTGGTGGAGGGAGAACAGCTCTCCTTTTCCCTGGAGCAGCAGGAAATGCTGCCCTGGTTTGGTGCAAGGATTTGGAATTCCAGAGCAGGAAATGCTGCCCTGGTTTGGTGTAGGAATTTGGAATTCCAGAGCAGGAAATGCTGCCCTGGCTTGGTGCAGGGATTTGGAATTCCAGAGCAGGAAATGCTGCCCTGGTTTGGTGCAAGGATTTGGAATTCCAGAGCAGGAAATGCTGCCCTGGTTTGGTGCAAGGATTTGGAATTCCAGAGCAGGAAATGCTGCCCTGGCTTGGTGTAGGAATTTGGAATTCCAGAGCAGGAAATGCTGCCCTGGCTTGGTGCAAGGATTTGGAATTCCAGAGCAGGAAATGCTGCCCTGGTTTGGTGTAGGAATTTGGAATTCCAGAGCAGGAAATGCTGCCCTGGCTTGGTGCAAGGATTTGGAGTAAAACTCCAAATGAGGAATCCCTGCCCAACTTGCTCCTCACCCCTGGACCTGCAAAGCTCCCTGAGCTCCCTGAGCACCATTTTGCACCCCAGGAACCCCCTGGATGTGTTTTAGAGGGAAACTCCATGGTGCTGCTGGGCTGGGATGATCCCAGAGGGTTTTCCAGCCTTAAATCCCAGCACTCTGATTGTGCCTGGGGTGTTCAGCAGCCCAAACCTCATCTCTGGTCCCTCATCCCACATTTCCAGAGCAAATCTCCACCAGGTTCCTCCATGGGGTGCAGGTGCCCTGATCCAGCCTGACCCTGGTGCCTGGAATGGGTTTTTGGTCAATACTGGGGTTTTCTGGCGCCTCAGTGCACACAGATGGGTTTTATCCCCCCTAGCACAGAGGTGTTAATGGGGATTTCTGGGTTTTCCTCCCACCCTCCTCATCCCGAGCACAGAGCTGCTGCCTCCCTGATCATATGCAAGTGGAAATGAAAGTCAGATTTGATTCAAGCTCCCTTAAATCTCACTTCTCACTGCTCCTCTGGGCACGGTATTGAAACTGCAAGAACTCTTCCTCGTTTAAGGAGTTAATGAGAGTCATTTTGCAGCCCTGGAACACACTCAGGGCTCACCTGATCTTCTCAAATTAATTTCCAAGGTCTCCCCGGTAGCTTTGCTCTGCAGCAGGTTTCAGCAAAGGTTTTTCTGTGTGGGTTTGCTGAATTCCTGCACTGCTTTCTCACCACTTGGGGTTTCCATTCCCAGCTCATTCCCTGGGTTTGGGAAGTGCCAGCAGCGGAACTGAGAGCGCAAACTGTTTTTACTGGGATTTATCTGCGGTTCCCATGCAGGCTGGGTGCAGGGTGGGTGTCCCTCAGTGTCCATGCTCTGGCTGAGGCCCTGCTCACACAAAGGCTCAGCAGCCTCATTTCCCTGTGACCTCTGCATCGCCAAGCTCCTCTCGCTCCTCACTGTCTCACGCACCTTCCAAAAATGTAAAAGGTCTCATCCCAAATCCTTAGCAGGGCAAGGAGGAGATCTATCCCCAGGGGAGGAAAGGCAGCAAAGGAGAAAATAAACTCTCAGATTAAATTCTAAAATTGCTTTATTAACACTTTTCTTCTGTTTAAAGCTTAGCTCCCCTGTGAACACACACATCCTGAAACCTTTCTCTTTCTTAATAGCGCTCTCATTTAAAGCCCAATAAAAAGATCTTGAGGGGAGAATGAAAGTGTCTCTAATTTCCCCTTAACCTCGGAGGAAATTGCCATGGAAACCACCAATGCCACATTTCAGTGCCCATTCAGCATCCTCTGGCCACAGCGTGGTTGGCCGTGGCAGGAGCTGCATTGCAGGGAGCCTGCTCCCAAAAATCCAACTGGGAAAGGCTCCAGGTGAGCCCCAGAGGGGGATCCTGGTCCCCAGGTGTCCCCAGGACTCACAGCCCGCAGCTCTGGCTGGGACATTCCGACCAGAGGGGAAGTGCTGCTGGTCACCAATTGTGGTGTTTGAGGGTCCCCAGGATGAGGTGGGAGATGAGGATTGACTCCAAGTTCTCAGAAGGCTGATATATTTATTATATTATATTATATTATATTATATTATATTATATTACATTACATTATATTATATTCATCAGAAGGCTGGAAAAGAATGATAATAAAAATCTGTGACAGACCAGAGATAATATAATATATTATATTACACTATATATTATATTATATAAAATTATATTATATAATATCATACAAAATTAGATGAAATTATATACTATTATATTATTTTATATTGTTATATTATATTATATTATATATTATCATATTATATATAATATGCTATATATTATATAACATATCATATGAAATTATATTATATGAAATTATATGAAATTGTATTATATAATATAGTAAAACTATACTAAAGAAAGAGAAAGGAGACATCAGAAGGCTGGAAAAGAATGATAATAAAAACCCATGACAGATCAGAGATAGGATAGGATAGGATAGGATAGGATAGGATAGGATAGGATAGGATAGGATAGGATATCATATCCCGTATCATATTATGAAATTATATACTAAAACTACACTAAAGAAAGATAAAGGAGACATCAGAAGGCTGGAAAGCAATGAATAATAAAAACTTGTGACTGACCATAGAGTCTGACACAGCTGGACTGGGATTGGTGATTAATTAACAACAATTCACATGGAACCAATCAAAGCTGCACCCTTTGGTGAGCAACCCCCAGAGCACATTGCAAGCAATCAGATATTTCTTGTTCGCGTTGCTTTTTTGAGGCTTCTCAGGAGAAAACTCCTGGCCAAGGGATTTTCCATAAACTATGACAGTGACAGGAATGACGGACTCTGGGATCCCGGGTGGGTTCTGGGCTTTGGGCACCTCCCCAGCCCAAACCACGCTGGGATTCCGGAATTCCCTGGATCCCAAACCCAACCACCTGCCCCAGCCCCATCCCACAGCCTGTGTTTATCCAGCCTGTATTTCCTTTATTTTCTGTGTACCCTACGCACATCATTGACAGTGATTAATGCCTTTCACAGTTTGATTCCGCAGAAATTGCCTACCCAAAGCTGGGTGGATTTCCTTAAACAAATCAAGGCCAATAAATATTAATGCACCCTGGCCCCGCCATGCTGCATCTTGTAGCTGCTGATTCGAGTGGCTGATAAAATTGAATTTCAATATTTTATGCAGGAAGGGGCCTGTAACCGAGCCAGCCTGAGCACAGCCCTGCTCCAGGGGCTCCCCAAGCCCCCTGTGAGAGTCCCCAGCTCCTCCAGGCTCTCCCCATCCATCCTTCCCTCCTCTGGATGCTTCTTGTGCCAGCCCAGGAGCATCTCCCAGCTTGGAGAGCAAAGTCCTGTGCTGGAGGAGGAAATCTGGGCTGGATCCGGGCGGCAGGACATGAGCAGCTCTGTTTATCCCCAAAATGTTCTCCCCATGTTCTATCCCCAAATTGTTCTCCCCCGTTTTATCCCCAAAATGTTCTGCCTCTGTTTCTTCCCCAAAATGTTCTCCCCTGTTCTATCCCCAAAATGTTCTCCCCTGTTCTATCCCCAAAATGTTCTCCCCTGTTCTATTCCCAAAATGTTCTCACCCTGTTTTATCACAAAATGTTCTCCCCCTGTGCTCTGCACTCCCTCCTCCTCCTTTAATTTCAGCTCCATGTCGAGGATTTTCCCCTCTGTGATATATTAATTTCAAATATTGACTCACCAGATTCTGTGATTGATAGAACTCAAACATATTAGTCTTATTACATCCCATATACTTTAATTAACTTCAGCAGGTGATGTTAATCAACTTGAAGGCTGAAATGTGGAGCAGCCAAATAAATGAAAGGGAGAGGGGAAAATATCTGCTGCATTATCTGCCAGCATGCATGGCTCCTGCTCCCAAGGCAGGCACATTCAGAAGGGTTTTATTTGAACTCAAACCTGTGTGGGCCACATTTGATAGCAGCTCCTTCATTTAACTTAAAAGAAATGTTCAGACCCTACAGTATTTTGACCAGGGCAAGAAAAACATTGGAAGGAAATATTATTTAAAATAGTGATGTTTGAAAGGAGCATCCAAGATGCAGGAACTCAGAGCAGGCTTGTGTGGAGACCTTTCTAGAAGGCTCAGGCACCAAAATTCAGAATTTCATGGGAGATGCCCCACTTGATTCAGAAAGGTAGTAGTAGTAGTATATTTATATATTATATATTTATATATTTACATACTTATATATAAAAATATTTATGTATTTATATATAAATATATTTTCTATTTATATATCTATATATTCATATGTAATATGTAATATTACATATATTTGTGTTTATTCTATTTAAATCTTTAATATTTGATATTTTTATTATTTATTTCTATTATTATTTTGGTTCTCTGTGCTTCATTTCCCCCTTTCCCCAGTGCTGGGAGCTGCGTTCAGAGCCCGTTTCTCAGCGAGTCCGGTGTCTGCACCAGCACCGACTCTGCAGGGCTGATGTGGCCAAGATAACATCAAACCCCGCTCCAGCAGCACTTTGCATGCAGGGATGGAACGTGACAAATGTCCAATTTGTGATGCAAATGGAACCGGCTGCTTGCAAAGGCACAGACACGGAAACATCCTGGGCAGGTTATTTCCATCGCCAGCCCTGCTGCCCTGCAATATTCACAATTTCTGCGGGATGCCTGACAGGAGGCAGCCCCGAGCCCCGGGGGATGGGACAGAGCCGGGTTTGGGCCCTGGGCTCTCACTGACACCAATTTCGTGGTGTGAGCCCAAAGTTTGATACCCTCTGGCAGCTCCATGTGAAATCCTCAGCTCTGTAAGTACAACACGTGCCCACCTTCTCCTGAGCACTCTGCCTGGCAGCGTTGGGGGCTTCACACCTGAACATCAAACCATTCCCCAGGTTCAACCAAACTCTTTTTGCTGTTTCTTAATCAACGAGACACAATTGATTTTCACCAGCACAGATCTCAAGTGGCTCTCAGAGCTCGGGGAGTGCATTCAGCCTGGCTGATGAGTCTGGGAGATCTCCTCTCTGTTTTGCTCCACGAGCTGTTTGGCATCTTCAAGAGGCTGCTGTGAGTGACTCACTTCACTTTGAGGAGAGATTTATTTTTATGAACCATTCTTCCTTCCCTCGCAGAGACACAAAGGCACATCCCCACACTCACCCCTCAGCCCTGCAGCCCCCGGTCCTCTCCCCACCTGCCTGGGCTGGGCTTGCCCAGGACAGGGTGGGAATGGGAATTCCTGGAGGGGCTCTGGGCATGGGGAGAGCTGGGATGGATTAACCCAGCCCGGGAGGAGCAGGAACACGGCGTGGAGGAGAAATGTCCTTCCTTCCTTCCTTCCTCTGCTGGGACAGAACTGAGGGTGTTCCACTGGGGATGGCACTGCTGATGTCACCTGGGTGATGCCACTGCTGATGTCACCTGGGTGATGTCACTGGTGAGGTCACTGTCCATCCTGGGTGATGTCACTGCTGATGTCACTGGTGTTGTCACTGCCCTCTCACCTGGGTGACGCCATTGTTGATGTCACTGCCCTTCCACCTGGATGATGTCACTGCTGATGTCACCATCCATCCACTTGAGTGATGTCACTGGTGATGTCACTGCTGATATCACTGCCCATTTACCTGGGTAATGTCACTGCCCTCTCCCCTGGGTGACATCTCTGCTGATGTCACTGCTGATGTCACTGTCCCTCCCCTGGTGCTGTCCCTGTCCCTGTTCCCAGCAGGTTCTGTCCCTGCCAGGACATTTGTCCCAGTGAGAGCAGCAGGATCCAGCTCTTCTTTTGAAATCCTGACACAAAAATCCTCATCCCCCTTGTCTGGGCTCTGCTGACAGTGACTTATAACTGATGTTTCAGAAATATGCAAAACTTCCTGCACGTCTCCAGCCCGTCAGCGACGGGTGCAAGGAAATTGCTTCCTGACCTTCATCATTCCATAACCTGGAGCACGAGGGCTCCTCATCTCAGCCACTGTGTGTGCTCCGCTGCTGGGGCTGCAGACCCTCATCTTATTATTATGGACAGATTGGCTGCCAAACAGTTATAGCGTAATTTAAATGTCCATTCCAATCTTTGCTCTTTACTTCCTCCCTAGTTTTTATTGAAGTAAACAATCTATTTGCAAAATGAAATGCTCAAAATAGGAGGGTGGGTTGGGTTTTTTTTCCTTCTGTGGGGAAATTCAGGGCTGGAGTTATTTGCATGAGCTGGTCAGAAATGTGTGGCTGTTTTACTGCAGAAGTTAAAAGCTTTTGAGGCAGCTTTCTGTTCCTGCAGAACGTAAATAAAGGAGCAGAGATGGTTTGTTTTAATGCTCTGGTGGCACAAACTGATGTTCTTATGGCTCTGTGCTAATGGGGAGTTTGTTAGAGGTGCACATTTCATTTTAGCTGCCTGTTTGCTCGGGGCTTTATGTTTGTCTCACTCCACACATCATGCCCAGCCCCAGCCCAGCTCTGGGCAATTCCTGGCAGCTTTCTCCATCCTCCTGCTGCTCCACACCTTCCTGCGGACCCCAGCCCCTCTCCCTGCAGGGATCACTTTGGGGAGAACCTCCTCACTGACTTCTGATGCCTCTGATCAATATTTCTGTGCATTAATGCTGTTTCCAGTCTCTAACCAAACCTTCAGCCAGCTCCCACTTGAATTCACCTCCCGGGGAACCTCTCCTTGGTGCTGGCCGAATGCTGAGCAAACCATGGGAATTTTGGGCCAGCAGAGCTGAGTAAATCTCCCCCCAGCCCTTCCTCCTTTCCATTTTCCTAATCAGGACTGTTGTCATCTGCTCTGACAGATTATTAATGCTACACACAGGCACGTAATAGAGATTGTGTTTTTCCATTCAGGGATTTTTGTCCTGATAAACAGCCTGGCAGAGACAAGTTACCCCAGCCCCTGCATGGATGGTGGGAGTGTAAACTCAGCCAAATCCTTGAGAGCCGCTGGCCGCGGGCCAGGAGCCCTCTGTCATCGCTCCTGGCTCCTCCTCTGCAATCCATCACCACTGACCCATCACCCTGGCAGCCACCAGAAGAAATCTGGCATCTGGTGCCTGTTTTTATCCCAGCTCAGGTTCTGCTTTCTTTCCTTTATCTCCCTGTCTGCCTCAGAGCTGCTCAGGCAAAGAAGGATCTCTCTGTTGAACTCAACAAGCTTCATGTTTGGCTTTTTTCCCTCAGATATATCCTGGTTATTTTTCACGTTCCTTTGTGTAAGGAAATAGGAATTACCCTTCCCTGTGTTTTCTCTATGTCTCTGTATCGTCTCTCCCATCTGTTTTTTTTTCCCTGATTATCATTTCCAGCTCCTTATCTCAGCTTTTCCTCCTCCTCAGCATCCCTCAGGGCAGGCAAGGGATGAGGTGTGGAGATTTCCCAGGTAACCCAGCCCAGTGAGGAGAAAAAGGTGCAGAAATCCAGGATTGGGGGGCTTGGACGAGGGCTCCAGAGCCACAGAGACACACAGGGGATGTTCAGGGGATGTTCAGGGGATGGTTCAGGGGATGTTCAGAGGATGGTTCAGGGATGGTTCAGGGGATGTTCAGGGGACGGTTCAGGTTATGTTTTAGGGCATGTTCAGGGATGGTTCAGAGGATGGTTCAGGGGATGTTCAGGGGATGTTCAGGGGATGTTCAGGGGATGGTTCAGGGGATGGTTCAGGGGATGTTCAGGGGATGTTCAGGGGATGGTTCAGGGGATGGTTCAGGTTATGTTTTAGGGCATGTTCAGGGGATGTTCAGAGGATGGTTCAGGGATGGTTCAGGGGATGTTCAGGGATGGTTCAGGTTATGTTTCAGGGGATGGTTCAGGGGATGGTTCAGGTTATGTTTTAGGGGATGTTCAGAGGATGGTTCAGAGGATGGTTCAGGGATGTTCAGGGGATGTTCAGGGACGGTTCAGGTTATGTTTCAGAGGATGTTCAGGGATGGTTCAGGGTATGGTTCAGGGATGGTTCAGGTTATGTTTCAGGGGATGGTTCAGGGATGGCGCCAGCACCAGCCCCAGGACAGTGACCATGAGCACAGAGCCCCAGGGCTGCTCTCCCTGCTGAGACACAGAAGCTGCTGCTGTAAATTATTCATTCCTGTGCCAGAGTTTGTTTGGCTTTTATTTAGTTTGACATGGTCTGGAAGTTGGAGTAATTTTCTAACTCACTGAATGATCCCTTTTTTACTCTCCTAAGCACCTTCTCTGTCTCATGAAAACAATTTCCAATCAAGGTTACAAAGCAGCTGCTCACAGCTGATGGACTTCACCCCTGTGCACACCCTGCACAGCCCTGGATGCATTTCAGTTCATGGATTTCATTTTATTTCAGTGCATCTGCAAGGGGAGGCCAGGGCTGAGCCAAACTCCTTCCTCTGCAAATGCCACAAAGGGAATAAACAGGGGGAAAAGGGAATAAATGGGGTAAAACAAAAGGGAATAATGTTGCATTCCACAGCAGCAGATAGCCATTTTTTACATTTTGTTCCTGAGGCCTCTCAGCTTCTCAGGAGGAACAATCCTAAGGAAAGGATTTTCCATAAAAGATGTCTGTGACACCCTGCTTGAAGGGGAACGTTCCTTCTGCTCAGGGGAGAGGAACTGAGGTTTTCAGCGGCAGCAGAGCAGCCTGAGCTCCAATCCAGCTCCTGAGCCCTGACCTGAGCTGCAATCCAGCTCCTCCCTGGAACCACCACCATTTCCAGCCCTTCCCACTCCCTGACTTTCCGTGGGTCAGCCCCACGACCCTTCAGCTCAGGAGGGATCCAACTCTGGGGCTTTAATCTGCCTAAACCCGGCCAAGTCTGAAGCACTGAATCCAAATTGAAATGCAGCTAACCTAATATGTATTGATTTTTCCTCTCTTTTTACGTGGCACAGCTTGTCTAGGAAGTGCAGGTTTTCTAGAAATGGCTGAGGCCAAATCCACTCATGCTGTGGTTTGTTAAAACATCAGGGATGGCTTTGCTGCCAGTTCAGCTCTGTTTTATTCCTGGAACTTTAGAGACAGCAAGAGGGGTTTAAATCCAAGTTAAATGTAACATTGGAGGATTTCAAGCCACTGTTTTACCAGGTCTGCTCATCTTTCCTTATCTTGCTGGAGAAAATAAATTTATGGAGCTGAAATCACCTGGATTTTTAGCTACCCTGGAAATCAAGATGTTTTACCCCTGCTGTAATGGAGGTGTGCATTAAAATGCACAAAGCTCTGCTGCTTCACCCAGACCATGAACTGCTCCCAAGCCCACCCAGAAATCCCACCCAGAGAATCCTTCCAATAAATCCCATTTCTGCCCAGGAAGATAAAACCATAAAACCTCTGGGGATATTCTGCAGCCTGTGAAATTCCCTGGGGTGGGGAGAGCTGCAGCTCTCACATTTAATTAATGTCCTCCTAATAAAGAATTTCTGACCCTGGCACCTCTGTGGGCACTGCCAGGTCACTGCTGGGATTTGCCTAGCCTGGCACTAACGGGGCTCCTCCAGGGGGCTCTGCTTGCCCTGGCAATCACCCCCCCATGAAACCCTGCCCAGGGTGCCACATCTCCCTGCAAGGGGAAATGCCTCTTCTGCAGAAGGAAAAGCAAAGATGGAAAAGGGAAAGGGAAAAAAGGAAAAGGAAAATGGAAAGGGAAAAAAGCAAAAGGGAAAGGGAAGGGGAAAGGAAAAAAAGGAAAAGGAAAATGGAAAGGGAAAAAAGCAAAAGGGAAAGGGAAAGGGAAAGGGAAAGGGAAAGGGAAATGGAAAGGGAAAGGGCAGGAAAGGAAAAGGGGAAAAGGAAAAGGGGAAAAAGGTAAAGGGGAAAAAAAGGAAAAGGGAGAAAAGGAAAAGGAAAAAAGGAAAATGGGAAAAGGAAAAGGAAAAAAGGAAAGGGAAAAGGGAAAAAAGGAAAAGGGAGAAAAGGAAAAGGGAGAAGGGAAAAGGAAAAAGGGAAAAGGAGAAAAGGAAAAAAGGAAAAAAGGAAAAAAGGAGAAAAGGAAAAAAGGAAAAAAGGAAAAAAGGAAAAGGAAATAAAAAAAGAGAAAGAGAAAGAGAAAGAAAAAGAAAAAGAAAAGAAAAAGAAAAAGAAAAAGAAAAAGAAAAAGAAAAAGAAAAAGAAAAAGAAAAAGGAGTTGGCCCCTCTAGAGTGATTTTTAATTATTCCCAGATCTTCTGGATGATTAGGAAGATGAAAAATGGCACGGGTTAAGATGCAGGGCGCACTGAGGGGATGTAATTGATTTTTACATGTATTTAACTGATGATTCATTAAATGGGCTCTGGCCGGAGCAGCACAGGCTCGAGTGCAGCCTGAGCATGAGAGGTCCGGGCTGAGCACGGGAGAGCCCTGAAGGGAGCCTGGCTGGGAAATGCCTCAGAAATACCCATTTACTGCTGGCTCTGCGATGGAGGGAGGGGATCTGTCCCCTGTCTGTCCCCTGTCTGTCCCGTGTCTGTCCCGTGTCTGTCCCGTGTCTGTCCCCTGTCTGTCCCCTGTCTGTCCCCTGTCTGTCCCATGTCTGTCCCGTGTCTGTCCCATGTCTGTCCCGTGTCTGTCCCCTGTCTGTCCCTCATCTGTCCCCTGTCTGTCCAGTGTCTGTCCTGTGTCTGTCCCTCATCTGTCCCGTGTCTGTCCCGTGTCTGTCCCCTGTCTGTCCCTCATCTGTCCCGTGTCTGTCCCCTGTCTGTCCCTCATCTGTCCCCTGTCTGTCCCGTGTCTGTCCCCTGTCTGTCCCTCATCTGTCCCCTGTCTGTCCCCTGTCTGTCCCGTGTCTGTCCCCTGTCTGTCCCCTGTCTGTCCCTCATCTGTCCCCTGTCTGTCCCCTGTCTGTCCCGTGTCTGTCCCCTGTCTGTCCCTCATCTGTCCCCTGTCTGTCCCGTGTCTGTCCCTCATCTGTCCCCTGTCTGTCCCCTGTCTGTCCCGTGTCTGTCCCCTGTCTGTCCCTCATCTGTCCCCTGTCTGTCCCGTGTCTGTCCCTCA
The DNA here is from genome assembly GCF_027887145.1 of Ammospiza caudacuta. NCBI lineage: Eukaryota > Metazoa > Chordata > Aves > Passeriformes > Passerellidae > Ammospiza > Ammospiza caudacuta. Next base: position 7,856,322 of record NC_080616.1, on the reverse strand, counting down.
TCTGTCCCCTGTCTGTCCCCTGTCTGTCCCGTGTCTGTCCCCTGTCTGTCCCTCATCTGTCCCCTGTCTGTCCCGTGTCTGTCCCTCATCTGTCCCCTGTCTGTCCCTCATCTGTCCCCTGTCTGTCCCCTGTCTGTCCCGTGTCTGTCCCCTGTCTGTCCCTCATCTGTCCCCTGTCTGTCCCGTGTCTGTCCCGTGTCTGTCCCCTGTCTGTCCCGTGTCTGTCCCGTGTCTGTCCCTCATCTGTCCCCTGTCTGTCCCCCAGGGGCAGTTTGGGGTTCTGAGGATGGGATCTGACCCCAACCCCTGAGCTGTCCCTGCTCCCCTGTGAGCTGCAGAGCTCCACTCTCTCATCCCAGGGATCCCTATTGATTTTTGAAGGATTATGCACTCACTCAGGGCACAGGAAAATCAGAGCAAACTTCTCTCAAGCTCTCATATCCCAGAGGGCTGGGAAGGATTGATTTTTTTACACGTTTGGCTTTTAGGCTGTTCACATCTCAATCCAGACAATTTTCTTGCCAGAGAGTCCAGTACAGTCCACTTAATTGTATTTTCTAACCAAGCTGGAGGAGATTTGTTGGCTTTGCTGTCCAAAGAAGACACAAATCTTTTCTTCCATTTTTTTTTTCCTCGAGTCCATAATAAAGTGAGTGAATTTCTAACCCTAAAAGCAATAAAATATCAAATTGTTCAGTGCAACACCACAGGGAAAGATTCGTTCATGGAGGAATGTAAACACTTGGAAAGAAGGACCTGCTGTTATTTTTAATTATTGTCTTTATTGGGTAGCAATTACTCCAAGGGTAATTTCCAGTTTGGCCAGGACAGTGGGTGAGCTCTGGTTCTCCACGTAATCACTTGGAAAAACAATCCCAGAATGGGCTTTTGAAAGGAATTATTCTCTATATTTCCTTTGGCTCCAGTTTGAAAGTTGGAAATATTGTGGTGTCTACCAGGCTGGGAATTCCAGGGACATCTTGTAAATTGGGGTGAGAATTCAGGTTTGGAATTCCTGTCCAATATTGTTAGATTATTTAAGAATACAGTTGTGGAACTCCTGTCCAAGATTGTTGGGTTATTTAAGAATACCATTGTGGAATTCCTGTCCAAGATTGCTGGATTATTTAAGAATACAGTTGTGCAATTCCTGTCCAAGATTGTTGGGTTATTCAAGGCTCAGATGCTATAAAAGAATTGGTTAAAATATGTTGGTTTTATTTGCCAGCTGCAAACTCAGAGCTTCAGTTACAGTGAAACAATTTTCAATACTTTTATGATTTATTTATTTATTTGTTTGTTTGTTTGTTTGTTTAAACAGCACAACGCAAAATTCCTTTCGCTCAGAATATTTTGCTGGCCATGCCCCATGCTAGACCTTCCCAGCCCGGTGCCCACCAGTGTCACCCTGACTCTGCCTGAAGTCACTCTGCAAACGGAGCCTCAGTCTTCAGATTTCCCTTTGGGAGCTCCTAATGAGCAAAATATGGGACGTAGCCCAAGGAAACCGCAGCAGCAGCACCAAATCCTCCCCACTTCCTTCGCTAAGCAGCTGCATTGTGATTTATCCTCCTCGCTCCGCGCTCCATGGCTCTGGTGATAACGTGAAGTTGTGTCGTTGGCTGAATTCTAACTAAAAAGGGTTTCACAGACCCTTGCGGGGAGCTGTGCTCTCCGGGGGGATTCCCTGGCCGGTGACACGCAGGGAGGGGGACAGAGCTGTCACCAAGCCAGCAGTGAGCAGCCCGGGGGCTGGGGACGCCCTCCAGGTCAGCAAGGGAACAAAGCTGGGAGGGGACCCCGGTACCACGGCATGGCTCTGAGACAGGAAGGGTTTTTTGGGAGGGATTTGGGGGAGAAATCCTTCCCTGGGAGGGTGGCAGAGCAGCTGGGGCTGCCCCTGGGAGGTTCCAAGGCCGGGCTGGCAGCACCTGGGGCAGGGGAAGGTCCCTGGTGCTGCAGACACAGCTGGGCAGCAGGAGGATGCTGGGTTGGAAACCCAGGGATGCTGCCCAAGGACAAAGCAGCCTGACCTAAATTCCTCCGTGAGATGGCAGGGCCCGCAGTAATGAATTCTGTCTCATCTGTGTGATGGGCTGGTGATTTGCAGACATCAAAATCCGTAATTCAGCGAATACTGCTCTGAACCGGGCAGGTTCAAAATAAATAAATAAAATTTGTCAATGCAGAATAATGCGCTCGCACATGGTTAGCAAGAGGCAGGCGAGTGTATATCACAGCCAGGAATAATGTCAGGTTTTGGAATCAGATAAATTGCAAATAACAATGCAGAGAGCAACTGAACCTTGAGGAATATCAGCAGCCGGGCTGGGATGAGGTGCCTGCAAAAAGCCTTTGTTTGGAAGGGAGAAATGGAGACCAATAAGACAGAGGGGAAAAAGAATGGGGAGGGAACAGCAGGGCCATAAAGCTGTGATCAAGTGCAGGAGAGATGATAAAAGGCCACGGGCAGCCCAGGAAAAATATTAAGAAGCAATAAAATGCAGCATCAGTGGAGATAAGATGATAATTTGTTATTCTCAGCAGAGCCATTTGTGCAGCCAGGCCCTGCCTGGACTCAGAGCTCAGCTCTGCCTTGCACCTGGGCACAGCTTTGTGCTCTGGGGAGAGATTTGTACCTGGGGAGAGGTTTGTACCTGGGGAGAGATTTGTGCTTTGGGGAGAGATTTGTACCTGGGGAGAGATTGCCACTCTGGGCAGAGCAGCAGGAATGGGATGGGATGGGATGGGATGGGATGGGATGGGATGGGATGGGATCCATGGGATGGGATGGGATGGGATCCATGGGATGGGATCCATGGGATGGGATCCATGGGATGGGATGGGATGGGATGGGATGGGATGGGATGGGATGGGATGGGATGGGATGGGATGGGATGGGGTGGAGTGGGATGGGATCCATGGGATGGGATCCATGGGATGGGATGGGATGGGATGGGATCCATGGGATGTGGAGCCAGCCTGGGGGATGTAGGAACACGGCCTGGAGAGCCTGGAGGAGACTTGGGAGTGCATGGAGCAATCTCCCGGCTCCATCTCTGCATCCCTAAATGGCACAGACATTGTTCAGCAGTTTTCAAAGATGCTGATAACAATGAGACACATCCCTGGTACTTATTAAGCTGATGGCTTTTAAACATTAAATCCCAGCTATAATTAAATTAACTGAAATTGGGTTTATTAAAAAAAAAAAAAAAAGTATTCCAAGCACTCCCCGGCAGCATTTGAAAGGTGAGGGAATTGCCTGCAGGCCCAAAAAAGCCCTGCTGCAGATTGCAGCCAGCACTAATTCAACAGCTAATGACTGGAGGGGGGTCAGGGGAGCACAGGGGAGGGGGGGACGAGGGAGGAAGGACAAACTTCATCACTGGGGAGGGATGGGAGTGCTGGGGCTGCTCTGCCTGGAAAGGGAATTTAGGCTGTGCTCTTACCAAGCCACCATCCCCTGTGCAGGGATTCACCATCCCCATCCCCTGTGCAGGATTCACCATTCCCTGTGCAGGAATTCACCATCCCCATCCCCTGTGCAGGAATTCACCATCCCCATCCCCTGTGCAGGGATTCACCATCCCCTGTGCAGGATTCACCATTCCCTGTGCAGGATTCACCATTCCCTGTGCAGGATTCACCATCCCCATTCCCTGTGCAGGGATTCACCATTCCCTGTGCAGGGATTCACCATTCCCTGTGCAGGATTCACCATTCCCTGTGCAGGATTCACCATCCCCATCCCCTGTGCAGGATTCACCATCCCCTGTGCAGGATTCACCATTCCCTGTGCAGGATTCACCATCCCCTGTGCAGGAATTCACCATCCCCTGTGCAGGATTCACCATTCCCTGTGCAGGAATTCCCTCTGAAAGGCTCAGAACCTGCCCTGGCTTTGAGGAGCTGATTGAAGCCAGCTCTGGTTTGGGTATTTCTGCCCCAGGGTGTGTTTGACACCGCAGGCAGGGGAAGGGCGGCTGGGCTCTGGGAGAGGAGCAGGGAACACCAATCTGTGTCTCATGGAGTGCCTGAACCCCCAGGATTTCCCTTTCCCCCCAGATTAACCTGCCTGCCCCCTGGGCTGGGCTGCACAGACACAAAATCCCCTCTGGAGTCGATAAAGATGCCCCATACAAACCCGGCAATGTGACCCGGTAAATCCCAAAGCAGGGGCATTTCTGGTGGTGTTTAATCCCTATTGAACGAGCTGATTGTGCTGCTCAGGGCTGGGCTCTCTGCACAAACCCCCAGAGCTGCAGAGCCCAGCCTGAGCTGCAGCCACAGCTGGAGAATGAGGCAGCACAAGTCTTTGCTGTCACCTTGCTGCTCTGGAATGACTCATTCTGTCTATTTTGTCTTTCTCATCTGTCCCCTGGAAACCTCTTGTCCTCACATCTGAGTTCTGTGCATGGAGGGGAAAAAAAAGGTAGAAATAAGAAGCTGACATCATTTCCCAGCAGCTGGGGGTTCCTCCCGTGCTCCTGGCCAGTTAATGCTGCAAAGTTTGTTTTTATTACTGTATTATTGCCTTTTATCTGCTTTTCCCCACGGCACCAACGTCCGAGAGCCAAATCTATTTTTATGAAATTTCCCTGTTAGAAAAAAGGAAAAAAAAAAAAAGAGAAAAAAAATGAAAGAAAGAAAAATTTAAAAGGCAAGCAAGAAGAAAAGGTGATGGATTAGATCTTAAAACATCGCAGCAGCTCCCTGGGCTCCTTTCTGCCATCAGCTTCATTTCACCATGTTTTGTTCCTTTGTCCCCTGCTTTTCCATAGTCTGGCTCCTCATTCTGTGCTGAGTGTGAGGGTCTGGGGGTGTCCCTGGCAGGGAGGCATTGCAGGGCTCCTGGGCCTGGGCAGGGCTGTCCTGGACCCCTGAGCCTGCAACTGTCCTGTCCTGGACCCCTGACCCCTGTCCTGGACCCCATCATTGTCCTGTCCTGCACCCCTGAGCCTGCATTGTCCTGTCCTGGACCCCTGACCCTGCATTGTCCTGTCCTGGACCCCTGACCCCTGTCCTGGACCCCTGCATTGTCCTGTCCTGCACCCCTGACCCTGCAATTGTCCTGTCCTGGACCCCTGAACATTGTCCAGCCTGGGCAGAGCTGTCCTGGACCCCTGACCCCATCATTGTCCTGTCCTGCACCCCTGAGCATTGTCCAGCCTGGCATTGTCCTGTCCTGGTCCCCTGGTCCCAGGAGCTGCTCAGTGCCCTGGAGCTGCAGCTCTGCCCCAGCCTGAGCCCCTTTGGCCACAGCTGGGGGCTCAGAGCCCTCCCGGGGCCGTGCCCAGAGCCTGCAGGGGTTTGGTGCAAAGGGATTTAATGGGAAATTGGTGCTGCTGCTGGAGGAACAGCTCCCGTGCACCCTCCCTGCCCTGCCCTGCCCTGCCCTGCACCAGGAGATGCCCAAAGGGGCCCCCTGAGCCCACAGTGGCTCTGTGAGGTTCTGACCCACTGGGATGTGGCTGCCCAGGCCCCGTGCCCACCCCAGCCCGTGTCCTTCTGCTGTCCTGGCTCTGAGCAGCACCAGAGGATTCTTTACATGAAATTATCTGTGCCAAGGGCTCGAGTCCTTCACTCGCTCAGAGCTGATTTATTGCATTCCTTGGCAGCCCTGGAGCTGCTCAGCGCTGCCCCCCAGCCCTGTTTGTGCATTTAAAACAGCGAGGGAGGCACTCTGCTAATCCTCTGTGCAGCCTGCTGAAAACTTTCAGCTTCCCTGGAAACGGCAGCTCCGTGTTCCACCTGGAGCTCCCCAGGAAACTGTGATCGTTCATTCCCTCTGGAAGCCTTGGAGGAGCTTTCAATGCCAGCTGTGCCTGGCTCTGCCCCTCCTGCTGCTGCAGAGGTGACTTTGGGCAGGGCTGGGAGCTGGGGGAGGCAGCAGCTGCTCCTGGAGGGTGGGATCAGCCTGGATGGAGGGGTGGGATCAGCCCTGGAGGGGTGGGATCAGTTCTGGATGGAGGGGTGGGATCAGTCCTGGATGGATGGATGGATGGATGGATGGATGGATGGATGGATGGATGGATGGATGGATGGATGGATGGATGGATGGGATCAGCCCTGGATGGAGGGATGGGATCAGCCCTGGATGGGATCAGCCCTGGATGGAGGAAGGGATGGGATCAGTTCTGGATGGGATCAGCCCTGGCTGGAGGGATGGATCCTGAAAAACGACATCTGTGCAGCACTGAGCAATAACACACTGTACAGACTGTGGGTGAACAATGCCATCATTGATGTGGCTCGTGACCTTTCTCTGCTTTTGGATTTTTAGGTGCTCTGGGGTGTAACACGATCCCCTGGATGTGACAAAAAAGGAGAACTTCCTCTTGCAAAGGCTCCAGCTGTTTCCTGCCATGTCCCTGTGCTCCAGGACAGCACACTGAGCTCCTGAAACGAGAGGAACCAGGCTGAGCCAAACCTTGTCCTGCAGCTGGAACTCAGCTGGCTGCTCCTCACTGCAGTCCTGGGGTGAGAACAAGAATATCCCAATATCTGGGTGAGCCCTGGAGCTCAGGAGGGCTGGGACAGCCCAGCCCCAGCTCAGGGGCCCTTTTGGAGCTGTTCCCTGGCAGAGGGGGCTGCTCTCAGTTCATATTTGCCACCACACCCTTGACACAAGTGGGGTTTAAGCTGCACTCAGGCCCTGCGCAGATTTTTAGAAGACTTCTCTCACCTCTCATTCCCTGATAAGGGCTGATAAGGGCTCCTCGGGCTCTCAGGGCTCTGCTGCCCTCGGAGGGGAGGGTTTGGCTGGAGTTCCCAGGTGGGCACAGCAGCTGCAGTTCCTGGTGCAGAACCAGCAGAACTCATCCCCACACTCCTCGTCTGCTCCCAGGAGACACAGCTCCTCAGAACCTTGAATTGCAAATGCAAATCCCCACCAAAAGTGCATTTCCATGCTGCAGCTTTCATCTTTTACAGAACTCTCGGTTTCTGTCCCCTAAGAAGCTCCTGGGCTCTTCCATGCACTAACAGCACAGAAAATCAAGGCAGCAATAAAGGAAAAGCTTTGTTGTCTCTGAGACAGCCAGAAAAGAGTCACCAGTGCTCCTCTTCTCAAAGTCTGAAAAACAGAACCTTGGCTTGGAAAAAATTCAGTCAAACACTGAGAATTCTGCAAACTTGGTGCTGTCCCCTCGCCGGGGTGCTCTGGGTAACCATAAATAAATATTGATAAACCTCATCATGGAGCTGGGTTTGGGATTGGCCGCAGTGCATAACTCAGTAAATAACCTTGAGCATAAAAATGAGATTCTCCTCCAGAAAACTCTTTAATCTCCCTTGTTTTTATGGATCAGCAAGGGTGTCAGAAGTTTGACACTCCAGATAATTGAGCTCTTGCATTTAGAGCACATCCTCCAAATAGTGGCAACTCTGCCTTGAAAGAGCCTCTCGAAACTTTGGGCTGACAATTAGCATTTCAAAAGGCTGCGGCTCCGGAGCTGCCATCCCCTAACACACTCTCGGAATCGAATGTACAGATTAACAGCACGGCACTAAAAACAGCCATAAACCCTCCTTGCCTTGGACGTGCCCCTGGCAGCTCCCTGGTAATGGAGATGTGGGGCTGGGGGACACCTGCCACCCCTGACAGGGACAGCACAGGGACAGGGACAGCACAGGGACAGGGACAGGGAACAGCACAGGGACAGGGACAGGGCAGGGAACAGCACAGGGACAGGACAGGGACAGCACAGGGACAGGGACAGGGACAGCACAGGGACAGGGACAGGGCAGGGAACAGCACAGGGACAGCACAGGGACAGGACAGGGACAGCACAGGGACAGGACGGGGACAGCACAGGGACAGGGCAGGGCAGGGAACAGCACAGGGACAGGACAGGGACAGCACAGGGACAGGGACAGGGACAGCACAGGGACAGGGCAGGGCAGGGAACAGCACAGGGACAGGACGGGGACAGCACAGGGACAGGGACAGGGCAGGGAACAGCACAGGGACAGGGACAGGGACAGCACAGGGACAGGGACAGGGACAGCACAGGGACAGGGCAGGGCAGGGAACAGCACAGGGACAGGGACAGGGACAGCACAGGGACAGGACAGGGACAGCACAGGGACAGGACAGGGCTGGGAACAGCACAGGGACAGGGACAGCACAGGGACAGGACAGGGCAGGGAACAGCACAGGGACAGCCTGGAGGGGATCAGGGCAGGGGACACTGACCATTGTCAAACATTGGAGCAGGCTCCCAGTTCTCCATCCCACCCTGTGCACCCTCACAGGGATCAATTCCCCCCCAGCATCCCACCTCTCCCCGCCCTCTGAACCACCCCCTGTGTCCTGGAGGGGACCAGGGCAGGGGGACAGGGCAGGGGCAGCCTGGAGAGGGTCCCTGCAGGGGGACACTGACCATTGTCAAGCATTGGAACAGGCTCCCAGTTCCCCATCCCACCCTGTGCGCCCTCACGGGGATCAATCCCTGCCCACCATCCCACCTCTCCCTGCCCTCTGAACCATCCCCTGTGTCCTGCATCCCCTTGCTGCTCCTCGTGCTCACCCTGAGCAGGGTTTTCCCCTCTCCCCTGAGTTGCTTCCCCCTCCTGTGCAGCCCAGGGGGGTTTCTGTGCAGCCCCTGAGCCCCCACCCCGCTCAGGCAGAACGGGCTCCGCGCCTCAGGCACAATTAATACGAGATGGCAATGGTGATTAGGTAATTAGCAACTACCAGGAGTATTTAACCTTCCTGGTGACAGCGTGTCTGACATCACCTGCGCTCGTGCAGGCTCTGTGAAAAGAATTAGCAATTTTAAATTACCCCATTTAAGTTATTAATTATGAAATAGAAGTCGGCCAGGAACGATGGCAGCGCTGCCCGGTATCCTGGTGGGTTTTTTCCACCTCTGCACATCTTAAATCTGTGTATTTTCTGCCTTTCATTTCGCTGGAAAATTGGAATAGGATGGCAAGGATTGAAGGACATCTGCTGTGGGAAACTCTGGAATTGTTTAGAGCCAGCCTGGATGGGGCAGGAGCAGCCTGGGACAGTTGGAGTGTCCCTGCCATGGCAGGGCTGGCACTGCGTGGGCTTTGAGGCCCTTTTCAACCCAAAACATCCAATAATTCTGTGCTGAATTATCCCTGCTCCCATGAACGATCAGGACGGAGCATTGCCTTTTACCTGAAAATACTGAAATCCTACAGTGCCCAAGTACTTTGATTTTTTTTTTTTTTTTCTCAGTGCCAAAGTTTTTCTCTTTGGAGCAGTGTCCATTTTCCTTAGAAATGCTTCTCCCCTCTCCCCACACATCAGTGCCAGGGGTTATGGAGCTCAGCCATCCCTGAATGGATTCCTTGCATGCAGCAGATCCCAGAGCATCCTCTCGCTCGTGTTGGACCTTCCCCTTCCAGGGGGATCCCAGCAGAGCAGATCCCCCCTCAGCCCTGCAGATTCCCATTTTGGGGAGAGCTGAGCAGAGGTGACTCTCAGGGCGAGGATGCACAGGCAGCTCCTCATGGGTATTTATATCCCGAGCTGAAACCCTGCTGCAAGGGAAGTTTGCAAACATTTGCTCGTCTAATGCATGTTTACAGCTCTGGGGTTTGCTGCCATCAGTTTCCCAGTTTGCCATTTCATGGGCTGCGCAATGCAAGGGGGAGTGCATCAATCTGCCGCTGGTCCCCTGGCTTTCTGCCTGCCCCACTGAGCCATCCCCTGGGGCAAAATGCAATTTTATTCCATCTAAGCATCCTCATCCCCCTGGCTTTCTGCCTGTCCCACTGAGCCATCCCTCTGGGGTAAAATTGCATTTTACCCCACCTGAGCCTCCTCATCCCCCTGGGTTTGTGCCTGTCCCACTCAGCCGTCCCCCTGGTGTAAAATGCAATTTTACCCCACCTGAGCCTCCTCATCCCCCTGGGTTTGTGCCTGTCCCACCCTGGCTGTCCCCGTTCCTCCCAGCCCCAGTCCTGGCTCAGCTCCCAGCTCCTCTCGTTTTTAGCAGGCACTAATGTATTAATGCATCGCTCGGTGGGAAGTGAGCTCCTCACCATTACCTTGGACACTCATTTAGCTGAATTTGATAGTGACAACACATTGACATTGGTAAGGTTAATGACCCAATCCTTTATTTCATGGAACGAGTGGAACAACATTTAGCACCTTGTTCTGCCGTGTCCCCGGGAGCTGCAGGAGCTGTTCCTGTAATGGCACTGTGGCATCTCTGCCCTTTAAGTAATTGGCACCGTGAAAATATTCTCCAGGTCTTGTCACAATTGATTAGGATTGCACTCAATTGCAAAAATAAAAAAAAAAATTGCTTTTATTTTCATGTCTTGATCCTTTTGAAATGAGCGAAGGCAGAAGTTGATCTCTGTGGATGTGAAGCTCTGAAAGGAGTGGGGAGGTGAAGTCCTGGAGATCCTGGATGTGCAGCCAGCCCATCCTGAGCCACTGATCCAGATGTTCCACAGGAATTCATCCTGTTCCTGCTCGGATTTCCCGGCCAGCAAAGCAGACCCAGCAGCTCCCAGGGAATTCTGCCTTTCTGAGCACCCAGAGGAGAGAGGGGCTGGAACTGGATGAACTTTAAGGAATTCTCTTTCTTCCAAAAGGCTGGAAGATGAAAACGTGTAGGATGATCTCTCTGTTCAGTGCAGGAACAGCACAGCTCTGAAATGACATCTGGGAGCAGAGAGGTGGCATTTGGTGGCAGTGACCCAGAAGAGAAGCAGTGTTTGCTCCGTGGGACCGGGAGGTGTGAAGCAAAACATCGTTTTTGTGTTTGCAGCAACAACAAAAATCCCTTGACTTTGGATTGGTGTCGTCCTTCTCTCACCTTCCCCCTGATTTTAAATTACCCCTGATTGTAGAACAGCTGCTCCCTTCACGCCTGCATATGGCTGCCTCCTCAAATCTGCATTTCTGTCGAGGGGCTGCATGCAAATACCCAGCTGAAAGTTTGCTTTCAAAGGTCTGATTAACCAACTTACTGTGGCAGGGAAAAATGAGTATTGACATGACTGGAGGAGCTGCCAGGGAGGGGAAGGGGGATGGAGAGGAATGGTAATGACAAGTGTCAGCCAGGGACACAGCCAAGGCCCCGGGATGGAGCAATCCCAGGATCAAACCCCTCATCCTCACACAGCAGCCTGTGTTTCATCCTGCAACTCAAAAAATAAAACCCTCAAAAAATAAAACCCTCAAAAAATAAAACCCTCAAAAAAAAAAAAAATCCTCACAGATGTGAAATTCTCAAAACATGAGAGGAATGCTATTTTTTTTTTAAGGCATGTGAGAAAAATTCCTCCACTTGACATGCTCAGAATCTCAGAATGTCTCCTCAGCAGGCATTTGCTACCCGAAATACTCAGCAAAGATTTCCAGCAAAGCTCTGGGTGTGTAGGATGGCAAGATAAAGGAGTGTCTGCCTGTGAGCTCTCCTTGGTAAAGTTATCTCTCTTTTGATTTTAAACCTTAAAAAATAACCACATAAAAGCACAGAACTGTCCTCTGATCATCTAAATCTGTTTATAATCTGCTATACAGATTTTTGTGCTGTCTCTACAGGATGGATTTGCTTTTAGTTTATGGTGGAGGAAAAGGATCCGTACATCTATGGGAGATGGAGGCCAAATTCCAATGGCTCAGCCACAGAATTTTGCATTCCTTGGTGACTTCCTTTGTGCCCAGGGGCTGGTAATTAACTCCTCAGTGCCTTGTCCTCTAATGTGACCGGGCATTTGGGTTATTCTTATTATATTTCATTATTCTTATTATATTTCATTATATATATTATTCTTATTATATATATGTATATATGTGTATATATATATATATATATATATATATGTATGTATATATGTATATATATATATGTATATATATATGTATGTATATATGTGTATATATATATGTATGTATGTATGCATATAAATAATATATATAAAATATATAATATATATTATTATATATAGTAATGTTATATATATTCTTATTATATATTTCATTATATACATATTATTCTCATTATATGTATAATGTATAATATATATTATTATGTATATATATTATATATATATACATTCTCATTGTGTATATTATTCTTATTATATATATTTCATTATATATATTATTCTTATATATAAGTAATATATATTATCTTTATAATATATATAGATAATATATATTGCAATGATATATATATATTATATATATTCTTATTATATATAAATATATTTCATTATATATATTATTCTTGTTATATTTCATTATTCCCAACTCAAGCCCTCATTGTGGCACTGGCTGACCGATGTCACCCTGGCAGCAATTGGGCACAGGGACATCCCTGGGAGGGCAGCAGAGATGCCAACAGCCCCTGGTGCCACCCCTGAGCATCTCTGAGCCCAGCCCAGGCTGGGGGACAGTGACATCCAGCTCCGCGATGGGCACGGCCTTGATTGCTGCACACATTTATCCATTTCCCCACCATTTATGCATTTCCTCGTTTGCTGCGCACATTTATCCATTTCCCCACCATTTATGCATTTCCTCGATTGCCACGCACATTTATCCATTTCCCCACTATTTATGCATTTCCTCGTTTGCTGCACATATTTATCCATTTCCCCACCATTTATGCATTTCCTCGATTGCCACGCACATTTATCCATTTCCCCACTATTTATGCATTTCCTCGTTTGCTGCACACATTTATCCATTTCCCCACTATTTATGCATTTCCTCGTTTGCTGCGCACATTTATCCATTTCCCCACCATTTATGCATTTCCTCGATTGCCACGCACATTTATCCATTTCCCCACCATTTATGCATTTCCTCGATTGCTGCACACATTTATCCATTTCCCCACCATTTATGCATTTCCTCGATTGCTGCACACATTTATCCATTTCCCCAGCACACCCCGGGCTCTCCAGCTCCGTTCCCCAGCTGAGCCTTTCTGGAGCAGCCTCTGCACGGAACAGCCCCTGTGTTTGCCTGCTGCTCCCCTGAACACCCATTGTTCCGTGCAGTGATGCTGCAGGAGCCGTGCTCGCTGCTCAGGGCTGGGGGTGACAAATGTGCCACAGCAAACTGCGAATACAGAGGGGCTGCAGAGCAGATTTATCCAAATCCATCCCCATTGTGGGCCCCAGGAGGCACGGGGAGAGGAGCAGGGCTCCTGGTTTGGAAAAGCCACATTTGATCTCGCTCAGGCTCAGGTCTGGAGTGTTTGAAAGGATGTTGGTGGAGCCGGGGCCGTGGTGTGGATAAAGGGATTTATTTTTAACTGCAGCCAGGGGTCACGACCGCGGCAGCGTGGCAATTTTAAGGCGCTCAGTTATTGAATAATATATTTCAGCAGAGCGGCTGTTATGTCATCTAATAACTGCTGGGTGGGAGGAGAGCTGGGGGCGGAGAGGGGAGAGGAGATGGGAAGGAGAAATTGCCTGGCCAGGAATTCCCAACGCTGCCCAAAGCACAAGGGGAACACAGATTTGGGAGTTCTGCCTGCTCAGGAACTCATACCTGCCTTCCCAAGAATTCCCAGCATGGCCCAAAGCAGGAGGGGAGCAGCAATTTGGGGGTTTGGTCACTCAGGAACTCACACCTGCATGGCCAGGAATTCTCAACACTTCCCAGGAACTCCCAATGCTGCCTAAAGCAGGAGGGGAGCAGGAATTTTGGGGTTCTGCCTGCTCAGGAACTCACACCTGCAATTTTACCCCTGCTCCTGCCCTGGAAATGCAATTTTTACCCCACTTCTCCCCTGGAAATGCAATTTTTACCCCACTCCTGCCCTCCCGGTTGGGCCAGGGCAATCATTCCTGCCTCGGGGGCTGCAAGGGAATCCTTCCCCAGTCAGGAGTGTGCAAATGGAAGCAGAGGAACTCTTGCGCCTCAGTGTCCCTCTTTGTGACAGAACTCCAGTAAACACTGCTGTGAAGGGAGGCTTCATTTATTTATGTCATGGCTAATTAACAGCCAAGATCCTGCCTCAGAAAGGGGATTATTAGCAACAATAATATTATTAATAATTCCAGTGCTGTTGATTTTTGCTGAACCCTTATCAATAGGTGATAAGCACCCATAAATCAAGGAGGCATTAGCAGCACCCCAGGGCAGCAGGATCAGCGCTGGGAGGTGGGAGCAGATCCCACCCAACCGGGATAAATGAGCTCCATCCTCTGAGCCAGGAGTTATTGAGGAAAAACACAAAAACCCAAACCAACCTGCACTGCGTATCCATTTCCCCACAGCTTGCTTGCAAACACATCCACCAATTTGCAATTCCAAGCTGAACTTGAGGGATTAGAACCTATTTTTCTGTGCTAACAGAACGAAAAATAAATAGAATTTTGCGGGTTGTTCTTCAAATGGCCTTTAAATCCAAGGTTTATTTATACACCATTTCTCTCCCAAAGCACAGGCATAAAAAGTCTTCACTCCTCTTCTTCATCTAAGATATCTTCATATCTTTTCCCATGAAAATAATTCATGTCACTGAGAGAAAAAACTCTTCTGTGAATCACTGATGAGTCTTTGAAGCTTAATGTGCTGTCCAGCACGAGCTCTCTCGGAACGTTCTTTAACAAGAAGATCTGATTTTTCTTCCTACCATCATTAAAGTTTCCCCTTCAAATTTCACTTAACAAGCAAATGAATGTTCTCCCAGCATAATTATAATTTCTTTTTTTTTTTTTTTTTTTTTTTTAAGAAGAATTTCATGTAGGAAAAACTTCATCTGAGCTGTTTTACCCACAGGAGGGACCCAGCCATGCTGGGATTTATCTGCAGCTTGGGCTGGGGTGGGTTTGGAACACAAACCTGACAGGATTCCTGCGGAGAACACAGCAGAACCCCTCCTGCAGGGCCTCCCTGGCTGCTTTGGGGCAGAAAATGCTGTTTTGCTGAGTCAGATTTCCATGCAGAACTCCAGAGGGTGCCAGGCTGGGCACAGGGGCTCTGGCATGGCTGAGCCTTGCTCAAACCTCACTGCTCCCTCCTGGCACAGCTCTGCCAGCCCCACAACTCCTCATTATTAATGGGTTTTATCCTCTGGCAGTAATTGCTTTGTGGGTTAAAATTGTCCCTGAGCTTCTCCTCCAGAGCAGGGCTGGGACCTGGAATTCTGGAATTCTGCAATTCTGGCTGCTCTTCCCTGATTATTTTCCCCTTTTTTGCTCCCTCTCACCTTCAGGGCGGGGTTTAATCCCTGATTTCTGCCCTGGGCTGGCAAATCCTTTTCCTTGGGAATAATGTCACCTATCCCAAGCACCTGAAATCCCAAACACTGAACTGGCAGAATGTGGAAAGCTGGAGCGGAGTGCAGGGAGTGTTTGAGTCAAGGCCTTGGTGTGTCATGGGCTGTGAAATTCAATCTGCCAGCAGCTCCTGGCCTCAGAGCAATTACAGACAGCAAAATGAGGGGAGGTGCCCCAAATTTCTGGGCACTTTTGGGAAATGCCATGCTCAGGTCTGCCCCTGGATCCCTGGAATGTCCCAGCCAGACTGTGTCACAGACATCTTTCATGGAAAATCCTTTCCTGAGGCCTTTTCCTCCTGAGAAGCTGGGAGGCCTCAGGAACAAAATGCAAACAATGGTTATCTGCTGCTGTGGGATGCAACAGGTGCATCTGGGATTGGTGTCATGTGGTTGTTTCTAATGAATGGCCAATCACAGTCAGCTGGCTTGGACTCTGTCTGAGCCACAAACCTTTGTTATCATTCCTTTCTTTTTCTATTCTTAGCCAGCCTTCTGATGAAAATTTTTCTTTTATTCTTTTAGTATAGTTTTAATATAATATATATAATAAAATAATAAATCAAGCCTTCTGAAACATGGAGTCAGATTCTCGTCTCTTCTCTCATCCAAGAACCCCTGTGAACACGGTCACAGGGCTGGACAGAGCTGGGAGCACCTGGGACAGCACCTGGGACAGGAGAAGGTGGCCCTGCCATGGTATGGGGGGCACTGGGTGGGATTTGGGGTCCCTCCAACCCAAACCATCCCAGGATCCTCTGTAGATGGCAGCCCTGCCTCTTGCTGGGCGCCTGCAGAGCTCTTAAACAAACACCCTGCAACACAAACAGCAATAAAACACCCAGAGCAAACACCAGTGCCCGGGAGAGAATGAACAATTAGCAAATAATAGAATATACAAACAGCAACTGCCTTAAAAGCAGCTGGAAATACGTAGGGAACAAGGCACTGTTACAGTTCTCCTCCCCCTCTGGATTTGTCTGGGGATGCTCAAAGCCTCCTCTTGAGGGGAAAAAAAACCCTCTCATTTCTGCTCTATTTGTATGCCAGAGTAGCAGTTTGGAGAAATTAAAAATAATTGATACATTCACCAAAGCACGAGCAGGAACTATTTCATATTTTTAAAAGCTTTGCAAATATCCAGGCAAAAAAAAAAAAGTGCTGTGCCTGCATAAAGCCAGAGCTGAGATCTGCTCAGAATGGTGGAATGGAGCCCTTTTTATTTTTTTCTGGGAATATCTGAGTGCAGCAAACCCACAGATGGAGGAAATGTGGAAAGGCTGAGTGATCCCTGGGACTGGTGCTTTGTGCTGGGCTGGGGAAAGGTTTTCCCTTCAGAGGGTGGAGAGAGCTGAGCCCCATCCTGTTGGGTGGGATCAACGCCACCCTCACCCTGCCCTGACAAATCCCTGAATTAGCAGGAATTTGGGAAAAGTGTTGGTGCTGTGCATGCATTAAATGGAACAGAAGCACAGAAAATGCAATTCAAGATGAACAAATTCCTCCATTATGTCACCAAATTATCACTCCATTATTTTCACCAGATTTTTTCATGGGATTTCTGGTGGATCTCCCCACAGCAGTGCCCAGGAGCTGCAACAGGAGAGGATTCCCAAGGAGGTGAAAGGGAACAGAAGCACAGAAAATGCAATTCAAGATGAACAAATGCCTCCATTATTTCACCAAATTAAATGCACTTTTCCGAGTGGGAAGGCAAAAGTCAGTCATTATCTGTCTGTAATACATGGCAGCAGATAATAAAGAGGGTTTATGATCTCTGAAAGCAAATCAGAGGGTATTTAAACAACACGTCTCTCTCTGCAGGAGCGATAATTACAAATCCAGGTCAAAAAGCAGAACAACGCAGCCCTGCCCCGAGCTCGTGGCTCTCAGGGAGCTGGAACCTCCTGCATTCCCTCACGGGAGGAGCATCCAGGAGGGATGCAGCTCAAAAATCCCTGGAATTTATCCCAAAATCCTCCCTAGGACCCCAAAATCCTCCCTGGGACCCCAAAGCCCTGAAATTTACTCCAGTTTGGGACCAGTTTGGGCCCAGTTTGGGCCCAGTTTAGGACCAGTTTGGGCCCAGTTTGGCCCAGTTTCCTCAATGCCCTCCGCAACCTCCCTGGTGCTCCCAGTATGGAGGAGGGTTTGGTGGCCCCAGGAGGGTTTGGTGGCCACAGGAGGGTTTGGTGGCCCCAGAAGGGTTTGGTGGCCCTGGCAGGGTTTGGTGGCCCCAGAAGGGTTTGGTGGTCCCCAGGAGGGTTTGGTGGCCCTGGCAGGGTTTGGTGGCCCCGGCAGGGTTTGGTGGCCCCAGAAGGGTTTGGTGGCCCCAGGAGGGTTTGGTGGCCCTGGCAGGGTTTGGTGGCCCCAGAAGGGTTTGGTGGCCCCAGGAGGGTTTGGTGGCCCTGGCAGGGTTTGGTGGTCCCCAGGAGGGTTTGGTGGCCCCAGAAGCGTTTGGTGGTCCCCAGGAGAGTTTGGTGGCCCTGGCAGGGTTTGGTGGCCCCAGGAGAGTTTGGTGGCCCTGGCAGCCTGGCCAGGAAGGTTTGGTGGCGTTGGCAGGGTTTGGTGGCCCCGGTGTCAGGGGTTTTGGGCCCAGTCCTGGCAGGAATGTCAGCAGGGAGCAGAGCCAGCAGCTGGGTCTGTGCTCACAGTGACAGACATCACCTGGGATTGACAGACAGAGGGAATTAAGCTCTAAATCCTCTGGTTATCTCCTGCAAAGTTCCCTCAGCCCATCCTGGGGTGATTTAATGACTTTTCTGGGATGGGGACAGCAGCACGTCCAGCCTGGCTGGGAGCACAGGTAATGAACAGCCCTTGGAGCAGCAGCCTCAGCCAGGCTGAATTTCACATTCAGGGCACCTCTGTGCGATCTCCCTGGCACAGGAACCCAGAATTATCCAGCATTCAGCAAAACCACTCCTGCTTTCCTGCCGGCTGAGCCCAGAACAGAATTCTGCTGCTAAAAACAAAGGAGGAGCTGCTTGCCCAGCCCTTCCTCCTGTCTAATCCTCTGTGACCCACAGGATGGGAATGGAACTGATGTAAGCTCCAGAAAACAGACCCTGGGAACCCTGAAACCCCCAAGGACAGCAGCCCCGGTTTGGGAGGGATCACTGCAATTATTGGGGTGTGTGGGTGGGAATCAACTCCAGCCTGAGCCTGGGAAGTGCAACCCCAAATCCACCCCAGGGGTTTCCTTCCCACTGCAGCCTGTGGGATTTGGGACCCCAACCCGAGCTCCATCCCAGGGCTTTCCCACTGCAGCCTGTGGGATTTGGGACCCCAACCCCAGGGCTTTCCCACTGCAGCCTGTGGGATTTGGGATCCCAACCCCAGGGCTTTCCCAGTGCAGCCTGTGGGATTTGGGATCTCAACCCCAGGGCTTTCCCAGTGCAGCCTGTGGGATTTGGGACCCCAACCCCAGGGCTTTCCCAGTGCAGCCTGTGGGATTTGGGACCCCAACCCCAGGGCTTTCCCAGTGCAGCCTGTGGGATTTGGGATCTCAACCCCAGGGCTTTCCCAGTGCAGCCTGTGGGATTTGGGACCCCAACCCCAGGGCTTTCCCAGTGCAGCCTGTGGGATTTGGGATCTCAACCCCAGGGCTTTCCCAGTGCAGCCTGCGGGATTTGGGATCTCAACCCCAGGGCTTTCCCAGTGCAGCCTGTGGGATCTGGGATCCCAAACCCCGAGGGCGGGAGTTTCCAGGCCCACAGAGCAGAGGGAAGGGCCGTGCACCCACCCTGGCACAGCCCAATCCACCCAGGAGATGAAAAGGAGCATCCTCAGTCCCAGGGCTTTGCTGCAGCCTCATATTTCCTTGGGTGTCTGTGCAGTTAATTAGTTATCCTCTTCTCCCAGTTAATTAGCTGAAAGAAAAACAGCCCTTTGTACTCAGCCCTATAAATTACAGTCTTTGCCTGTCCTATGTGTTAGGAGAGATGACACTTGCTGCATTTCCTTAGCAAGGTCACATTTACAATTCCTAAAGGTTTGGGAGGAATCTCAGCCAGGATGTGGGGAAGGATTCAAAGTTCCCGTGAAGCCTTAAAAAATTATCAGAGGCACTGGGAGGGAAAATTGGGAGGATCAAAGCCAAGGGACCCCATTAAAACGGACTAACTAATGAAAAAGTTACTGAGAAAAGGCACAGGAGTGGCAGAAGGAACTTCAGAGGTTGGTGAGATCCTGTCTGAAGGAGAGGGGAGGGCTCAGGGAGGGTGAGCAGGGCTGCAGGCCTGGGTGAGGCTGGAAAGGCTCAGAGCTGCTCAAATAAAAGGGTTTTGGCCTTTAGGTTTAGTGATTTATTATCAATCAATAATTATTTATTTAATAAATAGCAATAATTATTAATATTATTTATATTATTATTAATAATTAATTAATTATGTATTATTTAATAGTAATAAATACTTAATTTATTAATTATTTATTGCTATTATTAATATATAGTATATATTATAAATAATCATTATAATAATTATTTAGGTACCAAATTATTTATGTTTACTAATTAATTATTAATTAATAATTATTTATTTAATAAACATTAATAAATGTTAATAGTATTTGTATTATTAAGAATAATTAATAATTAAATAATTATTTATGTTTACTAATTTATTATCAATCCATAACTATTTATTTAATAAGTATTAATAAGTATTAATATTATCTATATTATTATTAATTATTTAGTTATTATTTAGGTTTAATAATTTCTTATCAATCAATAGTTATTTATGGATTGAGGTTTCAGGTTTAATGCATGGAGATGGTTGCAATGTACTTTTACAAAGTGTATTTTAAGCATCTGTTTATTAAAGCTGAATTGTGCTGGAACTTCTGTTCCAAAGCCCTCCTGATAGAAAAATGAATAGCAAATTATTTCCCAGCAACCTGTGCTGGTTTCTGTTGTTGCTGTACCGCCAGCTCTGCACATAGGGCAGGTTAAAAGAGTCCTCAACCTTCTATTTAATACAATAAACTTTGTCAGATGTTATTATTTTATCTGAGTGCCACATCCCAGTGTAAAATATGCATAAAAGCTTCATTGACTCCTCGAGTTGGGTGGAAGCAGGAGGAGCGAGGGGAAAGCTGAACAACGTGGCTTTTATTTCATCTGCCTCAATTTTATTTAATCAGCCCCTAATGATAGGCATTAAAAACGCTGGCAAATGCAGGGAAACAACTTTATTCCTGTTCACCACTTCTGTGTGCAGGGTGGGGATGGCAGAGCGTGTTAAATATGAAATAATGAAACCCATTGCTGTGGAATTCACAGCTGAGCACCCTCAGCTTGGTCAGGAACTGTTAATAAATAAAAAAGAAAAAGTTAATAAATAAAAAAATGCTTGGAAAGACCTTTGAGATCATCTCCTTGCAGCCCCCAAACAATGAGGGGGTAGGAATCATCCCAGGGGTGTCAGAATCATCCCAGGGGTGTCAAGAATCAGAAGGCTGATTTATTATTTTTATTATTTATTTTATTATTACTATATATATTATATTAAAAGAAAATTATATACTAAAACTACACTAAAGAAAGAGGGGAAAAAAAATCAGAAAGTTAGCAAAGAAAAGAAAAAAAATGAATAATAAAATCTTGTGACTGACCAGAGTCTTGACACAGCTAGACCTGTGATTAATTTCACATAGTGAGTAAACAATTCTCCAAATGACATCCCCAAGGGCTGGGGTTTGTGCTGCTGCTCGTGGGGATGCTCTCACCCTGGGCACGAGCAGCTCCCGTTGCTGGCTCTGGGGGCTCAGCTCTCCCCAGAACAAAGGTTCTGCCCCAAAATCCCTGGGGTTGTGAGGCAGGGGACAGCAGAGCTCGGGGCACGGTGACAAGGGCAGGGCTCCGCCTGGCTCTCCAGGGCTGAGATATCCTGCCCTGCTGCCGTGCAAGTGCTCTCCTCCAACAATCTGCCTTTAATGGGGTTACTATTGCTCGGGGAAAGCATTTTATATGGAACCAGGTTTACATTATCCTGCTATTGGGAGATCTAGCTTGCAATGCTGTTCAAATCCTTTAATCCATAAATAGGATTCCAGCCAGAGCTGGGCTGCCTTCCAAAACTGTAATCTCCAGTATATGAATTATTACAAAAAGATTAGGGTGTTTCAAGTAATAACATTTCAAATAAATCAGCTTTCATGAAGGAACAACAAACTAATATCGGAAATAACAATATAAAGACGTTTATAGAGCCACTTGCTGGAATAACTTCTCTAACCAGGGGGATTCTTTGCTCATTTGCATTTTATTTTATTTTATTTTTTAATTGGAGGAGCAGACCTTTGCCTTTGTCCGCTCTGTTCTGGGCAGAGCAGTGAAGATGCTGCTGGCTCAGATGTCCCTTGGAGCTGTTCTTGGGCACGGGGGATGTGTTGCTGCTGCTGTCACAGACATATTTCCTGAAAAAAATTTTTGCTAGTTTTTTTTTTCTTGAGAAGGTGGGGAGTTTCAGCTTATTTATGTTTTTGCTGGACCACAATGGCAAAATTTCATTGTAATCTGCCCCAAATCCATAGGGAACACAGGACTGGGCTGGAAACAATGGCACTGAATTTGCACAGTTTGCAGCTGGAAATGGGGTTCCTGAGCCTGGGGGTACCCCTGGGATCCCTCCTGCTCTGGAGGAGCAGCAGCTCTGTGGGATGGGAGTGATCCCAGGCTGCTGCAGCACTGCCCTGGGCAGAAATGAGAAATGAGAAATCAGAAATGAAAAATCAGAAATGAGAAATCAGAAAGCAAAAATCAGAACTCAGAACTCATTCCTCTGCTCTGGAGCCTCCCTCTTCCCTGGAATGGGGAGCAGCACATGCATCCCAGAGGGTTTGAGCATTACTTGTTATTTCTGCAGGGATTTGAAGGTTAATAGCTTTACACAAGCCTAATTAATTGCTATTATTTAGTTTAATATTCTCTCCCAGCGCTGTGCCCATGCAGATCTCGCTGTGCCACCCTCCCTGCAGAGGGATCGGGAGCAGCAGCAGTTTGTTTGTTTGTTTGTTTGTGTGTTTGTTTGTAGTTCAGGAAAGTGCCCAGCACTGAGGAGAGCAGGGCAAGGTGGGTGCAACCCTGCCAGGGGATCCGTGCATTGGGGCAGCAGAATGAGGGGGCAACAAAAGAAATGGGGGTAACAAAATAAATGGGGGTAATGAAATAAATAGGGTTAATAAAATAAATGGGGTTAATAAATAGGGTTAATAAAAGAAATAAGGTTAATAAAAGAAATAAGGTTAATAAAAGAATTGGGGTTAACAAAAAGAAATAGGATTAACAAAAGAAATGTGGTTCCCATCCATCCCTGCCCTGCAGCAGGATCTGCTCCTGCTGGAGCCCATCCTGCCACGAGAAAGGAGTGAGCACCTCCAGTTTAAAGTTATCATTTAATAATTATATTTAAAAGTCTACCTGGCTCCATAAATTTTTAATGACAGATTAATTAAAAGCTCAGTTATGAAAGCTTTGGAAAGGAGAAATAAATATTTAATATTTATTAAAATATTCATATGCTACATGTTTTTTAATCTTGAATAAATATTTTTGGATAATCAGGCGTGGGTTTTTTGTGATGCTAAAAGTTTGCATTGTAAATTCAACCATGATTGATTATAAACTGTGCAATCTATTAATTATGAAAGAGCACATGTGCTGCTCAGGATCTGGAAGAAATATCTGTATGTGGGTTTTATAACCAGAGGAGTTATCAAGGTAATGTGCTCGTTGAACCCAGGGAAAGCTTTGATTCATGTGCTGGTGGCAAGATCTTGACCTCCATCACGGTGAAATGCAGCTCTGCTCATTCTTCCTTCCCAGTGAGCAGCACACGGGGAGTGAGGAATGATCTCCCCATCCCCAGGCTGGGCTGGATGGGGCTTGGAGCACCCAGGGGTGCAGGGAGGGGTCCCTGCCATGGGGTGAGAGGGTTGTTATGGTCTCTCAGGGGTGTTCTGAGGGTCTGGGAGCTCTGGAGCGTCCCCTTGGGCCTGAAGGATCAGGGCAGCCCAATGTTGGGTGCCAATAAATTGGAATATTGGAATAATTACTAATATCACTGGATGGGACGTGCCTGGCCTTGTCTGGCTCTTGCTGATTGACCAAACAGTGACACTGTGGTGTGTCACCCACAGACACTTTGGGCTGCCTGGGTGTGTGGTGTGTCACCCCACAGACACTTTTGGCCAGCTGGGTGTGTGGTGTTTCACCCCACAGACACTTTTGGCCAGCTGGGTGTGTGGTGTTTCACCCCACAGACACTTTGGGCTGGCTGGGTGTGTGGTGTTTCACCCCACAGACCCTTTGGGCTGGCTGGGTGTGTGGTGTTTCACCCCACAGACCCTTTGGGCTGCCTGGGTGTGTGGTGTTTCACCCCACAGACACTTTGGGCTGGCTGGGTGTGTGGTGTTTCACCCCACAGACACTTTGGGCTGGCTGGGTGCTGCAGTTGGGCACATGGAGACAAGCCCAGGCCTGCAGGAGCTCTGGTGGTGCTGGGATGGAGCTTCCCCCCATAACAGGGGCTGCTCCTCAGGTTTCCCTCTGTGGAGAAGCTTTAAGGCCATGGTGAAGGAGAGGAGTCGGTTCTGATGGAGGGTTCGGATCCAGAGCTTTATTCTGGCCCACAGGCCTCTGAAGGGACAAAGGACACTTGGATGGTCCAATGCCCTCCATCCTTTGAATTCATTCTCCAGGCCGAGGTGTGAATATCTCAACATTATGGGATATCCCAATGCAGAGCCTCAGCAGGCACAGACCAGCTGGACACTCAGATTTCCTCCTGGGAAGGGGGATTGGGATCAGCTGTGGGTGCCTCATCCCCCTCCAGTGAACATTCTCCTGGCACTTGTTGGTGTCCAGGAATTACAGGCACAGGGTGGACCAGCCCCTTTGAAGCCTGGCTGAAAACTCGACTTAAGCCCCTGGAAATAATAAAAGGGAAGTAAAGAACTCAGTAAAGCTGCAGAAAAGGATTAAAGGGGGGGAAGGCCAAAGGGGACAGGCAATTGCAGCTCTGTGTGATGGGGTGACAGTGCTGCTGCTATCACTGCAGCCAGGGGCTGCTCCCAGCCCTGCAACAAACCCTTCATCCCCTTTGTAAATCTGCAGCCATTCTCTTGTATTTTTTTCTCTATACTGGCAGTATTTAAGAAGGAATTAAAGTTTAAAAGCAAAGATTTTTTTTTTACCTATTCCCAGGAAATATTTTGTGTGTAATAGAGGCTGAAAATGCTCTGCTGCCTCTCAAGCCTTGGTTAAGAAAAGAGGCAGGCTCTCAAAACCAGCAATATATTATATGTATTTTATATATATAATATATATTATATATATTATATATACTATATATATAATATATAATATATAATATATAATATATATTATATATAATATATAATATATAATGTATAATATATTATATATTATATATAATATATAATATATAATGTATAATATATTATATATTATATATTATATATAATATATATTATATAATATATAATATATAATATATAATATATAATATATTATATATTATATATTATATATTATATATTATATATTATATATTATATATTATATATTATATATTATATATTATATATAATGTATAATGTATGATATATCATATATCATATATCATATAACATATAACATATAACATATAACATATAACATATAACATATAACATATAACATATAACATATAACATATAACATATAACATATAACATATAACATATAACATAACAGCCCTGGGATATTTTGGTAAATGATCATGATGTAAAGCTGCATGGAGATGGATCAGGGAAGGGATAGACAGCTCCAAAGTTAAAGGAATGATGGCTCTGGAACTGATCCTGAATTAATGACACCTTGTAGATCTTTGCTGGCTGCTGTCTGAGGAGCTGCAGCTGACACAGGGACATTTATTAATGAGACCTTATTTTCACAGCAGAGCAGGCTGGGCAGAAGCTCAGGGCCACCCCAGGTCACACGTGGAATTTTGGAGGCTGTACATGGAATTTTGGAGCCTGGAATTTTGGGATGGAGCAGCAGGCAGGGGGAGGCTGTGCATTGCCAGCCTGGGCAGCAGCAATAAATCCTCCCCAAAGGCGAAATAGCCTCTGGGTCAAGTGAGATTTATTTTGGCCCGAGCTGAGGCTCCTGGTGAGGGTAACAAATGTGTGCCACAAAGAAAAGCCCACACGGGTGTAACCCTGATGCTGAATTAATTACCGGCTGATGAGCTCCATAAATACACCATGCTCTGATAATTTATCTGAAACATCTCATCTGGACTATAATTAGTAGATAAGAGACTTTAATCTTTCCTTTCTTCATGTTTGTTTGTACCTGTTTATGGGTTTAATTAAAACTAAAGCAGTTTAAAATAAATGATCAGAAAGGGGGAGTGATGAAGAGGAGGAAAGAAGTGGGAGAGCAGAGGAAGGGGATGGGAGGAGGGCTCTGGATGGCAGGGGAAGGCCAAAGCAATGAGTTTGGTTTTTAAAATAAAGCAGAAAAAAAATGAAATTATAAAGGAATAGTCTTTAAAATAATGAGCCGGGTTCTGTCCTCTTCTGCACTGATGACTCTGAGCTCAGTTACCCACTGGCTCCTGATGCCTTCCCTGGCAAACTGGGGCAGTGCTCAGCCAAGTGCCAAACTCCAGGATTAAAATGCAGCAGGAGGAAAGTGAAATATTGGTTTCCTTTCTCACACCCAGCCCCAATCTGCCTTTGAAGAAAGTGAGCTGCATAAAAAATGGATGAAAAGGTTCCTTGGGAAATTGGGAAATTGCAGCGTTTGCCTGCAGCAGAGGCTGGGGTTGGGGACAGACTGACACAGGTGACTGGGGGGCTCTGCCAGCTCCCTGTGTGCAGCTCCAGGTGCCAGGGAAGGTGAAGCCATCAGTGCTGATGCTCCAGACTTGGCTTCCGTCTCAGAATGAGCCCGGAATTCTGATTTTCTGTGTCACTGAGTGTGACAGTGCTCCGGGGGCAGAGGGAGCCGTGGCTCAGGAGCTGCAGGGCTCAGGGACTGGGCTGAGCTGGGCTGGCACAGCCTGGGGACACCCACAGCCCTCAGAGGGACCCTGGGCAGGCACAGCCCTTGCAGGGTGACTTTCCAAAGGAGCCTTTTGTGTGCTGTGTGCTCCTGCAGGGCTCATGGAGAAATGTGTGTGTCTGTCAGAGAGGGGGTCGTGAGAGGCACTCACCCTCTGAGCTCTAAAGGGGACTCAGCTCTGTCCTCCTCTGACCCCAACATCTGAGCAGCACAGGAGGCTCCATCTGGGAATAAAACTGCCTCATCCTCCCTCCTGCAGGCTCCTCTGCCCCGCCCTTTGTGTTGTGTGAGATCTTGTTCAGATCCTGCCTCTTTCACGTCTGATCAGCTTCTGCTGTGCTGGAGTCAGGAAGGAGTACAGACAAACAGAGCTCAGCCCCCAGCTGCTGGTCCCTGCTTGGTGCCAGGCTGGCCCTGTCCTTCCCTGTGCCCAGGGAGTGCCCAGCTGGTGCCAGGGGCTGCCCCAAATGGGGTCCCTTGAACCCCCTCCTCCCGTGTGGGGCACCATGAGCAGGGGCACCATGTGGCCACACCTCAGGTCTGTGCTGGCTTTGGACCGTTCACTTTGCCATGTGAAATATCAGAAAATAACAATAGTTTACAAAAATTCAGGATAAAAAGAAAAATGTTTTATAAAAAAGAAATGTTTTATAAAAAGAAAAATCACATTTTCTTCTCTCTGCAGCTGGAGCTAGATGGGGCAAAATCTCTAAAGTTACAGGTGTGGGGCATAACCCAGCCTAGGAACTGCTGTGGCCTGGGCTGGATTTAGTGAATAATTAGCTCCCATTAATGAGGAATTCTTTGTCCTGCACACCTCCCAAAGTCAGCTGGAAGTTTTTCTCTTAGTTTTGCATGACTGGAGAAACCTGAGCAGTGCAGGGGGCAGGCAGGGAGCTGTGTGAGGAGCTGTGCTCAGGCTGCTCCTGCAAGTGACTGATCTTGTTTAAGGGCTGGCACCCAGCTCCCCTCCCCGCTGCTTTCCAGGCTGTTTTCCGTGCCAGGGGAGCAGAGAGTGAGTGCTGGAATGAGTCTGTTCTGTGTTTGAATGTCCCTGAAAAGCACAGCAGCGCTGTGGGCTCAGCGCTCGGGTTCAGGCTTGGGGTTTGAACCTGCCTCAGTTTGTTTGGGGTTTGAACCTGTCTCAGTTCGTTTGGGGTCAGGTGAGATCACTGGGGTGCCTTTGCCAGGAATTATTAGCACAGGGATGGGACTGGTGAGGATTTGTGTGCCAAACCCACCCTCAGCCCTGGGCTCTGCCATTCCCAGCAATGGGAGTGGGACTGGCAGGTCCTGGCTATGGGATTTGTGTGCCAAATCCACCCTCAGCCCTGGGCTCTGCCCCTTTGGGGATGGTTTCAGATCCCTGAGGGGAGCTGGGATGGTGGGAAATGCAGGGGTTAAATCAGAGTCAGTGAAATCAGAGATTCCACAGCAATTCCAACAATTTCAGTCTCCTGTTTATGACAGATTTAGTGGTGGAAGGTGGAAGGTGGCAATGCCCAGGACTCTGGGTAGTGTGTGACCCACACAAGGACTGCAGAGCTCTCACCCAGCCCTGCTCACTCCTCACCCAGCTGTTCTCTCCATCTCCATCCTCCTGCAGACATTCCTATCCAGGAGATGCAATCAATGCCTGCATTTCCATGCTGGAGAGGCATTCCCCACAGAAATCCCCTGCTCACTCAATTAGCAGCACTGAATTTCATATTACTTAAAATCTATTCTCCTGCAAGGCTGGAGATTCCAGCATCTCCACCTATATTTGCTGGGATTATTGCTTAAAGGTGGCTTAGCTGCTAAGCCACTGCTGCAAAAGCTCCATTAAGTTCTTTGCTTGTTGAACATGGGAGCTGGAAGGATTTCAGGGCAGCAGGTCGGCTGCAGAAACCCGACACCCATTCTTCCAGCAATTAAACTTTGCAAAGTAAACTCTGTGGATTTCATTAAGGAAATGGAGCCATCAGCACTGGGAATAGCGTTTATGAATATTTCCTGGTAATGGCCAAGCCAGCACGCTGACAGGATGAGTTATTAGGCATATTTACAAACAGCTGCTCAAAAGCCAATGTGGAGGTCCCAGCTGTATTTTTTTCCCCTTTTTATGCAGGGTTTATAGCAGTTATCCTTTGGAAAGCCAGCTTGACTGGCTTTCCTGCAAGGAGAGGTAAGCTTGATTAATTTATTCCTCCTCCCCAGGCCTGCAGTCACAGGGAGGGAGCAGTCTGTCTGTCTGTCTGTCTGTCCGTCTGTGTGCAGCTCCCTGAGGAACAAACCCAAGGGCAGCCAAGCAGCTCCTACACGTGTTTAATTACAGGCACCGTGTTCTCCTGATCAGGGATCAATAAGTTTGAGACTTTTCCCCAACCAGGCCGATTTTTCATGGAATTCTTCTCCTTTGCTGTGTGAAATGAGAGGTCACAGTGGGAGCTGGACACCAGGGGAGAGCATCTGGGTCCTGGTTACACCAAGGGAGAGAGTTTGGGTCACAGTGACACCAAAGGAGAGGGTTGGGGTTCTGGTGACACCAGAGGAGAGGGTTTGGGTCACAGTGACACCAGAGGAGAGAGTTTGGGTCCTGGTGACACCAAAGGAGAGGGTTTGGGTCCTGGTGACACCAAGAGAGAGGGTTTGGGTCACAGTGACACCAGAGGAGAGGGTTGGGGTCCTGGTGACACCAAGGGAGAGGGTTTGGGTCACAGTGACACCGAGGAGAGGGTTTGGGTCCTGGTGACACCAAAGGAGAGGGTTTGGGTCCTGGTGACACCAAGGGAGAGGGTTTGGGTCACAGTGACACCGAGGAGAGGGTTTGGGTCCTGGTGACACCAAAGGAGAGGGTTTGGGTCCTGGTGACACCAAGGGAGAGGGTTTGGGTCACAGTGACACCAAAGGAGAGGGTTTGGGTCACAGTGACACCGAGGAGAGGGTTTGGGTCCCTGGGCCATGCAGGGGCAATGTTGTTCCTGTGCTACAGGAGATGATCGTGGAAAACAAGCTGTGCAAATTCCCTGTGTTTGTATCCATAATTTTCAGAAATCTCTCCCAACAAACAGCAGCAGGGTGAAGCCAGCCCTGGGTTTGTGCATTGGAGAGAATCTCGGGTTTTTCCAAGCTAAATCTGTGAGATGAATCAGGCATTTTCTAAAGAAGATTTTAAGTTAATTAAGAAATGGCTGTAAAGAAGTTAGATTTGGTATAGCACACATATATAACACTCCTGTTTTCCAAGGAGATCCAGTGGAAGGACACATTCCCTCTGTGAGGTGCTTAGGTTGATGAGAAACCCATTTGTAAGGAAAATTGGCTCTGGAAACACTTGAGAGCGAGCTCTGCTGCTTCTGAAGTCCCTGCCAAGTGATTGATTCAGTCCCTGGGTTCATCAGATCATTGCTTCCAATAATATCATTTTGCTTATTTATTTTATGGAGGATCGATATGATAAATATTGCAGCACCGTGGGAGTGCCAGGGATGGCTCTGGGGGGCTGGGGGGCTCTGAGCCTCTCCCTGTGCCCCCTGAAGCAGAAAAGCAATTCACTCACACCAAGGGCTACAGATGAGCCTGGATGTTCCCTGCAATAAATGCAAATCATTTGAATTCATTTCGCTCCTAAGAGGAGAAGAGAGAGGGGAAAAAAAAAAAATTAAAGCTAAAGATGTTGCAGATCAAGGAATTCGACTTTAAGCAGACACAGAATTAACATAAAAGAAAACAAAGCCATAAAGAGAGGGGGGAAATAAAATACTAAAATAATCTGGTTTAATGAATAGGCTGTGATTTATTTCTGAAGTACCTCTCTGTGGTGGTTTTTGCTCCTCTGGTTTTTTTCCAGCGCGTACAATGGCATTCTGGCCCTGCTGCAATCAGTCTGCCACGAACAGCTTGTAGATATTTGGCTGTGCACTGGCCCATGAGAGCAAATCGTCCTCCCTCATCGTCAAAGACTTTCTTTTGCAGTTCCTTTATGAGGTGACAAACGGTTCCCCTTCCTTTTGTTCTCCCGCGCTGAGCACGTTCAGCTCTTCTGGCTCTGCTTTATTATTTTGGATTTGGTTTATTAATGACTTGTGCTCCTTTGTCCGCCCGGGCTGGGCAGGTTCCTGCTGCTGTTCCTGATCCTGGTGGTGGAACCCAGTCCTGCAGGAGGGATCCCAGCTGGGATCCTGCCCACCTTGGGGAATTCCTGCGAAATCTCCTCAGCAGAAAGGAAATTCCCTCCCTTGGAACGGCTGAACAGGCACCAGCAGCTCTCACCTGTCCAGCACCACAGAGGAAATAAAACAATCTTCAAATGAGACACTCGGATTTAGGGACAGCCTGCCCAAGTCATCCTTGTTTAAATTTAGTTTGGATCACCTCCAGGCTGGGGAGTCCTGCAGAGGGAAGGGAGGGAAGGGTCAGATCCTCCTGGAGAACCCCTGGTGCCTCCTGCATGGTGTGAGGAGCAGCCAGAGCCAGACAGGCTCTGCTGGGCTGGGAATGTTCCCATCTGACACAAAAATGGGCACTGGAGCTTGGCTTTGGGCTGGCCATGAGACCTTGGCATGATCAAAGCCCTGCAAGGCACAGGAGCTGAGCCTGGGGATGCTGCAGCACCGAGGAATTCAGATCTTGATCAGTTTTGCCAGATCTGCACTTTGGGGTTCCCCCTGCCCTCTCTCCCCTCTCCCTAAGCCAATTCCCTCACCCAGGAAATCATGAAAGAGAAAACCACCAAAGTTCCTGACTGCAAGCAGCCTGCTCCTTTTGTCTGGGCTGGGTAAATTTAACTGGTCCAGTTCAGCTGCCAGAACACATTTGCCAAGGAAATTTCCCCATTTAAACCTTCCACTCATCTAAATCAGGAGAGAGGAGCTGGAAGCAGGGCCTGGCAGAGCCACGGAGGGGTTGGAGCTGGCAGGAATAATCCACTGGTTCTCCTGGTTCTGTGATCCTGTTTGATCCTTTGGCTCTCCTGGTTTTGGGATCCTGTTTGATCCACTGGTTCTCCTGGTTCTGTGATCCTGTTTGATCCATTTATTCTCCTGATTTTGGGATCCTGTTTGATCCACCTGCTCTCCTCTTTTTGTGATCCTGTTTTGATCCACTTGCTCTTCTGGTTTTCCTGTCAGTTTGAACCCCCCCCCCCCCCCCCCAGTTTTTTGGGGGTTTGGGGTCAGGATTTGGGATCAGGGTTTGGGGTTTGGGGTCAGGATTTGGGATCAGGGTTTGGGGTTTGGGGTCAGGATTTGGGATCAGGGGTTGGGGTTGGGGTTTGGGACCGGGGTTTGTGCCCTGCAGGATCTGGGATTCCATTCTGGGTGGGTTCATCCCAGACCCCACAGAGGGCACTCGGTGGCATCTGCAGGGCTGGCAGCTCCTTAATTAGGGGAATGCAAATGGGCTCAATGGAGAAGGTGCCAGGGAAAGGAAAAGCAGCTCATGAAAGGGAGCTCAGACAAGAATGGGGAAATTATTCACATAGCCCTAAAGTTTACTTCTGAGAGGTCTTTTTTTCTTTTTTTTTTTTTCTTTTCTTTTTTTCAATTTCATATATTTGCCTTGATCATTTGAGAGAAAAGATCCGTCCACAGACAGATCTCCAAAGAGATTATGATTTTTTTCAGCGTTGCTGTTGCTTTAATCCGTGCTCTCTTTAGACAGGGAATGTCTAATTGGTGCACTGGTGAAATCAAATGTTTAAATAGATTGAATGGCAGACTTTTTCCCTCTGTTGTGACATTAATCCCCCAATATTCCCGGGCCCCTTGCTGGGCATTGAGGCAAAGAAAGGAGCCAGAGGAGGTCCCCCTCTGTACATCTGTGAGGTGAAAACTCCCTGGATACTCTCCCCAACATGATCCAAGACATCAATTAAAGCAGGGCCGTGCTGCAATCAGCTCTGGCACACATGGAATTAGTCTCTCCATATGATCCCCATTTCCCTGGCCCGGGGCAGCCTCTGGGATGGGGCAGGGAGCACAGGGGAGCCCCAGAGAGTGCCTGGGCTGCAGCAGAGCTCCCTGCAGGGCTGCACCTCAGCTTTCCCCACTCTGGGCACTCACAGAGCTGCAAGGGGCTGCTGCAGGAGCAGGTGAGGTGGAAATTGGGGGGAAATTATAGGGTTGGTGCTCTTTAAGTTTTCTTGTTTTGTTGTTTTTACCCTTTACCAGCCTCTCTTCATTGTAACAATCTGATAGCAGTGTTTAAGATGAGTCTGTAGTGCAGTCCAGCAGTGTCTGCTCTGCCTTTCCCTGAGCCACCTGATGAGAAGGAGTTTTATAAACTTCAGGGTTTGTGTTTGGCTGGGAGCATCCCCCTGCCTTCCCTGACAAAGCTCTGAGAATGCTGGAAGGAGTCTGGAGCAATGGGCTCTGCATTCCTCCATCTCTGGCAGGAGGCTGTGCAGAATCTGCAGCGGCAGATTAACACTGCCAGAGCCACAAATCAAAGCATTTCCAGTTCCACCCTGCTCCCACCTATTATGCAGGGGGAGAAAAGAAAATCTCCATCTCCTCAGACAAGAGGGAAAAAAAAGAGATGGAATTAGGGTTTAAAATCATTTTGGTTTGCATTTCATTCCGCCTGGCACTGTCAGTGATACACGGCGCCTACAGAAGAATTAGAAAGATTATTGTGGAATAGAAGGCAGAGCCACAGCGTGTTTGACAATATGCTCCGTATTTTACCTTCATTAGGACAGGGAGCTTGAAATACTCATTTCTTTATGATGAAGGAACTAAAGATTTCCAATGAGAGCAGAGCAGGGAGCGGGCAGGGGAGATTTATTGCTAAAGCAGCTTCTTAATCACAGCAAGCGCCTGCACTCAGTGGTGGAGATGCTTCTCCCCCAGGGCACCCCTTCAGTGAGCTGGGCAAGGGGCAGCCCTGGGGTGGGATTCAGCCAGCCCTGAGGAAATTCGGGTGCAGAGATTTTGGGAAGCCCCAGTCTGGGTGTGCACCCCTCCAGAGGGGACAGCGGTGCCACCACGGGCCTGCTGCATTTGGAATCTTTGTGCTGCTGTGGACGCTCCTTCATTAGGGGCCAATAATTAACTGCTCACCCTCTTTGTGCCCAGCTGGAGGGGCAGCCTGGCCCTGGGCACCCCTGGCAGGCTCCAGCAAAGCCTGTCCTGCCTTGGGACTCTCCAGTGGATGGGGTCAGCACAGCTGGATGGGGTCAGCACAGCTGGATCAGGTCAGCAGCTGGGATGGAGAACATTTCCAAAATCCATGGATGGACGCCCAGTCCCATGGCTGGCCTGGCGAAGGTTCAGCTCCTGGTCTCAGCCCCTGTGCCCATTCTTCTGGGTGGCTCTGGGCCCATGGGACACTCTGGGGACACTTTGGAACACAGCTGTGCTCCAAAGGGGGCTGCAGGGTCTCTCAGCCTCCTCAGGTGACCTTTCCTTGGCCACTTTGCTTGGTTTGTGACCTGCTCCTGGCAGGGACATGTGCAGCCCTGGAGGGGGAAACACGAGCATGCAGCAGAATATTTATTTAAAAAGAGTTGGGAGTGGGGTGCAGAGCTTGGGTCACGCTCAGGAGCCAAAGGAAGGAGAGGAGAAGGTGACGCTGTCACTCCTGGTACGGACCAGCCTGGCCAATGTTTTCACGTTGTATCTGATTTTTTAACATCACTAAATATTTCTGGGTTCTTTCCAGGGTTATTTTTGTGCTCTCCTCTGTATGATCCCCTTTCTTTCAGCTGGTAGCTGTGGGAAGATGATTAAAAATGGCACATTGTCTGCACCTGGAATCCTGACACAGCCCCAGCACAGGCAATTGTGCTTCTGACAGTAACAAGGCACTCTGGAACTCGGGATCCGGAGACTTTCTGTTCTCCTGCCCTTGCACTTAATGAAACCAGAGTTTGTTTTAGCAAGAAAAAGCCAGAGTTAATTTCAGCTCAGCTCAAACCAGGGGATGCAGAGGCAGGAGCTGGAGTTATGGGAAAATCCGAGCACAGGAAGGGATAAGGAGCGCTAGGAAAAGAAAAATCCTTTTCATTTCCCAAGAAGACATGATGAACAGGAGAGAGAGAAAAAAATCACTTGACAAGGCTCTTCTAAAGAGGAAGAATAGTGCAAAGTGCTGGTTAAATTCCCATTGATCCTTCACTCAGCTTCCCATATACACGTGGGTTTGACTACTTGATACTTCCTTTCACTGTCATAAGTAATAACCGAGGGGAAACAATCATTTCTAAATAACTGCCTATGATTCCTCTATTGTAGTGATTAGTGCTGAATAATTATTAGCTGCTCCGCGTTTCTGCGGGGCTGGGAGGGAGCTGGAGCTGCCTATAGACGGTGCCTATAGATGGTGCTCTTGGCCTCGCACAGCCGCTGCTCGCCGGAACCCGCGTCCGAAACCCGCCGGGAACGGGGGGAAAAGGCAAAAAAGGCAAAAAAGGCAAAAAAGGCTCTTTTCCCCATTCTGTTCCCCTGCCAGGGCTGTCGGGGAAGGGATGGCTCTGTCTGATTGCCCTGGGAATGGCAAAGGTGGAGCAGAGGCGGGTTTGGGTCCTGGCAGGGATGCAGAGCCCCAGGCGATGTCCAAAGCCGCGGTCCCGCACTGGCAGCAGCAGCGCTGAAAGGTTCCCGATCACACAGGTTCGTGACCCCACAAGGGCGGTTATCAAAGGCACAGACAAAGGGAAATTGTGATGCAGGGCTCCGAGCAGAGCCTGGGCTCTCCCCGGTGCTCCCCAGCCCAGCAGAGCCGGAATAATTAGCTGGGAACAGCCTCGGCACGCAGGAGCGCGCTGACCATCAGTGAACAATAACCAGCAGGCAGGCACGGCCTGCAGAGAGGAGAGGAGAGGAGGGGATGCTGAGACACCCTGCCCTGCCCTGGGGGGCTCTGCACCAGGGGCTGCATTGCTGGGGTGTGCATTTCCCCAGGATGGGGTTTGCAGTGGGGTTTGGGGGGTTTGCAATGGGCTTTGGTTCCATTTGTGGGAACATGCAGCACAGGAGCTGCACTGGGAGCTGAGAGGGAGAGAGAAAAGCCTGCTCAGGAACCAATGCTGCCATCCTCTGAGTGCCTTCTGCTGCCTCTCCCAGGCTCAGCAGCTGCAGCTTGGGGACCTCTCCAGGCTGCCAAAGTCCTCAACAATGGAACTGCAGTGAGGGGACCTTTTCCGTGGGGATGGGCTGTGCTGTGCAGAACTTCTGCTCCCTGAGGGCTCTGCAGAGGCTGCTGAGAGGATGGAGACCCTGCAGGGATGGGGAGAGCACCGAACCAACCAACCAACCAACCAACCAACCTGTGCCTTTCACCCTGGGCAGGGGCAGAAGGGTGGCAGCTGCACACTGGGATGCAAGGCATTCCCTGCTGGACTTCCCTTTAGGGGTTCCTGAATCCTCTACAGGAGTAAAACAGCAAAACCAACCTCAACCACGTCCTTTTCCACCCAAAACTGCTCTTGCAGGGTCTGGCTGACATTCACCAGGCAGGGAGATGCAGCAAGGCCACTGCTGTGGCCATGGTGACAGCAGTGAGGGTGACACAGGCTGGGCTGACACAGGACATTGGGTTGGTTTTGTCACTCAGGTTTGTTGTGGAGGAGGCCCTGGATGATGGCTCTGATTTTTCTCTCGCAACCGTCCCAGTGTGTAATAGAAAAATGGTTTAAAAATTCCCGATGACAAGGGCTGGCAAGCAGCAATCCATCATGGTATTGATCCTCTCCACCAGTTGCACTGCTCGGGATCATTGCCATGGCCCTGGCTGGGTCAGGATCAGCTGCACCGTGGTGTTCCTGCCTTTGAGGAGCACAGGGTCCTGCTGTGGCACTGGCACTGCCTTTCCCTCCAGGTGTTTGATTCCAGCTGTTCCCAAACCCCTGCGGGCTGCTGCAGGCGACCAGTGGGGTGTGAGGTGTTCGGAGATGCTCCTGCCTTTGGTTCCCTGCAGCTGCCAGGTGTTTCTAAGGCAGCAGGAGAGGCCAGGTCGTGGCTCCGTGGCTGAAGCACCCAAGCCCAAGGAGGGGATCTCTGGTTCCCAGCAGTGAGTGCTCACAGCCATGGTCTCCGTGGTTGGGTTCTCTGGTCCCCATGCCCTCTGTGGTTGGGTTCTGGCAGCTTTTGGCAGGAGCTGTGGGGCTCGGTGGCTTCAGGGCCATTGCAGCACATGCCCAGCTCTGGCTCTGCTGCAGGTGACCCAGCCTTGGCAGAGACCCAAGCTACCAGCCCTTCCAGAGAGGGGAAACTGAGGAATGGAGCCCTCGGGTGTCACTCCTGCTGCCAGCCCTTCCAGAGAGGGGAAACTGAGGAATGGAGCCCTCGGGTGTCACTCCTGCTGCCAGCCCTTCCAGAGAGGGGAAACTGAGGAATGGAGCCCTCGGGTGTCACTCCTGCTGCCAGCCCTTCCAGAGAGGGGAAACTGAGGAATGGAGCCCTCAGGTGCCTCTTCTGCCCTCAAACTGCAGCCGAGGGGCGCTCAGGGGGTCGGAGCCAGGCCCAGACCCCACAGCCCCGTTCCGCTCCCTGCACCCCCACCCGAGGTGGAGCTGGGACAGCTGCGGGGCAGCTGCGGGGCCCTGTGGGCACAGCTGTGCCGGGAGGGAGGCGCGGGGAGGCCGCTGCGGGGCTTTGTTCCGGCGCGGAGCCGCTCCCGGGTCCGGCTCGGCCGCGCTCTGCGGGACGGGGGGCGCAGGTGAGGAGGGCGGGGGGTGCGGAGCCCCCGGGCGGGCACGGAAGGGTTAACCGTGCGCG
Organism: Ammospiza caudacuta; assembly: GCF_027887145.1. Lineage (NCBI taxonomy): Eukaryota > Metazoa > Chordata > Aves > Passeriformes > Passerellidae > Ammospiza > Ammospiza caudacuta. The sequence goes on along the minus strand of NC_080616.1, from coordinate 7,819,303 downwards.
GGGGCGGCGCGGGGGCGGGCGGCGGCGGCGGCGCGGGGAGCGCGCCCGGGCGCGGGGCCGGCGCGGAGCGGGGAGCGCGCCCGGGCTGGGGCGGGCGGATGCGAGCGGAGCCGCGCTCGCCGCACTCGGGCAGCGGCTGCGGAGGCGATGAGAGGCCGGCGGGGCTGAGCCGAGCCGAGCCGAGCCGCGCCGGGCGAGGCCGAGGGGCTGCGGGCAGCGGCGGCGCCCGGCCCCGGATTGATTTCCGCGGTGCCGGGGGCCGCCGGCATCCCCCGCCCTGAGCCGGGAGCAGCGCGGCGCCCGGGGCCGGTGAGTGGCGGCGGATGGCGGGGGCCGCTGCCCGGAGCCGGGGTGCGGGATCCGCGGGCATCCCCCGCCCGAGGATGAGGGAACGAGCTCGGCATCGCCGCGGCCGTGCCGGGTGGCGCCGGGGCTGCGGGTGGCACCGGGGCCGCGGAGCGCGGGGTGGTGCCCGTGGAGCCGCGCGGAGATGCCGGGGGTGCCTGGGGAAGGGATGGAGGAGCCCCTCGGAGCCCCTCGGTTCCCGGCAATCCATCTCCCGCCGCCTCCCCGCGCTGCTCCGCGTTCCCGTTAGACATCGCCGCCTCCCCGCTCGTTCTGCGGCCGCTCGGTACCGCTCAGTCACGGTCTGGAGCCGATGCAGCGGCAGAAACTCATCCCCATGAAAAGTTGCCGTTAGCAGGGAGGCACTTTCTGGAAAACAGCCCTGAATCTTAGAGGAAAAGACACAAAATCCCCACGAAAACTTTCCGAAACCCGCGGGAGACCCTTTTGGGCGGCGATGAGGGGACAGGTACCGAACGCGCTTGTGCTCCCCGGGGGAAATCCCAACTCCCGGGTGATGCTCCCGCTTTCCGCAGCCCCGGAGCCGCCGGGAGGGTGTCGGTGACAGCCGGGGCTGCTCTGGGCGAGCTGTCCTCGCCGCTGTGACCTCCGTTTAACCTGGCACGGTCAGGCATCCCCGGCTTTGTCTCCGTTCACGCTGCGGCCAATAGCCGCGCGTTCCTGGAGGTGAAGTGAGTGATGTTCAATTAATCTGTGTTCTAAGGGGTATCAGAAAGTCAATAGGTTAATTTTAAGCGAGGTGAATAGTAAGTGGCAGAGGGAAAAGATGCCCTGCGCGTCTGAGAGCAGCAGCTGAGGCTCGGAGGTGAGGGAACGTGAAGTTCTCCGAGTGCCATGGTGCGAAACCACCGCTCAAAGGCTGCTCCTGCTCTTGGCTGGGCACTTGATGCTTCACCGGTGGCTCCAGTGTGCTTGGTAGACCTGGGCTGAGCTGGGGACGAGGTCCCGTCCCTCCTGCTCCGGGTGGCTTCATTGATAAATGTGGCTAAAGTGAGATGAGGTGACCTACTTACAGCTGAGGGACAGATGCCTCGCAAGAATCTGTGCCATGCTCGGAACAGATGTTTGGCTTTTTACCTTTAGCACAGAGGTGTTAGATCCTTTAGAACTCGATGGGGCTCTTTTTTGGGTCTTTATTGCTATCCTTGTGCCATTTGTCGTCACTTTGAGGACCCTCGGAGCTCAAACGCGGCACTTTGGGGTGGTGCAGGGGAGCAGATAAAGCAGCTTTGATTCGAGGAGCTCGGCGCTCGCAGCCAGGGACGTGACCCAGCGGTATCACTTGTGAAACGCCTTATCAGCCAAGGCAGCCATCCCTCCCAACTCTGCCAGCCACATCCCCGGTGCTGGCTGCCGGAAGATAAACTAACCCAATTTACTCCTCATTGTCTTTACGGTGGTGCTGGATGTAATTAATCGCGGGGTGCCCCCGGCTCAGGAGTCGGTGGAAGCAGGTATTGATGCTGTGTGAGACCTGCACATACCCCTGCACAGGACGGGAGCAGCCCTGGCCGAGCTGTGCCTCGTTCCCCGGTTAACCCGAGCCTGCCCCGTTCCCGGAGCTCAGCTGGCCGCGGGAGCGGAGCTGCGGGACCCGGGCAGGGCAGCGCTGCCGCTCCTGCCCCGCGCTCTTTAACTCTCCTCTGCAAATCGCATTAGGATGTGACAAATTGGCCGCCAAGCAGCTAAACGGAGATGGCATTTGGAGCGCCGTGCCGGGCAGAGCGGCGGAGTCTCGGGGAAATAAATGTGTGATTTGAAGGCTCTTCCCGGCAGCTCCCGTTCGGCTCCGCCACGAGGCTTTCCAGAACTTACTTAGGGAACTCCTGTTGCAGCTAAATGTGGGAGTCTCGAGCATGCCTGGGAAAGGTTGCCCAAAAGCTAGGGCAGATGTAGGTGCAGACTGCGTCTCATGCCGTGGGCAGCTGAGATGAGGAGCAGAACCGGGAGAGAAAGCAAAGCCGATATTTAGAAACTGCGTGAGTGGTGAGGAGCTGAAGGTGGGAAGCTGGGCTGGCTGCTGGTGCCAGCGTGACGCTGTGCCGGGGGTGCGGGGACACCTGTGTCACCGAGGGGTGATCCTGGGGGTGTGGGGACACCTATGTCACCGAGGGGTGGTCCTGGGGGTGCGGGGACACCTGTGTCACCGAGGGGTGATCCTGGGGGTGTGGGGACACCTGTGTCACCGAGGGGTGATCCTGGGGGTGTGGGGACACCTGTGTCACCGAGGGGTGATCCTGGGGGTGCGGGGACACCTGTGTCACCGAGGGGTGATCCTGGGGGTGTGGGGACACCTGTGTCACCGAGGGGTGATCCTGGGGGTGCGGGGACACCTGTGTCACCGAGGGGTGATCCTGGGGGTGTGGGGACACCTGTGTCACCGAGGGGTGATCCTGGGGGTGTGGGGACACCTGTGTCACCGAGGGGTGATCCTGGGGGAGCAGGGACACCTTTGTCGCTGATGGGTGATCCTGGGGGAGCAGGGACACTTTTACTCACTAAAGGATGCTCTACTGATGGAGCAGAGGCACGTTTGCTCCTAGATGGATGCTCTCCTGGGGGAGTAGGGGCACCCTTGTCACTGAGGGGTGATCCTGGGGGTGAAGAGACACCTTTGTTCACTAAAGGATGCTCTCCTGGGGGAGCAGGGGTATTTTTGCTCACCCAGGGATGATCCTGGTGGAGCAGGAACACCTTTGTCACTGATGGATGCTCTCCTGGCAGAGCAGGGGCACCTTTGCTCACCAAGGGATGATCCTGAAGGAGCAGAGGTGCCTTTGCTCACTAAAGGATGCTCTCCTGGTGGAGCAGGGGCACCTTTGTTCACCGAGGGGCGATCCTGGCGGAGCACGGGTATTTTTGCTCACTGAGGGATATCCCGGGGATGCAAGGGTATTTTTGCTCACTGAGGGATATCCCGGGGACGCAGGGATGCCTTTGCTGGTTTGTAGCTCTCGGAGAAGGGACTCCCCACATCCCAACAGCGGCGTGCCCACCTGCCCCTCTCACCCCGCCTCTCCAGCACGCCCGCGGCCGCTCGCACACGGCGCTGATCAAGCTGCTTTAATTGGCCCCTCTGCAGCCCGAACGATAAATATGCAATGGGGCAGAGTGCCCCGCTGCTGCTCCCGGCTCCGAGCCTGTCATTTCTGACGGGGCAGGGCGGGCTCGCTCCCCTCGCCTCCGCCCTGCGACAGCCGCGCTCCCCCTCCTGCCTCCGGCATCCTTAAAAACAGGGGGGAAAAACCTGGAAAAAAGATGAACCTGAGCATGCGGTGCTCCTGAGACAGGCCCCTTCACATTTCTAAACACTCCTGATTATTCAGCTAATCTTTATTTCATGGGCCTGTTACAAGAAACACAAACGGGGGAGAAAGTAGAAGGCGGTGACACATTTAAAATACACAAGAAAAGTGCTGGCAGGAATATAATCGTTCTTCTTCCAGCGATATGAAATATTTATGGGCCTAAGTTGTGGCAAGACTCTCTGCCTCCCCTCCCACCTAACTCCGGGATGTTTTTCCCGGTACAACAGGAACTGGGGGCACGGCTGGTGCTGCCTGTCTGCAGGGCACCCAGCTGGCCGGGCACAGCGTCCGTCTGTCCGTCTGTCCGTCTGTCCGTGCGGGCTGCCCGGCTCAAACGGGAGCGGAGCTGTTACAGTCTGTTAACTCCAAATAACTCAGCAGCGTCCCCTCGGCGAGCCGTGCAAAGCCCCCTTTGAGGTGCCCGTGTTGCGGAGGAGCCGCTGCTCCCCCGGGGCACTCTGCTATTAATTCATTACATCTGAGGGGTTTTTTCCTCCCGTCCCCCCTCTTTTCTCTTCCCCACCCCACCCCCCCTCTCCCTGGCAATTCAAACAGCGATGAATGGACAAAAATCCCTCAAGGGAAACATTTTTTCACTTAGTTGCAAAGATTTCATGGCTAATTAGAGTAAATGTGGTTTTTAGAGTGTTAATCTCTTAACCAGCTTGGCTGGGAGGCCACCGCCACCACAGCAAAGGGGAGGGCGGGGGGCACCGAGGTGTTCCCGACCCCTCGGGGCTGAGGCGGTGTCGGTGCCCCCGGAGCATCCCCGGCACCCCCTCGGGCGGTGCCAGCTCCAGGGTGGGCACGGCGGGGCCGGGAGCGCTCGGTGCGCCCGGGGAGCGGCGGCTGAAAAGCGCAGCGGGCACCGAAGGGAATCCGGGGCGGCAGCGCTGTCTGCAGCGCAAATAACCGGATTTAGTGCGGGATGTGCCCGCAGGGACTCGGGCTGGGCTGTGTCCCCGCGTGTGGCTGTGTCACAGGGTGGCCCTGCCACCTCTCCGGAGTGCGGGCACACAGCGGGTCCGTGTTGCCAAAGGTGATTTGTGGTGGAAATCCTCTCCTTTTGCGGCCGTGGGAGGATTTATTATCTTCTTTATTTCTCTTTTCTCCGGTTCTCCCCACCTGGCATCCGCATCCCAGCCTGGTTTTGGCTGCACCTTCAGGGGAAAAATGGCAAAAGGGACAGAGAGGAGCTCCCGAGGCTGCTCCCCCCGGCACCCAGAGCCAGCTCGGGAATTGGGGTGGGATGTGGGCTTGAAATTCCTGCTCATCCCACTAGAGGGGATCCTCTGGATCCAACTAAAAACGGAGCACAAGCCCAGCAAGGAGCGGAGCAGCGCCTGGTGCCGATGGGGCGCAGGGCTGGGGAGCTGAGCCGGAGCACGGGGGGATTTTGGTGCTTTCCGGGCATTCCCGGTGACCCAGGCTGGCTGTGTCCGTCTGTCCTCGCTCCGTGTCCGTGGTTCCTGTGCCCGGGTGGGGCGAGGCTGCTCCAGCAGCATTCCCGAGGAAGAACTTCCCCAAGCACACGAGTGCAACACGTGTGAGCGATGGAGCCGATGCGCCGTGTGCTCCCTGCTGGGCTGGAAATCCCGATCTGGCACCGGCATGAGCCAGGGATGTGGGGCTGGGAAAGAGGACCCCTCCCCTCCTTATCAGAGAGATCCCATCTCATGTTTCTCCCCGTAATCGCAGCTTCTGTTTGCCTGAAATCGACCTGCGAGGGGGGAGTGAAAAGCGAGATAAATGTATCCTGCTATGAAAATTTAATCCTGCTTTGCCCGGGCTAAAATTGCATTCAGAGCCGGGGATAAAAGGCATCAGAGTTATAGAAAAGTCCAGATGATCTCTGAAGGCATGGGGAGGGTGAGCCTGGGAGGGTCCTGGCAAGGCTGTGCTGTGCCCTCCTTGCCTGGCACTGCCCCTGCCCTGCTCCCTGCTAGGGGCACACTCAGCTCCATCTCCCCATTTGCTGAAGGAGAAGGTTCTTCCAAGAGTTTTCCCTGCGGAAGTTCTGTCATCCAGCTGATCCCAGCTCGCTCTGTGCCTGCCAGTTCCTAAACCCTCAGTGCCCAGGGATGACCCCACTGTGCTCCTGAATGCCTGGGCAGCTCCTGCAGGGCTCCTGCCCGTTCCCAGAGGGAGCCTGGAGCCATTGCCAGCCCCGTGTGGGGTTGGAGGGCCCTGTCCTGGCCCCTGGCTCTCTGGGGCCAGCTCCGTGTTTGCTGTGACAGCAGCTTCCCAGGAGGGAACCTCCCTCCCAGCCCTTTTCCTGCTCCAGCCCCGTTTCCCCACTTCATAAAAGTGAAAGGTGATGTCTGAGTAAATATTGCCCTGACCTCTCACCTCTGCTGCTCCCGCTGCTGCTGCTGCTTCCCCAGGGCTCCCCTGCTCTGCCCCGGGGCTGTGCCCGGAGCTGGGGGCTCTCGGGGGCTCGGGGGGCTCGGGGGGGGCTCAGGGCTGGAACACAAGCTCGATGTCTCAGCTGGAGCTGGGCAGGAAGGGCAGGAGGGTCCAGCCTGGCTGCCCCAGGCACGGTCAGTGGGAGCTTTGCCCGTGAGTGTGACAGCCACCAGCACTGGCCATCCCTGTGTCACAGCCCTGCCAGAGCCTGGGGGGAGCAGGGATTCTCTATGGGAATCCAAGCCAGGAACAATCCCTGTGAGCAGGAGAGGGGGCATGGGCAGGGAGAGCTGAGTGTGGGTGCAGCCCCTGCCCCTCTGTGTGACCTGGCAGGGCTGGACCAGCATCTCCCACCTGCCCTGGGCTGGAATCACGTGTGTGGATCAGCAGTGGCAATGCTGGGGGTGTTTGTGACAAATCCAATCCCATTTCCCGCTGAAGGGATGGACGGGAGAGCGGGTGACCGTCCTTGGCGAGGCCGTTCCTGCTGGTACAGCACAGGCTGGAGCAAACTGCTCCTTTTCCTCCAAACTGCTCATTTTCATTGTCCTGCAGCCCCTGTGCGTCTCTGACACAGGATTTGCGCCGCAGCAGTTTAACCCCCGCCGTGCCAGGCTCCGGAGCCCCGTTTCCCTGCCCGGGGGGGATCAGGAGGACAGGAAAGCCGCGGGCAGCGCCGGCTGTGCCGGAGGAAGCGCGGCCACCACGGCCCCGTCACTCCCTGACTCAGCCTGCAAGGAGTTCCTCCTGTCACTTCCAGCCTGGGAACAGATTCCTGCAGGAGACTGATGGGCAGTTCTTGCTCTGCCATCACCAGAGCCCGCAGTGATCCCCGGTGTGCCGGTCCTGCTGGAGGGCACTGGGCACCCAGCGAGGGAAGGACACAAATCTGGGGGCATTTTCCAGCTGTTCCTGAGTCTCCCTGCTTTGCTTTGTTTACCTGGGAATGGGCGTCCAAAAAGTGAGTCTGTGCTTTTGAGGTTAATGCCTGGACAGCGCTCAAAGGAGGCTTTGAGTTGTTTGGATTTGTGTGGTGATTTCTGGGCTCTGGGGTTTGCCTTGGCAGGGTTTCCTTCCAGCCCAAAGTGGCCATTTCCCCTCAGGATGGGAGGCTGGGATTCTGGGAATTGGCACTTGGGAAGCTGTGGTGACTGTGAGTGTGTTGGTGGCAGGGTTCAACCCCCCAGGTGATGGCTCTGAAATTGGCGTTTTCCCATTTTTTGGGGAACATTTACCCACAGCAGAGCCAGGGGCTGGGTGCTTGCCCAGGTAGCCCAATGTGAGGGGTTCACGTGTGGGCAGCTCGTGTGAAGAGCTTTGTTCCCCGTGGCTGGGCAGATTTATTGGTGTCAGAGCAGAGGAGCAGGGAGCTGGCTGAGGAACAGGGATGTTACAGTTCAACTCCATAAAACACGCCGGCTGTCTGCTCTGCTCACTCATCTGCCAAGTCCCCAAAAAGTCGCAGTGACAGGAGCAGAGGATGGAGCTGTGCTCTCATGATCATATTTCCTGTCTCTGCTGGCTTATGTCACAGCCTGGAATGTTATTTGAACAACAACAAAAAAAATAGCCTGCGAATTTCCTTTTGATTTTTAATGGAAGTGTGAAGAGGTGGGGAGGAAAAGGGAGCGTGCCTGGAGCTTTCCTAAGTGCCTTGGTTATTCTTGTGCTGCAAATATGCCATTTCACAGCTCTGAAATCTGCTCTGAAGTCAAAACAGAACTGTGCAATGGTCTGGGTTGGAAAGGACCTCAAAGGTCCCTTCCCTGGGGTGTCCAAGGCCCGGTTGGATGGGGCTTGGAGTAACCTGGGACAGTGGAAGGGATGGGAACTGGATGGGATTTCAGGTCCCTATTCTGTAATTCCATGATAAACCCGGAGTAAACAAACTGTCAGTGAGAGCTTTTCAAACTCCACCTTGGGACGAGGAATCTTGTGTTTGCCTTAAACCTGCCAAAACCCCTGACTCTGCTGTCTGCCCCTCTGGATTTCCAAGTGAATTTAACACCAGAGGCATCATCCCTTGTGGGGCTGAAGCTGGGATGGAGACGAGCAATGAGCTGGGCTGGGAGGTGCTGTGGCAGAGCAAGGGGCACCACAGCTTCTCTCTGTCCCTCTGTGAGATTTCCTTGCAGCTCTCGAGGAGTTAATCCCAGCCCTCTCCTGGAGTGCTTGGCTCCACTGGCAGCTGAGGAGCCTCCTGGAGCAGGAATTGTGCTCAGAGGCTGCTCAGCGGTGACAGGTCCAGACTGCCTTTAAAAATCTCACAGCAACCGAGGCGCTCGGGCCAAACTCGCCGGGCTCGAGGGGAGACAGAGGCAGCAGCTCCTGGCGTGTCCCCGGGCCACAATGAGGTGCTGCTGCAAGGGCTTGTGTAACTCTGCTTTTCAGGGCAGGAATTGTGTGCCAGGGACAAGCTCTGTGTGACAGGGACAAGTCGGTCCCGCTGGATGAATTCCCCGCCGCCGAGGTTGGGCTCAGCTCAGCAGTGCCAGAACAAACTCCCAGCGAGGAAACAACAGCACAGGCTCTCGTGAGGACTTCCAAGGGGGTTGTGTAACTTGGTTAAAAACCAAAAAAAAAAAGGATAAGAATTGGCCCAGCCCAGGGTGCTGGGTCACGGGGAGGTTTGGCCACAGGAGGGACAGGCTGGGGGGAATTGCAGGGACATTGCAGAGGGGGATTTCACTTCTGGATGTGTTGGATTTTAACCATCCACTGCCTCACAGGCTTGCACCAAGGAGCTCTGAGTCAATCCTGCCATTGAAATGAGATTGAATTGACTTTTATAAAGGAATTGTCTCCCTGGGGTGAGTCCTTATGGCACGAGGGTCTGGGCAGCTCACCTGCTCCCACACCCTCTGAGCTGCAAAAATCTATTTGAAACAAAACAATTTCGGTCAAATTTCCTTCTCCTCCCAAGATTTATAAAAAACCCATTATTTTTATCCTGAACTGCAGAATTTTAACATGAGAAGAAACAGAATATTGGCTCATTTGTTCATCCCTGTGAATTCCTGCTTCATTCTCTGCGAATTCCCATTATAAACATGACACTTGGGCAGATTATCTGCTTTAGCCATCGTGTTACTGAGGGGGATATCACATTAATTTCCTTGTCATTGCGTTTGTTCTCATCTGTGTGGGATCATTTGCTTCAAAGTCTTGTGATCCTTAATGTAACTCACTTGATCTTTGCTTCGAAAAAGACAAAGGGAGCAGCGCTCAGTGCTCCTGGATTTTCCAAAATCACTGATTTTCCTCAGATCTGCAAGGTTCTTTTTGGCCAGGCATGGCTGGGTGGTTTTGGTGGAAGTTCCACAGGTTTTGGGCCAGAGACGGCTCTAATTGTTGAGTTTGGCTTTGCCCAGTCCTCGAGATCTGTGGGAATGTTTTGGGGATCTGGAGTAGCAGTTTGTGGTTGTAAAGAGGGGATTTGTAAAACTGAACCAGCTGAGAGTGCAGCCCTGGCCCTCACAAGTTGTTTTGTTGTGTTTTTGAAGGAAACTCCTTTTGTGATGTGTCCCTGGGTTTGCCAAAGGAGCCCTGCCACAAACTTAGCTACGGTTTCTCTCCCTGTGGGATCCTCTGTGCATTTTATAGAGTTTTTATGCTCAGTTCTTGACCCACCTTGGTGACCCCATTGCTGCTCCATCCGAGCAGTGCCCTGGGGATTTGGGGACAGCTGGGATGGGGCTGGGACACCTCCCTGGGGCAGAACTGAATGTCCTGGCGATTTGGGGACACCTGGGATGGGGCTGGGACACCTCCCTGGGGCAGAACTGAATGTCCTGGCGATTTGGGGACAGCTGGGATGGGGCTGGGACACTTCCCTGGGGCAGAACTGAATGTCCTGGCGATTTGGGGACACCTGAGATGGGGCTGGGACACCTCCCTGGGGCAGAGCTGAATGTCCTGGCGATTTGGGGACACCTGGGATGGGGCTGGGACACCTCCCTGGGGCAGAGCTGAATGCAGGGGTGCTGAGGGCTCCCGGGGCAGCCAGCCCGGCTGCATCCCTGTGAATTATGGCCTCGCACATCCTGAAGGATTTATTGTTTTCCGGCAGGGCTGGAGCCTGTCCCACAGGCAGGAGTGGGAGGAAGTGACTCAGTTGCTCTGCAGACAAGTGCAGCTTTGAGCTGCAGGGAGGCAGGAGCAGCCCGGGGTGTCCTGAGGGAATTCCTGGGAATTGCTGCTGCTCCTGGGCTCTGAAATGGGCAGGGAAAAGGCCGGGCTGGGCAGTGGCCGCAGGAGCTGTGGGGTGGAGATGTGACAGCAGAGCAGGGGACAAGGGAAGGTGCCACAGAGCAGGGAGAGGCTGTGGGTGCTTCCCTAAGTGCCTCAGTAATTTTTATAATGATAATAATAATAACCAGGGCAGTTGTGCAGGGCTGGGAGCAGCTGCAGCAGCCCATGGCCAATCGATTGCCACGCCAGGGGCACAGTGTGGGACACGGCCCCAGCAGCTTCCAGGGGCTTTTATGGGACATTTTCCACCCCCACAGGCAGAAGCATGGTGACCCTTCCTGGGTGGGTGCTGCAGCTCCCAAATCTCCCCTCCTGTCACCCCCATGGTCCCCACAGTGCTGCTGTTTGTGGGATTTGTGGAGTTCCCGGTTTTGCTCAGGATATCTCATCCATCAAAGTGTCCAGCCCCTCTTTAGCCTCAGACCTTGTGGCTGATGTCAGATGTGGACGTCAGCAGCTGCTTTCTCCATCTCAGTCTCAGCTTGGTTGGAGACAGAGAAGTTTTTAAGTGACAGAGATCCTTAGCAAAGAAACGAGAGTTAGTGTTAAAAATAAAGAAAACAAGACAGCTCGTTTCATCTAAACAGAAGGGTTATTAAACAGGCTTGAATTAATCAGAGACCTGCCAGAGCTCTGAAATTGAAAAGCAGGGCAGAGGAGCAGGGAGCACACGAGTGTGAAGGAGCCACTTTCTCAAGCAGACGTTGATGTCCCAATGCTCTGGGAGAGGAGATGATGTTCAGCTGATGATGGCACGGAGGGGAGGTGGCTCCAGGCTTTGGGGTCCTTGCCTGGACCTCGGGCCATGAGGCTGGGGGCACCCTGGGAACCCGCCGACCCCAGAGCAGCTTGGAGCTGATACAGGGAGATAAACTCAGTTTGGTGCTGATCCTGAGAGATAAACCCTGTTAGGTGCTGATACAGGGAGATAAACTCAGTTTGGTGCTGATCCTGAGAGATAAACCCTGTTAGGTGCTGATACAGGGAGATAAACTCAGTTAGGTGCTGATCTCAGGAGATAAACCCTGCTAGGTGCTGATCCTGGGAGATAAACCTGGGTTGGTGCTGATACAGGGAGATAAACCCCGTTTGGTGCTGATCTCAGGAGATAAACCCATTCTGGAGGGTCAGGGAGATGCCCCAACCATGCCCAGAAGTCCCCACACCCCCAGCCCCACTGGCTGAGAGTGACCCAGGGCTGTTTTGGGGACACCCAGCCCCTGAGCATCAGCTGTGCCCAATGCCCCACGTCCTGCCCTGCTGTGTGAATGCAGCCAGGATCACACCCAGCGTTCTCTGGCACGGCCCAGGAGCTCTGCTGCACCAGCTCTGTTTAATGGACTGCCTGGGGACCCATTTAATTTGGAGCTGGGGCTCTCCACTTGCCTGTGGTGTGCTTGGAGCGAGGCCAGCAGGAACTGCTGCTTGTTTTGCTCCTGCAGCTCGCTGTGATCCTCCCTCTGCTGCTCTGTGACATTCCCTGGTAATAAACTGCAGCTGGATGTCACCTGGGGACACGGGGGCTGGGGCTCGGGAGATAAAACTCCTGCCTTGCCACTGGGACCTTTTGCTTAGCCTTGGGCAAATCATTGCCTCGTTTAATCTGCTTGCACCCGAGGTCAGCAGCCATTAAATTCCATTTTGTTGGGAACGAAGCCCATGAATAATCAAAGGACGCTCAGGTGGAGAGGTGGGTAAAGCTCAGTCCGTGAGGACTCAGGTAGGAAACCAGGAAAAGCACTTTGTGAGGCACGTAAAACTGACCCAGATTGCCTGGAGGGGCTGTGGATTCTGTTTCTGGGGGTCCTTGAGGACTCTTTAGAGAACAGCGCTGCGCTGATGGCTCTACCAGCTGGGCCTGCAGCAGGAGGCTGTTACACATCACGGCTCTCCGCCCAACTTTGCTCTTTCAACATCATGCAGCACCAGTGACCTGTTTACACAGGTCTGGCTGAACCCCAGCCTCCCCAAACGTGACTAAAGCAGCCACGAAAGCTCAGAAGTGTTGAATTCCCCCTTGGTGTCAGACTTCAAGGCAGCCAGGGCGGGCAGGCTCCGTCCTGCTCCGTGTCAGGCTGTCACCAGGCTGGAGCCTGGGGAGTGCAGCCCTCCTTGGGCACTTCTCCACTGCATTTCCCAGAGGAGCAGCAGCTCCTCTTCCACTGGATATTCAGAGGAACACTCCATCCTTTTCTAGAGGTTCCCTGCTCCAACAGAACCACCCCTGACACTGCAGGAGGGCTGAGCCACAATTCCAATGGCGCTGCTGCCAGCCCACAGGGTGTCAGGTTGGGTTCTGACTCTGTCAGTGTTGGTTTAGTTTATTGCATTGTTTATTTTATGTTTTTATTTTCTTCCCTAGTAAAGAACTGTTATTCCCTGTTCCCATAACTGTTGTTGCCTGAGAGCCCCTTAATTTAAAATTTAGAGCAATTGGGAGGGTTCATTTTCTCCATTCCAGGGGAGGCTCCTGCCTTCCTTAGCAGGCACCTGTCTTTCCAAACCAAGACAGATTTCTGGCCTGCCCAAGGCAGGTCATTGATGAGCTGTTCCAGAGCAGAGCACTCAGATGCTGCCAGCTGTGGTTCCTCAGGGAGCAGGTGCCAAGTGTGGGGACAGGAGAAGGTGTCTGAAGTGTCCAGGCTGGGCTGTGCCTTTCCCTGAAGTCCTGTGGGGCTGCTGGGTTAAATGGCTCCAGCTGTAGGGCACAGCTGGGTGACAGCCACAGCTCTGGTGCTGCTCTGCATTGGGGAAGATGAAATAGGAAAGTCTTATAGATATGATTGTCTGGCAAAAGATTTTGAGAATATGGAAACTATAAGTGAGATTGGAATGAAAGCAAGCTTTGAGATCCCTCAGTTACTGAACAACAGGAAAACAATGGTGTGGCCACTGCAGGTGATCCCCTTTTGATGGAGCAACACCCTCTGCTTGCAGACAGGCCCAAGGCTCAGAGCAGACCCTACAGCTTGGCAGAAGGGCCCAAAGAGGAGGTTTTAGGGTTTGAAACGTAACACAGTGTGGTGATGTAATGATTCTTATAGGCTGTATGGAAATGCTGCAGGATTTGTGTATTGTACTAGATTGGTTAGTGAGAATCAGAATATTCAACACAGAAGATGATTTATTGTGTTGTAATGGGAACCTCGCTCTCTTACCCCTTTTGCTCTCTTACACTTTTGCTTTTTTACCCTCTCACCCTCTCTGCCCCTCTCTTCTCTCAGGCCTGCTCCAGCTGCGGCTGCAGCTCCCAGCAGGGCCCTGCCCCCAGGCCCTTTGCAATAAACCCCAAATTCCAAGACCAGAAGATTTATTGTATTGTAAAGGGAACCTTGCTCTCTCATCCTCTTTACCTCTCTTTTGACCTCTATCTCCCTCCTTTGGGCCTGGCAGCTCCCAGCAGGGCCCTGCACCCAGGCCCTTTGCAATAAACCCCAAGTTCCACAACCCGGCCTCAGAGATCTCTGTCTCCATCCATCCCCACCATCCTACCCCCATCACTCCTACAGCTCTGGATCCCCCCTTGGGATGGGGACTGAGGAGCACGGCCTGTCCAGGCCTGTCCGGCAAACCTGGGGCAGCGCCAGGGGTGGCACTGGGTGTGCTGTGTCCTTGTCCTGCAATCTGCAGCTCCAAACCTGGGGCTCAGGGCAGGGCAGAGCCCTCCCTGGGTTTTCTGTTCCTCTGGACCCGTTGGGATGTGTGTGTGCACAGGAGGGAGGTGCAGGGGAGAGCTCTGCACAGTGTGTGCTGTGTAAACAAATGTCTGGGCTCCGGACAAATCTTGTGCATAATTGCTGTGATGTTGTTTGTTATCAGGGAAATGCCTTTTCGTGGCTGGGCTCTGTTCTTCCCCTCCTCTTCCTTGTCCCAGGCCTGGAGGAAGCAATAATCACAATGCTGTGCTTTGCCCTCTTAACTCTTTCTCAGAGGGCTGTGGATGCCACCCCTGGGAATGAGCAGCCCTGGGAGGGGGGCACAGCTCCTGGCATGGGCCCTGCCCTGGCTGCCAGCACAGAGCAGGGACAGGGCCAGCCAGGAAGGTGCATTTTAGTCCAAAAAATAATAATATTATAGTCTGGATATGAATATGAGTATGAATAATAATATTATAGTCTCCATTATGATGACAGTGGGGGAAAAAATCATCTCAGACCTGTGATTATTCCTTCAATCTAATAATTATTTAAATACCTGGAGCCTTTGGGTCCAAAACCCAAAGTGTTCAGGTTGTGTTTTAGGAAAATCTTACTTGTCATCCCTGAGGGGAAACCTCTGGAGAAACCTCACCAGGCTCCTCAATGGTGATTTACAACTTGTTCTTATTGTTGTTGGAGTCAAAATATTAACTGAAAAAGGCCAAGAGGAGATGGTGGGAGGCATCCTCGTGGCTCTGTGTTACAGAATTCCAGTTATTCACACCAAGGTGCCAGTAGTTGCCCTTGGGGTCAGGCTCCTGGGTGCTGTGGTGGCTGTGGTGGCCTGGCCAAAGAGGCAGCACTGAGCATCCAGACCTCTGATCCACCTGGAAACATCCCAGGCCTTGGAGAAGCTTCCATCAGACACTTTGGCTCAGACTTTTTGCCTAATTAAACCCAAACCTCATTAATTATGGCAAGGTCTTCCTGCACAGCTGACAGACGTGTGCAGAGTGTCACTCCTTGGAGGGGATCAATCACTGCAGCAGCTCCAGTGCCTGGAAAGGTTTCACAGGAAAATTCCCAACGAGCTGCAGGAGGGATGAGGGCCCAGCATCTGTGATCCCTCTTGCTGCAGGGAATGGCCAAACTGGGGCTCTTCCCTCATTCCCAGACCTGATATGGAGCCAGCCGGAGGGGAAGGGCTCAGGCTGGTGCGAGGGGGCTGTGCCAGAGGGTTTGTCCTGCCTGAGGGTTTGTCATGTGCAGCTTGGCCTCCTGCTGACCCTTTGGGCAGAGCTGGGGTGTCACAGCCTGGTCACCCTTTGGGCAGTGCCGCTGTCCCCACTCCCAGCCATGAATCCTATGGGGCTGTAAACAGCAAAAAGAGCAGAACCACCCCCATCTTCCAGAGCAACCCCAGCCCCCTCTGCCCCTCCTCAGGAGGGTCTGTTCAGGATCACAGCCCACACAAAGCCAGTGTAGGATTTATGGCCCAATCTGCTCCTCCCTGTGAGTGCCTGGGGACCCTGGTGGCCTCTGGGCAGGGGAGGAACAGGGACAGAGAAAGGACAGGCAGGGAAAAGCTTGAGGGCTGGGAGGGTGAGGGGATGGGTGAGGATGTGGGGTCAGTGCAGGTTGTGGGGTCAGTGAGGCACTGGGGGTGTTTGCTGTGTCATGGGGATGCTGGGGTGCATCCAGAGGGGTGAAACATCCCAAAACCAGGAGCTGAGGGGTGATGGGTGAGGGCCCAGAGGGGTGAAATATCCCAAAACCAGGAGCTGAAGGAGCAGGGGTGAAACATCCCAAAACCAGGAGCTGAGGGGTGATGGGTGAGGGCCCAGCCGTGCTGAGTGTAAATCACTGCTCACCAGATTTACAACCCCACCCCCCAAGAAAAGCCCCCTCAGCACCAGGCAAACACAGCTGCCACACTGGTGACATCAGAATTGTGCCTTTGAGCTGTCATTGGCCACAGGAGATTCTCTTGTTGTTTTGGCTTTAATTTTCTTTTTTTTTTTTTCTGGGGGTCTGCACAAAATGCCACTAATGACAAACTGTGGTGCCCGTGAGTGAGTGACAGCTGAAATGAGAGAAATGACTAATGGTGCCTCCTGAAGCCCTGTCACATGGAGATTAAATGAGCCCTTTTTTCTTCCCCCCTCAATGAGAATCATGGGCATTTGAATAATAATATTATAGTCTCCATTAGGATGACAGTGGGGGAAAAAATCGGCTCAGACCTGTGATTATTCCTTCAATCTAATAATTATTTAAATACCAGATAACTCCTTTCAGCCTAATTGAGGCCTTTCAGCTGCTTGGGTTTATATTGTGTCCCTGAATTTACTCTCTCTTTCACCTTGCGTTACTAATAGCTGCAGATTGCTTCTGAGGCTGTATTTTAAAACTCTCTTCAGAAAAAAGAAAAAAAAAAAAAAGAAGAAAAGAAAGAAAGAAAGAGAGGGAAAATTAATGATCAAATGGTATTAAGGGTGAGAGTTAAAATCATCCATTCTGCTGCTGTTTAAGTCCCCAGGTGTTTGGCCTGCTCCACAGGGATGGTTTGGGTTGGGAGGGACCTTGATGCTCATCCAGGGTCATTTAATCCAGTGGGAATCCCAGAGTGGTTTGGGTTGGAGGGGACCTTGATGCCCATCCAGTGCCATTTAATCCAGTAGAAATCCCAGACTGGTTTGGGTTGGAGGGGACCTTGAAGCTCATCCAGTGCCACCCTGTTGCATTCCACAGCAGCAGATAACCATTGTTTACATTTGTTCCTGAGGCCTCTCAGCTTCTCAGGAGGAAAAATCCTAAGGAAAGGATTTTCCATAAAACGTGTCTGCGACACACCGAGAGGGTGGCAGGGCCCGTGTCCTCCCCAGGCCAGACAGACTGCCAAGGTGGGAATGCCGGGCCTGGCAGCCAGAGGGAAGCAGCCGGGGCAATGTGTCCCTGAGCAGAATGACAAAGCCACCAGGGCTGCCTCTCCTGTTGTGTCTCCTGTCAGAGGCACAGGCAGGGACAGAGCTCCTTTGTCACCTCTCAGGAACAGCCGTCCCCGCTCCCGGCAGGAACAAGGCTAAAGAGAGAGTGACACCCGCAGCTCAGAGCACCCCTGCGGGGGTGCTGGGAATTGGTGGAAATTTAAATAAAACCACACCAGGAGCAGCAGTGGGGGCTCAGAGCTGCAGAGGGCAGGGTTCCCGTGGGGGTGTGTGGGATGTGATGGGTGCAGAGTGGTGCCTCATCCTCATCCTCAGCTGGGGTGACCCCGAGGTGAGGGAGGATTCTCTGAAGTGGTGCCTTGGCCTGCCCAGGAGTGAGTAATTTGGGATAAAGGAGAACTTTGTGGTGGTTTTCTCACACTCAGACACCTCCATGGGCAGGTCAAGGCAGCTGTGGTGTCTCTCCTGCTGGCAAGGCTTGGTGGCTGATCTAACCGTGTGCTCCCACCTTGGTGGCAGCTGCTTTTTGGCAGGAAAGTACCTTGTGAAGGAGCTCCTGCCTAAAAAGCACCTGCTTGAGAGGCACTTGTGGCTCTGGGGAGGCTTTGAGGGGAGATGTCAGCGCCTTCAGTGTGTGCTCAATGAGCTTGCCTGCACGAGGCTTCTTGCTCAGGTTCCCAAATTAAATCAGGGAGGTTTTAAAGGTAAAGAACAGCTCTTATTTCCTGTGCTGCTTCCAGCAACACACCCTGCAGGAGACATCCTTTCAGCCAAGATTGCAGATGGGTGGCTGGGGCTGTGAGCTGCGGGCTTTGTCTTGGGCTGGAGCTGATTCTCCCCTCCCTGTCTGAGCAGAGCATGTTCTAAACACCCAAACCCCAGCACAAATTAAGATGCAGGGGCTGAAACAAGTGGCAAAGCATCAAGCCTGAACTGCTCTCCACTAAGTTATGGACTCGCTTAATTCTCGCTGTGCTTAGAGACATCCTCCCTTTATCTCAAGGACTGTGTAATTAGAAAGCCTCCTTTGAATTTTATCTGCAGGGCACACGGGATCTAATCCTTGGCTCTGGGTGGTTCTTCTCTCCACAGAACCATGTGAGGGACGTTGCCGGGGCTCAGGACACGCGCGGGGGACACGGAGCTCTCCTTTCCCAGGATGGATCAGAGGAGGACCTGGCCTCGCCTACTGGACTCTGATGGCTGCTCAGTGGCTCTGCTCTGCCTCCTCCTGGCATCGCTGTCCCGGGACGTGTCCAGCAATGCCTCCTTCAACACTTTCCACTCGGAGAACCGGGACTGGACGTTCAACCACCTGACGGTGCACCGGGGCACCGGCGCCGTCTACGTGGGGGCCATCAACAGGGTCTACAAGCTCTCGGGGAACCTGACCATCCTGGTGGCTCACAAAACCGGCCCCGAGGAGGACAACAAGTCCTGCTACCCTCCCCTCATCGTGCAGCCCTGCAGCGAGGTCCTGACGCTCACCAACAACGTCAACAAGCTGCTCATCATCGACTACTCCGAGAACCGGCTGCTGGCCTGCGGCAGCCTCTACCAGGGCGTCTGCAAGCTGCTGCGCCTCGACGACCTCTTCATCCTGGTGGAGCCCTCGCACAAGAAGGAGCATTACCTGTCCAGCGTCAACAAGACGGGCACCATGTACGGGGTGATCGTGCGCTCCGAGGGCGAGGACGGGAAGCTCTTCATCGGCACGGCCGTGGATGGCAAGCAGGATTATTTCCCCACCCTGTCCAGCCGCAAGCTGCCCCGGGACCCGGAGTCCTCGGCGATGTTGGATTACGAGCTCCACAGCGACTTCGTCTCGTCCCTCATCAAAATCCCCTCGGACACGCTGGCCCTGGTTTCGCACTTTGACATTTTTTACATCTACGGCTTCGCCAGCGGGAACTTTGTGTATTTCCTGACGGTGCAGCCGGAGACCCCCGAGGGCGTCTCCATCAACTCAGCCAGCGACCTCTTCTACACCTCGCGCATCGTCCGCCTGTGCAAGGACGACCCCAAGTTCCACTCGTACGTGTCGCTGCCCTTTGGCTGCGTCAGGGGTGACACCGAGTACCGCCTGCTGCAGGCCGCCTACCTGGCCAAGCCCGGGAAGGTGCTGGCCAGGGCCCTCAACATCACGGCGCAGGAGGACGTGCTCTTTGCCATCTTCTCCAAGGGGCAGAAGCAGTACCACCACCCGCCCGACGACTCGGCGCTCTGCGCCTTCCCCATCCGCACCGTCAACGCCCACATCAAGGAGCGCCTGCAGTCCTGCTACCAGGGCGAGGGCAACCTGGAGCTCAACTGGCTGCTGGGCAAGGATGTGCAGTGCACCAAAGCGGTAAGGGTGCGCTGGGTGGGGGATGTGGGGGCCCTGGAGAGCCGGGTTCAATCCCTGCCCCAATGGAATGCAAGTTTGCAGAGTAGGATCAGCCGGTCTGTGCCTCAGTTTCCCTGAATTCAGAGCATCTTCCCCTTTAATCCACGCTCTCATCCTACAGTGGGTTGACAATGAGGGAAGGGGTGGTGTTAAGGCAGAATAAAGTGTGCAGTTTCCTGGGAGTCTCTGTCACTCCCAACCCGGGGCTCTGGAAGCTGCAGGAGCTCTGGGGAAGGTGGCTGGAGCTGACACCACACATTTGTGGCACCCACCCTGCTGCCAACACCACCAGCTCCCTCCACACCACCCCAAGTGTGTGGGGCCTCCCTGGGCTCTGTGTCACTCACAGCTGCCCCAAACCTTGTCTTTCCAGCCAGTCCCCATCGACGACAACTTCTGCGGGTTGGACATCAACCAGCCCCTGGGGGGCTCGGTGCCCGTGGAGGGGGTGACGCTCTTCACCTCCAGCCGCGACCGCATGACCTCCGTGGCTTCCTACGTCTACAATGGCTACAGCGTGGTCTTCGTGGGCACCAAGACGGGCAGGCTGAAGAAGGTGAGCCCTGTCCATGGCTGTGGAGGGCCAGGAGCTGCTCTGGGGTTGGTCTCTCTTCAATGCTGGCGAGGGTTGGTCTCTCTCGGGATGCTCTGATGCGCCTTACGGGTGTTTCCCTGTGGGAAACTGGGAGTTAAGCAGGAGTGGAAATGGCAGGGTGTGGGTCGCAGCCTGGTGTTGGAGAGGCAGAGGTCAGCCTGCAGTGTTGTTGGTGTGATTTTGGAGTGCCATTTTTGGGAAAGGTGAAGTTGAAGCTGCTGCGGGACGGTCCTGGGAAAGGAGCCAAAGGAAGTCAGATGGAAATCTTGCAATGGTTTTGTTTCCCAGCAATCCTTCTGCAAGTGGTGTAGAAAAGTGTGAGTTGCAAAGCCTTTGGAGCTGCTGGTGCTGGCAGGATTTTGGTCATGGAGAGGCAGGAATGGGTTAATGTGGCTTCTTTTGGAACCAAGCCTCAGGGCAGAGTCCTGCTGCTCCCTGTGCCTCTTCCCTCCTGCTGGATGATTGATCAGCCCTGGAACATTCCTTGTCCTCTGCACCACAAACATCGAGGGGGGGCTGGTGGGGCTCAGGTGGGAGTCACAGAACATTTCTGGGTTGGAAGGGACATGGGCAAGGACACCTTCCACCAGCCCAGGCTGCTTCAAGCCCTGTCCAACCCGACCTTGAATGACTTTTAGGCCTTTGAAGTGCAGCTGGGATTTCGCCACTTCTGAGTCACACAATCACAGAATACTCTGAGTTGGAAGGGAACTCTCAGATGAGTTCTGCATTGCAAATAAGTTTGGAAGTGGCCTTGGGGTGCAAGCAGAGGTGTGAGAGAGCCCTTGCTGGCCTTTGGAGCTGGAGCTGCAGCTGGGAGCCAGCTCAGCAGTGAGTCTGATCCAGCTCCAGCAAAAACAGCCCCGGAGCTGCTGCTCTGGCAAGCCGAGACCCTTCCAATTAACCTCAGCTCTAAATGAGAGCATTAGGTGAACCTGTTAAATGCAGCCCCTGCTCCTCCACGCCGGGGAAAGAGTTAACAAATGTAATCAACAGCAGGCTGTTAATTTTTTGAGTCCTTAAGCAGCAGGGAATTTCTTCCTCATCTATCCAGGAAGATACAAGGACAGGCAGATACTACACTTGAATGTCTGCATCATTTTAATTACATCAGCTCATTAATATTCATTCAGCACTTTACAAGTGCTGAGTAGTAGTAAATTAGGTGCCTCCCTGGCGCCTCTCGAGTGTCAGTGGGGCAATTTGGAACGCGGGGGAGAGGGAGCTTGTAAAGCAGAGCCCTGCACTCGCCTGCCGTGGCACAGGGGAGAGCCGGGGGTTTTCAGCTAAATGGAAGAAAAGGAACCCTCAGCATGTCCCAAATGCCAAGCCTGGAATGGACATGCAGCAGGGGATGCAGGGGAGATGCAGCAGGGGATGCAGCAGGGGATGCAGCAGGGGATGCAGCCGGGGATGCAGCCGGGGATGAAGCAGGGGATGAAGCAGGGGATGCAGGGGAGATGCAGCAGGGGATGCATCAGGGGATGCAGCAGGGGATGAAGCAGGGGATGAAGCAGGGGATGCAGGGGAGATGCAGCAGGGGATGCAGCAGGAGATGCAGCAGGGGATGCAGCCGGGGATGAAGCAGGGGATGAAGCAGGGGATGAAGCAGGGGATGAAGCAGGGGATGCATTAGGAGATGCATCAGGGGATGCAGCCGGGGATGAAGCAGGGGATGAAGCAGGGGATGAAGCAGGGGATGCATTAGGAGATGCATCAGGGGATGCAGCCCAGTGCTCGCTGTGGGCAGGGTTTGGGGACAGGGGAGGCTCCTCTTTCAGTGGCAGCCAAGGGCCTGTGCCTGCACACGAGGCATTTACGGGCTTGTTCCATGAATTATGGAGGATTACAGAGGCAGCAGCCTCTCCAGCAGGGTTTAATTCCTGTGCTAGTTGCACTGAACGCTTTCTGATGCAAAGTTAATCTATTCCTGCTCCGCTGTCCAGAGGGAGGCTGTGGAATCCTTCACCTGCAATCCTTCATCTGTTGGATGAAAATTGGCCCATCTCTGAAGTAAATTCATCCCAGACATTCACTACAGTCAGGTTTTCATGGCATCTGCCCTTATTTAACAGCAGAGCTGCCTGCAGCTGGTGGGATCCATCCCTCTGTAATTAACTGGAACAATCCCTGTGTGGGACTGAGATGCTGTTCTCTCTCTCCCGGCTCTGTCTGCACTTTTAGCAGGTTTTCCCTCCTTTGACACATGGGATTACCTTTTCCATGGCCTGAGGAAGCCCAGGTGAGGCAGAGGAAGTAGCTCTGCACCGAGCTGAGGGGCTCTGGCTGCAGAGAAGTTCACAGGTTGTCTCTGCATTTTGTGCCTGTTCCAAGATAACCAGACCTGTCTGGAAGTCAGGGAGTGCTCAGGATGCTCAGGACTCTCCTCATCTCTCCTTCCCCATCACTGAGATGATGGTGGAACCGTCCAGCACCTCTGTGAGTGCAGAGCCTTCTCCACCTGATCTCCTCCGTGTCCTCCTCCGTCTCAGATCTACCCACACCACTAATGTCTGAAAGCTTTGTCACACCTATTCCCTCGCCCACAGCTGTTGGTTTCCTTTGGAAACAAGCTGCTGCCTCTGTCTGGGCTGCCAGGGAAGGCATTTTTGTGTGGCTGGAGGAAAGTCAGGGAGAAGGCTCCAAAATCTTTCACATTTGCCTGTGCTTCCCCAGTGAGGATCCCTCACTGGGAACACGAGGATATCCATGGTGTCCTCGTGCCTTTAGCTCTTCACCTCACTGCTTCTGCCACATTCCCAGCTTCTGCTCCCCAGGAATGTCTCACAGAGGGTGAAAAGCTAACGCTGCTGATGCTGTGGCTCAAGCACGGGTACATGGGACGAAATTCTCCCTCCTGCCCTCCTCCCAAAGCACCTCAGCCTCCTGGCTGTGGGAGGAAGGGAAAAGGGGCCCATGTTGGAGGCACAACCATTGCGAACTGGGGATTCCTCCAATAAAACCACTTCCATCAAGCAAAATGAGAAGGGACATTAATGCAACAGTTAACAGCAACGAAGTGCTGGGGGGAGATGTGTCAGCTTGCTTGCTCTGTTTATGGGCTCCATACAATTCTATCAATATTGATGCGTGATGCCTTTGATTTTGACACTAATCATTGCCATGAATTAAATTTGCAGCCATATAATTAGAACTGCTATTAATAGGGCCTCAAGCTAAGTGCTGCTGTGCTAGCTGGCTTTTTCCTGATGGAAAACGGCATCCACAGAGCTCAGCTCATGTGGTGTGCCCAGGAGGGGCTGGGCCTGATGTGGAAATTGCGCTGGCTGTGCTGAGAGGGGCTCCTGTGGAAGGCAGGTTTGTGGGGAGGGCCTGGCTTTGAGGTTTCCCAGGAATTCCATCAGAGCTGCCCTCAAACTTCCCAGTGGTTTGCTGCTCTTGGGATGCCTCGGTGGGAGAGAGGAGGATTGCAGGGAGGAAAGAGCAGCTTTCAGGGCTGTTATTGCTGTGTTTCCATCTCCCCCTCCCCGTGGCAATCCCTCCATCTGTCCCCCTGCCCAGCAGAGCTGTGTCAGCCTCGTGTCCCTGTGCACGCCTGGTTCCATCTCATCAGCCTGAGCTCAGCCCGGGATGGCAGCAAGGCTCACCACTAAAAATCAATCTTGTATTTCATCCCGAGAGGTCTGCTTCTTATTAGGTCTAATAAATCAGTGAAGTGCCCTTCATTCAGCTTGTCAATGCAGGACATTGTTTGTGATCAAGAATAAATAAATGTCTCTGCTCTGTCTGCCAGTCGCCATCTAGGTATTATTGTTCCATCATGCTGTTTATGCTGCCTGCAGGAAAAATGCAGTTCCTGCAGCCTTGCCTGCCTTCCCACGGGCTGGGAGTGCTCCTGGGTGGCAGAGGAGAGGGAAAAGCTGAACAGTGACCTTGTGCCTGGGTTTCACCCAGCGCTGAGTTGCTCAGTGGTGATAAGGTTTTAATTTGTGTGCTCGGAGGTGTGGGGGTGTTGCAGTGCTGCAGGCAAGGGCCCAGGTGTGGTTATTTCAGTGCCCTGAGGTGAAGGATGAAGTGTGTGAATGAAACCAATGAAATCACCCCCAATTCTCCTGAAAAAGAGGCGTCACTGCTGTCCTGGCCACCTGTGACACTGTGCCAGGGCAGCTGCACTGGACGCGGCGCGAATCCATCCCAGGGTCACTGCTCAGTGTGCCCGCAGGATGCCACAGAGAGATGCACGGTGCTGGCACTCTGTTCATGCTGGGAACACTCTCCTGTCACCTGCAGAACCCCTGAACTCTGTCCTTGCTCCTGCATTTCCCGAGGGACAGCCGTGAGCCGTCGGGCAGCGCCGCCGGAGGAGCGGAGGAACGCGCAACTTTTAAGTGCCTCGTTACGTCTTGGGACGTGAGAGTTTTATTCAGCTTGGCTGATTTAATTTGTTCCATTAGTGGGAATAAAGGAGGTCTTTCACAATGAAATATATATGTCCAGACCTGTCCTTAGATGACTTCATTTTATGGGTGCTTATCTCACCCCGGTGATTTATCCTTCCTTATCGCCCCCGCCACACTCCAGGAACAACTCGGTTGCATCAGCCTGTGGAGAAGCCAAGAGGACACGAGGCTGTTATTGAGCAGATGAAAACCATCCATTTGCAGGCGCCTTCCCGAGGATTTGTCTGGTTTTGGCTGTAGGTTGGGGGGTCAGGGGCTCTGCTGGCTCCCTGGTCAATCCATCACCCTCAGAGCGCAGATCCCCACGGCCCAGCAGCGGTGGGAGAGGGCAGATGGTTCTTGTCTGGCTGAAGAAGTTGTTTAACTGAAAGGTCTGAGAAAAAAGTCTGATTTTTGCCCAATGATGTGAAATAAGGGGGTGTTTGTTCACCACATACTGGACTTGCTGCTGTGGTTGGAGGAGCTGGGATTTATTTTCTCCCTAAAGGAGGAGAGTAATTCCCCTTTGCTTCATCTGTGCTGCAAAGGGTCCCCAAAATGCCCCATGGTCCCTCACATTTATTATTTTTCAGAGCCAGAAGCTGTAATCTTATTAATTGGAATTTGTGCTGGGGAATGGGAAATGGAAGCCAGAGGAGAGCTCCGGGCTGTGTTTGGGGCTGGAGATGGGGCAGAGCTGCCAAGCCCCTGCAGACTGAGGCTCTGAGCACTCAGCAATGTCCCTGCCACTCTTAACGGCATGACATTGGCCTCTCTTGTCCCTGCATCCCTTCCCTGGGCCTGGGATCTGGCGCCTGCCGGACCAAGTCACGTCAGAAAAGAGCCAGGAGCTGGCAGAGAATTTTATAGCTGCTGGAGAGGGAGGGGCAGGTGTTCAGGAAATGCTGGGGATGTGAAATGGAGCCAGGTGAGCTCCAGGGCTGCTTTAATCTCATCTCTTGGCTCAGGAGATGGGGATGACTCTGGGTTTTTTATGCAGGTTCAGGCACCTTGAAAAATCAACTTGAAATTTTGGAGGGCAGCATTTGGTTCAGCCCTAAATCCATTGGGGTTAGTGGGGCTGGGAGTGCTGAGCAGCCTTATCCATGGAATCCATCCTGCCTGGAGTCCATTCTGCCTCTGGAACCATGGAACCATGGCATGGACTGGCTTGGAAGGGACCTTCAAGGGCTCTGCAATGAGCAGAGACACCTTCAGCCAGAGCAGGCTGCTCAGCACCCCATCCCAACGAGGTTTTCATCCTGAATTTCACAGATAATTCATCCCCACACCTTCTCCCAGAGGCATTATCTCCCTTATGAGCATCAAGTGAGGCAGAAGTTATTCCTCCTCCGTTTCACCACGTTTTCATCAGGTTCAGTAATGAGTTTCTACTTGAAATGATCTTGGTGAAAAATATCATGAAATTCCCAACTCTTTGGTGAATTCCTGTTGGTTTTGCTGTTCCTGCTCTCCTTGGAGTGAGGAGCTGGAGGAGTTGCAGTTGCTGGATTTGGGGGTAGGGCAGCGTCAGACTCCTGCCTTTCCACTCACGAGTCAAGAAGTTCATGCTTTCTTTACTATAAACATATTTTCCTGCAGGCTTTTAAAACCCTCAGAGGTCAAAATAACACAGGTTTTGGTCCATTTGTAAGATCTTAAATCCCTGGGTGGCAAGAAATACTGTGAGAAGCCCGGGCTACGTTGCTTCTCTTAAATGCCTCCTCGAGGCAATAAAAACAAATGTGGAAACCACAAATGTGTCTGGAGAGAAGGGGGAAATGTGCAGGGAGAGTGCTGGGCACTGTGAAAAGGTTGGGATTTAGGGATGGTGAGGGGGTGAGGTGGGATTTGGGGACAATCAGGGGCTGAGGTGGGATTTGGGGACAATCAGGGGCTGCAATGGGATTTAGGGACAATTAGGGGCTGCGGTTTGAGGTGGGCATGGCTGGAGGCTTTCCCTGCGTGTCTCACGATGCTGCCTTCACCATTCCCTCCATCCCCTGATGGATTTTACAGCTCCTTGTGGCTGTAAACACCCTCTGGGTGCCTCTTGCTGCAGGGCAGTAAAACCCCGCGGATCCATCACAGAGCATCCCCCCGGCATTGCTGGTCTGGAGTAAATTTGGAGTAAATCGTTCTGCAGAGCTCTGGAGGCAAAGGGCAGCAGGCTGTGGCCCTCTCTGCTTTTCCTCTTTGTGCAGAGCCTTTCACGGCAGCAGCTCGGTGTCGTGGCTGGGAAATAAATAATTGGATTATGTGGGAGGTGCAGGTACAGTGGGAGGGAGAGTGGGGAGTCTCAGGGACTCACAGGATGCTCTCTGCTGCTCTGTTCCCACCAAGAATCACCTTCTGATTCACAGGGAGTTCAGCTCAGGGTTGGTAATCCAAAGTGCAAAGAAAGCAAGATAAACACTGACCTTCATGTTAGCAATCAGCTGATGAATATGTTTAAATATTGTATATTTTTGAGCAGAGCACATCCCATGGCATGGGGCACGTTTGTGATTATTTGCCCTTGATTTTAAGGGCACATTTTTGATTATTTCCCCTTGATTTCAGGGGGGTTTGGCCATGCCAGGGGCTGGGATTGGGCTGATTCCAGCAGCCCCAGAGTGGGCATTGCCAGGGAAATGCAGCAGGAATGGGACAGACAGCACCAAGCACAGCTCTGGGGAGAGAACAGCAGCTCGGGGTTTGCTTGGGAAAACAAACAAGTTTCATGTTTTCAAGTGAGCCTGGCTGGTTCAGAGCTGTGATCAGAGGCAGCACAGCCCAGGTCCAGCAGGAGCTCTGCTGTTCCTCCAGGAGCATTAAAGAGCAGCCCCTGCCTGCTGGAAATTGTTGATAAAGCTCTCTTTTTTAGAGTCATTTCTGCTTCTCCAGCACAAATGTACTATTTCTTGTTTGGATGTGTTGCTTTCTTCATTCACTTTTATTACTGGGGACATTTACATGAAAACAGCTTTTTTTTTTTTAAATTTTTTTTTTTTTTTTTTTTTTGCTCTCACAGCACATTTCCCAATTGCAGCTGCAATTCCTGCATGGAAGGAGAAATCCACCTTCCCTGGGAATGGGATTGGGATGGGAATGGGGAATGGGGAATGGGGAATGGGGATGGGAATGGGGAATGGGAATGGGAATGGGGAATTGGGAATGGGAATGGGGAATGGGGAATGGGAATGGGAATGGGAATGGGGAATGGGGAATGGGGAATGGGGATGGGAATGGGGAATGGGGAATGGGGAATGGGGAATGGGGATGGGAATGGGGAATGGGGATGGGGAATGGGAATGGGAATGGGGATGGGGATGGGGAATGGGGATGGGGAATGGGGAATGGGGATGGGGACGGGAATGGGGATGGGGATGGGGATGGGGAATGGGGATGGGGAATGGGGAATGGGGATGGGGAATGGGGATGGGGATGGGGATGGGGATGGGGATGGGGATGGGGATGGGGAATGGGGATGGGGAATGGGGAATGGGAATGGGGATGGGGATGGGGAATGGGGATGGGGAATGGGGATGGGGATGGGGACGGGAATGGGGATGGGGATGGGGATGGGGAATGGGGATGGGGAATGGGGAATGGGGATGGGAATGGGGAATGGGGATGGGGAATGGGAATGGGAATGGGGATGGGGATGGGGAATGGGGATGGGGAATGGGGAATGGGGATGGGGAATGGGGATGGGGATGGGGATGGGGATGGGGATGGGGATGGGGACGGGAATGGGGATGGGGATGGGGATGGGGATGGGGAATGGGAATGGGGATGGGGAATGGGAATGGGGATGGGGAATGGGGAATGGGGAATGGGAATGGGGAATGGGAATGGGGATGGGGATGGGGATGGGGAATGGGAATGGGGAATGGGAATGGGGAATGGGGATGGGGATGGGGATGGGGAATGGGGATGGGAATGGGAATGGGGAATGGGAATGGGGCTCTGAGAAGTGCTGGCCCCTGCCCCACATAGGCTCTGTGTGAATGGGGACACAGTAAATGTCGCCAGGTCCCAGATTTACTCCTTCATTAGGAAATTAAATCCACTCTGCTGCATAGGATGCTGCTGCTGTTTCTCTCTGTGCAATAAAGGAGGGGGCTGCAGGGCTGCAGGGATGGGCACATCCACTCTGGATGGCCCCAAATCCCCTGGCCTGGGGAGGAGCTGGGTGGGCTCACAGTGCCAGGGCCAGCAGCCGCTCTTTGGCCACCCCACATCCCCCATCCCAGCAGGGAGGGGTCCCAGGGCCCCTCTGCCACCCCCAGCCAGGCTGGGCCATGCCAGGGTGTGGAGCATTTTCAGTAGCTGCAGGAAAAGCTGAAACTGTGCAGTCATGGAAGCAGACAGATCAGGGAAGAGCTGAGCAACTAAAATTAGCAGGAGTGCCCCAGGCAGAGGCCACCTGGGGCTCTGTTTCGTTTCGCTCTCAACTTTCATCTCTTTTATTTATAATTTGTGGCTGATTGATTTTTACCTTTTTTTTAAAGCTGGTTTTTTTTTCCCTTCCCTCCTTTGAAAGTGAGGAGCTTTGCTGCCTCATGATGAGCAATTCCTGCGCTCCCAAGGGTGGCACTGCCCCCTCTGCCCCAGTTCTGCCTCCCCTGAGCACAGGGAGCACTGGGAGCAGTGCTGGGCCAGCCCCAGACCCACCCTGGACCAGGTTTCCTCCTCTCCAGCCTTTCCTTGGCCGCTCTTTGTGCTCAGCCCCAGCCTGTAACAGGTTTTGGACCTGGCGGGCTCCCATGGTGATTTCAGATGGGTTTTTAGAGGCTGGGGCTGCCCCTGGATCCCTGGCAGTGCCCAAGGCCAGGCTGGGCAGGGCTGGGAGGGGGGATCATGGAGGGGGTCCCTGGGCATGGAATGAGAGGAGATTTGGGGTCCCTTCCACCTCAGGCCGTTCTCTGGCTCCCCTTCCCCATCCTCCATTCCCCATCCTCCCCTTCCTCATCATCCCTTCCCCATCCTCCCTTCCCTTCCCCATCCTCCTCTCCCCGTCCTCCCTTCCCCACCCAACTCTGACACTTTGCAGAGGGATTAAAGCCCCAAGAGCAGGATCCTGGTGATTTGGCCTGGAGCTCCTTTGGAGAACCTTTTTCCTCCATTGTCCAGCAGATAAATCTGCTTTCAGCTGATCCCTGTGTGTGCTGGGAATGGGAATGGGAGGAGCAGGAGCAGCCCCTGGGCTGATCCCCCTCCCCAGGTGGGACCACCAGCATGAGCTGGGGGCCAGAGCTCTCTGTTATTCTGCCTCTTTGTTGTTCTTCAGCACAAATTCAATTGGAGATACTCATCTCAACAAGGAGAGGAGTTTTTGTTATTTTTCCCTGATTTTCCACTCTTTCCCTCCCTCCCCAGCTTTTCCAGAGGATTGTTGGCAACAGCCTGCGCAGGCCAGGAGGGCGCCTGGCAGGGGCTCACAGAGGGGATTGGATTGCAGCACACAAATCCCTGCACACTGGGAGCTGCTTCTCTCCTGCCCTGTGGCACCTGGCCCCGAGTGCTGCCTGTCCCTGTCCCCTGCAGGTGACCCTGGTGGCTCCGTGCAGGCCATGCCCAGGCTCCTGGCACTGCCCTCGGCCGTCCTTGGGGTGCTCAGGATGCAAAGAAAGGGATTTCTTTCAAAGCTGTGCCAGCACTGCCTGGCTTTGCCTTGGCACATCCCTGTGCCCTCCAGCCTGGCTGTCCCCAGCTCTGCTCCATGCCGGGGTGGCACTGCCACAGTGGCACTGGTGGCACTGGCAGCCCTGGTGGCACTGCTTGGCCTTACTGGTGGCCCTGGCAGCCCTGGTGGCCCTGGCAGCCCTGGTGGCCCTGGCAGCCCTGGTGGCAGCTGGGGCAGGGGATCAGAGCCCAGCCCAGCTGTGCTGGCCCAGCTGAGCTGGGTTTAGTGCTCTGACCCACCCCCAGCCATTTCTGCAGATTTTCCCAGGGCTCAGGTTGATAATGAAGGGATTAATTTAATTCCCCCAGGCCTCCTGCAGCTGCTGCTCATCTGGGGCTGCTGTCACTGCTGAGCTTCAGGGCTGGAGCCCAGGAGATGCTGGGGCTGTGCCAGGGATGGGGCTGAGGGGCAGCCCTGGCACTGCCCTGCCTGCGCAGGAATAAACCCCAATAAAGGCTGGCACCCCAAAGAGAGCCGGAAATGGTTTGGCTCCAAAGTGCAAAATCACCTTCCAGCAGTGCCAGTGCAGGGCTGCAGCCCAGCCCTGGGCCCTGGGGGGCTCTGGGTGATGCCCAAGAGTGGCACAGCTCCTCTGTGTGTCCGCGGGTCTGTCCCTGTCCCAGGGAGGGACGCAGAGCCATTCTGGTGCTGGGGACATGGGACAGGGCCGTGTGGCCAGTGCAGGGAGGTGGCTGGAGCTGGTCACACACTGGCATTGCTGCCTGCAGCTCCCCTGCCCCCCAGCAGCTCCTGCCTGTGGGTGGCTGCAGCTTTTCTCCCTCTGTTCTATCCCAAACCTGTTTCAGATTAAAAACAAACGCTGCTGCAGATCAGTTTGTCAGTCACTCCAGACATAATCTCCCAAAATAATCTTTTACCAGCCCTCTCCTCCCCCAGGATGGGCAATAATTGTTTCAAGACATGTCAGCCTTTGTTTGAAAGTGAGCTTTGTGAAGGAAAGGAAAGGAAAGGAAAGGAAAGGAAAGGAAAGGAAAGGAAAGGAAAGGAAAGGAAAGGAAAGGAAAGGAAAGGAAAGGAAAGGAAAGGAAAGGAAAGGAAAGGAAAGGAAAGGAAAGGAAAGGAAAGGAAAGGTGAGCAAGGACTGCAGTGAGAGGTGGCTGGGGAGGGAGGAGAGGGTGATGTGGCAGCCCTGAGGTGCTGGGGACAATTTTCTGCTGGGCTGGTGACCCTGGGTGTGCTCAGGGGAGCTCCAAACCCTGCAGCACCTTGGGCAGAGCAGAGGGATCTGCTTTCCCTTGCTCCTGTCTAAACAGCAAAGCTGGGTTGTGCAGTTCTCACCTGGCTGTGCTGCTCTCACCTGGCTGTGCTGTTCTCACCTGGCTGTGCTGTTCTCACCTGGGTTGTGCTGCTCTCACCTGGGTTGTGTTGTTCTCACCTGGCTGTGCTGCTCTCACCTGTCTGTGCTGTTCTCACCTGGGTTGTGTTGTTCTCACCTGGCTGTGCTGCTCTCACCTGGGTTGTGTTGTTCTCACCTGGCTGTGCTGCTCTCACCTGTCTGTGCTGCTCTCACCTGGGTTGTGTTGTTCTCACCTGGCTGTGCTGTTCTCACCTGGGTTGTGCTGCTCTCACCTGGGTTGTGTTGTTCTCACCTGGGTTGTGCTGTTCTCACCTGGCTGTGCTGTTCTCACCTGGCTGTGCTGCTCCTGCTGCCCTGCTGGTGGAAGGGAGGCTGGCAGAGCTGGGCATTGGCCACCCCTGCCAGCAGGAATTGCTTTGTGGGCTCTCCTGGCTGCCCCAGCATCTGGGACACGCTGGTGCACAAACGTGGTGACAGTTTATCAGGGAATTGTGGTTTGGATTACAGCAAAATCCCAGGATGAGCAAATCCCTGCCTGATGTGGAGGGCTCTGGCAGCCTGGCTGGGGTTCCTGACAGGGAAATGGAGCTGCCAGAAGTTTCGTGTGCCCTCTGGGAACTTTCTGCCAGCTCCATCCCGTTAGGAGAGCAAAGTGAAAACATTGCACTGGTCCCTCCCTCCTTATTTCTGGGCCTCCCTGCATTTGGATTTTGCTTTTCTTGCCTCTCCTGGTGGTGCTGCTCAGTGCTGGGATGGTGCAGACAATGATTTGCTTTGCCCAGGCACTGCTGAAGCTCTTTGTGTGCCTGGGCTGAGGTGGAGAACCCCAAGAGGAGCAGGCAGACCCCATCCCACCCATCCCACCTTGCTGGGCTCTGCTCTCCCTGCCCTGCATTATTCAGAGCCGTGGGGATGTGATTTGCATTCCTTGCAGCACCGTGGGATCTCTGATCCCCTCTGGGGGGAGATTGCAGCGAGGCTGGCAGGGAAATTGCTCCAAATTGCAGCTCTCATGGCAAGGACGTGGCTGCGCACAGACTGCTCCTGGGAAGGGAGGGAGCAGAGGGGGACAGGGTGGGACAGGGGGCTCTGGCACCCAGGGACCCTCAGGGGATGGTGATGCTGCTCCATCAGGGGAGCTGGTCTGAGCAGGGGGGCTGAAGTGGGCCCGGTGCTGCTGGGTCAGTTTGGGGACAATGGCAGCATTGGGGGTCCCTATCCCTGTAGGGGCTCAGGGCCAGGCTGGGTGGGGCTCTGGGCAGCCTGGGATGATCCCCACTATGGCAGGGGGTTTGGAATGAGGTGATCTTCAGGCTCCCTTCCAACCCAAACCATTCTGGGGCTCTGGGCAACCTGGGATGGTCCCCACCATGGCAGGGGGGTTTGGAATGAGGTGATCTTTGGGGTCCCTTCCAGCCCAAACCATTCTGAGGCTGTGTGAGGTGTGCCAAAGAGACTTTGGTGTAAATGCAGGCTGTGTTATCTGGCTTTTAGGCAGACACTGGAGAAGCTTTTGTGTGAATGAGAACTGTGCTACAGCTCCTGACCCCAGCATGGCCCCAGATCTCTCCTCTGAGGAGCACAGGCAGCCCAGGAGCCCCAGGCTCTGAGGGATGGAGCTGGAGCCGCGCGGTGCCTTTGGCTGCAGCCCGGATCAATGGGGAAGGCTCTGCCCCCTCGCTGTGTAAAACATCCAGAGCAAATGGAGAGTGACAGGAAAGGGGTCAGCGCTCTGGGTCAGCGCTGAGGTGCTGGAGGAGATAATCAGACCCTTTTCCTTCCAGTTCAGTGCCTGCCAAAAACACCGGAGTGCCTCACAAAAGTGCAGGGGGCAGCCAAGCGTGAGCGCTCAGAGAGGCCAGCACGGGAGGAGCCGCTGTCCCCGCCTCAGTGACACCACCAGCAGCTCAGCCTGCTCATTCTGCTCCGCTCCACAGGCCGCTGAGCCCGCCGTCCCCACCCCAGTGCCACCAGCCCTGCTCTCTCTGCTCTGCTCCAGGGGCTGGCAATGATCTGGGCTTTGTGAGTCAAGTGTGAGCCTTGGCCCGCATCACCTGGGAGGTGACAAACTTCTCTGGGATGCTCTGGGAAGTGTTATGTGCTCCCTTCTTAAGATGTTTTGGGGAAGTGTTTTGTCTTCCCTTCTCTGGGATGTTTTGGGAAGTGTTTTGTGCTCCCTGGGGGCTCAAGGTTATCTGGGAGGTGACAAACTTCACTGGGATGCTTTGGGAAATGTTTTGTGCTCCCTTCTCGGGATGATTTGGGAAATGTTTTGTGCTCCCTTCTCGGGGTGATTTGGGAAGTGTTTTGTGCTCCATTCTCTGGGATGTTTTGGGAAGTGTTTTGTGCTCTGTTTTGTGCTCCCTTCTCTGGGATGCTCTCAGAAGTGTTTTGTGCTCCCTGGGGCTCAGGGCAGGTGGAAGCAGCCAGCCTGGATTAGCACTGCTGTTAATAGACCTTGAGAGCATCTCTGCTCCCTATGGGGCTGGGCAAAGCCATAAAATGAGGTGATTTAAGAAGGCCAGACCTCACTCACCCCGCTCTAAGGGGTTTCTCTCCTGAGCTTTCCCAAAGAACATTTTGGAGTTTGCTGCTGTTTAGTCCAAATCTCTCTCCCCAAACAAGGCTTTGGTGCTGATTGCATCTCCAAATAGGCTCCCTGCCAGGGATATTTTGACAGAAAGTGTGATAAAATACAACACAGCAGACACCATCCCCCTTACAATTTATAAGGAATTTTGTACCCTGAGGGGATTCATTCTATATCATGTTACAACACATAGTATGGATCCTGTCCTCCTGCTTGCTGTTCCTTTGCACACATAATGAACAAATCTGCTTGTATCTGAGAAATTCTCATGGCTGGGTTTGAGCTAATCAAGTTCTCATCTCCCCTCACTTTGTCCCCAGATGATCTCACAGTTATCCCAACTTTCTCAAAAGCACAAAATAAAACACTTTCTGTGAGAGCTGCAATTGCTTTTGACAACTCAATGGCTCTCTGGAATTTGGGGAAACACAAAAAAAAAACCAAAAAACCCCTCCCAGGCTCCTCAGTTCTGCTCCAGCTCCCTTCTCCATCTCTTCCCTGTCATTTACACCCGTGCAGTGGGAGGGAATGGTGGGAGTGAGATGCTGCTTTAGGAGCTGGCGATAGGTGGGGTTTGGAGGCACGCAGGCGATTCAGCAGGGATAATCAATGGGATTTGGGCATTTTGGGGAATCTGTCTGCGCTGCTCGACGGGCATTTGCGCAAATGCTCAACAGCTTGAGACGGGAGATTTGTTCCCCGCTCCCTCTCCCTGTCAGCTTTTATTTGCCTTCTGTTGCCCTCCCGCACAATCCATAAGCCCTCCTCTTTTGCATGATTGTCTCCATTTGCATTTCCAGCAGATCCACTGACATTTGGCTGGACTCTGGGTGAAACACTCCTTGAAATTTAGCCCGCACGTTGAGTTTGTTCTGGGAAGATAAGAAGGGAAGTGGCAGGGGGGCCTGGGGGGGAATTACACATGTGAAACTGCACCGGGAAAAGGAGGACCAACAGCCAGACTGCAGGCCAGCAATATTTCTCTGGGATTTGTTTGGGAAGCAGAATTTGTCACCGTGGGCAATGGACTCGTCTCCCTCACCCCAGTGGCTCCCAATCCCAGCACAAACCCGCCTGAGGAAGCCAAAGGATAAATTGTCTGCTCGCCTGCTCTGGAGCTGCTCTGTGGCGCTGGCAATGTGAGACTGAGGAGGAATTTTAATTTCATGCTGTGTAAGAAGAGCGCATGCAACAGTAGCAGCCGTATGGATTTTCATATGAATAGAGTACAGTGCTCGTGACAGGGCAGCAGTGTTGTCCCGCAGGTTTGCATTCTTCTCCTTTCTTTGCCGTTCTCACATTCCCCTCGCCGTCCACCCATCCCCGCACTTGCTGAAATGGAAAGTATGTCCCTGCCAGATGGGTGCACAAAGTGACGCGCCTGTTTCTCAGTTAGATGGCAATTGGCTTCAGAGACCTTTTGTTGCTTTAATTTCTGTGCAATCCAAGTGCGAGTCTGTTTTGCTTGAGAGGGAACATTTTTTAGCCTGGTGCCTCTCTTGCTCAGCTTTGCGGGGATCTAAGCACGAGCACTTTGCAGACAGTGGAGCCCATTAATGCTGCTCTGTCTCTAAAACACCAGGACTTAAATCACTCGCTTGGAGGGGGAAGACAGGTCCTGGGAATGATTGATCCCCAGGGATGGGTTGTGTGGGGCTGGACTGGGTGCTTCTCACTCCTTTCTCCTTCCTGGTGATCCTCTCTAGTCCTCACCCAAGAGCTGAAGTCACCTCAGCAGCAAAGAATTTGGTTTGTAAAACGTGTCACGCTTTGTTCGGGGAAGGTTTTGTTTTATTTGATTTTAAAAATTTGCGTGTGTTTGCTAGGGAAGGAGCCTGTAGTGATTTTTTCTTGAGGCTGCTGATCTAATACATTCTGCACAGCCATAAAATATGCTTTAGATAAACTTCTCCCCCTAACATCTGCGAGGAGCACAGCTCTGCTCGTTTCCATGCTGAAGCGCTCGTTAACGCGCCAGCACATCCCGGGCACGTCTGTCAAACCCAATCAGTTTTGCCAGGTAGGGCAGGTGGATAAATCTGTCTGCCTGCACACGCTGCTCTTTCTGATAGCCCTGCATGGGAGGAAGAGGCATGAATGGGGGAAATCCTTTTCCAGGCTGCTGGGGAGGTGTGTGCACGCGGCGGGAGACGAGCGCAGGAATCGCCGGATTGTCGGAGCCCGGGCGCTGGGCTGGGGAAGGGTTTGCAGCAGTGCAAGTGCTCTTCTCTCCCAGCCTCGTCTGTCCCTGTGACAGCTGCTGGCAGCACGCTGAGCTGCAGCCCAGCAGGGCTGGATCTGGCTCTGAGCATTCCCTGCCAGCCAGTGGGAAGGACAGAGGAACCCGCCGGCGTCTCCAGATGGACCTGCCTGGCCATCATCCTTCACTGGGCCGGGCACGGCCCCAGCACTGCCTCAGTGGCCCTGGATAGGGTGGATATCGGGGGAAGTTTCTTCACTGGAACAGTGGTCAGATATTGGAGCAGCTCCCCAGGGCAGTGGTGGAGTCACCACCCCTGGAAGTGCTCACAAAAGGGGCAGAGGTGGCTCTGGGACGTGGTTTGGTGGCACCAGCTGAAGGTTGGGCTTGATGATCCTGGAGGTGTTTCCCAGCCTGAAGGATTCTGTGTTCCACAGGAGGGGGGGACAGCAGCTTTGGCCATGGTCCCCACCCTGGGCTCGCCCTGGTGACAGCTGTGTCCCAGCAGGGCTGGCAGCTCCAGGCAGTTGGGTTCAAGGTTCTCTCCATGGCTCACACTGATACAGCTGCAAGCACATTAAAGAGTCCAGCAGCAAAGCACACCCACAGTTAATAAAATACAGATTTTCATCTGAAATCATGGCCTGAAACAGCTCCCTAATGGAGGGAGGGAGGGATGGCCGGGGGGGACAGTGAGATGTGTCCTGCCTGGGCACCTTCACCAAGGACTGAGCTCCACCAGTGCCCCCAGCACCCTCCAGACACCCAGAGAGGGGGAGCAGCCAGCAAGGCAGGGCACACCACCAGCTCTGAGCCCTGAAGAACAAGTGCCTCTCTGGATAATTCCAGGAAAATCCCACCAGCCTGCAGGATCACACAATTCCCACCCCAAACAATCTGAGGACAGTGAGCTCCCAGTCAGGTTCAACCAAATAATTCCATGTTGAATGTGGTGAGTTCCTCTGAGGGCTGGTGGGTTCTTCCCCAGGGTAATTCCAGGAGATGCTGCCATGGCCTGAGGAAGGAGAGGCTTCCCCAGGGCACCCCTGAGAGATCCTCTCACCCCCTGAGGAGGGTCAGGTCTGTGCCTGGCAGGAGCTGCCTCTCCTCAGCCCGCCTTAGAGAGGCTGTTGAGAAGCAGTTTCAAGTGCAGGCTGAGAGGGAAGCTAAAGTGACCAATAAAGTCTCTCTTCAGCACTTGTAGAGCCTTTGGGATGCTCTTATAAATCAAAGCCTGCAGGTAGGCTCAGGTGCTGGAGCACAGCAGCACAAACAGCATTAATGAGGCCGTGGAACATCATCCCCACAAGCAAAGGGGAGGAGGTTTCATCTCGCACAGCCTGTGCCTCTAATGATGGTGCAAGTCCTTCAGAAGGAAAAAAGGGACAGTCTGGGGAGAAGGACCTTCTGGGCTGGCTCCTTCCCAAAGATCCAGGAGCTGCTCATGTTGCCTGCCTGCTAATTGGAGTTGGCTGTAACTGATTTAGAAAGTGACGGCCTTAGGGAGCTGAGATTGTTGTTTGTGTTTGTCTGGGATTAAATACAGATGGAATTAAAACGAGGGGGGAAGAAAACCCCACAACAAACCCTCGGCTGCAGGAGGAAGCTTTGATGGAATGAATTCCTGCTGCCGGGTCGGGGTCTCAGTGCCATTCCCATGGAAGCACCGGGGAAACAATGAAAGGGTAGAGGCAGAAATAGAAAGCAAAAAGATGAGTGGACTCTGATGAAAGGAGTCGTATTAATAATGAAAACTGGAGGGTTTGAAGCTGCTTTAGAGTGAATTTTCAAGGCACAGAGCCCCTGGGGAGCAGGTGGAGACACAAAGCACAGCACTCCAGATGCTCAGAGCAGGACCCGGCTGCCAGCCAGGCTCTGGCAGCACAAACTGCAGGAGGAGACAGGGAAATACCAAAATACCTGCTGGGCTGGGCTGGCCAGGCCATTTTCCTCCAGCACCAGGAAAATTGGGGTCTCGTGGCTTGAGGTCACAGCAAGATTCCTTCACAGCTGAGTGCAAGCCATGACACAAGCAATAAATCACGGCAGTGACAGAGCAGGAGCATCATTAGCAGATTTCTCTCTGCAGAGGTGTGGGTGTGCAGGGGGCTGTGCTGCTCTGAGCAGTGGGAAAGGAAGGCAAGAAGGAGCTCAGCTCCCGTGACATTGGGCCTCGTGCACAGAGGCTGCTGTGGCTGCCAGCACTGGGAAAATCTGTCCTGGGAGGGAACTTTCCATATCAGCCCTGAGCCTTGGCTCGGTTCGTAGCCCTCGTTTTAAAAGCCTTGGGAACATTTGATACCTGGTCTGTTTTTACTGAGAGCAATTCAAAGAACCCCCCCCTTGCTGGAACTGCAGCTCCTGGGGGCAGGGGATGGCAAAGGGCCCCGTGGTGTCCCTCAGGTCACCTCAGAGCTGGCTGGAGGGGACTGAGCAGCTCCTTGTGCCCGTGTTCACAGGGCTCTGAGAGTGAGGGAAGAGACAGGATCTGACTCCATGGTTCACAAGGCTGATTTATTATTTTATGATATATATTGTATTAAAACTGTACTAAAAGAATAGAAGAAAGGATTTCATCAGAAGGCTGGCTAAGAATAGAAAAAGAAAGAATGATAACAATGGGGGCTGTGGGATGGTTCTGAGCCTGCTCCTCACACAGGGGGCTGGGGTCTGCACTATCCCAGCCACAAAAACTCAGCCCCTACAGCAGCAGCAACCAAAACTGCCCAAACAGAGAGCAAGACCCTTCTACAAAAGCAGAAAAACCCTTTGTGTCCTCGAAACACTCCAACAAATACTCCCACAATGATATTCCTTTCAAGCCTGTGTTTCAGCAGGCTGGTGTTGAGTCTGAAGATGAAGGTGTGACTGCTGAGAGGTGTCTGTAGTTTGTCACAGGTGAATTTTAGAAAGAAAACAGAAATATTTGACAGTGCCTTCAGCAGCTCAGCTCCTTGTTGTTGGGGATGGATGAAATGGTTAAGTGAAGGTGTCTTCTCTCTGTGCTTTCTTAGTTTCTCTGCCTCCCTGTTGGCACACGCATCCACATTCTCTGTTCCTCTCCCATCTGCTTCCCCTTCCCAAAATTCGAACATTTCACTCTTAAAATTCTGCCTTCATGTATATGAATGAACGAGGAAAATATCACTGCAAGCCACAAGGGCTGGGTGCTGGGATGGTTCTGCTCTGCACAAGGGCTGGGTGCTGGGATGGGTGCTGGGATGGTTCTGCACGAGGGCTGGGTGCTGGGATGGTTCTGGACGAGGGTTGGGTGCTGGGATGGGTGCTGGGATGGTTCTGCTCTGCACGAGGGCTGGGTGCTGGGATGGCTCTGCTCTGCACGAGGGCTGGGTGCTGGGATGGTTCTGCACGAGGGTTGGGTGCTGGGATGGGTGCTGGGATGGTTCTGCACGAGGGTTGGGTGCTGGGATGGGTGCTGGGATGGTTCTGCACGAGGGTTGGGTGCTGGGATGGGTGCTGGGATGGTTCTGCACGAGGGTTGGGTGCTGGGATGGGTGCTGGGATGGTTCTGCTCTGCACGAGGGCTGGGTGCTGGGATGGTTCTGCACGAGGGCTGGGTGCTGGGATGGGTGCTGGGATGGTTCTGCTCTGCACGAGGGCTGGGTGCTGGGATGGTTCTGCTCTGCACCACAAACCCCTTGGAGCTCTGGTGGCCTCCAGCCCTGCCTGGTTGTGCTGCTGGTGCTGAGCATCTCCTGTTTCCCCACCACGCTCTCAGCTGTGCCTCTCAGGTGCTGAATTTGGGCAGGCAGGGCTGGTGCTGTCCCAAAATCCCGGTGAGATGGGGGCACCACTCCAACATCAGCAGGGAGGGGGCTCTGTGTGAGCTGCTGGCCTGGCTCCATGCCCAGCCCCTGGGGCTGTAACTGGAGCAGCACTTTGGGGAGATGAGGCCCCCGGAGCAGGGGAAGCTTTGAGGGAAGCAGCCCAAAGGACAGCACAGGGGGAGCTGCTCCAGTGTTGAATTACTGAGCCACACACGCAGTGTTTGCCTAACCAGCCAGACCTGAATTGCTGTTCAAACACTGCTCTGCTGCCTGACGCTGGCAATCAGGGAGCTAATTACACTGGATTAGGGTTTTTCTCTTAATTACATGAAAAATTTAGCACGGCTGATGTTCATGAGGCTGCAGGGGATTAGGGCGGAAGGAAGGCACGTGTTTGTCTGCAGGTCAATGGTGGAGCAGGGCAGGAATGTGCTGGGGCTGTGCCTGTGCCACCCCTGCAGCCAGCCTGGGCCCACTGCTGTGCTGGTGTTGGGAAGGGACAGGGGGACAGGGACAGGGACAGAGGGACAGAGGGACAGGGACAGAGGGACAGGAACAGAGGGACAGGGACAGAGGGACAGGGACAGACGTGTGCCCTGAGCCCAGCCCAGCAAACCCCACTGCATCCAGGCCTGAGCATCGTTCCATGTGTTGTTGCACGCCCAGATTATTCAGAGCCAGCTCATCTGCTTATCTGCTGATTGATGCTGAGATGCTGCAAAGGGCATGTGCCAAAGGCTTAGGGAGTTTCAGTGCGGAGATGGAGGAGATTTTGCTTTTTATTTTTATTTTTATCCCTGATCTGCCCCAGAATAGCACTGGGGAAGCAGCTCAGAGGGGCAGCAGGAGCTTTCCTTGCACATCAGGAACCTGAGCTACCTCAAACCTCTGTCTGATGGAGATTGGGGCATGAATGAGCACACAGGGAGAGATTTGGATTTATATTTTAGAGCCTCCCCTCAGGATTCCTCAGTGCTTCCAGGACAGGGAATGCACCAGCCAACGTCCCTGGGCCCAGCCAGCCCTGTGGCCCTGCCTGGTGCCCTCCTGCAGGTGACATTTCTGCATGCCCAGGGATGCTGAACAGCCCCAAACACGGAGCCAGGC
This sequence comes from Ammospiza caudacuta, assembly GCF_027887145.1. Classification (NCBI taxonomy): domain Eukaryota; kingdom Metazoa; phylum Chordata; class Aves; order Passeriformes; family Passerellidae; genus Ammospiza; species Ammospiza caudacuta. The sequence continues at coordinate 7,778,331 of NC_080616.1, read as the reverse complement.
CCTGCTGGGGCTTTGCCAGAGCCCAGGCAGGCAGCAGGGCCAGGGGAGAGCTGCAGGCAGCCCTGGGGCACTGCCAGCCTGCCCAGGGCTCTCTGTCCTCACACGACCTCCAGACCCAGCCCTTTGTGAGGCTGTGCCCCTGTTGCCAGCCAGAAAATGCCCATGGCCAGCTGCAGCTCTGCCCCACTTCACAGCCAGAAAATGCCCATGGCCAGCTGCAGCTCTGCCCCTGTTCCCAACCAGAAAATGCCCATGGCCAGCTGCAGCTCTGCCCCTGTTCCCAACCAGAAAATGCCCATGGCCAGCTGCAGCTCTGCCCCTGTTGCCAGCCAGAAAATGCCCATGGCCAGCTGCAGCTCTGCCCCTGTTGCCAGCCAGAAAATGCCCATGGCCAGCTGCAGCTCTGCCCCTGTTCCCAACCAGAAAATGCCCATGGCCAGCTGCAGCTCTGCCCCTGTTGCCAGCCAGAAAATGCCCATGGCCAGCTGCAGCTCTGCCCCTGTTGCCAACCAGAAAATGCCCATGGCCAGCTGCAGCTCTGCCCAAATTCACAGCCAGAAAATGCCCATGGCCAGCTGCAGCTCTGCTCCTGCTGGGCAGGAGGGCCTGGGGGGTGGGAGACACTCATCTCCCTCATCTCCCTCATTTCCCTCATTTCCCGGGAGCTGAGCTGAGCTGAGCTCGGTAATTCTCTCACATCCTCTGCCCCAGCAAGGTTAGATCTGATCAGTAACACATGACTGGCTCTGCATGCACAAGTGGAACCAAAAATATGCACGGCCCCCTTGTTCACCTGCTGGCTCCTGCCTGACCCAGAGCAGCACAGAACCACCAGGCAGGGTTTATCCACAGCTTCATAAACCCCACAGACAATAAAACATGGATTCTCTTATTTCCTTCTGGGCTTTGGCCCTCGGCAGCTCCGAGTCTGGCTCGTGTTCCAGCATCCCCGGGAGGTGCTGGGCAGGAAATCGAAGCCATTTCAAACATATTACTTACATGATGTTTTCAAAGAGGAAAGAGAATAATATTTCCTGAGGAACTCTGCGGCTCCCACCTGATCAGCTGGAAGCCGTGGCTTTGGAGAAACAGGGTTTTTTGTGTGGCAATTTTTGACAGTCATTTAGTTTTTCCCTCCTTGGGGAGAATCACGATGCACTGAAGCTCGTTTAGAGCAAACTCCACATTAGACAGTCTTGTCTAAGTGGCTTTTGATGCCATTTTACATGGCCACTCAAGGTCAGCAAAGCAAAGCAAGCAGGACCAATCCCTTCAGCTGTGAAATGCAGAGCTGGAGGAGGATGTTCCCGGGGAGAGAGAGCCTGGCACGGAGCTGTGCAGGATTATTCAGCTGGAAGGGCACAGGTGAGCTGTGGACACACAACACAGATGCAGGGCTATTTTGGGGGCTTTGGGCAGGAGCTGCAAATGGTTTGTGACAGGCAGATACCCGGTGCCTGCCTCGGCCTGAATAACGCCAGAACAACACCAGCTGTGGGCTTGCTCTGGTGCTTGCTGTCCCTTACAGGGCTCAGACTCAGCACTCAGCCCTGCTCTCCTGTTTCTCACTCCCCAAATGCCTCTCACAGCTCCCTCCATCCCTGAGCGTGTCCTGCAAGCACAGCCAGGCAGTTTTGGGTTTCTGTGCTGCCTCTTGTGTCCCTTTGGGTCCCTCTAACACCGAGCCCAGCTCTGGCTCAGGGCAAAGGGCAGAGAGTGGGAAAAGGCAGGGAATGACCCTGCCCTGGGTTTGTGGCACCCACAGGGCTCAGGGGCAGCCTGGGCTGTGCCCACCCAGTGCAGCAGGACGGGCAGAGCCTTCCTGGGGGCACAGAATGGGAAGGAGCTTCCCTCAGGATGGGAGGGAGAGCTGGGCCTCCAGGAGAAGACAATGCTGCTGATTTAAAGCACCATCCAAAGCAATCCAGCCTCGCCAGCCCAAATTTCAATCTAATGAATCCATCCCCGGAAGAATACTACTTAATTAATTAGCAGCTCATTTGCATGAGGTGGCATGTTATTAAAGTTGTGCTGCTGCAAGTAGGGCTGTGACAAGGTGTGAGCTGACAGCTTTTCAAATAAAAAGTCTTTTCAAGGAATGATCTCCTGAACTGGCAGCTTTGTTCTGAACGAGCCTCTCGTGCAGTAATAAATTAAAGACGTGGGGCTGCTGATTAGGCTCTGCATGGTGCCTGTGTGCCACCCTCCCCGCCCCATCCAGAGCAGCTCTGCACGAGGGTGGGAGAGCCTGGAGGAGGAAGGAACCTCTCCAGTGGCAATTTCTCACAGAGGTTTGTCCTGTCAGGGTGTCTGAGCTGCTGCTTCACCCCAACAATTGGCTCCTTTCCCCTCCAGAACCCTGCAGAAAGGCAGCAGGGGATCCTTCTCCTCATCTCTTTCCTCGTGGGAGAGGAATAAATGTTTGTGGAATGTCTTCTCCTGGCAGATCCAGCCTTGTGGGTGCCCCCACACAGACAGTGAGGCTGGGGGTCCCTGCCCACCCTACCTGCCCACCCTGCTCCCCTCTCCCACCCCCTGGAATGCCAAGGAACAAACCCAGCCCCAGCTGCTCAGCCAGGGGAGTCAGAGATCCTGCAGGCAGGAACTGTCTGAGCCAAGGGCAATTTTAAATTCCCAATTTAATCCATTGGAAAGGTGGGCTCCAGGTGAGAGGGGACCTGTGTGGCTCTCCTGGGGAGCTGGGGCAGTGCTGGGATGATCCCACCGTGCCTGAAATGCAGCCTTTGTTCAGACTTTGTGCAGCCTTTCTCCCCAGGGCTTTGCAAGGGCAGCCCCAGCAGTGATGAGTGAGAGTATTTAATGTTCACTTGGGCGGTGTGTGCTTGGAGGGGATGGATTTGCTCTCAGGAGCTGCTTTGCTCCCAGCCTGACAGCGCCATGGGCTCCTGCAGGGACCCATCCATGGAGGCTGTGGGGCCAAGACAAAGGTGATGCCCACGGTGACAGAGCCATTCCCTCCCAATCAGGGAGAAACGCATAAAGAAAATGTGGCAGGAGAGAAAGAGCCTGGCAGAGAGGGAGCCCGCAGGTAATGAAGTTAATTGGATATGCTGATTGGAATGGAATGCGCATGTAAGGTTTGTCATTAGCTTTCTCAGGGACACGTCTGCGATTTAAAGGAAAGGCACCCAATGGGGTTCCTGTTGCACTTGAATTCTGAGGGGAGAATTCCCACGTGGAGCCCAGTCCCATCCTGCTGCTCCTGCCTGCAGGGAAGGCTGGATTGTGGACATGGGGAGGGATCCTGCAGGGGCCTGGAAACTTTTTGGGTAATAATTTGCACTTTCAGTTGTGGATTCTCCCGTCCTGGAGGTTGCTGTGGGGGTCTGAGGATGCAGGACCAGGAGAATCATGCAGGGCCAGATTTCACTCCACTGCCATTCCAAAAATCAGCAAGTTCAGGCAGTGCCTGCTGCTCCTGGGCCTGGGAATCCTCTCAGGAGCCCCTCCAGTGCCTCCCTGGTGTTTCCACATGGAAACCAGAGTGCTTTGGGACCCATGAGGCGCTTTCAGAGGTGGGGAGGAGTCAATGGTGGCCCTGATGCAGGACCCAGGCTGGGCAATCAGCCCCTCATGCAGGACTTATTCAGCTGTTTTCTCTGGCACCGGGAATTCCACCCTGAGTCAGCCTGCTGGAAACACCCCTAATGCAAACAGACAGGTAATTTAATCACGGAAAGTTCCTGCAAAGAGATTCGATGTCTCCTAATGGGAGCCTGCTGGGGGGAATGCAGAGCTATCCCAGCACCGGCACTGCCCGGGCACAGCACCTGAGGGGAACTTTCCTGCACGAGGTGTGCTGGAGCTTCATGTCAGATTAGATCCGTGAGTGGCTCCTACACGCTGCCACAATGTGGTATTTGGCTAATCTCTGCTGATAAAGCCCAGCTTAGCCTGCAGCTGCATTGTGGGGGTATTAGAGAACTCAGTGTGAGCTCTGCAGGGCTGCAGCTCCTGCACCCAGCACATCCTGCTCCTCCACCGGGCTGCCCTGCGAGCTGGGATGAGTTTGGATTTGCAGATTATGTCATTAGGCACCTCTCAGCAGAGATTTGTAAACACCAGCAGGAGGGACGGGCTGGATGTGGCCCGGGCAGCTCTTCGGGTCCCTGTCTGAGTGTGACAGCCTGTGGAGTGTCCTCCTGGGCTCTGCTGTTCCTCTGATCCCTGTTTCCAGCTCCTGAGGTGCCTCTCCCACCCCTGTGCTCCCCTCTCCCCCAGGGCTGTGCTAGACGAGCCCTGGACTGGGGAAGAGCCCTGGATTTGGGTGAGCCCTGGGTTGGGGAAGAGCCCTGGGTTGGGGAAGAGCCCTGGATTTGGGAAGAGCCCTGGGTTGGGGAAGAGCCCTGGGTTGGGGAAGAGCCCTGGATTTGGGTGAGCCCTGGGTTGGGGAAGAGCCCTGGGTTGGGGAAGAGCCCTGGATTTGGGAAGAGCCCTGGGTTGGGGAAGAGCCCTGGGTTGGGGGTGAGCCCTGGGTTGGGGGTGAGCCCTGGGTTGGGGAAGAGCCCTGGGTTGGGGGGTGAGCCCTGGGTTGGGGGTGAGCCCTGGGTTGGGGGGTGAGCCCTAGGTTGGGGAAGAGCCCTGGATTTGGGAAGAGCCCTGGATTTGGGAAGAGCCCTGGGTTGGGGGTGAGCCCTAGATTGGGGGTGAGCCCTGGGTTGGGGGGTGAGCCCTGGGTTGGGGGGTGAGCCCTGGGTTGGGGAAGAGCCCTGGGTTGGGGAAGAGCCCTGGGTTGGGGGGTGAGCCCTGGGTTGGGGGTGAGCCCTAGACTGGGGGTGAGCCCTGGGTTGGGCGTGAGCCCTGGGTTGGGGGGTGAGCCCTGCATTGGGGGTGAGCTCTGCATTGCGGGTGAGCCCTCGATTTGGGGAAGAGCCCTGGATTGGATTTGGGATGAGCCCGCAGGTGCAGGGCCGGTCCCACCCTGCGCTCCAGGGACAGTTCAGGAGCTGTGGCACGGCACCCACACGTGAGGCAGAGGGATGATTTCCCTCCCCAAACGTCAACGAGAGGCTTCCTGCTGTGGGAGATGATCCCTTTCTTCCTCCCCGGCCGCGGGAATCATCGCTCTCCTCTCTGACATCATCATTTGTTGCCATGGAAACCGAGCCCTGAGCAGGAGATGCAGTGGAGCATCCTGGTGTCACTGGGTGCCCTCGGCCTGGGCTGTGCCCAGGGGGCTCTGGGGGCTCCGGGGCTCCAACACCCACCCAGGGAGGGGCTCTGCTGTCCCCCTGTCCCGTGCCCTGGGCACAGAATCCCCGAGAGCCCCAGGGCTGCTCCCTGGCCATTGTGGGGGCAGGAGGGCACAGGCAGTGCCGCCACCCCGTGCTGTGCCCCAAAACTCACCCATGCCAGGCACCAAACCCATCCCAGGCTCCCGTTCCAGGCACAGCTCCGAGCCCTCAGCCGGGCTGGAGGGGCACTCAGCGCCGCCTCCAGCCCCGAGCTGCAATTCCCAGTTGGAATTGGTCTGCACCAGCCTTGTCCAGTGGTATCTCTCTTTATTAGCCCTGTCTGACCTCATTACTAGAAAGAAGCTCAATTTAACGAGCTGCTGGTGCCCTGAGGGAGCTCTGGAAAACAGTTGTTTTTCACAAAGGCTGCTGATCCTTCATGTCCGGGCTCCCACTCCTGTCTGGCCATTAATCAGTCCTTTGTACGGTGCTGGCTGTGGAGCCCTGGCAGCCCCGCGTTCCTGCTCTTTATTTCTGGGTGATTTCTGTCCCTCTGTCCCCGCTGCAGCGCGGGTGACTCAGGTGGCAGCACCCAGTAAGGCACTGGGCCCATACTGGTGTGGCTCTGATCTGATTCCTGGTATTTCACTGGGGCTGTGACGATCCTAATTCTCACAGGTGGAATTAAAGCAGGGTTTGACCTTCTGCCTTTTGGGGGATTTTGCTTTCTCTGACCTTCGGCCTTTTGGGGGATTTTGCTTTCTGAAAATTCAGGGCTTTCGAGGCAGGCTGGGGCTGGCAGCTTAATCCTGCCAGGGGCTCCTGTGCCTGGCTGTGGGTGTTCCGCAGAGCACTCACATTCCCACCTGATGTTCCTCTATAGCACTGAACGCTCGGGAGGCGAAGGGGGAAAGAGAGAAATGCAGGAAACGAATGTGTTTGTGTGTATCCAACATGTCTGTGCATGGCAGGAGGCACCGGGGCCCTTTCCAAGGGGAGGATTTATTCGGAGAGGGTGCAGGGGAGCAGCTCTGCTCTCCTGGTATTCCCAGCTGGGGTGGCTCATTTCTCAGCTAAATCAAAGATTTTTAACAGCCTGCTGTCTTAGCTCCCAGGGACAGAAAACAGAGCCAGCCCTTTCTGTGCCAGTCCTGCCTGTTCTGTAGGTTTGGCCTTGGGGTTTTCCTGCCTGTTGCTCCGTTATGCAGGAATACACTCCAAAGCAGGGAATTTCGGGGCGGCAGGTGGCATCTCTGGGATAAGGGGTTTGCCTAGGGCCGCGTTCCCTCTCCTGGAGGGGCAGCAGGGGCATCCTGGAAATTCCCGACAATTCCCGACAATTCCCGGCAATTCGTGGCAATTCCCGGCAATTCCCGGTACATCCTTGGCGCATCCCGGAACATTCCCAGCACATCCCCGGCACATCCCAGCAATTCCCGGCTCATTCCTGGGACATTCCCGACAATTCCCAGCAATTCCCAGCGCATTCCCGGTAATTGCCGGCACATTCCCGACACATCCCGGCTCATCCCCGGCAATTCCCGACACATTCCCGGGACATCCCGGCAATTCCCGGTACATCCTTGGAACATCCCCGGCTCATTCCCGGCAATTCCCGGTACATCCCCGGCCCATCCCCGGCCCATCCCCGCTGTCGCTGCCGGCCCGCGGCTCCCCCAGCCCCGTTGCCATCCCGCGGCTCCCCAAACGCGCAGATCCTGGTGGGAAAGGCAATGCCAAGAGTTTGTTTCTCCCGCTGCCCTCCCCGCGAACAGCCCCCGAGGCCATCAATTATTAACTCGGGCAAGAGAAGGCGGCGTTTCCTCCGCAGCAGCGGCTGCTGGCAGGGATGGGGCTTGTCACAGCCCGGGCAGGTTTTCCTGCGGGAGCAGGGCGGTGTTTGGGAGGGATGGAGGGATGCTTGGAGCGTGTGGTGCTGTGCCAGAGCTCTGCTCGCTCAGCACGACGGGCTGGGCTGGCCTTGCCTGGCTGAACCCTCCAGGCAGGAAAGTGGCAGCAGCATCTCCGGGTTTTAAGCAGGGATGATGGTCCAGGAGGATTTCGTGGCAGGAAGAGGTGGTGGAGATTATCCAAGTGTCATTCTATAGGTGTCTGGAGAATTAAAATATACCTCTGCAGTAGCTTGGCTTTGCTGTTGGCTGTAGAGTTTTGTGGTCTCCTTTCAGGTTTATTTTAGAGAGAATCTTAAAAGTTTACAGTTTTCCTTCCCCCTGGATGGTCAATCATGGCTCACTGGAGGTCTCTGTGCTCGCCTTGCAACCACAAAACTCTCTCATTATTTCTCCTGGAGTGAAGAAATCACACTGGCTGCAGTGGGGACAGAACCTTCATTTCAGCTCCTGCTCCCACCCTGCTCTGTCTGCAGTTCGGAGCTGAGATTTTTGGATTCATTCCTTTCCCTACCTTGCTCCCCTCCTCCCTCACCCCAAAACAAGGGCAGGATTTGTCAGCTGTGAGTGCCCCTGACCTGTGTGTGTGTTTTGCCCCGCAGATCCGGGCGGATGGGCCGCCCCAGGGCGGGATCCAGTACGAGGTGGTGCCGGTGTTCAAGGACGGCAGCCCGGTGCTGCGGGACATGGCCTTCTCCGTGGACCACAAGTACCTGTACGTCATGTCAGAGCGCCAGGTGAGTGCCTGCTGCCCTGCCCGGGGCACCCCTGCTCCTCCCCTCAGCACTGTGCTCTGCAGATCAGCCCCGAGGTGCTGCGGGGGGATAAGGGCTCGGAGGGCCAGGAGCAGCTCGGGGCTTTGTGCCCCTGAGCAGAGATTGGCATCAGTGCTTGGGGGAGAGCTGAACCTGCTTGTTCCTGGCTGGACGGGATGGGAACTGAGCCGGTTTGGGGCTCTGAGCTGTTCCAGCCTCGGTCATGAACCACAGGGGTTCCTTGGTTATAAAGTTATTTGGAAACAGGGCAGAAATGTTTGAGGAGAGGGCAAAGTCTTCTCCCCACTGAAAAACTCGAGGGAGTGAACCCCTGAGGCTGAGGAAGGCATTTTGTGCTTGTTGGAAACTCTCATGGACAGACACTTGCATGAGCAGCCACAAATTTCAGATCCCATCCAGCTCAGGCTGGATAATGAGATCTGTGCAAACTTTGCAATTGAATTATTTTATTCAAATGTTAATGCTTGGTCACTGTGCAGGAGCCACGTGCTGCCCGTGCTCCCAGCAGGGAGGAAAGGACCCAGCGTGGATCTCAAACAGTTGAGGAAGTGTTTTCATTAGGAGCAAAGTCCAGGGGGAATGCCTCTAACTCATCTTTTATGAGGCAAGAGCGTCTTAATATTCATCAAAGCACTAATTTGCTTAATTGTGAAACAAAAAGATGTGAAGAGAATTAGCAAATAATAGAATATTCCTGGAACGTTAATTCCATTTCCAGCCACGGCTCTGCCTTGGGGAGGCTCCAGGAGCTGGGGGCTGCTGCCTCTCATTCCTTGCAGGCTTTGCCACAGGATTTGCCTGTTGCCCTTGCAGCAATGCGTGCTCTGGGTCCCAAAATGCAGCAGCCCATGCATATGGATCTGTCAGCTCCCGTGGTGACCCCAGTGCCCCCATCCTGCAGTGTGATAGGTCAGCAAAGTGCAGCCAAGGAGATATTGTTCCCTGGTTCTCTATAAAGGAGGCTGATGATTGAAAAGGGGTCAGAACTGAGAGGAGGAGGGAGGTCCAGCAGCCCCGGAGGGCTGAGGCTGTAAATGGTGAGAGGAGCCCTCAGAAGGACTGAGAATACACAGCAAAAAACGGCGTCTGAGGGCTGGAAATGGAGAACAAACCGAGATTTGCCACAGCAGAATGCCACAGAGAGCAGCTGCTCCTGGCAGGGCTGTGCTGCAGTTAACGTGGGGGGAGGATTGCCCAGAGCTGGGGTTTGATATCTGAGACAGAACCAGGCCAGGGCTGCGTCCACACACAGCCCTGGAGAATGGCTGGGGTTGTGAATTCACCTGGGAAAGGTGCTGGGGGTTGTGGATTCACCTGGGGAAGGTGCTGGGGTTGTGAATTCACCTGGGGAAGGTGCTGGGGTTGTGAATTCACCTGGGGAAGGTGCTGGGGTTGTGAACTCACCTGGGAAAGGTGCTGGGGGTTGTGGATTCACCTGGGGAAGGTGCTGGGGTTGTGAACTCACCTGGGGAAGGTGCTGGGGTTTGTGAATTCACCTGGGGAAGGTGCTGGCGTTGTGGATTCACCTGGGGAAGGTTTTGGGCGTTGTGAATTCACCTGAGGAAGGTGTTGAGGGTTTGTGGAATTTATATGGGGAAGGTTTTGAGGGTTATGGAATTTATCTGGGGAAGGTGCTGGGGTTTGTGGAATTTACCTGGGGAAGGTGCTCCCCAACAGCTGCTGGCACCTCCTGAGCCCCTCTGGACATGGGGACAGCCCTGGGATGGGGTCTGGGACAGCCCATGGGCAGCTCCCAGGCCTGGGGCTGTGGGAATGGAGCTGTGCAACTGTGGGGCTGTGGAGATGGAGTTGTGAGGATGGAGATGTGGGGATGGAGCTGTGGGGCTCTGGAGATGGGACTGTGAGGATGGAGCTCTGGGGATGGATGGAGCTGTGGGGCAGTGGGGATGGGGTTGTGGGGATGGGGCTGTAGAAATGGAGCTGTGGGGCAGTGGGGATGGGGTTGTGAGGATGGAGCTGTGGGGATGGGGTTGTGAGGATGGAGCTGTGAGGATGGAGCTGTGAGGATGGGACTGTGGGGATGGGGTTGTGAGGATGGAGCTGTGGGGATGGGGCTGTGGGGCAGTGGGGATGGGGTTGTGAGGATGGAGCTGTGGGGATGGGACTGTGGGGATGGGGCTGTAGAAATGGAGCTGTGGAGATGCTTCCCACAAAGGATGGAGGGAGCTCCTCGGCACGGAGCCCAGCTCCCTTCTGTGCAGGCAGCAGGCAGGAGCAGCTCAGTGCAGAACTGCAGGGAAAAGAGCCTCTCCCTGCTCAGCTCTGGAGCTGTGGCTGCAGGCACAGCCCTTCCCCATCCCCTGGCTCCTGTCCCAGCCCTGTCTGTGCTTTGCTCCAGTTTTTTCCTCCCTCTTTTTTCAAGCTCTCCCTGAGCCTTTCATGTCTCGCTGCCAACTCCTTCCAAAGCAGAATATTTGACATTTGATTTCACTCCCACAAAGCACAGAAGCAACAGTTGCACAGCCCGATCCGGGGGAGAGAGGAATAAAGAAACTTTGCTTCCAGGCACTCGGGGGCTCTTGAACCACTCGGTTTAAGGGTGGTTATTAGGAGCTCTTTCAGGTTCCCTTCTCACAGCACCTGCTTTCAAACACTCACAGGGGAAAGGAGAAGTGGCTCTGACACTATTTAAAGCAGGAATTCATTGCTCAGTGTTGGTGGAGCAAACAAAGCCCATTTCTGCACACAGGCTGGGCAAGGCTGGGGAGAGCTGGATGGGGATGGAGATGATGGAAATGATGGAGATGGAAATGATGGAGATGGAGATGATGGGGATGATGGGGATGATGGAGATGGTGGAGATGGGTAGCATTGCAGGAGCTTTGTGAGGTTCCAGGGTGGGAATAGCACTGGCTCTGGCAGGTGCTGGCAGAGCTAATCACCCCAAAATCCCAATTTTTATTCACCGTGGGTTCTGTGGTGGGGGAACCATCACAGCCACAGTGAGGGGACCATGGCTCTTCTCAACCACTGCCCAGGACGAGCTGCTTAATTTTTCACAGACAATTTCAATTAACAGTTTCTACCAGGCAAAAACCCCAAACAAACAAACAAACAAACAAACAAAAAGGTATTGACATGGAATTAGTTTCCGCTTCACTGATGAGACATGAGGTGCACCTGGGGCTGATCAAACAGCAGGTGAGGAGTTAATGGCAATGTTTGACAACTGTGGGGCCACCAACGCCCCCTGATTTAAAAATCCCCATTTTGTCACAGAGTCTGTCACAGAGCCCTCACCAACAACCCCTGCACGTGCAGAAAATCTCTTGCAGAGGGAAGGGCTGAGGCTCCCACAAGTGCTGCTGGTGCTGGGCAGAAGTGGCTCTGTACTTCAGCCCAGCAGCATCGATTGTCTGGCTGTCAGTTGGGTTTCCTCAGTGTGTGCAAGCTCCAGCCCCATCAATCCTGTGGGATGGGGGTGCTCTGGTGGCCCCAGGGCTGCAGGAACCCCCTCTGCTCCCCCAGGCAGGGCTGTGGGCATTGTGTAAGCATCAGCAAAGCCAGGGCCAAAGATTTTCACAGCTCTGACAGAAAGAGGAATTTGATTATTTTTAAGGCAGGAGTGAGAGGAGCTCAATCAAACCCAGGGCAGGGATTGCTGGCTCCAAAAGATTTCAGCACCTAATCAAGGGCTGCAGACGTGGAATTTAAACCAGCAGGATGGAAATGGTGGCTGGGAGGAAGTTCCTGTGTTAGGGGTGAGGAAAACATCCCAGGAGGGCCCTCTCCACCCCAGCCTGGGCATCAGGGCTCCTGGCAGGTGGGAGCTGCAGGGGCAGAGGAGCTGGTGCTGAGCAGGCTCTCCCTCTGCCCTCACTGCCTCCTCCCTGCACAAAAACAACTGTGAATTTTCCGTTCCTTATTTCCCAGCTCGTGATGCCTCAGCTCTGGTGCTCCTCAGGTGAACCCCCAGGTGAGGTGCTGGGGGAAGAGCAGCACCTTCCTCAGCAGGCAGTGCCCAGGGTGCTGTAGGTGCAGAATTCACTTTGCAGAGCCGTCCTCCACAATCCCTGCAGCCTCCATGGGCTCAGGAGCTGCTCCAGGCACAGGGGAGGATTTCCCTGCTCTGAGGGGTGGAACAGAGCAGCCTCCTCCTCTGGGAGCCTCAGCACTCCCCAGGCAGAGATGAGAGCCCAGAACCACCCCGTGAACACCAACAAACACAGCAGAGCCCTGAGGGAGCCCCTGCTGCTCCAGGCAGCGCTGGATGCGCCCTCTGCGGCTTTGGAGGGCACAGGTTTGTGTTCTTTGATGGAACCACACAACGGTTTGGGTTGGGAGGGTTCAGATCTCGTCTCATCCTGCCCCAGGTTGCTCCCAGCCCTGTCCAAACTGGCTTTGAACTCTGCAGGGATGGGGCAGCCACATCTCCTCCTCCTTTATTCCCAACCTGTTGCTTTTCCACCGACTGAACTCCCCTTCCACATCCATCACTGTGTCTTTAGGTAAAGAAATTGTCTTTTAGCCTGCTCTGGGAGCAGTGAAATATTTGCTTTGCAAGTGCCCCTGTGCCAGGAGCTGCAGCTCTCCAGGGATAATTTGTTGTGCATTCCTCTGCCCTGTAACCCCCAGAGGCTTCAGTCCTGTGCAAACTGCTTTGCTTTGGGATGAATTTTCTGGATGCTGAGGGAGGGGGAGGCAGAGAGGAGCTGCCCAGATGATTTAGGAGAGATTGGATTGGAGTGAGGGCTGAGAAAAACAGGGGAGCCCATCAGTCCTGGAGCCTGAGCAGGGCTGTAAATACCGATGGTGTCCTGAGGAGAACTGAGAAAACATGATAAAAAATGCACGAGGCGTGGATAAAAGGGTCTGCAGTCATCAGGAGGGGAAAAAAAATGAACTGATTAAATTTTTAACTACATTATCTGCTAGTTGAACAGCCAGTTAGCTGGACATAATCTCAGCAAACTTGGAGCACAGGGAGAAGGGCTCAGCTGGATCCCACCAGAGGTGCCCAAAATCCTTTCTGCCCTGAGAGTCCCTGCACCTGCTCATGGGCTGGGACAGAGAGGAGCTGGATGGGCACAGGAGCCCCTGGAGAGGAAGAATTGTGTGTGCACAGCTCCTCCTCCATCCTCCCAAATTTCCCGACCTCAATTAGGAATAATTAAGAAATCCCGCTAAAAGCTTGTCTGCTCTCATCGACAATACCTGGCTGCCAGGGAGGATGTGTTAATTACCATGATTGCCCAAAAAGCCGAGCCCGGGCAGGTGGGGCCCTGCTGGGCTCCTGCTGCCAGCACATTTGTCAGCCCTGCTGGGGCTCACCTGGCCCAGAGCTCCCCCAGCCCCAGGGATGTCTGTCCAGACCCAAAATAAACGCAGACAGCTCCTGTGAGGTGAGGAATCCTTGGAGAATGAACTTTGCTGGAAGAAGGGCTGGGGGAGGCGTTGGTGTGAGCAGGGGTCAGTGGATTTGTTTTTCCTGCATGAGTTATGTCTCAGGCATTGCCCGTGTGGTTGTTCCTTTCAAGCGCTGCCTGCCTTTGCCTGCAGTTTGTTTGTTTTGCTTTGGTTTTTTCTTTGTATTAGGGCTGTTTCTTCCCCTGCCAGTCACAGCCACAGGGTTCCCACGTGTTTGCTTCGGAATTTGCTTCCCTTTCCAATTCCTCCCCTTCCACAGAGCCATTGTTTCATTTCCATTCCAGCCACCACAGTCCTGAGGTATTTCTAGAATTTCCCTTACGGGTGCAGAGCCTCAGCTCCCCAGGGCTGCAGGGTCTGCAAAGGAGCTCTGATGTCCCTCCAGATCTGGTGCCACCATCCCTGCCCCATGCTGAGGGAAGCTGAGCCCGTGGACTCCCAGGATTTTTTGGGTTGGAAAGGACCTTAAAGCTCCGCTGGAAGCAGGCAGGGATACCTCCCAGTCCAGCTCTGTGGGTGATGCTGGTTTTCAAGGCTGGGTTTGGAATGCTGCAGGATTTCCTGTCTGGATGGACAGACAGACAGACCCAGGTCCTCCTTACCAGCGCTAAAAGGAGAGAGCTGTGTTCCCAGAGGAGAAAAGGCCTTGAAGGAGAGATCTGAAATACCACACTCAGTGCTCAGTGATGAGATTTAAAACCAAATTTGGATTGTTTTTCCCCTTTAAAGTTCCCCTCGTCCCCCATCCCCTGCTCCTGGAATAGTTTGTGGAGAGGAGTTTGGGGGTACTGAGCCAGCGAGGCCGGGAATTGCTCACATCAGGCACCAACAGAAAGGAAACATAACTCACAATATGCTGAGGGGAGCTCTGAAATTGCACAAATTATTCTACTTTATACTTTAATTAGTTCGAATTAGCAGTGGGAATAGATGCATAAAATGATCCAGCGAAGGGTGAAATGGAAAAAGGGCCGCGGCGTGGAGGATCCTTTATTGTGATGGGGCTTGTGCACTCAGTGCAGGAGCTGCTCCTGCTGGATCCCTCCATCCCCCTCATCCCTGGCAGTGTCCCAGCCAGGCTGGACAGGGTTTGGGACAGTGGGAGGTGGCAGGGTGGCACTGGAAGGCGACCCCATGGCAGGGGTGGCACTGGAGGGGGTTTGAGATCCTTTCCAACCCAAACCATTCTTGGTTCTGACTCTGCCAAGTTCAAGCTCTGTCCTGCAGTGTTTCCCTTGGATCAGGCTTTGCCTGGTCTCCTCAGAAGCCTGGGGCAATGTGGCACTTTGCTGGTGGCAGTGTGGGCTGGGGGAGCAGCTGAGAGCCCCCCCAGCATTGCCCTCTCCAGGCTTCCAGCTCCTGCTTGGAGTCAGTCTGAGCCTCAAAGGGGCAGAAGGATTTAAAAGAGTTCAAATCCACCCTGACTCTTAAAGCCTTTGCCTTCTTCTCCTTTTCCCCTGAAGACTCTGAAAAATTCCCCCAGATGAGGTGGAACTTGACTCAAGCTCCTGCAGTCTCCAGAGAGGTTGAAAATGATGGATGTGCCCCAGGGAAAGTGGCTGGAATGGCCTTGCAAGCTGGGACTAAATATAAAAGTTAAGGTTGGTTGTAAAGCAGGAAAAAACCAAATTTTTGTGAGGTTTGCTCTTGCTCTCCCTCCTCCTCCTCCTCTGGAAAAATATTTCCCGTTATAACTTTCCTGTGGCAAGAAGTGTTGATATTTTCTGGAGGGAGGTGCATGGATTTCTCAGGGATGATCCTGGAGAGCACATTCAGCACCCAAATGCAAATCCTGAGCACCAACCTTGGGGCAGATCCTGACTTTGTAAACAAGAACCCCTCTGGCCTTGGGTGTCCCTCCGTCCCCAAGGTCCCTCCAGCCCCATCCCTGTGCTGTTCCAAGGAGCCATTTGATAACTGTGGCATTTCTGCCTGATGCTGGGGAGGGGAGGGAGCCCCATCAATAACCCTGTATTTATTTGAGCAGCGAGCAGGAATGTGCCTGGCAGACTAAACACTGCCTGCTCCCCCTGCCCCAGCCCTGCCCAGGGCCCTGCCAAGAGTGCTGGGGGCCAGACAGACAGGGGGAGCAGCAATCCTGGCCTGGAGCTTTCTGTGTGGGTGTTAAAGAAATTATTTTTATTGTAATCAAGCCTGGAACGTGCTGCTCACACAGGGGGATTGTTGTTTTCCCTCTTCATTTTCCCTCTGCCTTTTCCACCGGTTTCTCTGCAGCAGCCCCCACCAGGCTGTGAAGGTTTGGCTCTCCACTCCCAGATTTGGGAGATGGAGCAGCAATATCAATTTTTAGACCAGGGTTGAAGTGTAGAGATGCTGTGTGACCTGTCCTAAGTGACACAGGAAATCTGGGAAAGCCCCCAGACCCTCATGCCCACAGCCATTCCTCTCTCCTGCCCAGGCTGATGCTCCAACGAGCAGAAGGAGGGAAGAGAAGGCCCTGGGTGTGGTTTGCAGTGCCAGGTTGTTTATAAAGACCCATAAATCCAGGCATCACCTTCCCACCTGCAGCTATTCCTGTGCACTCCTTGGAGTGAGCTTTTAGAATGGGTAAATGCCCATGAAAAGCTGATCCCAGTGCACCAGTGTTGGTGTTCCCTTTCAAACTGCTGGGCAGGGCAGCACAGGGGGCTGCAGGACATGCAGAGCCCACCCTGGCTTGGCAGGGCTCCAGAGATGCTTTCAAATAATTTAATTAAAAGAGCCTCCAGGAATTCCATCCCAGCAGTGGAGAAATAGGGAGGCTTGGGGAGGAAGGGCCACAAAAAGGGCCCCAGGCACTGAGGGGCCCTCAGCTGCTGAGGTGGCTGGAGAAGATGGGGCTGCTGGAGGTGGAATGAGATGAGCTTTAAAGTCCTTTCCAAGCCAAACCATTCCAGGATTCGCTGATTCTAAGGCTCTCAGAGGCTGGGTGCTGCCTTTTGCTTTGTTAGTGACACCCTTCATGACCCTGCCATGGCCTCCAGAGCCACATCAAAACCAAACTGGCCAAAATCCCTGGAGATTGAGGGCAGGATTTGGTCTGGGGTTGCTGCCTGCCTGGTTGGAGCTGAGGGGAGCAATTTTCCCCAATCTGTTGGAGTGATCCCAGCACTCAGCACTGGGATCAGGGACTTCTCCTTTGCCTCCTGCCCTTGTTTTGGGCTTTCCCCCAACCATTTAAGTGATTTTCCCCATCCATTTAAGTGACTCGCAACTGCCAGTGCCTTGGGTGCTATTAACACCTCGCTAAGAACTGCATCTCAGTATTTTTATTTTCATTTTCTTCGGGAAGGAAGCAGGGGAAGGCCAGGGTTTAACAATAACCCCTCCCTGTGTGGCTGGGCCTTGGAGCTGACAGCGCTGCCCACAAAAACAATTCGCTCAAAAATCCATCCAAAAAAGAGCTGACCACACTTTTATTTGGAGAAGCCGTGCCAGAAACAGCATTCCCGTGCCTGCAGAGAGGAGGGGGCAGGCTCCAGGCACTCAAAAACAAGCTGGCTTTTTCCATTTTAGGCCCTTGCGTGGTCCAGGCTGGTGGCCTGGGCTCCAGCTCGTCCCTGGCACCTCGTCCAAGCAGGATGCTGGAGGAAATATTGGATTTGTAGGGGAAAATCTCCCTAAGAGGCAGCGCTAGAGGGGTGGGATTGGGTTTAGGCTTTGTTTGGGGGATGCAGCCAGCCAGAACAGCAGATCCCACCCAAAAAGGACCTGGGCCCTTAAAGGGAATAAGGCTATGAGAGAATCACAGAATTCCCCGGGCTAGGAGGCACCCACAGGGATCACTGAGCCCTGGCTCTGCTCAGCACACCCCAAAACCCCACCCTGTGCCTCAGAGCAGTGTCCAAACGCTGAGTTTTGGTTATTTTAGGGGTGTTTTAATCCATGAGCGGGTTTCTGAAGCCATAGCACCAGAACGTGGGGTTTTGTGTAGGGTCTGTGGGGGTTTTGTGTGGGGTATATGTGGGTTTCTGTGGGGTTTTTGTGGGGGGGTTCTGTGTGAATTTGTTTGGAGTTTATGTGGTTTTGTGGGGGGTTTTTGTGTGGGGTTTGTGTGGGTTTTTGTGTGGGGGTTCTGTGTCGATTTATGTGGTTTTGTGTGAGGTTTACGTGGTTTGTGTGGGTTTCTGTGTGTTTTGTGTGGCTTTTTTGTGGGTTTGTGTGAGGTTTCTGTGGGTTTGTGTGGGGTTTGTGTAAGGGATTTTGCGTGGGGGATTTTGTGTGTGGGGTTTTGTGGGTTTCTGTGTGGGTTTGTGTGGGGTTTCTGTGTGGTTTTGTGTGGGGTTTCTGTGGGTTTGTGAGGTCGCCCCGATGGCAGCAGTGTCACAGCACTGGAGGCTCCCCTGAGCTGCCCGTGGTTATTGTCTTTGGGTGCAGGGCAGGACGGGCGGGCTCCAGGCTGGGCTGTGTAAATCTCGTTAGAAAGCCATTCCCAGCTAATGAAACCCTGGGAGAGAGGGATTTGGCTCCCCAGCCCTCAGCTGGAATAAATCCATCTCCAGTTGTGTGTGGGCTGCTCTGCCCTCTCCCCCAGCACAGGGGAGCAGCACTTGGTGCATCAGCACCTCCATAATGGCAGATGATAATTATCTGCTCTTATTTAAAAAAAAAAAAAAGCAAAAACCAAAATAAAAACTACCACAAAAAGCCTCACCTGGCCTTTAATCCTTGTGCAGGAAGGGGAAGCAGCCATGTAAATAATTCTGCCTCCCCTGCAGCCTGCTGGGCTCTGGGTATTAATGCCAGGGGCCGGAGCTGTTGGGGAAAGCTGGTGAGAGGAGGGATTTGGGATAAATGCACCTCAGCTCTGCTGTTTGCGTAGCTGGGATGTGCCTGCCCCAGCCACGGGTCCCACAGGGGTCATGTTTGTTTGGCTGTGCCTTTACTGCTCTAAGTGTGAATTTAGCAGCTCCTACCGGGTGAAATACGATTGTCTCTGTGCTCCACGGCCAGGCTGGGCTTTGCTGAGGTTCTGAGCGCAGCTGCTGCAATATTCGGGTTTATTACCACCCAGCCAAGGCAGACACACAGCCCTGGGGCTCAGCTGCTGGATCTGTGCCTGGATTTGTCCCTTTTCTGCAGATTTGGGGTGATTTGGATACCCAGGGCTGGCTGCCATCCCCATCCCTGCAGAGATGCATGATCCCTCCTGTCCTTGTGCTGGGCCTTCTCCTCCCTGCAGGCACTGAGGCAGGGATTGCTCTGCTCTCTGCTTTTTCTTGATTTATCTGTTTTCCCCTCACCCATCTTGCCTTTCTCACCCATATTTATCCACATATCTATCTCTCTATATATTTATCCAACAACTGAGATGCAAATCCAGCAGTGCAGAGGCAGCCAGGCCCATCTGGGACAGCACAGGCTGCTGGAAATATTTCCATAGCTTTGCATTCCCTTTCCCCCTGTCTGTCCCAAAGAACACAGGGGTATCCTCTGCATGTAATGAAGTCTCTGAAGGGTTGAACAATATTTCTTTTCCGCCTCTAACTAATCTTTTTTAATGCTTGACAGCCTCATGTTCTGTAATTTAATGCATTTTATTTAGAAAATAACATTTAGTGCCACTTTGGATTTCCAATTATTCTTCAATCGGACTTTGAGGGCCTGATGTCTTTGTCACTTGGATGTGTGCAAGAGATGGCAACATCAGAGCAGACAACAGCAAATTATTTCCACTACTGATTACTAGGCTGGGGAGGAAAATATGCAGGGACAAATTTAGTCTCAGCATAAATGTATGAAAATGAGTTAAAGCATTACAGCAGCAGCAGCTTTGTGGCTGGGTGTGGATGGGCAGAACCAGCCTGGCTCACCCTGCAGCACCAGGGGATCTTTGGGGATCTCTCCTGAGATGTTTCCTTGGTCTCACTGACGTGTCCATAGGTGGGAACAGACCCATGTCCTACACCCAGCCACGCCAGGCTCCTTCTGTGGGGAAAAGGGCTTAGAGCTCCTTTTCCTGCAGAACTCGGGAGTTTGGGATATGCTTAGGACAGCTCGTTCCTCACGCTGCCCGTCAGGTTCCTAAATTATTTTTGACAGCCGTGTGTAATGATATACAAATGGGAAAGTGATGGAGTAGCAGAAAATTGACTGGCAAGGACAGCGTGATGGAGTTGGAGAGCAATCCTGCTGAAAAGCTGTGGAGACTGCGGAGTGTTCCTGGAGCAAACACCAGGCAGGGCCTGGCCAGGCTGTGATACCAAGCAGCAGTGATACCACTCTGTGACCTTTAAAGCTACTTAGGGCACTCAAATGCTTTGGATTTTCAAGGCGCTGTAAAATTACACAAACCTGCCGTGCCAGGGATGTTCCTCCCAGGTTTGTGCAGTGTTTGAACAGTTTGAAGAGCCCTGAATGGTTCAGAAATGGAGAATTGAGGGTTGTCTGTGTTCCTGCCCCGTGTGCAGCAGGCCTTTGTGGCTGTGGAGAAGGTTTGAGCAGGGTCTGTGCTGAATGTGCCTGGCATTGCCACAGAGCTCACTTGGCAAGGCAGCATCCCATGGATGTGGGCTCTGAGGGATGGACTCTGCAGCTCTGCCAGCCTGGATTTATGGAATCCTGGGGTATGGAAGGGACCCACAAGGATCATCCACCCCAAAATCCCACCCTGGGCATCCCTGGGGGCATTTCCAAACACTCCTGGAGCTCTGGCAGCCTCGGGGAGCCTGGGCAGTGCCCAGCACTGGTCACCCACTCTGGGGCGCGGGATGCTGTGCTGGAAATGCAGAGGGAATGGGCACTGGAGGAGCCAGAGGGGCTGGATGGCATCATTTGGGCAGAGCTGCAGCTCAGTAACCCTGCCAGGCACACGCGAGGTGCGGGCACAGCGAGGCTGGGCCATTGGAGAGGTGCCCGCGTGTGCCAAGAAAACAAACAGAAAGGGCCAGTCAAAGCTTTTCAGTGTCACTGACACCCTGGGACGTGCCAGAGCCGGGAACAAAGGCGGCATTGAGGCACAGCACGGCCTGGGAGGCTGCAGGGAGCGGGCAGATGCGGGGCTGTGCCCACCCTGTGCCCACGCTGTGCCCACGGCCACTCGGACATGGTGGGTGGCAGGACACGGCCTG
Organism: Ammospiza caudacuta; assembly: GCF_027887145.1. Taxonomy (NCBI): domain Eukaryota; kingdom Metazoa; phylum Chordata; class Aves; order Passeriformes; family Passerellidae; genus Ammospiza; species Ammospiza caudacuta. The sequence goes on along the minus strand of NC_080616.1, from coordinate 7,757,992 downwards.
GGCTGGCTCCTCAGCAAGGAGGGCAAACAAAACGTGACCTCCACACCCCCCTGTGTGCCAGGGGTGGCACTGAGGGGGCTCTGTAGGGACAGCAGGACATTCCTGCTCCTGCCAGGCACAAGGCAAAGGCAGCTCCGAGGTGAGGTGGCAGGGGATGGGTGGCTTTGGGACACTGGGCTGGACACAGAGTGCCGCCAGAGATTTGGGGCACACCTTGCCTGTGTGCCCTCCAAAAGTGCCAGGCAGGGAGGTTCATCCCACAGGCTGTGGGGATGGACAGGGCACTGCCACCCGTGCCGTGCCCCACTGCAGTGCCCTGCCTTGCCCATGAGCTTGGGTGATGTTCTGTGTGAGAACATGGTGACTGCTCCAGCAGGGCTGCAGCTCCCCTGGCACTCCAGGCACACCAGGACACACACCCTGCACTGGGGACTGCCAGGGTGACCCCGGCCTGTGGCTTTGGCTGCTTTGCTCCAACCCAGGAAAGCAAGGGTTAAGCTCAGGGCCCCTCTGGAGAGGGGGAAATAACCCCAGGGACCCCGGGGTCCCTCGCTCTGCTCCAGCTGCCTCCGTGCATGTGCTGCTCATTTTTCATCCTGAGCACAGCTGCCGCCAGCAGCTCCGTGCTACCCCTGCTCCTGCCAGTTTTATGAGCAGACAATAAAGAGGGGGAGCACGCAAACCACCGAGGTTCATCTGCCAATTGTCAGGGACTGAGCCATGGCAGGCACCTTTTCATTAGCAGCGCTCTTTATTCACCCCCCACAGGCTGCTCTCATTTTGAGGAGGGGACATGCTGCTGCTGCTCGGGTTTTTATGGTGCTTTGGCCCTGATTAGCCGGTTGGGATGGGAGGAGCTGCCTTCCCTGGGGTCTCTCCCGGGGTGCAGAGATCGATGCCAGGGCTGGCAGAGCCCCAGGGCTGCCCCTCTCCCTTCAGCTGGGTAATTAGCAGCTCTGGAGAGGGGGAACAGAGGTCACACGTGGAGCGGGACCATTAACCCCGTCCCTTGCCAGCCACCCTGCAGGGAAATGCCCTCGGAGCAGCTGCTGCAGCGCTGGCTCCCAGCAGGACGGAGGCAGCTGAGGCAGGGCAGAGCCCCTGCCAGGGCATTCACCCTGCTGGGAGCTTGCAGCTGACAGACACCGTGCCAGGGATGAAGTTTAGCCCAGAAGTGGAGGTTTCGTGGCTTCACATGGCAGAAAGAGCCACCCTTAGGGGTCCCTGTGCCCAGCTCCCTGCCAGAGGCAGAACACAGGAGGTTTGCCCTGACAGACACCGTGCCAGGGACCAAGCTTGGTTCAGAAGTGGAGGTTTCATGGTTTCACGTGGCAGAAAGATCCATCCTTGTGGGTCCCTGTCCCTGCTTCTGCCAGAGGCAGAAGATAGGAGGTCATGGATCCACCAGCTCTTCTCCTGGTTTTTGGCATTCCCACGTTGTCATTAATGAGCTGATCCCTGCTCAATGCCCCACCCTAGAGCAATGATTCCCCTTGCTCCCAGCCTCCCCACAGAAGCTGGTTAATTCTGTCCTCCCCAGTCCCTTGCAAGCCCAGAGCTTTTCCTGGAGCTGCTCTGTAGGTAGGCTCAGCACAGGCTGCAGGATCCCCCTGGCAGTCTGTTGGGTCTGCTGCTGCACTGACGCCAGGGATATTTATGGAAATACATGCAGAAGCTCCTCAGGCTCCGGTGGAGCAGAAACAGTTTCATGGCATTATTTGCCCAAAATGCCACCGTTCTGAGTGCTGGATCCGGGCACTGAGAGGCTGATGTCAAAGCAGCTGCTTGCAGCAGGAGCTGAGGTGGCTGCCAGGGACAAGTGCCTCAATGTGGCAGCCCTGAGATCATTAATGCAGCATTAATTCTGGGGTCTGAGCTTGTATCAGCCCTGGGAGCATCAATGCAGCAATTCTGGGGTCTGAGCTTGTATCAGCCCTGGGAGCATCAATGCAGCAATTCTGGGTTCTGTGTGGGGGCTCTGAGCGTGTATCAGCCCTGGGAGCATCAATGCAGCAATTCTGGGGTCTGTGTGGGGGCTCTGAGCGTGTATCAGCCCTGGGAGCATCAATGCAGCAATTCTGGGGTCTGTGTGGGGGCTCTGAGCTTGTATCAGCCCTGGGAGCATCAATGCAGCAATTCTGGGGGACTCTGAGCTTGTATCAGCCCTGACTCAGTCAGAGCATTGCCACAGCCCCAGAGCTGCTCTTTGATTCCCCATCTCCCGTGCAGCAGAGCAGCAGCCCAAGGAAAAGCAGGTAAAGATCAAAGCCAAACCCTTCACCCGACCCTTCTCTGGCTCCAAACCCCATCCCAGCTCTCGTTTCCCACAACGGGAGGCCCTGCCTTGGTGCTCCCACTTTCCCAGGGGCGCTCCCAAGCCGCAGGCAGCCGCGTGTGCTCCGGGCTGTTTGAAGAGCTCACTTGTGGTGGCACCGCAAAATGAAGTCATGTCCCAAGGGTTGTGGGGAGGGTTTGATGGGGAAAACCGCCGTGTTGTGGCTCGTGACCCAGCCAAACCCTAATTGTGTGTTTAGCACAGCCCGGGCTGGAGCTGTTTCCTTGGCACGCTGCCCTTGGCTGGGATCACCCATCCTGTGGTTGGGGCTGCTCAGGAGTCACCCCAGTCGTTAGGAAAGGAATGTTAAAGGGCTGTTGTGTAAACCCTGAGCAGGCCTTGTGTTCAGTGTAAATCTGCTGCAGGGAACGGTTTAACCTTCATCGTATTTTTTTTTTTTATTATTTCATTAAGTAAGATTTATACAGGTAGAGTATTGGAAAGGTCATCCGTCCCTTGAGCTGTGGGAAGAGCTCTGAGCATTCCTCCCTCTCCACTTGGCTGTTTTACCCCTGGTTTCAGCTGGGAAAGCACCAGGCCTGGGTTGTGTTGCATTTTGGGGAGTGAATTTATCCCAGGGGATTGCACCCCAGCTCGGGGGAAGCACGAGTTATTCATTCCCCTCCTCTCCCTCAGGAAATTTGGGATGTTGGATCTGCAGCAGGGACTCATGACCTCTGGATGCTTTGCTGCTCCTGTACCCCTGAAATGAGATATTTCATGTCTTTCTTGTTTACTGACATGTGATAAGGCTGAGTTTTGCAGATATTTAAGATCCTCTAGCAGCAAGACATCAGTGGTTTGCCAGCACAGCCCGGGTGTGCTTTAGTGCTCCGCTTATCCACAGCTCTGAGCATCCCCCGGCATCCAGGACTGGCATGGAGCTCCACAGGCTGAGGCGGCAGAGCTGGGAAGGAGCTTTTGCAGCTTTTCTAGCAGCAACCTGTTCTCCAGAGCTTTTCTGAACCCTGAGAACAGATGGCTGGGCTGGAGGCTGAGATGCAAGGACAAGGGACTCGTGTTGACATTACCTTTACCAGAGTGCCTTTCATCATTAGCATGTAAATGCCAGCAAACACCCAGGAATTATCCATCTATGATCTCTTCATCAGAAGAGGCCTCTGATCAGGTTAATCTCACTTTCCCAGCGTGGAAAGGAGGATGCTGAGCAGCTGTACCCACCAGCAAGGGGAAGCAGAGTGAATTTCTGAGAGGGGAGGATGCTGTGAGCACCAGGTTTGAAGTGGCTGTCAGTGATTGCTCTGCCTCTTGCACAGCACTGCCAGGGCTGGAATGGCAGAGCTGATGGTGCTGATTGAGCCTGAGGGGCTGATCCTGGGGCAGCTGCCCTGGGACACCCTGGCTGGGTGCAGAGCAGCCCGGCTCTCCCGTGTCACACACATCTTTCATGGAAAATCCTTTCCTTGGGATTTTCCCTCCTGAGAAGCTGAGAGACCTCAGGAACAAAATGCAAACAATGGTTATCTGCTGCTGTGGAATGCAACAGGTGCATGTGTGATTGGTCTCATGTGGTTGTTTCTAATTAATGGCCAATCACAGTCAGCTGGCTCGGACTCTCTGTCCGAGCCATAAACCTTTGTTATCATTCCTTTCTATTATATTCTTAGCTAGCCTTCTATGAAATTTTTTCATCTATTCTTTTAGTATAGTTTTAATGCAATATATATGATAAAATAATAAATCAGCCTCCTGAACCATGGAGTCAGATCCTGTCTCTCCCCTCATCCAAGAACTCTGTGAGCGCCGTCACACCCGTGGGCAGGAGGGAAGCCCCCAGCCCGCTGCATTTCCACCCTCTCACTGATCTCCTCTCCCTCCTGAGAAGCAGAAGAAGCCAAAGCAAGCATGGGGGAGGGTGGAGGAAATGTGTTTTAACAGTAAATACGGCCTTGTTATTTATCAATGCAGAGTAATTGAAGTAATTTCATGTCGGTTTTAAATGCAGCGCCCAGGGATCTAATCTATCTGTCTAATATTAATGGGGAATATTTGCTCGCCTCATTCATTCATTACTGTTTTCATTAAGACTCTAGTCCCATTTAGGAGTCTGTTTGTCATTTTAAACTCTTCTGTTTTATCTTAGCCTGCCACAATCCTGTTTAACAACTGAAGTGAATCCGTGAGCTGCAGGCTGGCAGCCTGGGGGAAGGGGCTCTGCTGTCTGGCGTGTGCTTTTCCTGGGGAGCCAGGAGAAACAGACTGCAGGCACTCGCAGCGAGGCAGCCTGCCTGCACGCACAGCCTGGAGATGCAGGGTTCCACCGCAGAGCTGGGTGCCTGAGCTCCCAGCAGGGCCGTCCCTGCCGGGACACAGCTGCAGGCTCCAGCCCAGGAAGCTGCTCGGAGCAGGGATGGGGTTGGTGAATGCTCAGGGTGCTTCCTGCTGGGTGCTCTGGTTCCTCACAAGGTGTGTTCCCCTCTAAGGTGTCCCCACCTTGAGAGTGTCACGGAATCATGGAATGGTTTGGGTTAGAACGGACCTCAAAACCATCCAGTGCCATCCCTGCCATGGCAGGGACACCTTCCCCAGGTGCTCCAAACCCTGCCCAGCCTGGCCTTGGGCACTGCCAGGGATGCAGGGGCAGCCCCAGCTGCTCTGGGCACCCTGTGCCAGGGCCTGCCCACTCTCCCAGAATGGAATCTCCTCCCACTGCCCAATGCCAGGGGCTCTGTCCCTGTCCCTGGGTGCAGCCCAGGGAGCATCACCTGCAGGGCTGGGTGGGCACCAGGGCTGGGCAGCCCCGAGCTGGAGGCTCCAAGCCTAATTAGAGTCCCGTCCGAGCCTAATTAGAGGAAAGGGAGCATTGTGCTGTTAACGACTCTCTGGCAAAGTGCTCTGACTAAAACAGTAATTTTTCTGTGCACAGCCCAGTTGTGAGCGCTCGTCGAACATCTAATTACTTCGGTTACCGCTCCAGAATCATTCTGAATTCTGTTTTTGCTGTTTTCTCACCAAACAGAGAGGGGGAAAAGCGCACACACTTTCTAATTATTCACCTTAATTAATTTTCTGAGCTTCTGTTAAAACTTTTAAATGACTGCAGGGAGCACGCCAGGAGTTCCATGGCAGCCAGGCAAAGCAGAGGCCGTGAACTGATGCGAGATGAAAGTTTCCTGTGCTGGATTGATCCCCACCTGAGCCCGGAGATTTTGGAAGGCTGCCCCCCTTTTATCCTGATTAATTAGCTCCCTTGAGGCCTGGGCTAATCAAAGGGCACTGCTCATCAGCTGGTGGCCGTGGCAGGGTGGCATCAGAGGACGGTGCCAACATGTCAGGGAGCCACTTGTGATGGCAGCAGTGATGTCCCCTGGCAGGAGCACGGGGATGGGAACATCATCCTGGAATCCAGAGGGGCTCCCACAGCAGCAGGGAGGCTGTGTCATCACCCTGGCAGCTGAGGAGCAGGGCAGCTCCTGCCCGGATCACCATCCTGCCTTCCAGGAGCTCGTTTGACCCTTTTGGTGCAGGCAGGAATGAAATTGCCCCTCCCCGAGGGGTGGTGGCTTTCCAGGGATCCACAAAGGTTTGTGGCTTGGCTCTGTGTCCAAGCCAGCTGACTGTGATTGGCCATTAATTACAAACATCCAACATGGCCCAATCCCAGATGCACCTGTTGCATTCCACAGCAGCAGATAACCATTGTTTGCATTTTGTTCCTGAGGTCTCTCAGCTTCTCAGGAGGAAAAATCCCAAGGAAAGGATTTTCCATAAAAGATGTCTGTGACAGGGCTTGATGCCAGAGGGGCATCCCAAATGCTGGGCTGAGCCTGCACCCACAGCTGGGAGCCCAGGCAGGGTGAGGGATGGGACACCCAGGGTCTGTGCCAGGCAGGGGCACCTGCCCCCATGCCCACCCTGCTGCCCCAGAGTGTCACTGTCACCTGCTGGGGCAGAGGAGGAGCTGCCAGAGGCAGCAGCCCGAGATGAAATCCCATTTCCCCTCCAGGCCGAGGCTGAGCTGCTCCCGGGAGCTGGGATCTCTGCCTGGCACTTTGTTATTCCAACAAACCCCGCTCAGATGTTCCATATTGATGTGATGATTAACTGGAGCCGTGGTAAACCACAGGGAAGTGTTTGTGTGCAGGAGCCTGTGTGCCAGAACACGAGGCTGCTCCGAGCCCTGCCGGGATGCTGGGCCGGATGGATGCAGCAAACTCTGGCTTGAGGACAATTTTCCTGCTCCAGCAAGCCTCACCTCGGGATATTTGCTGTTTTTTCAGCCTTTCTGCCTTCCCAGAGGAGGCTGTCCTTGCTTTCATCACCTCCCCTGGAGCCTGGCGGGCTGCACGGAGGGTTTGGGGGAGCCAAGGAGATGGGAATGTGTGCAGGAGATCTCATCCCTCACCCAGAGTGATCCAGTCCCCGTGCTCCGGCACAGCTTGTGCCCCTCAGATGTCAATGAGGTTCTTGGAGCAGCAAAGCCAAGCCCAAGCAGAGGTTGCCTGGATCAGAGTTGAAGGGACTCTCTGCGTGCATCTGCAGTGCTGTAATTAAATAATCCCCTCGTAGCCATGGCAACGTTGTCTCCCGTCCTCTCCCACTCGCTGCTTCTCTGCCAGAACTTCCCGGCCTTGATTTGGTTCTGGCAGCCCGGGGGGGGCTCTGGGAGCCCCTCAGATTGGGCTGTGGGACAGCAGAGCCGCTCCTGCGGGAGCCCTGCCCCTGCCACAGCGCTGCCCCTGTGGCACAGGGATGGATGCTGGAGCCATCCCCACCTTGGGGATGCTCCTCTGTTGTTTGTGGTTAAACTCCCCCTTTTCCCCTCTCCTCTGTGTCCTGGCTCTGCCCCATGGATGCATTTCCCTCGCCCCACTCACTCCTGGTCCTTCCACACTCCCTGAGGTCTCCACCAGGCAGGAGCAGCAGTTTCCAGGTAGGGATTTCCACAGCCTGATGCAGATTGCACCCACGTGTCCTGCTCAGCAGAGCCACAGCATTCCCACCCCTCCACACAGGGAATTTTCCTGGCAAACGTGCCCAGCAGGATATTCCACCTGCAGCCCTGCTTGGAGGCACAGGAGGAAGAGGAGCAGTGGGAAGAGTCTGCCAGACTTTTTACAGCCTCTGGGAAAGTCTGACTTTATTTTCCCTGTCACCCTGACACATTAATGGCTCAGCTGAGGCGTCCTCCTTGCTCCTTCCCACACTTTTTCACGTCTCCTGCCCCGGCACAAAGCGGAGTTTTCTCATGAATAAAGGAAAGAATCAAATCTCATTGGAAAGTTCATCAACTTTGGGCTCCTGCTCAGTGAGTGATAGATGGCTTTAATTACACTGAACTAGTTGGCATCTCTACTCCACTCCCCAAAGTCATTAAAAATAGATTTTCTGTTTGAACTCCAGCCCCCCGAGGGGTCTGTGGGCAGCCTGCTGTGGCTGAGAGATGCTCCAGGGGCTGTTTCCAGCCAGGGGAGGTCACAGCACTGGGCTGGTAGCACGCAAAAGCTGTGGAAACTTTGCTTTGGCTGTACATTTTATTTATTTATTTATTTTATTTATTTATTTGGAACTGGTTTCTTGCACTTATTTGCTCCGGGGGCTGACAGAGTTGGAATCTGTGTGTTTTGGAGAGTCTGTATTGATTTTTTTCTTTTTGTAATTTATTTTATTTTGCTGGTGTTATGGGTCAGGCAGTCAGGGACAGTAATAATGAGGCTTTATCATTTAATGGTTGAGCAGCAGGTGCATTTTGGCAGGGAGAGCAGGAGGAGAGGTCACAGTTGGGCTGGGGGGAGCAGGGCTGTGCCCTCAGCACTGAGGAGATCCCCCAGCAGTGCTGGATTCTTGGCTGCTGTCCTTCACACAGATGCTCCCCCAGAGACGTTGTTCAAACCCTCTGCGTGGTTTTTAGAGAATTATCATGTGCAGCTTCCGAGCAGAAAAAGAAACGAAGCGCTCAACATCAAATCATCTCTAATGAACTCTTATTCACATAATTCCAGCCCTCCGTTATTTATAGAGCGCGGCGAGAGCATCCAGCTCCTCACAAACATGAAACAAGCCCTGAGTTGCATTTAAATCACGGGGACAGATCCTGCCAAGCCTCCCTTTGTGGGTGTGAGCGGGGATTTTGGGGCTGGCTCAGGGCTCAGCGTGCTGGGCTGGTTTTAGGGGCGGCCCAGGGACCTCCCTGGGTGCATCCTGTGCCAGCTGGTGTCTCCCACAGGGAGATTTTGGTTTGAAAAACCCAAAACCTGGGTTTGCCGCTGGCTCTCCACCCAGGGGCAGCACGATGGCTGCAGCGCTGGTTTGCACTGGGAGGTGCTGGGTGGTCAGTGTGCACCTGGATGGGCCATGCTGGGGAGCTGTTCTGTCACCAGGCCCCTGGGCTTGCTCCCACCCCACTGTAAAGTGCTTTTTGCCCCTTACAAGGGAGAGGCAGAGCAGAAAACAGCACATCCCCTGTGCAGACCCTGCGAGGGCACCCCAGGCCCCTCTGCAGCCAGGACTCAAACCCCAACCCCTCATTTCCACCTCGGAATTTCTCCTCTCTGCTCCTGAAGCTCTTCCCATCCATCAGGGGCTGCAGGCACTCCCAGCTCTGCCCTTCCCACCCCTCATTCCCAGGGTCCCATCCCGAGCCCTCCACCCTCCCCACAGGCTCCTCCTCAGCCAGAAAACTCCAACCCTGAGCAATCTCTATTTCGGGAAAAGCTGTTGAGTGGGGCCGAGGAAACAAGAAGAATAGCAGCCCTATTGGTGTCCAGCTCAGAGAGGAACTGGGTTCTCACTGTGTCAACAGCACTTGGCGTGACAGTGGCCGTTGTGCGGGCAGACACTGCTCCTTTCAGCGCGGCTGCTGGGAGCCGGGTGCTGTTGTGACGGACAGAGCCACAGCCATCCAGCACTCGTTTGAATTCCCAGCCAGTTGCAGGCATCGCTCCTGGGGCCCAGGAGCTGTGTGAGGCTGGGGGAGGATTATCTGCGGCGTTTGCTGGGGGAAACGGGAGTGGAACGGCAGGATCACGGCGTGGCCTGGGCTGGAAGGGAGCTCAGAAATCAGCTGGGCAGCTCCCGCTATCCCAGGCTGTGCCAAGGTCTGTCCAGCCTGGATTTGAGCAGCTCCATGGATAAGGGAGTCCACAGGCTCTTGAGTAACCTCTTCCAGGGCCCCCCAAATTTACAGGAAGGGATTTCTTCATGAGCAGCCTGTTTCAGTGCCTCCCAACCTTATAGGAAGGGATTTCTCTTTGAGCAACCTCTTCCAGTGCCCCCCAACCTTACAGGAAGGAATTTCTCCTTGAGCAATCTGTTCCAGTGCACCCCAACCTTACAGAAAAGGGTTTCTCCTTGAGTAACCTGTTCCAGTGCCCCCCAACCTTGCAGGAAGGGATTTCTCCTTAAGCAATGTGTTTCAGTGCCCCCCAACCTTGCAGGAAGGAAATTTTCCATATTTTGTACAGAGAACACTACAAGAAGCTCGAGATGCAGACCCACCCTGCTGCTGGAGGTGGCAAGGAATGGGTTGGAAAAGTTAAAGTGGTTCAAAATGCTGGAGGTGGCAAAGGATGTGTTGGAAAGGTTGAAGTGGTTAAAAAGGTTACAAACGTCTTTGCTGGAGCCAAGCAGTGACCTGTGGTTAAAGCCTGGTGTCGTTTTGAAGCCTCTGGGGGTTTCAGTGCTGGTAAATAGGTCAGGACCGTGCTGCACCTCACCATCACCATCATTCCTCGTGCGCTGGGAGTGGGAGAGGGGTTTAGAGCAGCCTCTGGGGCTGTTCCCACCTGCGCTCCCCTCTGTGGCATCAGACCCACAGTGGGTCAGGCCTGGGGGCCCAGGTGGCTGCTGCTGGAAGGGCCCAGAGTGGCTCCAGCAGTGAAACCCTCACCCAGACCCTACAAAGCAATGAAACCTCTACCCAGACCCCACAAAGCAGTGAAACACCAACCCAGAGCCCACAGCTGCCACAATCCCTGTGATTCATCCCTGCAGCAGCTCCCTGGGGAAGGGTGAGGCAGGAATCGTAAATCAGGGAGGAGAGGGCTCAGCTCCAGCCCAGAGGGGTCAGGGGAGCTGGCAGCACTGTGGGCGCCCAGCTGGGGCTGTCTGTGCCCAGCCCTCACCCAGGGGATGGGTGATCTCACGTCTCAGTCTGCAATAATTCCTATTCTTGGATGTCGGAACGAATTCATTTCATTTCATTCCAGGCTTTGCCGTTGTGCCCGTGGCTCTGGGGGGCTCCGCAGGCCCTGGGGCTGCCCTGGCTGGGTGGGCAGAGCAGCCCTGAGTGTGTCGTGTCCCTTGCAGGTGTCCAGGGTGCCCGTGGAGTCCTGTGAGCAGTACACGACCTGCCAGGAGTGCCTGAGCTCGGGGGACCCGCACTGCGGCTGGTGCTCCCTGCACCACATGTAAGTCCAGCCTTCCCCGGTGATGAGAGCAGCTCTCAGAGCTCCCCAGAGCCTCCCACACACAACAAGCCAGGCTGAAGTTCCCCAAGTCCATTTTTCTCTCCTTTGGGCATTCCCTGCATTGCAGCTCGGATGCCGTTGGAGATCCCTGGGAGAGGGGAAGGGAAATCAACTCCTGCTGCAGGGGCAGGGCGATGTGGATGGAAAACCAGACAGGAAAATGATGGAAAACCAGAATTTGAACTGGTGGGAATGCAGGCCTGCTGGTTTGCACACCCCTCCTGCTGGTTTGCACCCCCCACTGCTGTTCTGCACCCTCCTGCTCTTTGCCCAAGCCCCAATAATTTGGAATTTTTAAAGGCAGCAGCAGACGGGATCCTGTGAGTGGGGCTCTGCTCCCAGCGAGGTTCCAGCAGCAGAGCAGAGCACAGAGCCCCTTTAAATCCCCAGAAGGGAATTTTCAATCCTGCAGGGGAGGTCAGGGGGTCCCAGCTCCAGCTGCTCCGGGGGGACCCGGCGGAGGGGCTGGGAGCTGGCACAAAGGGCTCAGGGTGCTTTTCTCCAGGGGAGCTCCAGGAAAGCCTCTCTGCATTCAGGAGGTGTCTGCGCCCTTCCTTTCTCTGGCGTGCCATAACAACCAGCACTTCCTAAGGCGGAAGGGAGCCCACGGGGCGCAGGAGGGGACAGAAATCCCCCCGGCCCCGTGCCAGCTGCTGGGCAGCCCTGAGCGCCTGGCCAGGGGGGAGGAGGGCCCAGGGACCCGCACAGCAGCTCTTGGCCCCTTGCCTGGGGAGCAGGTGCTGGGGGGAGCTGCAGGCTCCTGCACAAACCCGGCCTGGATCCGGGGCTGGGGGCACAGCAGCTCCCAGTGTGGGGCTGGGGGCTGGGGAGGGGCGGGAGAGGCTGCTCGGGCTCTGAGCATCCCACAGGATTCTGTCAGAGAGGGGCTGGAGGTACCAGCAGGGCTCTGAGCATCCCACAGGATTCTCTCAGGGAGGGGTGGGGGTACCAGCAGAGCTCTCAGCATCCCCCAGGCTCCTCTCAGAGAGAGGATGGGGGCACAGCAGCTCCCCAGTATGGATCTGGGTGCTGGGGAAGGGCAGGAGGGGCTGCTCAGCCCCTGAGCATCCCACAGGATCCTCTCAGAGAGGGGCTGGAGGTACCAGCAGGGCTCTGAGCATCCCCTAGGATTCTGTCGGAGAGGGTATGGGGGTACCAGCAGCTCCCAGTGTGGGGCTGGGGGCTGGGGAGGGGTGGGAGAGGCTGCTCAGCCCCTGAGCATCCCACAGGATCCTCTCAGGGAGGGGCTGGGGGTACCAGCAGGGCTCTGAGCCTCCCCCAGCAGCAGCCCAGGGCACTCTGAGCATCCCTTGGGGGTTTTTAGGTTTTTTCCTTCCCAAGCAAGCCCCCACAGCAGAGCCACCCTTGGTGCACCACGCCCCAAAGGCTTCCCTGGCCCAGCTCCTCTGGCAGCAGGGAATGGTTTCCATCCCTGCGGGCCCCCCCTGGGCAGGGGCTGCTGCAGCAGGAGCAGGGCTGGGGGCTCTGGGGCTGCTCCTGCAGCAGCTCCTGTGCAAGGATCAGCGAGCACTTCCCTCATGCTAATGAGCGGAATCTTCACAAGCCACCTGGGAGGCAGGTAAAGGTTGTTATCTCCATTTTGCAGAGACAAAACCCTCGATGACAAGAGGAGAGAAAAGTGTCATTTCCTCTGCCCTTTTGGCCGTGACATTTCAGCATCAGCCCATTCCCAACAAGGGCTCTTCCCCTGATGGGATTTATCAACGCTCCCTTCAAGCATCTGCACTTTGGAGCAGTGATCATTTTTTAGCTTTATTTCTTTAAGCTGTGAATAATTGTGTTTATCTTGCTGTTCCTCGAAGCCTCTGTCATCTTTGTTGGGAGGCCCCCAGTGCTGGAGTGTTTGTATTTAATTTGTCATCTCTCCCCTTTCATTCTCACGTGTTCCTGCTCCCAGCTGCTCCCTGGAAGGTGCTGGGCCAGGGGTGATGCTCCCGCTGGGTTTGGGGATGGCTGAAAGGCTGAGGGCTGGAGCAGGAGGTGATTTGCTCATCCTCTGCACGGACAGAGGGATGCTTTGCTCTTTGGGAGCCGTCAGAGCCTCCAGGAGATTGTTAGAGGATCTCTGCAGCCCAGTGGGATGTGAAGCCTGCAAGACTTCCCCGTGCTGCTCTCTGCGAGTGTGTTATTGTCTCCAGGCCTATTTATCTCTGTTGGGGCTGTTGCCATAAATAGGATGATAAAAAAGAGCCATTCCAGCGAGTCAATGAGATAAAGGTTCCAGTCAAGAGCTCACTTTAGGGCTATCTTAGAGATTCACTTAAACCTCGATATTTCTTCCTTTGGCACCATTCATATTTAGCTCCTTTATGCTCCAAAGGAAAAGGTACAAAAGGGAGAGGGTGAGGAGAGCAGCCCCAGCGTTTGCTGGGGATCAGGGGGGTGGTTTGGAAAGGGAAAGTGGAAACTTCACTTCCCTTCATCTGAAGCACACTCCCACTGTTCCACAGAATCCCACAACACTCAGGTTCAAAGGGACCTCAAAGGCAAATTTGCCATGGAGGAGGCAAATGGAAGGGAAGGATTTTCCCCAAATGACAAAAAGCAGGGAATCCTGGAGGGATGCCAGCGTTCCAGAGCAGACTGTGGTGTTGGCAGCCCTCCCTTGGTGCCCAGTGGGTGCCCTGCTGGATTTCTGTCTGCAGCAAAGCAGGGATGAGGAGCTGTGCTGGGGCATGTGGAACGCTCAGAGCGCTCCAGGCACCTTGGCATGCTTGGTTCCTGCTCAGAGCACACCTTGGCACCTTGGCATGCTTGGTTCCTGCCTTGTGGTTTTGCTGATCACAGAATATTTTCCAGCGCCCTTTGGTCCTAACCTGGTGCCCAACACGTGTTCCCTGTGCGGGGCATCACCAGGTCCTGCTGTGAAACATCTCCCAGGGGTTTGGGGTGTTTTGGGTGCCCTTGGGGGTGTTTTCAGTGCCCTGGGGGAGTGATTTCAGTGCTCTGGGTGGGATGTGCTCTGGGGGGTGTTTTGGGTGTTCTGTGTCGGTGTTTTCAGTGCTCTGGGAGAGTGTTTTAGGTGCTCTGAGGGAAGTTTTCAGTGCCCTGGGGGGTGGTTTTGGTGCTCTGGGTGGTGTTTTGGGTGCTCTGAGGGATGTTTTCAGTACTCTGGGGAATGTTTTCACCACTCTGGGGATATTTTCTGTGCTCTGGAGGGTGTTTTCAATGCTCTAGGGGATGTTTTCAGTGTCCTGGGGGTGGTTTTGGTGCTCTGGGGGATGTTTTCAATGCTCTAGGGGATGTTTTCACTGCCCTGGGGATATTTTCAGTGCTCTGGGGGAATATCTTCAGTGCCCTGGGAGGTGTTTTCAGTACTCTGGGTAATTTGTTTCATGCTCTGGGTGTTGTTTTCAATGCCCGGGGGATGTTTTTGGTGCTCTGGGCGACGTTTTGGGTGATCTGGGGGTTGTTTTCAATGCCCTGGGGATATTTTCATTGCCCTGGGGATGTTTTCATTGCCCTGGGGATGTTCTCAGTGCTCTGGGTGCCCCTGTGTGGCAGGTGCTCCCCGCGGGACCGCTGTGAGCGGGCACAGGAGCCGTTCCGCTTCGCCGCGAGCATCGGGCAGTGCCTGAGCGTGGCCGTGCAGCCCAGCAGCATCTCGGTGTCAGAGCACAGCCTCCCGGTGAGCAGGGACGGGGGCAGGGGCAGGGGGCACAGCCACCCCCAGCAGGGAGCACCCCACAGCCCAGCCTTCCCTTTCCCTCTGGCACAAGTGTTTTCTCATGAAGTCACACTCGCACAGGGATGGGGCAGCCAAGGGGTCACCCGAGCTGTGGAGAGGGGGGGCAGAAACAAATTCCCTTCCCCTGGTGCCCCAGCTCACATTTCCCTGCTCTCTGTGGCTGCTAAAGGAAAGGCTTTGTTTCCCAAAAAGCTCCTCTGTGAGCTGGGCTCAGGCCTGGCCCTCTGAGCCTTCCCAGCTGTTGCTGCCCCACTCCTCTGTGGCAGCTGGTGCTGCTGCCCCCCTTGCAGCCCCCCGTGTAAAAATGGTGTGGGGAGAGGGGGCTCAGCCCTGCAGACACTGGTTTGCCATGGGGACACTGCCCAGCCGTGGTGGGGACACTGGGGACTCTCCCCAGCCATTCTGGGGACACTGGGGACACTCTCCAGCCATTCTGGGGACACTGGGGACACTCCCCAGCCATTCTGGGGACACTGGGGACTCTCCTCCCAGCCAGGGCAGGGTGGTCTCCCCCATCCATGCAGTGGGGAGGGAGGTGGTTTGAGCTCAGGGCTTTGGGGATGGTCCCTGCTGCTCTCAGGGTCCTGCCACAGGCACTGGGGTTGGCAAAGCAACCAGGGGACAAAAATCTGCCATTGCCAGCACCCCAAGGCTCAACATGGTTTGCATCCACAGAACATCTTTGCCTTCCCTTTTCCCCCTCCCTTCCCCATCACAGGGCAGCTGGCACCAACTGTGGGCAGGTGTGTGATTTGAGGGGGTTGTTTTGGGTGGGAAACGGGCAGGGCTGGGGATTTGAGGGAGCTCTGGGCTGCCCTGCCTGCTGACAGCTCTGCTTTGCTCCCTGCTGTCCGTGCTGCAGCTCAGGCTGCGGGTGAGCGATGCTCCAGACCTCAGTGCCGGCGTCAGCTGCCTCTTCGGGAACCTCAGCGAGGTGGAGGGGCAGGTGTCGGGCAGCCAGGTGCTCTGCGTGTCACCAGCAGCCAGAGACGTCCCTGCCATCCCCGTGGATCAGGGTAAGTGGTGGCTCCTTGGTGCTGGCTGGGGGTTATTTACAGACACAAACAGGATGGGGCTGCTGTGGACGCGCCTCGAGCTGGTTTATTTTCCAGCATTTCTCATTCCATGGTTGTGACAATGGGAAGATGCCAGCAGCTCGCATCCCAGGCAGCAGACACAGAACTTCATGTTACAACTCATTTTATAAGCTTCTTGACTAATCACACAAAGCAAAAGCACTCTGACAGTATTTATATCTGTATAGTGTATATTCTATATTGACAGCAGTTCTATGTAACCACTTACAAGCACACGTACCTTTGGTTAAACAGTGCAGCAGCAGCAGGGGGCTCAGCAGAGGGCAGTGGGCAGCAGATCCCCAGCCCTGGCTGTGCCAGCAGCAGGGACAGCAGGGACAGCAGGGACAGCAGGGACATTGACAGGCCCTGCTCTGTCCCCAGACTGGTTCGGGGTCGTGCTCCAGCTGAAGTCCCGGGAGACCGGCAGGACCTTCGTCAGCACCGAGTTCAAGTTCTACAACTGCAGCGCCCACCAGCTGTGAGTGCTCCCTCCCCACCCTGAGCAGAGCCAAAAACAGCCCCGAGGGTTTGGGGAGGGGGCGCTGGGGGTGGCACCGGGCCCGGGGCACAGGGAGGGCTCGGGGGGATCCGGGAGAAGCGGAGGAGGCAGAGCCGGGAGCAACCTCAACCTGCTGGTGCCCCCAAGCTGCGCGATCCCGCAACTGAGAGCGGGATGGAGCCGGGAGGGGATGGGGATGGGGATGGGGGATGAGGAATGGGGGAATGGGAAATGGGGAATGGGGAATGGGGAATGGGAAGGGATTGCTGGGGAAGGCAGAACAGAGGGGCTGGGGAGGTGGGATGTGGGCAGGGAAAGGTGGGATGCAGGAGGGGAAGGTGGGCAGGAAAAGGTGGGATGCAGGACGGGAAGGTGGGCCGGGAAAGGTGGGATGCAGGAGGGGAAGGTGGGCAGGGAAAGGTGGGATGCTGGCTGTGGGAGCCCCTGCTGGGAATGCTGGAGGCCAGGCCGGGTGAGATAAGGTGCTACAGACCCAAAGAGGGACAGAATCGGGTAGACAAATGAGTAATTAAAGAAGCTCTCAGCGCTCCCCAGATTTGCTGTGGTGATCAGAACAAGCTCCCCTGGCTGTGGAGGCCAGCAGAATGCTCAGGAGAGCACGATGAGCCCTCGGAGCTGTTGTGGTGGCAGCAGCTCTCGCACTGCCCTGCTCCCTGTGCCCAGCTGGGACAGCCCAGCCTGCAGAGCTGCTCTGCTCCTCTCCAGAGCCGCCCCAGGCCACGCTGCCACCTCCCTGGTGACATTTGTCTGCCCGGCCTGGCCTGGCTCCAGCAATCCCGGGCACTTCCCTCTGCAGTGCCTGGAGCCACGGGCCGGGCATGGCCCGAATCCACGGGCACAGCTGATCCTGCTGCCACCACGAGCTGCCACGTGGCACCAGGGGTGGCCTCGGAGATGGAGGAGGTGGCAACTGCCAGGGCTGGCAGCTGTCACAGCTCCTGCCTCTCTGTGAGAGGGGAACAAAACCCACCCGGCCGCTCTGCTGGCAGCTGGGTCCCCTGGGGCTGAACAGGGTCTGTGTTCTTTCAAAAACATTTCATAAGCAGTTATTTTCTTTTCCCCAACATGAATCACAAGCACTTGCAGCACCCCCTGCACTCCCAGGGCAGGCAGGAATGCCCTGAAGCATTCCTGACTTGCAGAACAACTGATCCCATTTTTGCCAGGCTTGCCTTCTTTCCTAGGAGCCAAAGCCCCAGCCTGGTGCCCGTGCAGTGCCCTGCTCTATTTAAACCAATCCAAGGATGTGCAGTAAATCCCAGCTTGCATTTTACTCTGGGATAAACTGTGAGGCTGCCCCAGGTCTGTTTTTGGAGCTGTGTGTGTTTTCCCAAAGTCGTTTCTTGTTTTGTGCTCTATCAAAGGAATTCTTCACCAAAGGAATTGCTTTCCCAGGAAGGCTGAATTTCTGGCAAGGCCTGGAGGAGGCTGCAGCCCTGCCAGGGTGCTGAGGCCTGTGCTGACCCTGCTCTCCCCCCAGGTGCCTGTCCTGTGTGAACAGTGCCTTCCGCTGCCACTGGTGCAAGTACAGGAACCTGTGCACCCACGACCCCACCACCTGCTCCTTCCAGGAGGGGAGGATCAACGTCTCCGAGGTACCACGGGATGGTGTTCTCAGGGGCCCCAGGGTGAGGGGAGAGACAGGATCTGACTCCGTGGTTCAGAAGGCTTGATTTATTTTTTGATATTTTTTATTTTAATGAGTATTTTATTATATATATTATTTTATTATAGATATTATAATTATTTTACGATATATATTATTTTATTAACTATATTATAATTATGATATATATTATATTAAAACTATACTAAAAGAATAGAAGAAAGGATTTCCTCTGAAGGCTGGCTAAGAATAGAATAAGAAGGAATGATAACAAAGGTTTGTGGCTCGGACTCTCTGTCCGAGCCAGCTGACTGTGACTGGCCATTAATTAGAAACAACCACATGAGACCAATCCCAGATGCACCTGTTGCATTGCACAGCAGCAGATAACCATTGTTTGCATTTTGTTCCTGAGGCCTCCCAGCTTCTCAGGAGGAAGAATCCTAAGGAAAGGATTTTCCATAAAAGCTGTCTGTGACAGTACCACGCTGGGATTCCTCCCTCTGCCCTCTGCTTTTCCATGCCCCAAGCACCCTAACCGTGTTCATGTGAGCTTTGTGGGTCTGTCTGGTGCCCAAAAGTGCAGGAGCAGCTTTAAGCAGGGCAGTGCTGGTGTCACTGAAGTGCTGCTCCTGACCTGAGCAGCAGAGCTGAGCGTCCCCTGCAGTGTGGGAATGCCCAGGTTCATTAATTACAGTAATTGCTGTAGTGCTTTCCCCCAGGGGTGCCAGAGACTCCAGCACTTCCAGCAGCTCTGCTTTGCTCGCTCTGAGCAGAGCTCTGGTCCCTCCTGTTGGGATTTATGGCAGAGCCTGACTGTGGCTGATGAAGGAATTACCAAAGAGCACAGCCCCAGATTTTGGAAAAGGGAGCTGGTTTGGGTTCCAGCACCCTGGACCCGGAGCCATCTCTCTTAGCAGCTCATAAAAGCTGTGGGGCTCCCATCCAAAAATGCTTTTAACACTTGGAAAGGCACAGGCTGTGAGTGGCTGTGCCAGCTCTCCTGAGTGTCCCAGGGCAGAGGCATCCGTGGAGGAAAGGGGTTTGTTAGCACAAATCCTGATTTACCACTGCAAGGAGCCCTTGGTCCTGGGTTTCTGCACTCCTTGTCCTGCCTGATTCATCCCCACAGGGTCCTGG
This sequence comes from Ammospiza caudacuta, assembly GCF_027887145.1. Classification (NCBI taxonomy): domain Eukaryota; kingdom Metazoa; phylum Chordata; class Aves; order Passeriformes; family Passerellidae; genus Ammospiza; species Ammospiza caudacuta. The sequence goes on along the minus strand of NC_080616.1, from coordinate 7,739,174 downwards.
TGCTGCAGGGTCCTGCTCTTTGCCCCCACTGCTCCTACAAACAGCTTTGTAGCACCTGAAATGAGTGCAGCTCCTAAAGCTGCAGGGGGAAAACGGTTTAAAAGAGGCTCTGGAAATCCTGAGGGTGCTGGAAAGTGGGAAAGGCAGCAGTGAGGACATCTACAAATAGGAGAAAAACAGAGGAAAGTGTGCCAGCATCCAGACAAATCCTTGTCAGTGAGTGATGGAGATGGAGAAAAACAGGAGGGATCAGTCAGGGGTGTAAACGCTGAGCTGTCAAAAGGAGTGAAAGTTTAGCCAGGTTGGTGCTAAACTGGGAGTAAACTCCACTCCTGTGTCTCCCTGGCTGCCAGGAGAGGTAAAGGGCAGAGTCATTCCTGAGCTGTGCAAGGAGCTGGTGGGAAGCTGCAGACCCAAGGATGGGAATGGGTGCCCAGGGAGGAGCTTCCACCCCAGGAACAAACCAAACCCTTTCTCCATCTTTCAAAGTCAGGAAACTTCCTTTCACCATATCAAGAGAAGGCAAAACCCTTTGCCTCTCCTCCTCTTGGGTGCTGGGGTGGGTTCTCCTCCACACTCCAAGCATCCCTGTTCTCCCATCTGCATAGGTGGAGCTCTCCCTTCTCTGGGCCCCCAACCCTGGGATTTCAGCAGTGTCTGACAAGTCCCTGCTAGAGCAGAACAATCCCATCATCTCTGTTTTCCTCCTGGGAGCACCCTCAGGTCACACAGAGGGAGAGAGGAACAGTTGGCGTCCCTGAAGTTCCTGCTGGGATCACAGGGCTGTCTCCAAAGAACTTCCTCTGTCTTCATCTTGCCCAGGATTTCTCACCAGGGATGTTTTGGGACACCTCACACCTTGCTGGTGATTACCTTTGATAAGGGCTGATGATAATGATACAAGTGCTCTCCATCATTTCTCCCCCAGACCTCTGAGCGCAGGCCAAACCACCCCAAGTAAATGTGTTTGCTCATTTAAGAGCAATGAATTTCCCCTTCACACACAGCCGGTGATGATGCCTTTGCTGTGGGCTCTTCACCAACACACAAATAAGCAAATGCCTCATGGAGGGTTTCCTCTCCTCAACCAATTCAGATCACAATGTTCTCATTGTGTCACGGCCTGATGTATTAGGAAATTGTTTGTGCTTCCCCTGGCTGCCTCCCCAGCAGAGCCAGTGGTGTTTGGAGTGGGGATCTCCGTGCCTGTGCCCTACTTTCAGTCCCCTGTGCCTCTCCTTACGTAAGGTTTACACACGTGTTCACACGGGCCTGCACATCGCTCGCGTCTTTATCTTTAATTTAAGGGAAAATATCTTGAATATTCCCTTTTACTCCTGGCCCATCAGAGCTGGCATCCCGATGGGATTGGATGTGTAACGAGCTCCCTTTGATGCTCCCAGGAGTTGTCTGTTTGGAGGAGGAACGAGGGCTGCAAGCCTCAGCCGCTTCAGGAGGAGATGGGGGAGAGAAATTCCCTTTTCATGGGCTGTGCTCTTGCTCCTTGCAAGCCTCTGCCCTGCCTGCCATGGAAATACAGCCCAGGGAGTTTCCTCATCCCTCCACCTGCCCTGCCAACAGGAACTGTGTGCTCAGATCCCAGGGCAGAGCTCAGGGAGCCCCAAAGGTGGGTGGATGCTTTAGGAACAGCGGAGCTGTGGTTTGGGGTCGCTGGTCAGTGGATGCAGGTATTTCACACCCTTTACAGCAGAGGGATACTGCAGGACAGAGCTGGCTGCTCCTGATGTTCTCCCTCTCCTGGGAATTTCTGAGATCCTCTGAGGTCTCCATTTTCATGTAGCCAATTCTTTAGGAGTTAATTATTAGAGAAGCAATTATTTCCCCATCCTTTCCCTGGTCAGAGCCTTCACTGTCAGCTGAAGGTGCCTGCTCAGACCTTGCCCCCACTAAATCAGGATTTCTCCAAGAGATTCTCCTGGGTGTGGAGCACTGATTGTCCCACTTTAAAAAACCCCAATCAAGCCAATGATGCCATTTTAATGTGCTTGGTGTGGTTTGGCTTGTGTGTGTGAGAGGTTTTATGGTGTCTCTCTCTAAATGAGGAGGAATGTGGATTCATAAACATCCTCACACCCCATCCCAGAGGAGAGCTAGAACCAAATAAATCCTCTTAGCTCCCCAGGATGTGAGAGCCCGTCCCTCTTTGATGTCCAGTGTGTGCTGATAATGCCATTTCCACGGGGGGACGCTGATCTGGGGACACAGAGCTCCAGATTTGGGGATTTCGGTGCCCTTGGGGCTCCTTTGAATTCCCACTGATTTTATGGCAACGCCCTTGCCCCTGGCTGTGCCCTTGGGTGCTGAGTGCTGCTTGATGTGCCCTGAAGGAAACAGAACAAACCAGAACCAGCCCTGCAGAGCTGCCCTGCCAATCCCCACGCCAGCAGGGCTGAGATGTGCTGGAGGTGACTCAGAGCCACAGCTCAGGCCACCAAAGGCAGCCAATGACTTTGCAGGGTCGCACCTCGCTTTGGGGAGACGCCTTTGCCTGAAATAGGAGCAAAAAGCCCGGTTTCAGCAAAATTCCCTCAGCTCTGAGCCGTGGCAGTGCTTTTATCAGCCGTGCTGGGGATGTTTGGTGCTCAGAGGGAGGGAGGCAGGAGGGAAGGGATGCAGGAGCAGAGGGAGATGCTCCTGCCTGTACCCTGGGCCAGGGAGCTGCTCCTGGCACACAGAGGGCTGTTCACAGCAGGGAAAGGTGCTGAACATCCCCCTGCCTCCCAAAGCGATGGAGAAGACCCAGGTTGGAGCTCAGGGCTGATGGTGTGGGTCAGGGATTCGCCAGGCTGGGCTCCAGCTGCCTTCCTTTCATGTCTGCTTTCCAAGGAGCGGGGGCTGCTCTCCCTTCCAGTGGCATAAATGAAGGATAATGTGTTTCCATGAGTGACAGGGACTGTAATTTATATCATTGGGAGCACAACTGTGAACCAGGGGTTTACATTCACGTGCCAGATTGGGTTATGTTTATAACTTTAAAATAACGTGCGGCAAGTTAACATTTGTGGAGAGTTTGCGGGGGTTTTTTGAAGATGAAAAGTACAGAAACAGTCTATTTTCTGCCATTTGGGCTAAATCCTCTAGTCAGAAGAATTGCCTGCCATTTCTAGGCAATTTTTTTTTTTTCCAAATAAGAGCAAGGAGGTTTGACCTACTAAAACTGCTCGGTTAAACACAAATAATAACCATGGGTGCTCTGTTCTGCTCTAGAGACAGCTGCAGAACGTGGGTCTTTAAGGTATTTATAGACCTTGGAGTCTTTGAGGCTAAAAAGTGTTGGAGAAGCATAAAATGTCTTTGTAAATTGTGTGTGCTGATACTTCACAGGCAGAACATTCCCCGAGAGTCTGTGCCACTCAGGCACCCCAGCCTTGTCTTCCTCCAGCAGATCTGATCCGTGTTTATTCTGGCTCCGGGAAGTCAAGGAGGATAATGAGAGGATTCTGCCTGTTTGTTTAGAGAGAGGAGGCAATAATGGCCTTTCTGACTCGCTGCAGGATTTACCTCTCATGAATTAAAAAACAAAGTAAACTGATTATGGAACGAGCTGTGTGTTCCACCGCCTTCGCTCGGTGTTTTCTGGCTGGTTCTGGCTCTTCCTGGGGAGGGAGCCAGGATGGGGCACCCAGGCTGAGCCTGGCACTGCAGGGACACGAGCAGGGACCTTGGCTGGTGCTGCCAACCCTTCCCGGGGAAATTCCTGTTGAGGGGATCAGCACGGACAGAGGAGCTGCCCAACCGATGATAAATAAACTCCTGACAAAATAATTTACCTGAGCAGTGGCTGTTACACCAGGGAGCAGCTGGGAGAGGTGGTGAATTTTCAGGGATTTGGGGATGCAGGGACATGGCTGTGCAGGATTTGGGGTGCAGGGGTGTGGCTGTGCAGGGATTTGGGTGTGGTGAATTGGGTTTTCAGGAATTTGGGGTGCAGGGACAAGGCTGTGCAGGGATTTGGGTACAGGGACAAGGCTGTGCAAGGATTTGGGTGCAGAGACATGAGTTTTCAGGGATTTGGGGTGCAGGAATGTGTCTGTGCGGGATTTGGGTACAGGGACATGGGTTTTTAGGTATTTGGGGTGCAGAGACATGGCTGTGCAGGGATTTGGGGTGCAGGGATGTGGCTGTGCAGGGATTTGGGTGTGGTGAATTGGGTTTTCAGGGATTTGGGGTGCAGGGACATGGGTTTGCAAGGATTTGGGGTGCAGGGACATGGGTTTTCAGGGATTTGGGGTGCAGGGATGTGGCTGTGCAGGGATTTGGGTACAGGGACAAGGCTGTGCAAGGATTTGGGTGCAGAGACATGAGTTTTCAGGGATTTGGGGTGCAGGAATGTGTCTGTGCGGGATTTGGGAACAGGGACATGGGTTTTTAGGTATTCGGGGTGCAGAGACATGGCTGTGCAGGGATTTGGGGTGCAGGGATGTGGCTGTGCAGAGATTTGGGTACAAGGACATGGATTTTCAGGGATTTGGGGTGCAGGGATGTGGCTGTGCAGGGCCGTGGGTGTACATCACTGAAGCAGCAATTTAAAAAGCAAATTGGAAAAAGAAAAGCCCTGAAAGCTGAGCTTTCCCCGGGGCTGGAAATGCCCGCAGGGGCTGCACAGGCTCTGAGGGTCTGAGCTGACCCCAGCCCCTGCAGCTCCTCTCGCCCAGCTCAGAAATTCAGCAGGCACTGCCTGCAGCAGCGTGGCTGCCCACGAGCATCCTGGCCGTGCTGGAGTCTGGCATCCTCCCACAGATCCCTGCATCCCCAGCGTGGGTCCCTTGTTGGTGTGATCACTGCAGCTGTCAGCCAGCGCCGAGGGGCCGCTCGCTCCTGCACAGGCTGCCTCGCCTTCCCCACAACCCCAGCGTGACATTTTCCATCCTCTGGAACCAAAGGAATGGAAAAAAAGATAAATCTATTTTGCCCCGCTTGTCTCTAATGATGGCAGAGCAGTTTTTGCTGGCAGCACTTTCAGCAGCGGGGAGCAGATGTGGGATGGAGTCCCCTCCTGTGCCTGGGAAGGAAGGAGCCCTTCCTTAGCAGTCTCCTCACGGACTGAGCTGGCCAGGAGGGATAATGGTCCATAACATATTCATTATTTTCAGGACTGTGCACTGGAGTTCTCCCACTGCTGATGCAAGTGGAGATATTTTGTTTTCAGTTGTAATGGGGTAAAGGATTCTGCAGCTCTGGGTTGCTTTTCCTTCCAGCCCTCGGGGCTGGGCCCCTTTCTGCTGGAGCTCAATGGGACTTTGGGGTGACATCAAAGCCTTAGTGCAGGCAGGTGTTGAGTGGAAGGTGGCACAGGTGAGTGGTGCTGCAGGAGGGGAAGGAATGTGCAGAGTTGGATGGAAAATGCTGTGAATCCAGGGAGTCTGCTGGTGGTGAGCTGGGGCTGGATCCACGGCCAGGGTCAGTGGGAAGCAGGGAATGCCATTCCCTCCCAGCCTGTGAACCCTCTCCTCTGCAGGAAAGGGCCTCCCTTCCCTCCCCAGCACAGCTGATGGAGTTTGAAATCACTCTTGGCTGTTAATCCGTGAAAGTCCCTGTTAGGAATAAAATAAAATATATATACGGAAAAGTGCCGCTAAAAAGGTTTATGAGGCTGCAGTTTAAGTGAGTGGCTGCTCCAGAGCAGAGCATCTGTTCCTCATTTACAGCTGGCTTGAGCCATGCTGAAACACTTCCCCTGGCCCTGGCTGGGGGCTGCCTGCCCTGGGGAGGGGGATTTTCCCCATTTCCCCCCTGCACACAGGATCCTGGGCACGATGGCTCCTGGCACTGCCATCAGCACGATTTCCTTTCATCCCCAGGCTGCAGGGGCCTGGGGTGCCACTCTGGGATTTGGCAGAGGGAATGGAGACTGACGTGCTTGTTCTAAACTCCTGCTTTAGCCGGGGATTAATCACTCAGTGTCAGGTGCTTACAGGTACTTAGGTACCTCGTTCCATTAGATCAAAGCAAATTAGAGCTGAGCAGAATGTAAATACAGCTGGTGGTCAGAGGTGCTGCAGTTCCTGCTGCAGAAATTGGAGAAAAATTGTATTTCCCAGTGTGTTGCGCAGAGATAATGTTTGGGATGTTGAGATCTCACGGGAGGGATGTCACACCGTCACCAGCAGCTGATAAGTCATTTTTGTGGTTTCATTCAGACATTCTGTTTGTGCTTGGGTGACCTGGATATCTGTGCAATGGTGTTTCACAGAGTCACACATGCTTTGGATGGGAAGGTGTCGTGGTTTTGTTCGCATCTCTCAGAGCCTGAGACACTGAGGCTTGATTGCCAGCCTGGAGAGGAATTGTTGTGTCTGACCAAAACGGGAGAGCAGCATTATATATATATAACTCCATATATATAACATATATAGCTCCAAAGTCATACTGTGTATGGAGTTTGGGGTTATACGCTCCAAATATTGCAGGATTTGGAGGATTGCAGGATTAAAATTATATTATAAAAACTATAAGTATGGAGTTTGGAGTTATACATTCCAAATATTGCAGGATTTGCAGGATTGCAGTAATACAATTATATAAAAAAATATATATAAGAAAAATATAAAATATATAAGTATGGAGTTCGGAGTTCTACACTCCAAATTTTGCAGGATTGCAGGATTAAAATTATATATATAAGAAAAATATAAAAAATATAAGTATGGAGTTTGGACTTATACACTCCAAATTTTGCAGAATTGCAGGTTACATTATATATAAAAAAACAAGAAAAATTTAAAAAATATAAGTATGGAATTTGGAGTTATACACTCCAAATTTTGCAGGATTTGCAGAATTGCAGGATTACAATTATATTTAAAAACAAAAGAAAAATATAAGAAATACAAGTATGGAGTTTGGAGTTATACACTCCAAATTTTGCAGGATTTGGAGAATTGCAGGATAACAATTATATAAAAAATATATAAGAAAAAATTAAAATATAAAAATATAAAATATAAAAATATAACATATAAAAAGTATAAATATAAAAATATAAAAATATAAAACATAAAAATATAAATATATATAAAAATATAAAATATATAATATATTTTAAAAGTATAAAAAATATAAAAGCTAAAATGCTCAAGCATCCCCAGCACACCTCACCCCTGACCTCGCCCCCCTCTCCCGTTGCCCCCCAGGACTGCCCGCAGCTGTTCCCCACGGAGGAGATCCTGATCCCGGTGGGAGAGGTGAAGCCCATCACGCTGAGGGCCCGGAACCTGCCGCAGCCCCAGTCGGGCCAGAGGGGCTACGAGTGCGTGCTCAGCATCCAGGGCATCGTGCACAGGGTGCCCGCCCTGCGCTTCAACAGCTCCAGCGTGCAGTGCCAGAACAGCTCGGTGCGTGAGAGGGGCATGGGCATGGGCACGGGCATAGGTATGGGCATGGGTGTGGGCATGGGCATGAGCATGGGCATGGGCAGGGCTGGCAGCACCAGGGAGGGAGGAAAATCTCTCTAATCCCAAATCCCGGGTGGGAGAATCCCCACAGGGAGGAGATGCTGGCTCTGGAGTGCCCTGGCTGCCTGTGGGAGGTCAGCCTGGGAAAGGGGAGGAGGAGGGAATGCAGGAGGTGTTGAGGCAGGCTAATTCACACGCGGGGAGATAAGGAGAATCACAGACCCCTTATCGGGGAGCTGTCACATCCCAGGTCACGGTGGCTGGATGAATAGAGCGGGGCTGGAGAGCGGGGAAGGAGGGGGAGAGGGAAAGTGATGGGGGAGAGAGAGAGAGCGGGGCTGGAGAGGGGAATCACCAGGTGGAGGGGGAATCACCGAGGAATGCTGCCCAGGAGAGGGGAATCACCAGGTGATGCTGCCCAGGAGAGGGGAATCACCAGGTGATGCTGCCCAAGAAAGGGGAATCGCGGAGTGATGCTGCCCAGGTGATGCTGCCCAGGAGCAGGGCAGGGTTATCCCCTCCTCAAGACAGCACTCAGCCTCACCAGAACATCACAAATTCACCCTGCTGGGCACTCTGTGATGCCAAAACACAAATGGCAAAGCCAGGCACCCCCACCCTGATCCACAGCCCAAATCTGGGTCTCCTGTGTCCCTTCACGAGCGTGGCCCTGCCTCTGCTCACCATGTGCTCAGAAAGGGCCCTGGGCAAAAAGGGCACAGTCAGTTTGTTTTAGGCAGCACAACAGGGTCCACTTGAATATTCAGTGCAGATGGCCTTAAATTGTTAATGAAGTTTTGAATTTTTTAAAGTTTTACTGGATATTTATACATCGCTGGCCGTCTTTGGGCCTTGCAGCTTGGTGGATAATAAATGCATTAATAGTACATAGTACTTTTCCTATCCAGAGTGATTTATAAGCATTAGAGAAGCACTTTTATTGCTGTTGGGCTGATAGGAAGTGGTAGGGGGAGGATGTGGGGGCCATTCTGGACTCACAGCTTCTTGTTCCACGCCAGCTTAGTAAAACCCAGCACAGTCAAACGTGAGTTAAAGCTGCACAGCTGCTGCCCAGGGACAGGCAGAGCACTCTGCCCTGCTTTCATCACCACTCCCTCCTCCCAGGGAGCATGGCAATGCTCACTCACCTCCTGAAGTCTTTTTAGCAGCTTTGGTTGACCTAAAGAGAGCTCCAGAGTGGGGCCTGGCCAGTGCTGGGTGTGATAATGGGAATTTCAGCATTCGCTGGGAATTCAGCTGCAGCATCCAGCCTCACTCAGCCACGGCCCCCAGATGTCATAAAAAGGGGAATAATTCAGGCCAGTGCTGTCCTGGGGCAGGCTGAGGCAGTGGCTGGGGCTCTGCACCATCTATTTTTGCTCTATTTTCCTGTTCCACCTGCAAAGCTCTGCAGAGGGGTTCTGGAGCTCCCAGTCACAAACTGGGCAAGAAGCAGCCTGAGGGCAGCTCCAGTCCCAGTCTGGTTACCTGGAGGGGCTGTGTTGGCAAGCCAGAGACTGAGTGATGAGAGCAGGCACTGCAAGAGGAATAATTAATCTGTTACCTCTCACAAGGACTAGATCTGATTTAATTATCTCCTCCTGATGAGGAGAAGGGACTCAAAGCAGAGCCCTGGAGATGAAGTGTAAAAATGTGGTGTCTGAGGCACCAGCAGATGTTTTTAAGCAGAGAATAAAGATGGTTTCTCTCAAAAAAACCTCTTTGCCTGGGAGTGTTGTCTCCCCAGGCATTTCACTCTGGATCTTACCCTGCAGTACCTCTATGATGGGATGGACATCAGCAACCTGGCAGTGGACTTTGCCGTGGTTTGGAACGGGAACTTCGTCATCGACAACCCGGAGAACGTGAAAGGTAAAATCTGCTTGAATTGGCTTCAGGCCATGCCAGTTGTGTCCCCTGGAAATCCCTCAATCCCAGCTATACCCCAAGGGTATATCCCAGCTGTATCCTGAGGGAATACCCAATTCTCAGCTGTATCCTGAGGGAATCCCCAATCCCAGCTGCACCCCGAGGGAATCCCTCAGTCCTGATTGAATCTGTCCATCCCAACTGTGTCCCATGGAAATCCCTCAATCCCACCTGTACCTCAAGGGTATATCCCAGCTGTATCCTGAGGGAATCTCCCAATCCCAGCCATGTCCCAAGTTAATCCCTTCAATCCCAGCTGTGTCCCAAGTGAATCCCCCAGTCCCAGCTGTACCTTGAGGGAATCCCTTCAATCCCAGCCGTGTCCCAAGTGAATCCCCCAATCCCAGCTCCATCCAGAGGGAATCCCCCAGCCCCAGCTGCACCCCCAGTAATTCTGCAGTGCCCCCCTGGTACCAGCTGCACCCCAAGCGAATCCCCCAGTCGCAGCTGCCCCCCCAGCCCCAGCTGCCCCCTGAATGAACCCCCCTCAGCCCCAGCTGCCCCCCAGGATCCCCTCCCCGGCCTAACCCCCTGTTCCTGTCCCGCAGTGCACCTGTACAAGTGCGCGGCGCAGCGCGAGAGCTGCGGGCTGTGCCTCAAGGCCGAGCCGCGGTTCGCGTGCGGCTGGTGCAGCGGCGAGGGGCGCTGCACGCTGCGGCCCCACTGCAGCTCCCCAGGCGCCCTGCCCTGGCTCCACTGGGCCGGACACAACGTCAAGTGCTCCAACCCGCGCATCACCGAGGTGAGCCCGGCCCCAGCCCCTGCTCCCCTGGCGTGGCAGCGGGACCCTGGATGGGGATGAGTGCATTGACTCCATGACTGCAGAAGGCTGATTAAATGCTTTATTCTAGCATATGATACTATATATAGTATATACGTACTATATATCTATATAGGTATATACTGTACGGATATATAGTATATATACTATAGATATACAGTATATATATACACTATATATCTATATAGTATATATCTAGATAGATGCTATAGATATACACGAGATATACAGATAGATATAGATATACTAGATACATCAATTTAAATGTATAGATATATCTATGTATCTATATATCTATATTGTATGATAGATATATACTATATATATCATACAATACTGTATGTAGATACATATTATACTACTGCACTACACTATATTATACTACTATACTACACTATATTATATTACTATACTATACACCATATTTTACTACTATACTCATACTTTACTACTATACTATGCACTATATTATTCTACTGCACTACACTGTATTATACTACTGTACTATACACTATATTAGACAACTGTACTATACACTATATTGTACTACGCAGAATCACACAGAATCACAGAATTATGAGGCTGGAAGAGACCTCTAAGATCGAGTCCAACCTATACGCTAACACATCAACCAGGCTACAGCACCAAGTGCCATGTCCAGTCTTTTTTTAAACACATCCAGACACGGTGATTCTAGCACCTCCCTGGGAAGAGTATTCCAGTACTTTATTATTCTTTAGGTGAAAAATTTCTTCCTGATATCCAACCTATACCTTCCCTGATGTAGCTTGAGACTATACACTATTATACTGCTGTACTATACACTATTATACTACTACTACTGCACTGCATTGTACTACTACCAAGAAAATCCCATCACTCTTGCCAGCCAGTCCAACACACAGGTGGATCCAATCGGACAATGAATCCAAACACCACCTCCTGAGTCCAATTAACAAATCACCCTTTGGTAAACAATCTCCATAACGCATTCCACATGTACATAACAGGCGCAAGAAATGAAGGTAAGGATCATTTTAATTCTCATTCTGAGCATTCTCACAGCCTTACCCAGGAAAATCCTGGGAAATGCTGTGTTTCTCTCTGTGTTCAGAGGATGTGTGATTGCCACACTCCCCCTGTGGTGCCCCAAAATCCGCCCAGCCCTGAGAAATGTGGGTAAAACACTCCAGAACTTTCTGGGATGTTTTAGTGTGCAGCCTCTGCCCCACCCACGCTGCAGTGACCGCCACAGACTGTGGCGGGAATGCTAATTAAACCAGGGAGCTAATTAGTCTGGAGTTGGTGGTTCTGATATTTCTGCTCAGCCCACTGAGGGATGCAAAATGTGTCCCAGGAGCATTTTCAGCAGTGAAACTGCACTCGCTCTGTTAACGCTGCTATGAGGAGTGACACTCCTGTCAGGTGGGAACCAAGGCAGGTTTGGGTTTCTCAGTTAATTAAATCCCCAAAAAAGCCTCCCTTGCCCTGGGTGTGTATCCACACTGCAAAAGGTGTAACACAGCAGGATCAGAGTTGTCTGTTACACCAATGCTGCTGGCACTGCTGCACAGCACCCAAAATCTGCCAAATGGATCAAAACCCAAGTGAGTGTGGAATTCTCATCTTAAATTAAATAAGTTTTTGCCCTGGTTTAACTAAACTGGCTCAGATCCCGTGGGAGGGAGCCATCAACCTCCTTTTATGGAGGAGAGGAGGAAGCACAGAGGCTGCTGCTGTATTGGGGCTGGGTGGGGCTGGCAGGAGAATGGTGTCACTGAGGAGGGTCCATCCATCCTCAGGGACATTACCAGATTGGGTTTTGGTATTTTGGTATTGCTGCCTTAGGCCTTCTGCCAGTGGTACACCTTTGCTCGGCAGGTGTTTCTCTTGTGCAGGTGTGTCTTTGTGCAGGTTTTTCTTTGTGCAGGTGTTTCTGTTGTGCAGGATTTCTCTCATGCAGTTTTGTACAGGGCAGAGTGGAGCTGGTGGCTGGTTGTGCAGGGATAAGAAAGCACTAAAATGGGTTGGAAGCCTGTCCTTTCCCTGCTCGGTTGGTCTCTTTGTTTTCCAAGTCCCAGCTGTGCTACCAAGAGACAAAACAATCCTTAAAGGCTCCCCTGGATCTTCCCCTTGCCCTGCCACTGGGCAGAACCCAAATTTCTCTTGCCCAAGTTCTGTTCTGCTGCACAAGGTTGTGCTACAAGAAGCAAAACAGCCTCTGCTGAGATTTGCTTCCCCATAAACCATGCAGAAAGTTGTCAATTCAAAGAAATGTTGGAATTCTTTATCTGCCCCTCCTTGAGCTGGGCAGAGAAGGGGAAAGCACCAAGTGACTCGCATGTGAGCAGTGCCAGGCTGGCTCTGGCAGCTGGCTGCAGGCAGGGCACTGCCACCAAGTGTTTTATCACTGTCCAACTTGAAAGCAATACTTTTGGGCTCTGTCCAAGCAGAAAAGAGCAGAGCTCTGCTGTTGCAGATTTCTCGACTCCATCCCCAGGTCTGTGTCTGAGACTGTGGAGGAGACCATGAGACCTTCCCAGCTTTCATTGCTGCTGGGTCCTTTCCCAATATCTGAGTTTTCTCAGGATTTTGGGTACCATTTTGCCATGCCCAGTGCTGCAGAGCTATACAGATGGGAGGACACTCTGCCCTGGCCCTGGCAGGTCCAGGCTGGCACTGGTGCCAATCCTCCATCCCCTGGGCACCAGCAGTGACAGGACTGGGGAGCAGGGTTTGCTCTCATACTGGAGCTCACATTGCAGCCTGGATTACCCAGAGTAAAAGAGCCTTTAATATGGGCTGGTTTTCCACTCCTTTTGCTTCATCTGGCCAGGTTCACTCTTTGTGACAAGGCTGAGGTCAAGGGCCTGGCGCCAGTGCCTTCGGGGGATGCATAAATAAGGAGATGGTGTCTTAATAGTTCTAAAAGTAAATGAGCAGCCGGGTATTTGCAGTCCTGTCACTGAGTGAGAGGTCCAGCCCTCCCCAGCAAAGTCCCCTCAGCCGCTTAAATCTTCCACCCGGCCCGTGGCCTTAGCAATAAATAAATAAAAATCAGATTTCTGGCGAACAAGCGGCGCTCTGATCTCCTATTCATTTATTTGCAGGCCTCATTAATATAACATCAGCGCAACAAACAGCTGAAGGGGGGGCAGTGTCAGGCTGAATAATGGAGTTGCTCTGCTGAGATAACAATTAGGCTCTGAATGTGCCATCAGCTGAGGCAGAGACAAGGAGGGATCATGCCGGGATGACAATGCTCATGTGCTGCCTCCCCGCTGGGCTCATCAGCCGGGATCCAGAGCTCGGAGCAGCAGCAGAAAAACACAAAGAGGATGGAGGTGGCTGGGGCTGGGGAGGGGGCAGGGGCTGGGCCGTTGGTTGGGGTCTCTGCACCCCAGCAGATGCCGAGGGCTCGCTGTGCAGGGCTGCGCCTTCCCTGCAGCTCCAGCTCCAGCTCTCCCTGGATCCTCACTGACTTCTGTGCCTTCCTTCCCTGCAGCTCCTCAGGGAAAGCCCCAGCAGCCCCAGCTCTCCCCAGCTCCTCTCTGACTTCTTCTGCAGGCAAAATGTTGCTTCGTGTCAGAAACGCTGAAAGATTCGAGCAGCAAGAAATGACACTGAGAACATTTATCCTCATTGCTGGAGCTGTGTCCTCTGCAGGCTGCGAGGGGAAAGGTTCTGGCACTGGGCTGGGACTCCTGGGTCCCTGGGATCCTTGGATCACAACCTGGGGGATCCCTTGAATTCCAGCTTTGGGGGTCCCTTGGACTCCATCCTTGGGGGTTCCTTAGATCCCAGCCTGGGGGATTCCTTGCATCCCAAATTTGGGGGTCCCTTGGATCCCAAACTTGCGGGTACCTTGGGTTCCAGCCTTGGGGATTTCTTGGATTCCAACCTAGGGGGTTCCTTGGGTTCCAGCCTTGGGGAATCTCTTAGGTTCCAGCCTTGGGGTCCCCACCTTGGTTTCAGGTAAAAAGCAGCAATAAGAGAAGGGCTCTGAAGCACCTGCAGCCCTTCCCTGACCAAGGGCAGGATGTGAGCTCCTGGCAGCCCCTCGTCCCTGTATCACTAACACAGGGCTGCACACCTGGTCTGTCCAGCATCATTACAGGGTTGGGGTTTGTCTCTGCAGTGGGGAGAGGTGACCTGCTCAGGATAATTCTGCCTCCCACACCCCACTTAGATCTCAGTGACTTTCAAGCTGCTTCAGTTTAGCAAACAAACTGAAAAAACTTCCAGCAGAGGTGCAGATTCCTAAACAGCAAATGTCCAATTCCTGGAGTGGCCTTTCTCTTCCTCAGCTGTCATTTGCAGCTCCTTTTCATCCTCCACAGAGCTCCAAGTGAAAAGCCAGTCTGGTGAAGTGATTTTCTTGAAATTGGGGAATATTTCTTGCTAATCCTGTCTGTCTCAGATCAGAAATCTGGGCTGGCAGCCCTGCAGCTCCCAGCTGGGATTAAGGCAGGCCAGGCTGGCTGTGCTGAGGTGCCTCCTGCTCACCCCAACGAGGATGCTGCTCAGAGGGTGCCCAGCTCTGGGTGCACCGGGACCTTTAAGACTTATCTTCTTTCTGCGATTTTGACTGAATCTCTCCAGCTGTAATTAATTGAATGCATCTGTTCTAACCCTGGGGCTGCTTTATGGCACAGTTACTTCAAAACTGTTCAATTAGTGGCCACTAAAATCTAGGTCGAGTGGAGCTCCATATTGGGGATTTTCCAGGTCAGGACATTTTTAAAATACAGCATCAGCTGGGCTTTGTTCGGGGAGGCCTCTCAGCCCTGCTGCTCCTGCTCAGCTCAGGAAATGGCAAGCAGTGACTTCTTTCTGTTTGAGCAGTGATGAGACAACGAGACAGCGGAGTAAGTGCCCCAGCAAATGCATTTTAACATCATCCAGAGCTGCAGAGGACAGTTGTAACTGTCAGCCAAGTTCAGGTGATTCCCCAGCAGTGATGTAAACACCACCAGGCCTCCAGGACTCGGTGTAACACAACCCAGCTTGGTTTTGTAGTGGGTTTATGAGCACTTCCCAGAGCTAAATGGTACAAGACAGGCCATGGTGTGAGTTACAGGGAACAGCAGCACAACAGGCACTGCGTGGTGAATAAATTAAAATCCTCCAGCAGGCGGTGGAGGGGAGAGGGAGGTGGGAATTAAAGGATGTGGAGGAAGGAGGGGGTGGCTTGGTGGGTGCATGGAGCTGGAATAACCTCAGCCAAAAACGGGGCAGAATGCCCAGGGAAGTGCTGGAGTCACCCTGGCAGTGCTCAAAAACCACCTGGATGTGGCCACTGGTTTAGTGGGGATGGTGGGATTAATTCTTGAAGATCTTGGGTGTCATTTTGGAGATGCTTTGGGGAACTGGGAAGCACAGAAGTGATGGGGACAGGGGTGTTCCATAAGGGCTGCTGTGGGACAGGTTGCTGGGATGGTGGCACTGGTGTTTGGCCATATTCCTCACTCCTGAGGAGGTGGAAAAACCCACCCATCCATCTGGAAACAGCGAGGGAAAGGTTCTGAGGAGCTCAAGTATTTTTGCCAAAGACAAGGGTGGAACAAAGAAGCATAAACAAGATTTATCCATTAAATTAATTAAATTGCATTATTATGGATTGTGTTTATTTATTAATAACTGCAGCACAGGGAAGATGAGAAACTCACCCAAGAGCAACAACAGAGCGGTGGCAGATTCAGGATAACTGTCTGAGAGTCCTGGGTCCAAATTTTGTGACCATGCATTATTGAAATTTATACTCCTAATTGAAGAGGATCTTGTCCTTAATGCAAGTCCGGGGAAGCAGGGATGATTATGGCTGAGGCAGGCCATAAACAGGCAGCTTGAAAGCACACACCTCACCCTTTAGCATTTTTAAGTCATTTGAGGTGCCAAGTCACTAATAAAATGTGACATTAACATTCAGACTACAGCCAAGGCAGAAGGCAAACTTCTCCAAGCACCAGGCTGCTTCTGGAAGGTGACTTACCCTGTTCTGGATGGAGACAGGAGCCAGGTGTGTCCTTCTGCAAGGATGTCTGGGAATGGCACTGCCCACTCTTCTTGGCCAGCTCAGGGACCTCAGAGTTCTCTCTTGGAGCAGGGCATGGATGGATTTCAGCATCCTTGGGCTCCTCCAGGACACCCAGAAGAGCCAGGAGGGGTGGCCCTGGCTTGTCTGGCAGCAGGAGAGGTTCCAAACCAGGGATGGGGCTGAACAAGGGGCCTGGTGGGGATGTCACTGTCACTGACATGTTTTATGAAAATCCTTCCACTAGGATTTTTCTCCTGAGAAACCTCAGAAAAGAAATGCAAACAAGAATTATCTGGTTGCTTGGAATGTGGTTTGGAGGTTGCTCACCAACAGGTGAATCTTTGATTGGTTCCATGTGGATTTTTTTTCCTTAATGACCAATCCCAGTCCAGCTGTGGCAGACTCTCTGGTCAAGTCACAAGATTTCATTATTCATTCCTTTCCAGCCTTCTGATGAAATCCTTTCTCTCTATTTCTTTTAGCATAGTTTTAATGTATCGACATGATATGATATGATATATAGTATGATATGATATGATATGATATGATATGATATACTATATCAGCCTTCTGTAACATGGAGTCAAGATTCTCACCTCGTCCTGGGAGCCTCCATCACACCCCACGTCCCCTCACCCTGTGCTGTCTCCCTGCAGATCCTGACGTTGTCGGGGCCCCCGGAAGGAGGGACCAGGGTGACCATCCGTGGGGTGAACCTGGGCCTGGACTTCTCTGAGATCGCTCAGGGCGTGCAGGTGGCCGGGGTGCAGTGCACGCCCCTGCCCGAGCACTACGTGGTGGCCGAGCAGTGAGTGTCCCCTGCCCTGTCCCCTCCCTGTCCCCTCACCTGTGCCCTCACCTGTCCCCGGGGCTGGGCACCCCCCAGAGCACCTCCCTTTACCTTTGCTGGGGGTTATTTAAAGACACAAATGGGATGGGGCTGCTGTGGACGTGCCTCGAGCTGGTTTATTTTCCAGCATCAGTCTCATTCCATGGTTATGACAATGGGAAGATGCCAGCAGCTCACATCCCAGGCAGCAGACACAGAACTTAATGTTACAACTTACTTTATAAGCTTCTTGACTAATCACACAAAGCAAAAGCACATTGACAGTATTTATATCTGTATAGTATATATTCTATATTGACAGCAGTTCTATGTAACCACTATAAGCACACGTACCTTTGGTTAAAACAATGCTTGCTTATTTCCAATACAATACCTGTTTGTAAGCCTTAAAACACAACAGAGCTCCATTATTAAGCTTTAACCTTCTCAATATGTTGCTAGATAAACTTTCTGTAGCTTGGAGAGCTATTCAGACAAGCATTAATACACAGACCATTGTTCTATTTGCTTTTGCTTTTCTGCAGTTTAAATACTTTTACTGCTGACCAATCTCATGGCTGCTGCTTAGCTGTACTCACAGTTCTGCCTGCACCTTGCAGCTTTCTCAAAACCCTCCAATTTTGTAGATTCCCACACCCCCTGACCTCCAGCCAACGCTCAGGAGGCCAAACCCTCACCGGGAAGGGCTGTGGAGGTGGGCATGGGAAGGGATTCCTGCCCATTCCCGCACATCCCCGCACTCTGGACTCTCTCTGCAGGGGTTAAGCAGCGCTTTGAGTTGCATTAAACGTTCTGTTTCCTTGCACACCAGTTCCTGCTTGGCTAAGCACCTTTGCTGATGAGCACCTTGCTGCTGCTGCTGCTGCTGCCTCCCCATCCATCCCGCTCGGGATTCCGCCGGCGCCCGGGCTGCAGCAGCCATTTGTTAGGCGGGCGAGGCGCTGACAGCCCCGCGCTCCGAGTGGGCTCCCCTGCAGTCAATCCATTTGTTTCACTGAGAAAAATGTCAGCCCCAAATTGGAAAACAGGCCTGGAACAGGGGACGGGCAAATGAACGCGTCGGCACGGCAGCCGCTCCTCTGCTGCCCCTCGGGGCTGGGCTGGGGGGGCTCAGGGGGTGTTTGGGGACATCCCTGCTGGGTGGGACAGCAGAAACAGGTGATGTGTCCCTTTGGGTTGTGTCACCTCCTGCTGGGACCAGCATGGTGGCCTGGTAGGGCTGGTGAGTGTGGAGCTGGCCAAGGTCCCATGGGCACTCCCAGCAGCACAGATCTGCCCCAGCTTCATCCTCTGCGGGGAAATCCATTTTCCTCTGCGGGGAAATGCATTTGGTGGCTCCCACTCAGACCCCAGCAGGCCCAGGACCTGTCACCAGCAGCACGTGGCAGCGTTGGTTGGGTTTTGTCCATTCCTGGTGTTTCTTTGCCCATCTGAGAGGCAGCAGGGGCATTGCTGACCCCTCTGGAGCAGCGAGGGGCAGTGCAGATGGAATTTGGATCACAGGGTGAAGGATGCCTGGGGCTGCTGCAGGAATGGCACCAATACCCCATCCCTGCGAGCAGTTGGGGCTGTTCTGCTGAGCAGTACGTTGTTATATTTTATTTTTCAAATAAAGGATGGAAGATTATGAAATTATCCCCCTTTGATGGTATGAAACCCTGATTTTATAATCATGACTCTAATTACGGCTCTTGAGCTTTCAAAGTTTGTTAACATCATTAAAACATTTACCCTGGGCAGATAACAGCAAGCGTTAGCATGAGAGCTGCCTTTTAAAGATGAATACAGATAAAAGGACCCTCTTAAGGCTTCTGTGGGCAGACTGAATTCCAGGACTGTAATGACTCTGCCATATGCTCCAGCCCCGCAATCTATCAGCCAGCAATTAGGTTAATGTTGGTGAAAGGGCCACTTAGCCCGGCAATCAGCACCCTACAGCTCTGCCGAATGCATCATTTTGTAACAAGGTACCTGCTGGGGCTTTGGCTCTGAGCAGGGCTGGGCACCAGGTGTGCCCGGTCACTTGTGCCCTGTCCCACACCCATCCCTGCCCGGGCCGGGCTGCAGCTGCCGCTGTGCTGGCAGAGCTGAGAGTCTGGTGTTTCCTTGGGCAGAGAGAGCCTCCCCTGTCCTCTGCTGCCCTTGGGGTGCCAGGAGTCACCCCAGGCTTTGTTTGCATGGCCCCAAGCTCGGAGTGGGCTCCTCTCCAGGAGGAGGAGGAGGAGGGATGGGGAGAGGTGAAGGAATAACAGGCAGAGAGGTGCAGGGACGATGTCTGCTTGAAAGGCAGAGCGAGGAGCGTGTGGCAGAGGAAGGCTGGGAGCTGAGAGGCTTCAATCCCTGCTCTCCAAAGGCAGCAGTCTCTCCAGGCAGCCCCTTTTGATGTGCAGCAACGAGGACGTGCACGTTCCAGCTCTTTAGCAGCATGTGTGTATTTCATCAGGCCTCCTGGCATCACCTGTGCACGGCAGCTTCTTTTCTTCCTTCAGTCTTCGTGGTTTATTTTATTTTATTTTATTTTTTATTTGCAGTGAATTTAATGCTGCTGAAGGCAACTCCCCAAATTGGGGCCTTTTATGTCTTTGTGTGTGATGGGCAGAGGAGGGAGAGCTCCCTTGTCCTTCAGCCTCAGCAGGCAGAGGCTGCTCTGGCTCTTCTCTGGTCCCACTCCCAGGGTCAGATCCTCTCACAGGTGGAACTGCACCTCCTGCCTTCAGCTTTTCCTCCCCGAGGCCAATTTCCCATCTCCAATCCCCCTCTCTGATTTCCAGGCAGGTTCCTCCCACCCTCGGCCTCTCAGAGCCTGCAGGGATGCTCTCAAATTTCTCCTGCCAGCATTGCTGTGGGAGCAAGCAGCATGCAGGTCCATCTGGAGAGCCCTGCCAGCTGATGCCCCTCTGAAAACCTCCCCCAGACCTGCTGGCATGCCTGGCATCCACTTGATCCCGTCCCCAGCTGGTGTCACTCATCCCCAGTGCCCTGGGACTTGGGGGTTATTCATCCTCAGTGAGCAGCCATGGGCAGCCCCAGCAGCTCTGCCTGGCCCTGCAGCTTTGCCCTGGGCTTTTGGGGTTGTTCATCATCAGTTGTGGTGAGCCCCAGCAGCTCTGCCTGGCCCTGCAGCTTTGCCCTGGGCTTTTGGGGTTCATCCATCAGTTATGGTGAACCCCAGCAGTTCCCCCTGGCCCTGCAGCTTTGCCCTGGGCTTTTGGGGTAGTTCATCATCATCTGTGGTGAACCCCAGCAGCTCCCCCTGGCCCTGCAGCTTTCCCAGCCTCAGGATGTGCCCACGGGGCTGAGCTGCACCGCACCAGAAGCATGGGGACAAGCTCTGTGACCAGCAGCAGTGTGTTTGTGGCAGCCAGCCCTGTCCCCAGCAGAAGCTGCTCTCCAGGGCTGTCTCTATCATCCCCCAGCAGGTTTCTCCTGCAGTTGTGATTAACTGGGAGTCTGCAGTGTGAGCTGTTCCCTTAATGAACTCATCTGTTACTCTGAGGACTTCGCACTCGCTTTGCTACTGGCTAATATATTGCCATTAGTGCTCTGCTTTGCTCTGGAGTTTACAGCTTGTAATAATTATGTCTCATTTTGATTTTTTTTTTCCTTTAAATTACTACACAGGGTAAAAATAGACTTAGTAATTAACTCCTTCCAAAGAGGCAGATATCAAAGTTAAGGGTTGGGGGGGGGGGAGAAAGGAGAAATAATGGCAGCGTGGAGCTGAGCAGGGCACTGCTGGCACCTCCTGCCAAAGCTCCACTGAGGCATTTGTGCTTCCAGGATCGTCTGTGAAATGGGGCAGGCGCTTCCAGGGATCAGCTCCGGCCCAGTGCTCCTGTGCATCGGAGAGTGCAAGCCCGAGTTCACGGCCAAGTCAGCGCAGCAGTACGTGTTTGTGGTGAGTGTCCTGCTGGGGACAGCGCGGGCTGGGGCTGGCACACAGAGGGGCTCCAGCTCCGCAGGAATTGCTGGGATTTTCTGGGGCTTTTCCCCTGGGTTTGCTCGGTTTTTGGTGCACAAGTTGACGGCCAAGTCAGTTCAGTACTACAAGTTTGTGGTGAGTGTCCTGCTGGGGACAGCATGTGTGTCCCCTGGAGCTGAGCCTGGCACACAGAGGGGCTCCAGCTCCAGATTACAGTCCTGAAATTGCTCAGTTTTTTCCTGGGGCTTTCCCCCTGGTGTAGCTCAGTTTTTGGTGGCTCTCTCAACAAGCACAGCTTGCAGGATGGAGAGCTCACTCTGGATAAACCAGGGCTCCCACAGTGTTTGGATCCAGCTTTGCACCCCCAGAGCAGTGATAATGGAATGACAGATTGGTTTGGGTTGGGAGGGATCCTCAAAGACCCTATCATGGGCAGGACACCTTCCACCAGCCCAGGCTGCTCCAAGCCCCGTCCAACCTGGCCTCGGGCACTTCAGGGATGCCGTGGCCTGTCCCAGCCCCCAGAGCAGTGATTATGGAATCACAGATTGGTTTGGGTTGGGAGGGATCCTCAAAGACCCAGTGCCACCCCTTCCACTACCCCAGGCTGCTCCAAGCCCCATCCAACCTGGCTGTGGACGCACTCAGGGATGTCGTGCCCAGTCCCGGCCCCCAGAGCAGCTCCCTGGCTGCAGCAGGGGCCCTGAGCTGTCCTTTCCTCCCTGCAGACCCCAGCTGTGAGTTTCCTGAGCCCCAGCCGCGGCCCGGAGTCGGGAGGGACCATGGTGACCATCTCTGGCCAGCACCTGGGCGCTGGCAGCCGCGTCTCCGTGCTCCTGGGGAACCAGACCTGCGAGTTCCTGCAGTAAGAGACACCACAGGCTCCCGCAGCTCCCGTCCCAGCTCGGATCTGCTGGAGCTGAGCGTGCAAAAATCCATCTGGGAAGCCCCTAAGGCTCCCTCCTTTATTGCATGAAACCATCTTCTCTTTTATTGTGATGGAGGCTTGCATGGCCAGGGAGGGGTTCGTCGGTGTCAGTGCTGTTCATTATTTCATTTAATGCTGTTCCAGTGGTAACTGCTCTGAAAATCACAGTGAAACACCACTGGGATGGAAATGTGCTTATATTGGTCACCAGTACCTGCCCCCAGCCTGGCTGCTCTGAAGAAAATGGAACATTTATATGAAATACCTCCTTTCTCTTTTCACAGACCTGCATTGATTTTATTGTAGCCACTGCTGCAGGTGCCTCCAACTCCTAAAAATGGTCTGGGATCCTCAGGGCAGAGACAGGCAAGGGTCTGCTCACACCTCCTGCTGAGGAACTTGCACAGCCATCAATCTCTGCTGGGATTTCCATGGCAAATTTGCTTTTTCCCCAGCAGTGTAAACACAGAGTTGACATTTGCAGGGTTTAATGGGTTTTCCTGGGGCTTAGTTAAAAAAGACATGTGTGGTTTACATCTGTGTGTATCAGTACACAGCCCTGCCCACCCTGCTGGGGTGGGCACAGCCTGGCATCCAAAGGGATTCTGCCTCCCAGATCCTCACCCAGGCTGCCCAGGAGGAGCTGAGGAAGTTTCTGGGAAAGCAGAGGTCCCTGGAGGTGAATTTCTCATCCAAAAGCCTGAGAGGTTCTGGGATGTGGGAGCTGTGGGTTATCAGGTGTGGGAGCACGTTGGGTTATCAGCAGGGCTTGCTCTGGATCCGTCCCAGGATGGTGCTCAGGGCATTCCAGAACCTTCCAGCGCAGCTCAGCCCTCCAGGTGTTGAGCAGTGTAACCAACCCATCAATATTTCCTCCCACATCCCAAACAAAGATGCCAAATTGCTGCCTCAGGTGGAGACAGGCAACAGCAGAGGTGTGAGGCCAGCCCTGGAATATCATCCTGGAATATCATCCCTTAAACAAACCCCTGATCCTGTTCAGGCAGCCTGCAGCTCCTGACCTGCAAAACCTGGAGGGGTTTTGGATGCCCTGGGAGTTCTGATGGCAGCAGGACAGAAATTTCAGCCAGGGAGCAGTGGCTGAGTGCCCCATCCTCACTGGGGCCATGCCTGGGACTGCTCTGAGGCAATGAACTCCAATTGTGCTCCGGGGCGTGGGGGAGCCTGATGAGATGAAGCAGTTCCTAATGAGATTCCCTCTAATTACAGCTTCCCCCATTCTCCCCTCTCTGATCCGAGGAGTGGGCAGATTCACCATGACGACACAATAATAGCACAGAAAGCTAATTAGCTGATCACAGGGAGCTGGGAGCTGCTCTGCCAGCAGCC
This sequence comes from Ammospiza caudacuta, assembly GCF_027887145.1. NCBI lineage: Eukaryota > Metazoa > Chordata > Aves > Passeriformes > Passerellidae > Ammospiza > Ammospiza caudacuta. The sequence continues at coordinate 7,715,962 of NC_080616.1, read as the reverse complement.
CTGCATCACTGCCAGCCCGTGCCAGAGCTGGGCAGGCACGGGGTGGGCAGCAGCAGGCAGGGCAGTGGGCAGCAGCAGGGCGGGAACCCGCCAGGCTGCACAGAATCTGTGGAGAATCCCACTCCTCACACAAGGAAGCCTTTGTGGCTAAATTAAACAAGGTGGATGTGATAAAACCAAGTGAGGATAGGAAAAGGAGCAGCAGCAGGGCAGGAAGGGGTGGATGTGTTATTGCATCAGCAGCAACGGCCAGTGCAGTTGGTTTGAGGGGTTTCAGGGGGTTGTTGGAGGTGTTTCAGGGGATTGTTTCAGGAGGCTGTTTGAGGTGTTTCAGAGGGATGTTTGAGGTGTTTCAGGGGATTGTTTGAGGTGTTTCAGGGGTGATTTGAGATGTTTAAGGGGACTCTTTCCGTCCCCTCGGATGTGGAGGGTAGAAGGACTGAGGTGTGAGCTGGGAACATTGTGGTGCCTGTTGTTCCATGCCCTCCTGAGTGCCCATTAGAGAGGGCAGGGGGGGTGTAAGGACCCCGAGAAGGGAGCACACACACCTTGTCCCCCTGGCTCACAGCTTTGCTGGAAACAGAGCAGGGACACGGCTGCACCTGAGCCTCAGCCGCCCAGGCACCTCCGCAGCCCCTGAGGATGGTGAGGGTGGTGAAGGTCGCCCATTCAGGTTTTGATTTAAGCAGCAGACTGGCAGTGAGGTGCTGCAGACCTGCCTGCCCTCTGCCCTGGGGGAACCAAACTAAAGGAGCCACAGAAAGAACATTGACTTTCCAGTGAGCCAGGGTCGGTTTGAGCAGCAAGGACAGCCAGAGGTGGCCGTGCAGGATGTGACAGAGATGTCCCTCCAGCACTTCTGTAGCATCAGTGACCACGAAGCCGGGAACAGATCTGTTCTGGATGCTCAGATCCCATTCCCCTTCCCCATCCCTCCACTCACCAACCCCTTTGTGCTGTGGCAGTGCCTCCCTGCGTCACTGCCTGCCCCTTCTCTGGGCTCTGGTGGCAGCAGATGGTCTGCTGTGTCCAGCCAGGCAGCGCCGAGCCGGGGTCACCCCGCTCTGGGGGAGACAAAGCCGAGGCAGCTCTGCCACTGCCGCAGCCTGCCCAGGCAGGGGCTGCTCATTGTGCCGCTCACAGAGCCTCGTGTGTGTGCACTGGGCTGGGGAGGGGAAGAATTTGGCTTTTCACTGAGCTCATGCATCCCATTGAAAAGGCAGCCATCTGCTTTCACACGCCCAGCAGACGGCAGCGGCTTCGGGGGGATGTGGGAGCTGCAGCTTGGCACAAAGAGGGATTTCAGGGGGGCTGTGCTGCTCCCACCATGGGCACAGCTCAGGGCACGGCTCCCACCTTTCCTTCCATGCCAAACCCTCCTGCCCACCTCTGCAGCTCCCCAGGTACCAGTCTGGTGCTGGCTGTAGGCTCAGCCCTTTCTGGGCTGCCCCAGGACAGGACCAAGGCTGTTTCCTGCCCCTACACCAGTGTGAAAAGTGCACGTTATATGGCTCTATGCAGATATTTACTATATGTATTTTGTTGTGTTGATTAGTAGTGCTGTATTAACATTTTAATAGTGTGATAAATGTGGTTTTGTAGTTAAAAAGGTAATTTTTGTGGTTAAAATAGTAACTATATAAGTGGGATATTTTTTTAAGAAAGGAATGAGCCACAGGACTTTCCACATCCACCATCCCATTAACCCTGCCCGTTTCCCTCCTGTGCAGGAGATCCATGAACGAGATTGTTTGTGTGTCAGCACCCTCAGCCCACGGCCTGGGGGCTGTTCAGGTCTCTGTCAGTGTGGACAGGGCTCAGCTGGAGAGGACTTTGCTGTTTGAGTACATCGACGACCCCAAGGTGCAGCACATCGAGCCCGAGTGGAGCATCGCCAGGTAAAGCAGCACCTCCTTGGCTCTCCCCTGCTCTGGGGCTGCTCAGCACACACCCAGGCCAAAAAAGGAGCTGTTTGGGAATGCACATGCCTCCCAGCATCCTGAACAGGTCAGGGCTGGGCATTCCTGGGTTTGCATTTAGCACAGATTGGGCCTGCGGTTACAGGGAGGTTGTGTCCAGCCAGGCAGTGACAGCAGACCCTGCACCAGGAGTTGGGGGCTCAACCAAAGCCCAGACCACCCCCTCTGCTGCAGAAGGGCACAACTGCTCCTTAGAGGCTCCTTCTTGTGGTCCTGGAACACCACTAGGCCACCTAGAAAGGAAAGAGCTGATATTGATCAAAGGGAGTGTGGGGGCCAGGGCGGCTGCTGCTGTCACACGACAGGGACACTGCTGAAAGCCCTGGGCCGTTCTCATCCTCCTAACCCTACTGGCATCTTGTCCCTGGGGCCCAGCCCAGCCCTGATCAGCCCCTCCTGCCTTCCCACAGCGGCCACACGCCCCTGACTGTCACCGGCTCCAACCTGGACGTGATCCAGGAGCCGCGGATCCGCGCCAAGCACAATGGCAAGGAGTTCATCAACGTGAGTAGGGGCTGGAGCTGGGCAGGGAACATCATCCTGCACCCTGCATGGGCACTGCTGCAGCTGGGAGCATCACCCTGCATGGGCACTGATGCCTCCTGCACCCCTGCATGGGCACTGCTGCCAGCTGGGCAAGGAGCATCATCCTGCATGGGTGCTGCTGCCAGGGCTGCCTCCCTGGGCATGTCTGACACAGCAAAAGCTGCTCTGGAGGGATTTCCTGCGCTCCCCCAAGCTGGGGACACTGGGAAGAGGGAATTTAGCACACAAAATGTGAGATTGCCTCCTTCCTCTGTATTCTTCCAGTCCATGAGTGAGAAGCTGAGATGCACCCCCAGCTAAATGGGGACTGAGCGAGGTTCTTGTGTGTAAGATTTGAACCTCCAGGATTTCAGAAATTATTCTGGCCAAGTAAAGCTGAAATATATTGTTTCTATGCAGTGATCTTTGTGACTGAGTCTGTATTCTCTTGGAAAGGGCAAATCACTGAGAGGTCTTTTCCTATTCCTTTTCTCCCCCTCAAGACCTTTTTTCATCCGAGCTCTTTTTAAAAAGACATCTAATTTTGTTGCTAGCACTTGCAGTTACAGTGCTACAAAAATAATTCTGAAGACACAAAATTGAGTGAAATTAAATCTTTCAGTTATGGAGAGAGGCCAAATGGTTGGGCTCTTGCTGCTTTCCAAGGCGAGAGCCCCATAAATCAGTGATTTCCCTGCTCTGAGGGCTGCAGGAGCTGTGGGTGAGCAGCCCAGCAGGAGATGACCTTCACGTTCCCTCCTGCCCACCAGTGTCACATGCTCTGTTCCCTTCCCTCGCTGGCATTTGGGAATGGCCTCTAATCGCCCATTTGCAGAGGGAGCTGGTATTCCCTATGGGTCTGCTTCAGAGCTGCAGAGGAGGAAAGTGGAATGAAATGGGAAAAAAATAAAGAAAAATGAGCGAGAGCTGCTGTGTGAGCCTTTAGCTCCACTGAAACACGGCTCCTTTTGGGCTCACCCTCCATCTCCACCCCAGCGCCTTCGTGCTGGCTGGAGGAGAAGCAAATTACCCCAAATCATGGCAGTAATGCTTCATGGAATCAGCAAAGTTGGAAAAGACCTCTGAGACCATGGATCATCAGGACTGGATTAAACACTCCCAGCTAAAAATGAACCCACTGGGCTTCCCATCCTCCAGAGCATCAGGGTCCAGCTCAGGGCAGAGTGTCCCTTGCAGAAATTCCCCTTTCCCCAGGTGTGCAAGGTGCTGAACTCCACGGCCCTGGCCTGCCTGGCTCCCCCATTGACGGCCGAGTACCGCCCGGGGCTGGACGCCGTGGAGCGCCCGGACGAGTTCGGCTTCATCTTCAACAACGTCCAGTCCCTGCTGCTCTACAACGACACCAAGTTCATCTACTACCCCGACCCCACCTTCGAAATGCTGAGCTCCACCGGGGTGCTGGAGCAGAAGCCGGGCTCTCCCATCATCCTGAAGGTAAGGAGAGCCTGCCTCAGCCTTGGGGAGCCCCAAAATCCCCGGGCTGCGGAGTTTGGGGTGCCCTAAACAGAGCCCAGCTGTTTGCATGAGCTGGGAGCTGGAGGGACGTGCTGCATCTCTGTCGGTGTTGTGTCCCCGTGTCCCCAGGGCAGGAACCTGTGCCCGCCCGCCCCGGGAGGAGCCAAGCTCAACTACACGGTGCTGATCGGGGAGACGCCCTGCGCCGTCACCGTGTCCGAGACGCAGCTGCTCTGCGAGCCCCCCACCCTCAGCGGGCAGCACAGAGTGATGGTGAGGGGCTGCATGTCCTGGCAGCATCCCCTTCCCCCTCCTCATCACCCTTCATCCTCCTCCAGCATCCCCTTCCCTCTCCTCCCCACCCTTTCTCCTCCTTCTCCAGCTCCCTGACTCACTTGGATCCACAATCCCCAGCAGGATTCTCCATTTTATGGGTGTCTGATTGGAAGTTTAAAATATTGATGTGGATTAGCATGGAGAGACTTTGTCCTTCCCTCAGAGTCACTCCCTTCTAGAAGGAAAAATGCCCCTCAGAGCCTTCTAGAAGGAACAAATCTTCCTGGCAGTGCCTTTGGCACTGGGTGCCATCCTTGCTGTGGATGAAGTCGAGATCATTCCCAGTGTTCTCCCTCCTGGAGGGGTTAATCAGCCACAGAGACAGACCTGAGCTGCCAAGTGGATGGAAAGGTTTTGCCTTTTCCCGAAGCAGGAGCCAGGAACATCTGAACCCTGGAGTGGTTGGATCAACCCCCTGATCCAGATAACCCTCAGTGCCTCCCTCTGCTCAGGGTTTGGGCATTGCTGCTTCCTCTGCTGCTCCTGCAGACCAAGCCCCAGCTGCTGAGCTGCCTGAGCAGAGCCCAAATGAGATTGTAATTGTGATTTATTTCCCTTGAAGTTCAGCATCCAAAACATATTCAGATTATCACAGTGTGACTCCCAGCAGCCTAACCTAGCTGAGAGCTGCTCACATCTGCGGCCAGGGCACGTCCAAGAAAAGCCTGTCCTGGTGTCAACTCCAGCCTGTTTGCTCTCACGTGGGGCTCTCTGCTCCCTTCCCTGCTCTGCCCTTGCAGTCACTCTGGTTTCTTGTCAGTGGAATGATCAGGGGCTTGTTAACGTCCACGGCTTACGAAAAGGAGTTGAAAGCTTATAAAATGAAAGTCAAATGGAGCCATCAGATAATAAGAACAAAGCCCAGATAGCGAAGGGCTGGCACATTTATCATCACTTGAAGCCTCCCTGTGCTCTCACAAGCAGCCCCCTCTGTGTTTGAAGGCAATTGGGGTTTTCTGTTCTGTGCAGAGGTGGCTCGGTGCTTCCCCAGGGATCTGCAGGGCCCTGTGGTGGGCAGGACGGGCTTTGGCACAGGGGCACAGCCTGAGCTGCTCTCAGTGAGCTCTGTGCCCTGCAGGTGCGTGTTGGGGGCGTCACCTTCTCCCCCGGCTCGGTGAGCATCGTGTCTGACAGCCTGCTGACCCTGCCCGCCATCGTCAGCATCGCGGCCGGCGGCTCCCTGCTCCTCATCATCGTCATCATCGTCCTCATCGCCTACAAGCGCAAGTCCCGCGAGAACGACCTCACCCTCAAGAGGCTGCAGATGCAGATGGACAACCTGGAGTCCCGGGTGGCCCTGGAGTGCAAGGAGGGTCAGTGCTGCTGGGGCTGGGGGGCCCTGGGGGCTGCACATCCATGGGAGGGGTCCCAGTTCTCCCAGTACCCCAAGGCATGCAGCAGGGAGCTCCTTGGGGTTTGTGGGAGCTCCTTGGATTTTTTGTGGGTTTTTTGTGGGTTTTTTTGTGGATTTTTTGTGGGTTTTTTGTGGGTTTTTTTGTGGTTTTTGTGGGAATTTTGTGAGTTTTTTTGTGGTTTTTGTGGGATTTTTGGAGGTTTCCATTCCTGCCCCACCATGGGAGGGTGACAGCCCGCAGTGGGTGAGCAGCAGACATGGCTCTGATGTGCAAAGAATAGGATTAGAGCTTGATGCTGCTTAGGCACCCTGCCTGAATTTTGGGTGTTATTTGGAGTACCCAGAGCTGCTGCTTGAGAGTTTCCACATGGACGAGTCCTGTGCCTTGCAAGGAGGCAGCTGAGCCTCCTCACCCTGCAGGTGAAGGGGGATTTTTGGGAGGTGCTGCTGTTGTTTCCTGTTCCTCCCACCTGGGAAGGGGCTTAATCAAAACAAAATTAATGACTGCACATTTCATAGTGGAGAGAGAGAATTGCATTGGATTTGTTCAGCTGATTTCAAGGGTAGCCTTGAAAGCACAGGGCAAAAATTGAGATGTATTCAGGAGAAGGCACAGATTCAGCTTGGCACAGCCCAGCTGGGGTACAGAGGCTTCCTGAGCCAGCGTGTCACACTTTGGAGAGGGAACAGGAGGAGACACATCCAGCTGTACAACACCGTGTTAGGAGAGGGAAAATAAATCCCTTCCTGACCCCTGCTGCAGCTCAGATCTGATCTGCATCAGATTTGATTATCTTGCCAACTGTTGATAGAGGAGGAAAACAAGAAGAAAGGAAAACAGGGGAGGCAGCAAGTTATGAAAACAGATCCTTGTTTCTCTGCACAGCCTTTAAAGGGATTTTAGGTGTGTGTGCACAGGTGTGAACTGCATACAAATGAACCACAGCTTTGTTCTCAGTCTCTGCTCCGAGCACAGCCTGCTCTGCCACCCTGGGCTGCTGAGATGGAGCCTCCAGGGCTGCTGAGCTTGTTGGGGCTGGTCTTGTTGGCAACGGGGGGGATCGGACATAGGTTGGATTTGATTATCCCAGGGGTGCTTTCCGACCTGAACCCTTCCCTGAGCTGCCCTGCCCACGGGGAGAGCACCCATCCAGCCCTGCCCAGATCCCCCCGGAGCTGAGCTCTGCCCTGTCCTCTCCCTGAACAGCCTTTGCAGAGCTGCAGACGGACATCAACGAGCTGACCAGCGACCTGGACCGCTCGGGCATCCCCTACCTGGATTACCGCACCTACGCCATGCGCGTGCTGTTCCCGGGCATCGAGGACCACCCGGTGCTGAGGGAGCTGGAGGTAACCCGCACCCACCCTGCCCTGCCCCAGCTCCCCTGGCTCCACCTGAGCCCTCAGGGAGCCCTGCAGCGCCTTGAGGGCTCCACACTCTGACCGTGCTCACAGGGGTCTTGGGATGAGGGAAGAGATGAGGATCTGACTCCATGTTTCAGAAGGCTGATTTATTATTTTATGATATATATTGCATTAAAACTATGCTAAAAGAATAGAAGAAAAAGTTCTCAGAAGGCTGGGTAAGATAAGAATAGAAAGGAAAGAATGATAACAAAGGTTTGTGGCTCGGCTCTCTATCTGAGCCAGCTGGACTGTGACTGGCCATTAATTCCAAACATCCACACGAGACCAATCCCAGATGCACCTGTTGCATTCCACAGCAGCAGATAACCATTGTTTGCATTTTGTTCCTGAGGCCTCTCAGCTTCTCAGGAGGAAAAAAATCCTAAGGAGAGATTTCTCATGAAAAGATGTCTGTGACACCACACAGGTGTGATCCAGCTTCATGGGATGCTACAGCTCCCCTTTTCTTTCTTAATCCCCTATGGGCTTCTGCATACGCTTAACTAGACAGGGAACATGATTAGGAGTATAAAAACAATTATTACAATCTAAAAAATTCCCCTGACAAAAGATGCAACCCATCCTGTGCACCAGTTATTGGATGCCCTGGGGTCAGCAGGGTTCATTTTAACTCCCGGTCTGGAGTTTTATCTCCTCCCACATCGCCGGATTCCTTTCGGCTTCTGCTCCCTGGTGTTGGTTTATTTTTATTTTATGGGGGTTTGTAGCGCTCTAGGGCAGCGGCAGAGCAGGGCAGAGCAGTTGTGGTGTGTTTAAAGTGCTCCAAAGTCACTGGTGGGACAGGGGATGGGTGAGAGCTCCGAGCACCCTGCCCGGAGCATCCTGCTGCTGTTCCCTCGCGTGTCCACAGGAGGGCAAGGAGAATGCCCAGGCATTCCAGCCTCGGAGCAAGCGCTTCCATCTCCCTGGATTTCCCACCAGGATGCGTAAAAATACACAAAAAACTTTCACTGGGAATACGGAGGAATTGGGTAGGCGCAGGGGTCCATCAGTGCCCTGGCAGATGGGCCCTGCTCACCTGGGAGGGGGCCAGAATAGGGATGGGGTTCATGAACATCACCTCACACCTGGGATGGGGCTGTGATGCCCACGATGGAGCTGCCATCCTCCCCGTGGCATGTGCAGAGGCTCAGCTCAGCTTTTCAGGCACTGGGATTGCCCCAGTAAATCCTGAAACCCTGTTTCCCCCACACAGACCAGGGATGGATGTAGGAGGGAGGAGTCCTGCTTGCTTTAGGGCTGGATTCCTTTAACCAGGCAGGCTTTCCCCACCATTAAAGCATTAATTTGGGTTTCTTTCCTCAGCCACCAGCACCCAGCATTGCTGTGGTGTTGCTAAAACAGGAGCAGCCTCTCCCAGCCCATTCCTGCTCCGAGTTCTCCAGCTCCATGCATTATGTTTGCTGTTGGAGTTGCCAGAGAAGCTGGCACTCCAGCAAACAAATATGAATTTGCTTTTTTTTTCACTCGTGAAAAACAGAATTGCAGAAGTGATAAATGTGTTGCCAATTACACAGTTGCTTAATTATATAACGTTAGTAAAACCAATAGATAACTCTCCAAGATGTTTGGTAAAGAGTTGCTTCATGCAGTCATCATTTTCACTTGTAATGAATTACTTCAATCCGCAACTGGCTGAAAGCCTCAATTAATTTTTTACACTTGGCCCATAATAAAGCAATAGTCTAAATTAGTATTTAATTTACTTACAAGAGTGTCACTTTTTGTGCAGAACAAGCAGAACTGGGTGTCATTTTTGGGGGCGTTAGGCTCCAGGTTGCTGCTTTATGGTGTGGACAGAGTGCAGCTCCCAGCCAGGGCTCAGGGCAGCTGTGGAAGGGGAGATTTGCTCAAAATGCACCAGAAACCACATCCAGGGATGCTGAGATCCTGAGGGTGCAGCCAGGGTTAAACCATCCTGATGCCCCCAGTGTGAGAAGGGCATGGGACTGCAGGAGCATCTCCAGAGGAGGCCAGGAGGCTGGAACAGGCTGGGAGAGTTGGAAATGTTCAGTCTGGAGAAGAGAAAGTTGTGTGGAGACCTCCCAGCACCTTCCAGGTTCTGAAGGGGTGACAGGAGAGCTGGAGTTGGGACTGTTAATCAGGAAGTGCAGGGGCAGGACAAGGGACAATGGATTCAGACTGCCAGAGGACAGGGTTAGATGGGATCTTGGGAAGAAATTATTCCCTGTGAGAGTGAGAAAGTCCTGGCACAGAGAAGCTGTGGCTGCCCCTGGATCCCTGGAAGTGCCCAAGGCCAGGTTGGAGCACCCTGGGACAGGGTGGGTGGGATGAGCAGATTTTTAATCTAGGCCATGGCAGGGCGTGGGATGAGCAGATTTTTAATGTCCCTTCCCACAGGTGGCTGGACAGGGTCTCAATGTCCCTTCCCACCCAAAACATTCCCTGCTCGTGAGATTCCCCCGGTGCTGGCAGCGCTGCCCCGCTGTCCCTTGTCCCCTCACATTGCATCTGACGGCCACCATCTCCTCCTGCAGGTGCAGGGGAACGGGCAGCAGAGCGTGGAGAAGGCCCTGAAGCTCTTTGCCCAGCTGATCAACAACAAGGTGTTCCTGCTGACCTTCATCCGCACGCTGGAGCTGCAGCGCAGCTTCTCCATGCGCGACCGCGGCAACGTGGCCTCGCTGATCATGACGGGGCTGCAGGGCAAGCTGGAATACGCCACCGACGTGCTCAAGCAGCTGCTCTCCGACCTCATCGAGAAGAACCTGGAGAACAAGAACCACCCCAAGCTGCTCCTGCGCAGGTGAGGCCGGGCACGGGCAGGGGAGGGGTCCTGGGGGTGGCTGGTGGGGATTTCATGGGGAGTTCAGTCATGGAAAGGGCTGGGAGGGGCTGCCCAGGGAGGTGCTGCAGTGTCTGGAGGGGCTGCAGGTGGGGATTGGGCACAGGTTGGGTTTGATGATCTCAGGGGTCTTTTCCGACCTGGATAATTCCGGGATTCTGTGATCTGAGGGCTCTGGAGGAACTGGTCTTGTTGAAAGGTGGGGATTGGACATAGGTTGGGTTTGATGATCTCAGAGGTCTTTTCTGACCTGAATAATTCCAGGATTCTGTGATCTGAGGGCTCTACAGCGTGTTGGAAGGGAGTTGCTGCTCTCCATCCATTCCCTCACCTGGGTCCAGGATGGGGGCTTGGCCCTGCTCTGGGCATTCACAGGTGGCTGGACAGGGTCCCAGACCAGATCCTCTGGTTCTATTTGCATTTTTGTGCCAGATTTATGTGCCACACCTAGGCCAGGAGCTCAGCATGGATTGAGAAACTCACCAAGGCAGAGCTGGGAAGTGCCAGCAAGAAAACAGGGGGAAAATGTGCATTAATGTGGGGCTAAACAGTGGGCACAAGGAAAAGGCTCCCCCTGTTCTCCCCATCCTTGGGGGTCCTGCAGAGCCTGGCCTTGGCCAGTGCTGCCCCCGGGCTGTGCTGGGGCTCTGCTGGCATCACACTGGAGGAGAGGGGAGGATTTCACAGCTCCAGGAAAATTTCAGGAGTCCCTGCAGCCACAATGAATATACTTGACAGGAAATTGCTTTAAATCTGGCTGTGTTTGCGGAGGCAATAACTCATCTTGGCAAAGGAAGCCGCCTTAATTTCCCCCGTGGTTTGACGAGTCACTGGGAAGGCGTCTTCTGCCTCAGCCATCAATAATGACTTTTCCTGGCGCTCCAAAAAACACAGGCATGGTGATAAGAGCTGTGCCCCCTCCTCCCTGCACAGCCAGCAAGGAGTCAGGGCCGGGGGCTGTCTGTGCTTTGGGCTGTCTGTCCTGCACCAGCATTTACCCATTAAACAGGAATCATACAATTGGGCATCTTCCACCAATCTGGGCAATTTCAGCCAGTTTTTCACCATCCTTATAAAAATCCCTGCTTTATATCTAGTCCGAATCTACTCCCTTTCAGTTTAAAAGCTTTATTCCTTGTCCTGATGCTCCAGGTCCTGTTAAACCTTGGCCTGCAGACCTGTCCCAACCCTGTGCCCAGCCCAGCCTGGAGCTCCTTGCTCTGACTTGATAAGGAGTGATCAGCCATGAAGTGAAACACTATTTTTCAGAATGTTTTGAGCTCTCTGGTGGCAGCAGTTGATAACTGACACTCAGTTCTTTCCCTCTTTTCTTCCTGGCTTTCCCCTCTCTCTTTCTTCCACGACTGCCCCTCGCGGGAGGCAGCAAGAAAGTTGACGTTAAATCAAACAGCTGCTCTGCTTGCTGGCAACAGCAGTTTGGAGACCTACATAGAGCAGGGAAAATTAATAAAACACATATTTATTTTTTAGGTTCTCCCAGCTCGTTTTGTTTAGGTTTGTTTTCTTGCCGGAGCAGCCAAGGCTGGGCGCTCTTGTCAGGCTCCTTTGGAAAATCATCTCTGGATCCTTCTGTGGTCAGCATGAGGAGGGTTGGCTCCAAGTCTAGGGATTCTCTTCTGCCCTGGCAATCTCCAGGAGTTTATTTTTTATTTTTTGGAGTGGATTTTTAAAAGCTCCAGATTTTAAAAATCCAGAGGCTGGTGATGGCACAGAGCAATGCTTGTAGGGGCAGCTCAAAAGCTGGCAGCAGATTTTGGGGGCTCAGAAGATTTGGGGGCTCAGCAAAGCCCTCCATGTGAAGGAGAAAGGCCAAGCCCTGGGCTGTGAGGCAGTTTCCCATTTGCAAGGCAGAGGAGAGTAGGGATGCTCCATGCAGGAATTCCCAGCACCAAGGAGGGAGAGAGCTGCCCCTTTCCACCAACACAGGGCATGAACCCAGCACTGACTCCATTGCTGGCTGTGCTCAGGACTGTGGCACTGCAAATATCCCATCCCCATCTCCATCTCCCTCTCCATCTCCATCTCCCTCTCCATCTCCATCTCCATCTCCATCCCATCCTATAAATCCCATCCCATCCCACCCCATCCCATCCCATCCCATCCCATCCCATCCCATCCCATCCCATCCCATCCCATCCCATCCCATCCCATTCCCCACATCAATATTCCCCACCTTCTCTGTCCCTCCACTTTTCAGTGCTTTTTCAGAGCTGGTGTCATGAGCAGCCCACAGGGACAGGACACAGCAGCTTCACGGGGAGGGCTAATTGGGAGACTTGCTAGTTCTTCATTTAATATTCTATTAACAAAGTAGTTTATTAAATTAATATTCCCCCCGAAGCCCTGAATGTGTTATTTTCTGAGTTTTTCACCTCGTCTGTGGCTTGTGTCACTGCCTCTCCATTTTCTAGGGCTGTTCAAAAGGGTGCTGGTGCTTCTTCTCTTTAATTGGGTGCCTGAAATATTTCAAACAGGAGAACGATGTGAGTGTCAATTTGTAGGATGAATTTTTAGGCAGTTAATCAATTCAGCCTTAAATTCTTCGGGGATCTGCAGACATTTTCACGAATTCCTGACAGATGTTGCCATCCTAGGAGATGATGGATGATGTTACCCCAGGTCTGTTGGCCGACTGGTGTCAGTTTTTGTTTGTTGAAATCTCTGGCTCCTGTTTATTTTTGATGTGCCTGGCTTTGGAATCAAGCCCTGTGCTTCTTTGGTGTGTGCTTGTAATTCCAAGCACTTGGAAAATGCTGTGGGGAGTCAGAGCAAGAGGCAGCCCCTCATTTAAGGGGAAGAACAGGGAAAATGGGGCTGGAGTGAGATGTGACCCTCTCCAGGTTAAGGAGGAGGTGACCTGGTTCATGGTGAGGGCAGTCCCCAAAGGAAAGGGAATTGCATTCATCCTTCCTTGCTTGCTGGAATTTGGATCAGATCCAGGTGTCCATGAGTGGAAGGCTGAGCCAGGCAAAGCCATGGTCACAGCTGGCCAGGGTTGTGGTCACAGCTGGCCAGGGTCATGGTCACAGCAGCTTTCCCCGGCACAAGGCTGGGGCTCCAATTTGAGACACCCCACGACCACCAGAGCCATCCCATCCCATCCCACCCCATCCCATGGATCCCATCCCATCCCATCCCATCCCATCCCATCCCATCCCATCCCATCCCATCCCATCATCCCATCCCATTATCCCATCCATTATCCCATCCCATCCCATCCCACCCCATCCCATGGATCCCATCCCATCCCATCCCATCCCATCCCATCCTATCATCCCATCCCATCCCATCCCATTATCCCATCCATTATCCCATCCCATCCCATCCCATCCCATTATCCCATCCCATCCCATCCCATCCCATCCCATCCCAGGAGAAGCGGCTGTGGAGCTTTAAGCAAACCCTCGGGGCCCCGCAGAGGCAGAGTTAAAGCTGCCATTAGGAGCCATTGTATTTAAATTAGAGATAATCTCGGGCACAATGCGGGGAGAGGACACTGGGTGGGACCGGGGAGAAAGCTGCAATTTCCCTGCCATTGTCACTCGGCTGTCCCTGATTGCCGGGAGCTGCCGCAAATCCCAGTGATTTACTGAGCCAGGCTGTAATTTGCGCCACGTGCGGGGGGCTGAGTGTCACCAGGCTGGCTGTCACCAGCCCCGGCAGGCTGGGATGGGCTGCAGGGACAGGGACAGGGACGGGGACGGGGATGGGGATGGGGACAGGGACGGGGATGGGGATGGGGACAGGGATGGGGATGGGGACAGGGACAGGGACAGGGACGGGGATGGGGATGGGGATGGGGATGGGGATGGGGACAGGGACAGGGACGGGGATGGGGACAGAGATGGGGACAGGGACGGGGATGGGGATGGGGACAGGGACAGGGACAGGGACGGGGATGGGGATGGAGATGGGGACAGGGACAGGGACAGGGACAGGGACAGGGACAGGGACAGGGACGGGGATGGGGATGGGGACAGGGACGGGGATGGGGATGGGGATGGGGATGGGGATGGGGATGGGGATGGGGACAGGGACGGGGATGGGGATGGGGATGGGGATGGGGACAGGGACAGGGATGGGGATGGGGACAGGGACAGGGACAGGGACGGGGATGGGGACAGAGATGGGGACAAGGATGGGGACAGAGATGGGGACAGGGACAGGGACAGGGACAGGGATGGGGACAGGGATGGGGACAGAGATGGGGACAGGGACAGGGACAGCGCTGTCGCTGCCCTGGGTGCAGTTTTGGGTGCTCCATGTGTGATATTTGCCCTCCTGCCTCCCCAGGACCGAGTCGGTGGCTGAGAAGATGCTGACCAACTGGTTTGCCTTCCTGCTCCACAGGTTCCTCAAGGTAAGGAGAGGTGGAGCAGAGCCCTGCTCTGCTGTCTCACCCTCCAGACACCCCAGCAGGGTGAAACTCTTCCATCAGGCTCCAATATATGGAGCAGCAAGGAGGGAGAGGTGGAAATTTGCTCCATGCTCACCACCTTCCCAAGCCTCAGGCGTCCTGGAGTAATTCCCACTAAAGGAGGTTCTGTTACACCTCTTTGGTACTTGAGGGGGATTCTCACGTCTTCGTGCCTCGGCTTCCATGGTTTTAACTTCATTTGTGGCTTTGGAAGCCCCACTGAATTTGCTCCAGGGGAGTGAACGGTGAGATGGAGATCTCAAATAGCATTTTTTTACAGCCATATAGGTTCAGGAGGGATTTCCCCTGCCAAAGACAGCACAGCCATGGAGCAGTGGAGCTCAGGCGGAGCTCTCCAGGAGCTGCTGGGCTGCATGTGTGCTCAGGGCTGGGCCAGTGGGGCTGAGCCTGTGCCGGGGGGAACCCTGGCACAGGAGCAGAGGCAGCTTCACCCTGGTGAGCCCTGTGTCCCCCTGTGGTGCAGGAATGTGCTGGGGAGCCCCTGTTCATGCTCTACTGTGCCATCAAGCAGCAGATGGAGAAGGGCCCCATCGATGCCATCACGGGGGAGGCGCGCTACTCCCTGAGCGAGGACAAGCTCATCCGGCAGCAGATCGAGTACAAGACCCTGGTGAGTGACAAACCCGAGCTGGGCTGGCCCTGCAGCAGCATCAGGGCCCTGCCTGGGCTGTGAGTGCTGCTGTGCAAGAAGGACCCATGTCCCAGCCGGGTATGGCCCCAGTTCACAGGTGTGTTAGGAAAATTATTCCACAAACATCAGAGGTTTATGTCCAAGAAGGAGACAGAGGAGTCCCTTTTTGCTATATTAGAATTAAGGGAGAGGCCATGGGGCATTCCCCTGGGGTCTCTCAGATTTTTGGAGGACACAGCCTCCTTTTTATCCCAATTTCCCACCACATTTCCCTTCTCTCTTTCCCCATTTCTGAGGTGCTTGAGAGGTTCAGACTTCCTGATACACCCAATACCAGAGATTCCCCTCTAATGTACAACCCTCCCTTTTAATTTTTAATTCTTATGGAATTTAGGGGTTTTTCTTCCCCATTGTTTCTTTCATCTTTCAATGTCTGATTTCATTTATGAGCAAACCTAAAGTTTATTTGTAAAACCAAATATCTTTTCCCATTTATCAATCAGTGGAATCCTTCCCATTGTTTCTTTTAACTCTGCTGGTTTGATCCACCAGCAGACCCAGAGCTGGTTTGTAAAGACAAATCCACTATTCCTTTCAAGTGTGAGGGAATTTTATCTCCCTGTGCTCTGGGCAGTGCTCTCCTGCAGCCAGTGAAAATGGACATCCAGGGCTCCTCTCTCAGCAATAATTGTGTAAATATTATAGATGCAATAGCAGGGATGCATTTAGGGCTGCGGTGGGGTGTTTTATGGGAAGAGGCTGCTGTGATATCTCTCCTCCAGAGCATGGTGTGGTTCTCCTCCTGCAGATCCTGAACTGTGTGAACCCAGACAACGAGAACAGCCCAGAGATCCCTGTCAAGGTGCTGAACTGCGACACCATCACCCAGGTCAAGGAGAAGATCCTGGATGCTGTGTACAAAAACGTGCCCTACTCCCAGAGACCCAGAGCTGTGGACATGGACCTGGGTAGGGGCTGCCCTGCCCAGAGGGGCTGCGGGTGATCAGAGGGGCTGGGGGCGATCAGAGGGGCTGGGGGTGACCAGAGGGGCTGGGGGTGACCAGAGGGGCTGGGGGTGATCCCTGGGGTGATCCCTGGGGCTGGGGGTGATCCCTGGAGGTGATCAGAGGGCTGGGGGTGATCCCTGTGGGGTTGGCACCCCCCAACCGTGGCTCTCCCATCCCCAGAGTGGCGGCAGGGCCGCATTGCCCGCGTGGTGCTGCAGGATGAGGACATCACCACCAAGATCGAGGGCGACTGGAAGCGCCTGAACACCCTGGTGCACTACCAGGTGAGGGAGCAGCCCCCCTGACAGCCCCAGCAGGGAGAAGAGCAGCAGGAACCCGATCCCAGTGTCTGTGTGCCCGGGCAGACAGGGAGGGCACGTCTGCGTGACAAACCAGAAGGGTTCCGCGTGCTTCAGCATTAGGGGGGAAAGCAGCCTTGACACGGAGCTCGAGGGAAGCAGCAGAGTTGAAACTTGGCTGAATTAAACCCGCCAGCCGTGGGAGGGAGGCAGAGGGAGCAGTGCAGGGGCTGAGCTGGGGATGAGGGGGCTCAGGGCTTTGTCTGGGGTCTGGGACAGCCTGGAGTGCAGAAGGAGGGACACAAAGTCATAGGGAAGTGGAGACAGACAGTGAAATGCTCACACAGGGTGGGTGAGAAGGGCTAAGAAATTCTTGTCATCTTTATCTTCTGGATAGGGCAGAGTCTGTTGGAAAGGGCTCCTCAAGTGTGAAAGATGGGAGAGAGGGAGCTGGGGAAGGTTTAGTTAGAGGGAATTAATGAAAAAGATGGGAAGAGAGGCAAGGAGGGGGCTGAGGAAGGTTTGGCTGCAGGGAATCAAAGGCTTTCCCTCCCAGCCTGCCTGCAGCACAGGATAAGTGCATTAATTGGGACTGTAACCTACTCCTGTCCGTCACCACCTCCCCAGAAGTGTTTAGTGTTTAATCTGGCATCTCTCCCTGTTTATCCAGCATCTCCAGTCCATCAGCCTGACTCACGCTGGGGGACTTGAATGGGAGCCAGTATTGACAGGAGCCCTGCAATCAGGGAGCCAGGCAGCAGAGTGCCATCAATATGCACCGTGCATGTTAAAAAGCACCTCCAGGGTCAACTTTTCCAAGCAGCCCCCAGGATTTAAACACAGTTTACCGTGAAATGTCACAGGAGTTGTGCAGATTAATTCCATTGTTCCTAAAAATCTGTTTTACCTGACAGTTGCAAGGGATTAACCAACATGCAGGGAAGCAGCGAGACTTTATTATGCCTTGATCTTTAAAAGTCATCGTGAGGAAGTCACAAGTGAAAGCTGTGCTTGTCTGATGTGTGCTGGATGCTGGGGGAGGGAACACTTTTGTTCCAGAGCCTGTGGGAAAACCTGAGCCAAAAGCTTCTCCTTAAAATAAACAAAATCCTCGCAGCGCTCGGGATGCTGCAGCTCTTGCTGCCATTTGAGTGTCAGGTTTGCTCTGGAAGAAAGGAGGAGTTGGCAGCCAGACATCCAGCCAGGTAGGGACACGAGCCCCAGCTCTGCTCAGCCTGGCTGAGCTGTCTCAGGCATTAAAGAGAAGCCAAATTCTTTTCACTGCAGCAGCAGAAATCCTGTCAAGGCGAGCCTTTTGCCAAAACCTAACATATATATATATATATATATATATATATATATATATATATTTTTTTTTTTTTTTTTTTTTTTTTTTTTTTTTTTTTTTAATTCATACCAGTTTGGGATTTTTTTCTGTTGGAGTAGAAGTTTTTATTAGGTATCAAAAATACAGATGTTCCAGGACTGCACAGTAAAACAGATACCTGGGTGATACCCAGCTTTGGGAGGGTGTAAAATCACTGGAGTTCCACGAGCTCTCACTGTTTAACAGGAGTGTGACACATGAGCCAGGTGTGGTTCAAGCCATTAAAATAAACGTGGATTTCCAGAAGAGCAGTAAAGATGATTTCTGGATTTCTAGGAAAGAAGTGAAAGCTGCTTTGCAAAGCCCTGCCCATTTTTTACTCAGAGCTGTTTTGTCTTTATCCTGCTCTGAAGGCAGGGAGATCCCTGGGTTTGCAGGTGGTGCTGGGGGATGCTCAGCCCAGGTTCCAGGTGTGTCCCTGGGACAGGTGCTGCACCTGCAGGACCCTCCTGGTGCTCAATTCCTGCTCCTGAGTCCCAGGATCCATTCCCTACAGCTCCAGGGCTCCAAAGCACCCTCCTCCTCCTCCGTGTGCCCCGAGGATGGTTATTTATTTCATCCCAAGGGTTTCCCCTCCACACCTGGATGCTGGATTTTGTTGCTTTTGTTTTCTACATTAGAATCACAAAAATACAATAGCTGATCAAATGCATTTTTCATGGGAAGCCTTCACATTCAAAACCCAAATTGGAATTAAAGAGAAATGTTCACCTTTCTAATAGTTTTGAACCACTTTATGAAATTATAGAGAGAACTATGCACCTCCCACTTATTTCTTCATTTATAAAAATAGATGTGTAGCTTAAATAAGTGTAATTCTTTGTTAAACTCTCCAGAGCTGTTACACATGGCAGGGAATTGCATTACATTTGCGTCGTATCCTTTTGGTTTCACGGCTATTAAACTCCATGGGAGAGTCCTGCCCCGTGTGGTTTTACTCGGGAAAAATGAAACCCTGAATTTCATGTGGGATGATTTACAGTGGCTCACGCAGGGTTAACTCAGAGGCAGCAGAGCATGAATACCTGTCAGCCCCTGCCAGTCTGGAGAGGCCAGGAGACCAGGAAGCTGCTTTAAATGAAAAATTAGGAGGAGAAAGGGGAGGTTTGGGTGGAAAACGAGGCTTAGGAGGTGAGAGTGGTGCGGATGCAGAGCTGGAATCATCATTGCGCCCTCACTGCCCCTTGCAGTCACAGCTCCATGCCCTGGGCTCCCTCCTCCCTTCCCAGCCTTCCTTTTCCCTGTCTTTAAGGTGCTTTGTGCCCCGTGTCTCCAGCTTGTAGAATAATCAGAATATTTATAAAGGTGTGGAGCAGCCAGGCAGCCCGGAGCGCGTCCCAGGGGCGCTGTGGGAGCGAACGGACGCGTGCTGCACCTGAGGCTGCTCTGCAGCTGCTGGGGCTGAGCTGACAGCAGCCGTTCCACCCCAGATTTACTGACTGAGAGGGCCCTTTCTGTGTGTGTGTGTGTGTGGAATTTTTAGTGCCTCTCTCCCAGTTAAGCACAGCCCTGGTGGAAATGGATCCGGCCCGGGAGCACCTCGGGTTTCTCCCTGGTGAGATGGAGCTGAAGTGGCAGCTAATAACAGCCTGAGAAAATAATATCAGCACTGATCACTCCTTCCAGTGGCCTAATAAATTGGATGAAGTGAGGCAGGAGCAGCGAAGGAAATTATGGAGGTGTTTGGAGTGTTTTGCTTAGGAAAATCTCACTTTTGTGCCGTGAAACACAAGTAACTATTATTTCCACTATCACCAGCAATAATAAGAACTCAGATTTCCATGAAACCTTTCATCTGGATGGAGCCCAAAGCCTTGGAGGCAGCACAGGTCGTTGTGTGCAGCTCCCCTTGGTGCTGCAGAGAGGGTACAGAGCCCTGGAGCTGCTGGGGGAGCAGAAACCTCCATTCACGGGGTCAGTGCTGAGTCCATCACAAAACTCCTGGCAGATAATGCAGAGTTTAGCCCAAAAAGCAATTACTGCAGCAGGAAGAGGCATTTCTTTTGTGCTGAGCCTCTTAAAAGTGTCTGCTGGGCCCTGGCAAGGCGTGGTGACTCTGTGCTCCCTCACTGTGCTGCACCACAGGTCACAAGTTCAAAATTAAAAGCTCCTCAGGCCCATTCCCTGGAAACCTGCAGCTCCTTAATTAAGGGGAATAAGTTAGAAAACTTCCAGTGACTACCAGATTTATAGGGAGGATAAAATTAAACATGGCTACTAAAATCTGCTGTAACAAAACCTTGTTAGTGCTAATGTTCATTTATAGTTTGACTTCCCAGTGTTTAATTCCTTCTCTGGAGCAGTAAAGGGATAACAATTAAATACCCTGAAAGATGGCTTTATGACTTGCTCCACTGTAAATCAAACTTTTAAAGTTCGTAAAAATTGCTAAAATAAAAAATGGTTTAATAGGAATGTTTTATGGCCCATAACGTTATTACAGCCCTTTTATTCCCTCTGCATTGTTACTTTAATTGGATCACAACAATTCTTGAGATTCTCATTTTTATTGGGTAAGGCATAACCTTAAATCAGAACGACCAAAAGCATCTTCACCGCATCTTTTGATTTATCCCTCATTTCCTCCAGCCTCCTGCTGTACCCTGGCCCAGCTCAGGGCTCCGGGAGCGCGTCCTGGTTTGCCTTTGCCAGGATTTGCTGGGTCACAGGGTGGGCAGGGAACCGCCCTGACTGGTCCTGTTTGCCTCCCCAGGTGTCAGACCGCTCCGTGGTGGCTCTGGTGCCCAAGCAAACCTCCTCCTACAACATCCCTGCCTCTGCCAGCATCTCCCGCACCTCCATCAGCAGATACGGTGAGAAACGGGGTGGGAGGGACACACACTGGGGTGTAGGTGGGGAAAAAGCAGCAAGAAACCACCCAAAACAAGTGTAAATCCAAACAGAAAAAACGTCCCTGGCTGCAGGTTTGGATTGCAAAGGCTTTTCCAGCTGTGAGAACAGCAAAAGGAGCAGGAGAGGTGAGAGGAGGGAAAAGGAAATGCCAAGAACAGGAGCAGCCTTTGGGAAATGGGGTTTGGGAAAGGTCCAGGGACTCAGAGGGGATGGGTGATGCAGGAGAGGATCTTTGAGCCCCTGAGCAGCAGCACAGATAAACCTGATTTATCTGATCCTCCCCAAGTGCAGGATCCTGAGCTCGGAGCTAATGGGTCACAAATGGGGAAGGGCAATCTTAGCGCAGAGTGCAGGGATGTGCACACCTGGGAATTCCTAATTTGCATAATAGAAGGGCTCAGCACATTCCAGAGGGTCCCTGAAGATGCCGCAGCCTGAGAAAATGAGCCTGCAAGGTGCCAGGTGCACACTTGGAACACTAAATCCACAATAATTGTAATAATAGACTTCCATAAAAGGCAGCAGTGGCAAAATCTCCCGAGTGCTGATCTTTCATTATCGTTCATTTCACAGAGTGTTTTACCAGCAAAAAGTCTCCTGACAAACCCATCTCCTCCTCTTGTTTATAGCTCCCAAAATAATGTTGGTTTTTAGCTCGAGTGAGTGTTTTGAGGAATCAAAACCAGGGGAGTCTTGAGGTAAAAACCTGGAGAAAAGGCATTTCTCCCTGCCAGGCCCACACATCCCACAGTGCAGGTGAAGGAAAAACCAAGGCTGGGTCTCACAGCCTGAGCCCTCAGTGCTCATTGATCTCTGTCAGCTGGAAAAGCTTTTGCAAAGCACCAATACGAGCCATCATTGCTCATGTTAAGATTAATATTTCTAATTGTGCCGGCAGAATTTAAATTAGATACTTATTTACTTCCCCTGTCATATATCAGTACAGAGAAATGTTTAAAAATAGAATTACTGCATGCTTCCTGAGCTGTCCCCCTGTCTGTCTCCTTAATTATATCAGTTGGAGCACTCATTTATCTAAGCCTTAATCAGGGATGAAAATCCAGCTACTTTGGTAATGACTTGAGTATTTCCCTCAGCTGATTTACGATCGATCCCCGCACTCCTGACGAGGAGGGGGAGCAGTGAATTGAAGGCTAAACTTGAGAAAATGCACAAGATTCCCAGAGAACAAAGAAATGTTCTTTTAGGAGGAAGAACTCAGCAGGGCACATTTGGGCTCCTCAGCCTTGTGTCTCATCCTGGAGATGCTGGGCATGCAGGGAGGGACATTCTTTGGGAAGGGAAATATATCAATCAATGTGCCACATGCCCCCATGGTTTCTGAGCAATTCAGGGAAAGTTCCCTGGTGCCCTTTGATCTCCCTTTTCCTGCAGGGACAGGCCAGGGATGGCTCAGGGGGCAGGACTGGCCTCAGGCTCTGCTGTTGATGCTCAGCTTAAGTCCTCACTGCTCTCCTGAAAGCCTCAAGGACAAGCTCAGCAGCTTCTCCTGCCCTTTGTGCTGGCTGTGCTGGGCAGCTCCTCATTATTTACAAAATCCTGAAATTGGAGCTCTGCTTCTGCAGGAGTCGGTGCCCGGGGTCGTGTGTGTGAGCTGTGACTCAGGGAGGATTTTTGTGTGGATCTGTATGAGGAGGAAAGGATGTGAATGGGGGATGAAAGGCCATATATGGGAGGGAAAAAAAGCTCAATTCTGAGGTTTTTTGTTGAACGGAGACCACCACAGATTTTTGCCAAACACCAAATTCTGGCAGCGCAGAACGAGAACGCGCGTGCAACAAAACCGCGGCGGTTTTCCATTTCATTTCCCCACCAAAAAAAAAAAACCCCAGCGCCAACAATTCAGGTGTTGCCATCCCTGTTGAGGGCACTGAGGAGGTGCAGAAGGGTTTTGCTGTGAGCGTGACCAGCCTCTCTCCCCGGCTCAGACTCCACGTTCCGCTACACGGGCAGCCCCGACAGCCTCCGCTCGCGCGCGCCCATGATCACGCCCGACCTGGAGAGCGGCGTCAAGGTCTGGCACCTGGTCAAGAACCACGACCACGGCGACCAGAAGGAAGGGGACAGGGGCAGCAAGATGGTGTCTGAGATCTACCTGACCAGGCTGCTGGCCACAAAGGTAACTGGGCTGGATCCACCCGGGGAATGCACGGTGAGGGGTCCTGGTGAGGCTCAGCTCCCACCTGGCTGGGTTCTCCTGGGATTGGGAAACTCCTGGAGCAGCAACAGAAGCACAGCCCAGATTTCCTCACACTCAAGGCAATTGCTGCAATTCTCCAGGTTTTTTTTTTGCACAGTGTTAGAAGTGTCCACCAATTCACAAATTGGTGAATGAAGCAGTGCCTGGAAATATTTACCCACTCCCTCAACCAGACATGATTTTCCTGCCTTTCTCCTTGTGCTCATTGGTGTGGATAACACAGCTGTGCTCTGGAAAGCAAAAAAATAAATATTTCAGGTTAGAAATAAAGAGTAAATGAGTGAGTAGCTGCAGGCTGGAGCTTTTTGAAAGACCCTGACCTTGGTTATTCCCATGGGATCTGTGGTGGCACTTTTTGGGGCTGGTAACATTTGGTGTCCCTTCCTGCCACCACTGCTTGGCCAGGGAGTGCCTGTCCCTCCCCTCACCCCCTGGATTGCTGCTTCTGTCACCAAAACTGCAGGAAAAACAGAAACTTCCAACAGCATCTTTTCAATATCAGAGAATTAGTTAATACTTTATTCTGGCCAGGTAGTGCAATAGAAATTATTTCATCCACACGTGCCTGGCTTGTGCAGTGAAAATCATTCCATCACACATGGGTTTTACCCCATTTTTCACATATTTATACATAAAACCTCCAAGGAAATTCACATTCACTGCTTCTAAATCCCACAGTTCTCAGAACTTGATCTCCTATTGGTTATTGATCCTTTCAGTGCTAATTTGGTCCTCGTGCTTTGGTTCTCTTATCAATCATTTCCAAGACCAGGTGTCTCTGACCACACCGGGGGTGATGTTTGTCAATGTTCATTTATCCCCTCTGTATCTTCTGGCTCTGGGAATCTCCTTTTTGTTGACTGAAGCCCACAAGCCAGAAATTCTGAAACCCTCAGTGAAACAGAGCCTTTCCAAGAGAAAACCTCAATTACCCCCGTCCTGCGCAGAGGCGAACAAACCCCTAAATAAAATTACATTACAAAAACAAGCTAGAATCTGTCTGATCTGCCCTCCTGCCACCAGGGCACGCTGCAGAAGTTCGTGGATGACCTGTTTGAGACGCTGTTCAGCACGGTGCACCGGGGCAGTGCCCTGCCCCTGGCCATCAAGTACATGTTTGACTTCCTGGACGAGCAGGCGGACAAGCACGGCATCCACGACACCGACGTCCGGCACACCTGGAAGAGCAACTGGTAACAGGGGAAAGGGGGCAAATCTGGGGGATTCTGGGCAAAAAATGGTGTGGGGGATGGTTTTGGGATGGGCTAGGAATGGCCAAGCCCCAAAGCAGGACACAAAGCTCATGGGGTGAGAGCCTTGGTGGGCTGCCAGTGCTCACAGGATGCTAAAATCCTGAAATATTCTGATTTAGAAGGGGAGGGCAATAGCCTGGCTGTCTCTCTGGGTGTTCTGTGATTCTGGGCAAAAAAAGATGTAGGGAATCATTTTGAGAAGGGCTGGGAATGGTCAAGTCCCAAAGCAGAACACAAAGCTCACGGGGTGGGAGCCTTGGTGGGCTGCCAGTGTTCACAGGATGCTAAAATCCTGAAATATTCTGATTCAGAAGGTAAGGGAGATAGCCTGGCTATCTTCTATACCCAGGGTGGGAGATGGACACTGCCCTCAGGCTGTAGATCTGCACATCTGGACTTTGGAAAGAGTGGAAATCAAGGTTCCAGTGCCTGCCCTATGCTGCCTGCACAGCCCTGCTGTGCCACAAATGCCAGCACTGGCTTGGAAGGGGAGCTCAGCCAGTGGCTGCACCTTCCCCATCACTTTGGGAAGCACCTGGAGCATTTGGGCATCAGCAGGAGGTGGCACAGGGAGAAGGAGCCAGCTCTGCATGCCCCAGGCATGGGCTGCAGCCAGGTCCAGCCTCTCCAAGCAGTGGGAGCTCCCACATCTCTGCCTCTGCTGCTATTTTAGGATTAAAACCTCTGTGGGTTGGAAATTTACCTCTGCAAGAAAGGAATAAAAAAGCACAACAAATGGTTGTTCCCTGAAGACCTTGCATTTTCCCCCGAGTCCCTCGTGGTTTAAAAGGCCCCTAATCATCATGGCTGCAAAAACTGCTTCCCTGCTAAGGCAGTGGGAAGCTCAAAACTATTAACTTTAAAAGCCTTAGAAGGAGTTATTGGGATAAAAACTGTAGAACCACAAGAAATTACGAGAGAAAAAGAAAGCAATGACCACCAGAGTTTGGTCTGCCAGAGCCAACAGGCTCCACCAGGCCTGGACCTTCCTTCTCTCCATCTCAGCTGAGCTGCAGCATTTCCAGAAAGGGAATTTTTGTGAGGATGTGGGAGAAGGCTGCCCCTGGACCAGGTCCAAGCAAATGGAAGTTTGGAAGAGGGAGCTGGGATGTTTGGGGCTGGGGCTGAGCTGCTCTCCTGCAGCACTGCAAGAGTTAAGGCTGCAGCCTTCAGCGAGCTGGAGAGACAGAGAGAGCTGCGACTTGAAAGGTAATAGAAAGCAGCAGCTGCTTTTTTGATCCTGCTATACAGCCAGAGAAAAAAAGGAATAATAATTCCCCTTTGATTGCAAAGGCCCCGGGATCTGGGGACAAATCCTGTGGTTCCTGCTGCCAGCTCGTGGGTCCTGGAGAGCGGCTGGGCAGAGCTGATCAGTGCCAGGGCTCACCCCACACTGACCCTGCTCTGGGGAGCTCCTCCTGATGGGCTCCTCCTGCAGATGCTCCCCGAGTACCCCTAAACTGCCCAGCCCTGCCCTGCCCTGCCCTTCACCTCCTCCACTGCTCCATGTGGGATTTGAGCTGGAGCAGCTCCTGGGCATGGCAGGATCCACAAGCAGCAACTAGTGCTTGATGGCCTCGGCCCAGCTCCTGTTTAAATTCTTCTCTTATTGTCCCCACCACTGGCGTTCTGCCTGGGAGCACCATCCACAGCACGAGCCTTTTCCTTTTGTCTTTCGTTTCATTCCAATTCTCCCTTTGCCTCCCAGCCTCCCCCTGCGCTTCTGGGTGAACGTGATCAAAAACCCCCAGTTCGTGTTCGACATCCACAAGGGCAGCATCACGGACGCCTGCCTGTCCGTGGTGGCTCAGACCTTCATGGATTCCTGCTCCACCTCGGAGCACCGCCTGGGCAAGGACTCCCCCTCCAACAAGCTGCTGTACGCCAAGGACATCCCCAGCTACAAGAGCTGGGTGGAGAGGTGAGGGCAGCGCGTGGGGCTGGGGGTGCTCTGAAACCCCATGGATCTCAGGGCAGAACATCCTGTGGGCGCAGGGTGCTCTGAAACCCCATGGATCTCAGGGCAGAGCATCCCGAGTGGAAGGGAAGCACAAGTGTGCCCGTGTTCACAGGGATCCGAGGATGAGGGAAGAGACGAGGATCTGACTCCATGGTTCAGAAGGCTTGATTTATTATTTTATGATATATATTACATTAAAACGATACTAAAAGAATAGAAGAAAGGTTTCATCAGAAGGCTTGCTAAGAATGGAAAAGAAAGAATAATAACAAAGGCTTGTGGCTCAGACTCTGTCTGAATCAACTCACTGTGGTTGGCCATTAATTAGAAACAGCCACACGAGGCCAATCACAGATGCACCTGTTGCATTCCACAGCAGCAAATAATCATTGTTTACATTTTGTTCCTGAGGCCTCTCAGCTTCTCAGGAGGAAAGATCCTAAGGAAAGGATTTTCATAAAAGATGTCTGTGACACACAAGGACCAGCAGTGATGCTGCAGGGTGGTTCTCAGCCCCACCAAGCACCGCTGCTCCTGTTTTCAGCTCATTACAGCCCAAAATCCCGTTTTGCTGGATGCAAACACAAAACAAAAATATGTTCTTATCCCTGCAGAGCTTGGCTTAAATCCCAGGGGGAACAGGGGCATTTGGGACGTTCCCGTTTCTCATTTTCCCCCTCATTTCTGCAGGTATTATGCCGACATTGCCAAGCTCCCGGCCATCAGTGACCAGGACATGAACGCCTACCTCGCCGAGCAGTCGCGCCTGCACGCCGTGGAGTTCAACATGCTGAGCGCCCTCAACGAGATCTACTCCTACGTCAGCAAGTACAGCGAGGAGGTGGGTGTGGGCAGCAGCGTCCCCTGGGCCGTGGTGGTGTCCCCTGGGGCAATGGTGTGCTCCAGGCAGCATGTCCCCTGGGCCGTGGTGTCCCCAGGGTGACAGGGCCCCATGGCAGGTGTGTGGGAGAGCAGAAGCAGTGCTGGGCTGTGTAGGGATCCCTCTGCTGCCTCCCAGAGCTCCTTGCCCTCCCTTCCCTGGATTCAGCCCGGCTGTAGCTGGCGCCGCTCCTGCCCCGCTGTTCTCTTCACGCACAGAGGGGTTTGGGATTGGCCACACTTGTAGCATCCTCCCCAGGAGGATTGAGAGCTGAAATATTGTGGGAGCACCTGGATACCTCAGCTCTGGCATGCGCCCACTGATGTGGAAAATATTCATGACCCATCAAAGCTCCCCAGAAACCTCAGTGTCCTTTGGGAGCAGCACGGTCCAAATCCCCGTTGTAGTGGCACAGGCTCCTGTTTGCAAAGGTTTCCTGGCAGCCTGAGCTCCTTTAATGAATGCATCACTTGAAACCAAGTTCTCGCCATCTGTTCCACCCCTTCATTTCTCTGCAAGAAGAACCGATTTTGTAATTATGTCCGTGAAACGGAAGGGTTTTGTCATTGAACTGCATGTAGCCATTTGTGATACAACGCCACGGCTATTTTCCCATTAGGCTTGAAAAATCTCATCGCTTTCCTGCTAAACGAGACAAGAAACGTGGACTCCAAGGCACCAGAAATGTGGAGTCCAAGGCACCAGAGTAGTTTTTGTTGGGTGGGTATGGAGGGGTCCAACAAACCAAGGACAGCCAAGATGCTTTGCTATTTATTGGGATTTCACAGCTCCTCACATGGAGTTGCTCACACTCACTGCCCACCCACCTCTCCCACCCCCTCTCTCACGCTGATTTCTCTCTCTGATTCATTTTTTTCCCCTTTTTCCCGTTCTCTCCCCCAGCTCATCGGAGCTCTGGAGCAGGACGAGCAGGCTCGGAGGCAGCGCTTGGCTTACAAAGTAGAGCAACTCATTGGGGCCATGTCCTTCGAGAGCTGAGGAAAGGTCACGGGCAGCAAAGGGCAGAGCATCGCACGGACTCTCGGGAATTCAGAGGGAGAACAAGCAAGAAAAGCACTGGACACACCCCCCCAAGGCTCTTCTGGAGAGAGCAGGGCCTGGCTCAAGGACTGGCTGTGTTCAAAAATCATACAGGATCCAGTTTGGAAGGGCAGGAAGGGAAGATGAAGCATCTCCATCACAGTCCAAGCAAGGTGGATC
Organism: Ammospiza caudacuta; assembly: GCF_027887145.1. Classification (NCBI taxonomy): domain Eukaryota; kingdom Metazoa; phylum Chordata; class Aves; order Passeriformes; family Passerellidae; genus Ammospiza; species Ammospiza caudacuta. Next base: position 7,687,887 of record NC_080616.1, on the reverse strand, counting down.
ATTTTTTCGAGTGTACGCGCAAAGAAGGAACCTGGAAAGTCTGGATGTCTCCACGACTGCTGCTTTGCATGAAAGTTGTTTAATGTATATTGGAAAATAAAACTTTATTTAAAGGGGTTTTTAAAAAAAAAAAAAAAAAAAAACAAAACAAAGGAAGAAAAAGAAAAAAAAAATAGAGCAAAAACCACAGAGGCCATAGAGATAATCCTGGCAAGGAGGATCAGCTCTGAATCCTGTCCCTGAGAGCCTTCCAAGGACACGGCTCAGGCATTCTGCAAACGGACTGTCACACAATTGGAACATCTGGAAAACCAAAATGTCTTCGTTTGGGATTCTTACAACACATAGGAGCACAAGTTTGCACCACACCTTTTTACACAAGCAAAATAGCAGTTTTGCCCGAAAATAGTCCAGTGGCTGAGTAACTTAGAGGCACTAGAAGGAACTTTACCTGAATTGCAAAACCACCACATCATCTGACCTGTGTTGAAATCCAGCTTTATCCATATATTTATATGGTGTCAATGCATCTATTTTTTTTTTTTAATCCCATTTACTGTTGAATGAGGAAAGATCTGAATTTCATTGCTTTTCCCTTTTCCACCTGCATCTGGCTGATCCAGCAGTGTCCAGCAAGGCCACGGTGATCCAGCAGTGTCCAGCAGTGTCCAGCAAGGCCATGGTGATCCAGCAATGTCCAGCAGTGTCCAGCAAGGCCATGGTGATCCAGCAGTGTCCAACTTGGCCATGGTTATCCAACAGTGACCAACACTGATCCGTTCAGTGTCCACTGCTGGTTCCTGCAGGTGCCACGTGAGCCAAGGCAGAGCTGGGCTGACACCTCCAGGTCGGTTTTGGGGGTCTCCAGCAGCCAGCTCTGATTTCTCACTGCAACACCCCCCAAACCCTGATGTTTATGGTGACAATACTTGAAGAGCCTGGATGCTGGGAGAGCAGATTTTGTTGATTTTCTGCTGGACGTGCAGTCCTTGAGCACAGGCTCCCTTTGGGTGTCTGTCTCCTCCAGCGTTTGCCGCCTCACCCAGGGCCAGGACTTGCATTTCCACTGGGAAAGGGAGAGAAATCTCTGCTCCAGGCAAGAGCAAACCTTAACCAGCACCCCCGGGCCAGCCAGCTCTGCTGTCGTGTCTCTGTGTCGGCGTCTTGTTGTTCTCCTCAGTTCCTTGCTGGCCCCCACGGCACATGCTCCTGCGGCCAGGGACAGGCAAATGTTTGTGAGTGTTATTTCTTTCAAAGACACCAAAGCTTATGTGTGTCCCTTTGTGGAGTGCCAGGAGGGGAAGGAGTGCTGTAAATATTTCTCTCTGTAGTAAATATTGATGCGTGTGCAGGATGCAGTGGGGAGGGCAGGGAGAGGAGGCCTGATGGAAATACAAGAGTTGGCTGCAGGAGCTTGGCAATGGCAGCAAAATAATCCCTGGTGTCTGCCCAGGCAGTGTCACACTGACTGGGATCTTCGTTTGCAGCCAGTGTGTGTTGAAGGAAAATCCATTTCCAACTCCATCCCCCTCCTGCAGCATTCCTGCCTGGAGGAGCCCAGCTGGCCCTCTGTGTCCTGCAGTCCAGCACCAGGGGAGGGGAGAAGCACGTAGAGAAATACTCAGGAAACTTGGTTTAATTACCATTCAGTAAAAGCCATGCCAAGTCCACTTTCTTTTGGTAATCCACTTCTGTGAGTCTCTCTGAAAAGCAGAAAATACTGATGATAATAATCAACCTTGTGCAATAAGTTCTTGACATTTACAGCAGCCTGAGCGCTGGATTTACTGAGACAGGGGGAGAGTGGCAGAAACAGAGACTGAAAGGCAGAGCAGTGTTTGTGCTGCCTGTTATCCGAGAGTTCCCTTCCCGGGGATCCCGCTCCATGGTGAATCTCATTTCTGAGGCAAAAAATGTGCAAAAGTCCTACTAAAAGTCAGGCACTGCAGAGCCCAGGAATGTCATTGGGGCAGTCCCCAGCCTGGCCTGCTCTTTGCTGCAGGTACCCAGGGCATGGCACAGGGCCAGGCTTTGGAGTCCTGCAGGCTTTTTGCTGGTTCTGCTCCTGCTGTTCACAGTGATCCATCACACAGCTTAGCCGAGGGATTGCCACGTCTGTCCTAGCTGTGGTTGTTGGTTTGGGTTCTCCAAGTTCTCGTGGTACTCTGAAACCCAAAGAGAGCACTCCAAAAAACTCCCGAAGGACTTCCAAACGCTTCCAAATACCAGTCTGGGGAGTTTCCTCTGCAGGACTCACAAAATAGGAGTACAGCCCAAAGCAAAGGCCTGGCTGTGCATCACCTGGGCCTGCTGACAGTGTCCCTGCCCCACAGCCCTCATGGTGCTCCTCTCTGCATCTCTTGTGTAGCTTTTCATCCTCCTGCTTTCCTCCTCCTGCTCCCTCCCCTCTGGCCAGGAGCACCCCCCCAAGCCAAGGCTTTGTCATTCCCCCTCCCCTGTATTTTCTCAGCAGAAATGGAGGTCCCCCCACACCCCCTGGATTCTCTGGGAGGACATTAAGGAGACAAGGGGACAACTGAGTTAATCTTCTGTGCTGTGGGACGATTTGAGCAGAGAGAAGGAAAAAGGGGAAGCAGCAGGAGCACTTTGCAAACCAGTAAGCTCTTACACTTCTGACTGAATCCCAAAGGAAACAGCAAAAATTCCTCTTCCATCACCTGGAAAACCTTTGGGAGCATGGCAGAGGGAACAGCTCAGTCCTGGCTGGAGGGGTGGCCTAGAAATACATTGCCAAGAATCTTCTCGTGGTGGTTGACATTAATTATGGATCTTTACAGGCAATTATATGGATTGAAGCAACATATCCCCCTGAGGCAGAGCGCTGGGAATCTCTTGCCCTGTTTGCATCCAACATTTCCATTCCTCCTTCGGGAGGAGGAAGCTTCAGATCTCAGAAATGGCATTTTCTTCGCACCGGCAGCAAACTGGACTCGAGGGTTGGTCAGGAGGGGGCACTTGCCTTAGATGAAACGATTTCACGTCCCTCTCATTGCCCCCCTCCTCCTGCAAGGCTGCCCAGAGTTTGGAGTCTCCAGCTCGCTGCGTTTCAGGTATTCCAACATCAAAGTGGGAGACGTCACTTGCCGGGATCTCTCTGCCTGGTGTCACCGCTTGAATAATTCCCTTTCATCTTCTGCTCACGAGCTATCAAAGCACCCACTCCGAGGGGGAGCGAGGTGCTAATCAAACGCTTCTCCACCTTGAAAGCCTTTATCAAACCCCACACAGCAGAGGGGAGCTCGCAGGCACGGCTGGCCCTGCCTGAGCCCCGCCAGCCAACAAAGCTCAGAGGGTGTGGGCAGCGAGGGGTCCACGCTTTGCCATAAAGGATGGGTTTGAAGGGAGGCAGGAGGGGTCAGCACGGCTGGAAACCCTGGGAAATCCAGCATGGATATCCCTGGAAACCCTGTGTGCAGCAGTGAGGACCCACCCTGTGAAATCCAGAACCCTGGAAATCCTGGATACCCTGTGTGCAGCAGTGAGGACCCACCCTGTGAAATCCAGAACCCTGGAAATCCTGGATACCCTGTGTGCAGCAGTGGGGACCCACCCTGTGAAATCCAGCATGGATACCCTGTGTGCAGCAGTGAGGACCCAGCACTGAGGAACAAAACTGCTGCCACAGCCTGGCTGCATCCCAGCAGCATCCCAGGTGTGGAATTTCAGGTTTTTCCCTGAAGGACGGACGTGGGGACAGCGGTGCCTCCCCAGGGCTGGGGCTGTGACACGCTGGGGACAATGAGTGCAGTGCCAACCTTCATCACAGCAGTGCCTTCCACACTCTGTCTTAAAATCCTGGTGGCCCATCCCCACGTCAGTGTTCCCTGCTACCTTCCACTGGACTCCACAAAAATATGTCCCAATGTAGGAAACAGTTTGGGTGGGCACGTGGAGGGCAAAGGCGAGAGGGTTTCAGGCTCTGGGGTTGCATTCTGCTCGCTGCTGGCTCCGAGCTCCTTGTGGGGATCTTGGTGTTTAAATCTGTGTGGGAAAAGGGTCAGAGCATCCCCTCCTGCAGTGGGAACAGCCTCCAAACAAGGTCTCATTCCCAGAGGTCCCCAGGAGCCAGCAGGGATGGGGAAGGCCAGGCTGGCACAGGGCAGAGCAGCTCCCAGCACGGCCCCTGTGCTGCTCCAGAGCCTCCAGCCCCTTCCCTGGCAGCAGCCCAGCCACGTTCTGCTGTCACTGGCTGCTCTCCATGCAGCTTCCTGTGCTGTCAGAGCTCACCTGTCACAGGGACTCAGCTCCCCAAACTAAATGAAACTAAAAGAGACTGACTTGAATAAGCTGGGCCATCAGGGAGAGCTCACGAGTGACTGTGCCCTGGAGAGAAGAGAAAATGTTCTGAGGAGGGGAAATAACTGACATCAAAGATGCATTAAAATGCCACAGAGCTTCAGCCATCCTATTCCAGATCCACATTTGTACCAGGAATTGCAAGGCAAGAGTGCAGGATCTGTGACATTGTGCAGAGTTGTGTGTGAGGAGGAGCTCAGAGCACAGCCCTGTCCTTGGTGCAAACACCCAGCCTGGACCCAAAACCAGAGGCCAGCAGATCAGAGGCTGAGGGCAAAGCTCTGGGACCAGCTCTGAGGCCACCTGCACGGGCAGGATGGTTTGGTTTTATTGATGAGAAATTCAGTGGGGAAACAATCAGAGTAAGACATGTGTGCACTGCAAAGGGGCTGGTGGGGAACCGCTGAGCTGAGCAACCCCAAATGTGCAGTTTCAGTGCACTGTGGTCAGGTTAGTTTGGCAGGGGGAGAGGATGGGAGGTTTTGGCTGTCTGGAAGGCTTTGTGAAAGCTCCTTCACCCTGAAAAGCCCCAGATGTGGGTGCTGGTCCTGTTCTGGGCAGGCAGTGGAACGGAGCAATGGAATGGAGCGGCCAGAGCCCCAGCTGTGGGTGTGCCTGGTGCCTTCCTGGCTCCTGGAAGAAAACCGGGGCTCTGTGGTGTGTGCCCTGCACCCCAGGGTGCTCTCTGGGGTGCTGGGGTCAGAGAAGGGGAGGTGGAAGGGCGGGGCAGTGCGGGATGGCCGAGCCCCCCTGCTCCCTGCTGGAAATGCCACTCTGTCCCTGCAGGGTGTCTGAGGTGGCACCAGCGGTGTTGTGGCCGTGCTGTGAGCATGGCAGTGTCTCTGTGCTTGTTCTTTCAGATCCCCCTTTGTCCCTGTGTTTCCCATCCCTCTCCTTCCTTTGTAACCGTGGAACAAAACCCTGAAGAAATTCCCTTTCTGCAGCATTGAGGAACACGCCCCAAGGGCCCGCAAGGTCCATCCACTTGCACGGACAATATCCCAAATATCCCAAACCCCCTGGGCCTCCCAGGGCTGCCAAATCAAACACCAGATCTCCTGGATGGCCTTTCCTTTGGGATTTTTAATACCTCTCTTTCGAATAAGCTTGGAAGTTTATGCAACAGCTTCTCCTCCCGAGGACTGGGCACACAAAGGGGCACGAGGAGCCCTGGGGAGGGGAGAAAGCTGATTTGGCCACGATATTCATGGCTTCAGAAGGTGCAGCAGAAATGTCCTTCTCTTGCTGCTGAGTTCTGGTGTTGATGGCACCGTGGAGAAGCAGCAGGGGCAAGGGAATGTACAGGTACTAAAACTTCTGGAGTGCCCCCAAAAAACGTCACAGAATGTAGAGGTATATCAGCTGTGGAACAGATTCTGATATTTCTTCTTCCCCTTCTCCTTACGGAGCAGCCCCCAGCAGTTTTAGGGGATTTGTGTGTTGGCAGGAACAAGGAATTGAATTTGTATCTGTGCCCATTCCACCGTGTCCTTCTCTGGCTCCTCCCTTCCCCGTTATACTTGACACACTGGAGTTCTGTATTATATTTTTTTTTAAGATGATTGTCTGTTTTTTGTTGTTTTTACAAGTGTTGTGGAAAAAAAAATGTAAGAAAGTTTAAGTATTTAAAAATGTTCCAAGGAAATAAAAGGGGGTTTTGTTATTATTCTAATATATTATTGTGTACCTATTGTAAATATGAAACACTCCTATTTTGCAAGCCAAGGACTCACTTTGTACTGTTGTTATATATAAATAAAGTTTACTGGTTAAAAAAACCCTCCTTGAGTAGCTCCTTGTTTTCAAGTATGTGGCATTAATTGTGTGAGGAATATTTATTTACTGAATCCCAGCAGCAAGAAATGGGTGAATGGAAATTCCAGAGTGGTTTGGGTTGGAAGGGACCTTAAAGCCCATCCAGTGCTATTTAATCCAGTGGGAATCCCAGACTGGTTTGGGTTTGAGGGGCCTTAAAGCCCATCCAGTCCCATTTATTCCAGTGGGAATTCTAGACTGGTTTGGGTTGGAAGGGACCTTAAAGCCCATCCAGCTCCAGGCAGGAGCAGCATGAAATTCCATTTATTTCCCCTCCTGAAGCAGGAGCATCAAACCCTGTTTGTAAATAAAAGACCTGGGTGAGTTCTTTGTGTTTTCCCCTCACTGAAACGCTCAGTCCTTGAGGTGAAACACTTTTGCTTCCATTTCATAAATTCAAGCCAAGATCTCAGCAAATGCTGAGAGGCATCTGCTGAGCAGCAGAACCGGCGAGTGACTTCTCCAGCAGCTGTCTGTCATCTTTAATGACCAATATGGTCGCAATTACAGCAATGAACTTTCTCTAACAGCCCCAAATTACTCTGGGTGATGATAAGTGACAGAAAAATGGAGACCCTTAAGGAAGCATTAAAGAAGAAACGTGGATGTGGAACAAGAGGTCTCACTGCTTGTTCTGGAGGATCTCAAGGGGTGGTTTTGGGTTTTTTTCTTTACAAATTAGGTACCAAAAAGGATAGATCTGAGCCAGAAGGGGAAGGCCTGGCACGCTGTGGGTCACAGCAGGGAGTTCAGTGCTGTCCCAGGATGGGGTTTTATGGACATTTGAGTCTGAATCCTCTGGTTTTTAGTGCAGGGCTGATGGGGAGATGGGAAGCTGCTCCCGTTTCAAGGGGATGCAAATCCATCCTGTCAGAGCAGCACTCTGCTCCTCAGGCAGGTCATTCCAGCTTATTTTCCTCAAACTGAGACCAAAGCTTGACACGGGCCTCAGGGGGAGCAGTTTGGCCCCATCCTGCTGTCTCTCCCCTGAAAGCAGCAGCTTTACCCTCCCCAGATGGATCCCACGGGCTCTGCTCTGCTGCTGGAGGCCCTGGAACCATTCCAGTGCTGTGACCACCCAGCGTGGAGAGGAGTTTTCACATGATTTGTGAATCGGGGAATAAAAGAGGAGACTTGTTTTTCACCTGTGCCTCGGGTATGTCTAAATTTAAAGAATTAACAGGAACTGAGTTTCCCAGAGCTTTCCTGAGGGCTGGGGGAGCTGGATTTTGTGTTTTTCCTTCAGAGATGCTGATCCTGTACTGGTTTATTTGTGGCTACTGCCACAGACAGACCCTGGAGGCAGGACAGCAGCTGCCAGGAAAATCTCCACTCCCTGTGACCCTTTGGGAGGTTATTGACTCCTTCAGCTCAGCAGAGGAGAAAGAAATTCCAACAGGAATCGACAGCATCGACCATGGGGTCATTTGTATTCATCTGCACCTTGTTAATAGATGTAATAAGGATACTCAATTAAAAATTACATTTTATCTGGCGTGCACTTCACAGGCCTTTATTGGCACTGACAAGGTCAAGTGATGCTTAATAAAGGTTATATAAAATGCAGATGGCTTGGCTCCCTCTGTCACACCCACACCCAGGATAGAGTGAGGAGCCACAGACACAGCGTGGGAAGAGTCAGGACAGCAGGTTTGGGATTCCACATGGGAATTTTGGGGGTCCCAGCACTGAAACAGCAGCAGAAAACCCTGGAGTTTCCCCTCATCCCCCCAGTTTGTCCTTGGCACCCCCTGCATCCCCTTTTCCAGCTCTTATTTCCCCTCCTGTTGTTTGATCACTGTCACTCTGCAGATTGTGCAGCAGATTTTGGACATCCTGGTGCTGCCTTTTCCAGCCTGGTTATCAGGGCGAGCTAATGGAGGTGACACTTCCAATTATCAAATCCAGCCGTGGCATTAATTTTGACCTGTTTAAATTTCAGCATCTTTTCCCTTCTGTGAGTGCTTAGCTGGAGGGTGACATAGAATTGTATGGGATCAGACAGTGATTTCAGGCTGGCAATAACAGCCACAAAAATCCCCTGCTCTTTATTTATGCAGGGGCTGGTTATGTTTAAGTGGCCAACTCATTTGTAATGGAAATTTAATTCTGTGTTATTGGACACTTCAGTGCTTAAAATGGAGCAGATCACTAAAATCCACATTAAATCCCCCCTCTCTCAACTCCAGGCTCTTTCCAAGGGACATTTGGGACCCCTCACCTGCTGGGGCTATAAAAATGATAATTTAATTAAAATTTAAAAGTAATAATAATAAAACATTAAACATTACCCTGGGTGCCAGGTCAACCTGGAACCTGCAAAATATTGATGTTGCACCAGACTGACATCAGCACGATGAAAACCCATTAATTAATTTAGAGATCATCCTGAAGAGAAATCTTGTCTGTGCTCCAGAATATTGACAGGCCTGTGCAGGCAAGTGGATATAAAATAATGTGAAAGTATAAAAACACAATATAAAATAGATGTACAGCATAATCCAACATGAACACGTCTGTATCCATTTGGATCAAGAGTACAGCCCGAGGTTCATGTTCAACTTAAAATTACAAATATTGATGCCAAAACAAAGGGGATGTTTTTCCTCCCAAATTATACTTAGGAAAATGGGAACCACTCAGGCTTTATTGTCACCTCATAATTAACTCCAGTGAAGGAATCTAATTACAAATGTTCAATGCTGCCCCAGGGCAACATGTGTAGGAAAAGGGAAGGAGGATGGTCAGGCTTAAACAACTCAGGTAAAAATGAACTCCATGGCAATATTTGATAATTAAGGATGTCTCTATCAGCTTGTCTGGCTATTAATGAATTGGGCTGTTCTTTTCACATTTGATTACTGGAGTTTTATGATGCCTGCTCGCCTTTATTGCTCCTAGGAATGGGTTTGTCTGTGGGCTGAGCACCAGGAATGATGGTGGAGAATGAGCTGGGTTGGAAATGATCTTAAAACTCACCCAGCGCCACCCCTGCCATGGCAAGGACACCTTTCCCTGTCCCAGGTGCTCCACTGGGCACTGCCAGGGATGCAGGGCAGCTCTGGGCACCTCTGCCAGGGTGTTGGGGGATTTAATTCCATTTGAGAGCCTCGGCACCACAGAAACCCCAGGGATGAAACCGTGTGTGGGACACACAGACCCCTCATGTCAAAGGGGTGGGAGGTGGATGGGGAACCTGGGGGGGTGGGCAGGGCTGCCAGAGCTGGCTGTGGGCATGTGGAGCCACCAGGAGCCACCAGGACGTGCCAGAGCTGGCTGGTGATGCATGGAAACCTCGTGCTGATGTGGTAGTATTTCTCCAGGAGCCAGCAGGACATACTAGAGATGGCTGTGGACTCATGGACACCTTGTGCTGAGATGACAGTGGTTCTCCAGGAGCCACCAGGACATCCAGAGCTGGCTCTGGACAAATGGACACCTCATGTTAAGGTGACAGTGATTGCCCAGGAGCCACCAAGACATGGGCAGGACATCCAGAGCTGGCTCTGGACACACAGACACCTTGTGCTGAGGTGTCAGTGGTTCTCCAGGTGCCACCAGGACATCCAGAGCTGGCTCTGGACACACAGACACCTTGTACTGAGGTGTCAGTGGTTCTCCAGGTGCCACCAGGACATCCAGAGCTGGCTCTGGACACACAGACACCTTGTGCTGAGGCGTCAGTGGTTCTCCAGGTGCCACCAGGACATCCAGAGCTGGCTCTGGACACACAGACACCTTGTACTGAGGTGTCAGTGGTTCTCCAGGTGCCACCAGGACATCCAGAGCTGGCTCTGGACACACAGACACCTTGTGCTGAGGTGTCAGTGGTTCTCCAGGTGCCACCAGGACATCCAGAGCTGGCTCTGGACCCTTGGTCACCTCGTTTTAAGGTGTCAGTGGTTCTCCAGGAGCCACCAGGACATGCCAGGGGAGCACACGGACCCCGGGCGCTGGCTCTGGTGGGTGGCAGAGCCGCCGGAGCCGGGGCTGGCAGTGTCACACGCTGCCATTGTCATTCCGCTCCAGCCGCCGCCTGCCTGCAGAGCAGAGCGCCTTTTCCCTTTTGTTCGCACTCAATTAGGCTGAGCTTTGAGGAGAAGATGGGAATGCTTAAAAGTCCCCTTTTTTTTGCCTCGTTCAGCCCGCACAAAGGGATGGTCTCGGGGGAGAGGCGCTCCCGCACGCGTTTTTAAGGATTCTTTTGACGTTCATTTGATTTTTGCAGCGGGAACCTGCGCTGTCTCTGAGCTCCCCACAAAGGATGGCCTCGGGCTGTACAGGGGTTTCTAACCCGGGTCAGGGACCTCATGAATATTTTATAGGCGCTCAAACAGCGTCTCAGCCTTTGACAAGGCCGGGTCAGTGCCAGAGCCCTTCCTGGGAGGGATTGGCTCAAGGCAAGGCAAGCACAGCAAATGCACCGAGCCAGCAGATCAGGGAGCAGGGATGCTGCAATCCAACCCAGCAGATCAGGGAGCAGGGATGCTGCAATCCAACCCAGCAGATCAGGGAGCAGGGATGCTGCAATCCAGCCCAGCAGATCAAGGAGCAGGGATGCTGCAATCCAGCCCAGCAGATCAGGGAGCAGGGATGCTGCAAAGTTACCCAGCAGATCAGGGAGCAGGGATGCTGCAATCCAACCCAACAGATCAGGGAGCAGGGATGCTGCAATCCAACCCAACAGATCAGGGAGCAGGGATTCTGCAAAGTTACCCAGCAGATCAGGGAGCAGGGATGCTGCAATCCAGCCCAACAGATCAGGGAGCAGGGATGCTGCAATCCAACCCAGCAGATCAAGGAGCAGGGATGCTGCAATCCAGCCCAGCAGATCAGGGAGCAGGGATGCTGCAATCCAGCCCAGCAGATCAAGGAGCAGGGATGCTGCAATCCAACCCAGCAGATCAGGGAGCAGGGATGCTGCAATCCAACCCAGCAGATCAGGGAGCAGGGGTGCTGCAATCCACCCTGGGAGGGGGCTCAGAGCATTTCTGTGTTGGATGTTGTGGTGGCTGGATGCTTCCAGAAGGATTAGGAGTGAGGAATGGTGGCCCTGGCCATGCTGAAGGATGGAATTCACCTCACCTGCTGGGAGTAAGAGAGATCAGTGTCTCTGGAAGGCCAATCACCCTCTGGAGATGCTGTAACTCCCTGTGTCCCTATCGGGGCAGGAGCTGCTGGAGCTCAGGGTGTTGGCAGGGTGATCGCCGCATTTCCTGCATGCAGGAAATGCAGCGATCTGTGCTGATTGCAGGGCTCAAACAAACACCTCATTTACACACACACACACATGAATTGGCTCCTTTTGAGGGGAGCTGTGCAGTGGGGAGGCTGCACCCCTGGAACAAGGCAGAATTCCCTCCCTCCATCCATGGAGGAGCTGCTGGTGGGGAGCCAATGCCCCCAGAGCAGGAGCTGGAGGATTAGCAGCTTGGCAATGGATATGGGCAGAGCGATAATCTGTGCAGTGATTAATATGGAGATGATTTTTGGATTAATGGGGATGCAGCAGAGCTGCCTGCTCAGGAGAGATGTTTGCACTCTGCAGTTGGAACGCGGTGACCGTTACCCTAATGCAGTGATTAAATCCACATTTAAGGCACCTCATTAAATTAGAGTGTAAGAGTGAATTCTTACAACCCACAGCAGGAAATGCATTCAGGCCTGGTGTGTGAAGAATGCCAGAAGATCCCCAGAGCAGCTCTGGGGGTGTCTGACAGCTGCCAGCCCCACCTGCACTGCTCCCAGGTGTGGCTTCACCTCAGCTTTGATCCCCCAGCAGGGATCTGACCATGGTGGCACTGCCACGGTCACCCCTGCGCAGCTGTGGCGCCTTCAGTGAGCTGGGTTCAGCTGCAGGATGACTCTTGAGCAGAAAAATCCACCGCAAAGCACAGCTGAGGGGCTCCTGCCCTGCTCTGAAGTGCACTGAGCTTGCCCACCTCTGCTGAGCCCCGGAAACGAGGGGCTCTCACTTCAAAGAGGGGTTAAACGTGCAGGTGGATCCCTGACCTGTCTGCAAAGCACTGACCTAGAAGGGAAGGAGACTTTCTAGCGCTCCATGGGCTCCCCTGCAGCTCAAAGCTCAGCTCACGTCCCCCTCAATTGCCTTTCTCTGCTCTGGGGATGAAAGCAGCCTTTGGCAGAGGGGATTGGAGAGCTGAGGCGCTGCAAATCCTCTCCTTCCAGCACAGATAAATGCTGCCCCAGCCCTGTGAGGCCCGGAGGGGCCCCTGGGTGTGTGCCCAGGCGTGTGCCCAGCCCCGTGCGCCCTGCGCTCTTTGTAGAACATTCCCGCGCGTTTTCCGCTCGCTTTGGCAGCCACAGCTGCTCTGGGCTCTGGGCTCTGAGCACATCTGCACAGGTTCCACAGGGGAGGGCTCTCAGCTCCTCCTCGCCCTGCATTTCTGGGGTAAACCCCCTGGAACACCTCTGAAAATGGGGTGTGGGTACATGGAGAGCACACACTGCACCCCGCGGCATGGACAGCACACACTGCACCCCGTGGCACAGGCGAGGATTGCTGGGGCTGCCCTGAGGAGGAGGCCTTCAGGAGGGTTTGCCCTTCACTTCTTTCAGCTTTAACTCCCTGGCTTTGCATTCTCCAAGCCCGAGCCGAGGTGCCTGAGCATTAATTGGTGCCGGCTGCCGAGCGAGGCTCATTAAGCAGCAGCTTTGGGGTGCAAGTGGCCGCTCACCGAGGCTGTAATGAGCAGGGCCAGAGCTCCAGGACTGGAACTTCTCTCCCCCAGCATCTGTTGCCACAATTACGGCCTCAGAGCCACGGGAGCAGCGCACAGAGGAGCCCTGTGAGAGCAAACAGGGGGCCAGCAGGGTTTATGGGGGAGACCGGGCTGCGGTGGGGTCACCGAGGGGGTTTGGGGACATCCCTGCACACCCCACAGAGCAGGGCAGGGATTCCATCAGCATCAGAACCCGGGGCTGTGGGGGCTGCCGGGGGCTCCCCCCGGGCTGGGGTGTCGGCCACAGCAATTAGCGCCCTGCAGTGATTAATACAGCGCGATTTGTGCGTGCTGTAATTACAGGGATCATTTATGCACGCGGGTGATGACAGCGGGACGATCCTGGTGCCGGTCCCGGGTGCTCAGGGCACAGCTCCGTGCCCCGGGTGCGATGCCCAGTCCGGGCTGGGGATGCAGGAGGATTCAGCAGGTGCTCGGGATGTGGAGATGCAAGGGATGCAGGAGATGCAGGGGATGCAGGAGGCACAGGGGATGCAGGAGGATTCAGCAGGCACTCGGGATGCAGGGGATGCAGGAGGTGCTCAGAATGTGGAGGTGCTCGGGATACAGGAGGTGTAGGGGATGCGGGACATGCAGGGGGTGCAGAAGATGCTCGGGATGCAGGAGGATGCAGGTGGATGCAGGAGGATGCAGGTGGATGCAGGAGGATGCAGGTGGATGCAGGAGGATGTAGGTGGATGCAGGAGGATGCAGGTGGATGCAGGACAAGCTCAGGATGCCGGAGATGCTCCGGATGTGGAGCTGTTTGGGATGCAGGAGGATTCAGGAGGTGCTCGGGATGTGGACGTGCTCGGGATGCAGGGGATGCAGGAGGTGCAGGGGATGCAGGAGATGCTCGGGATGTGGAGCTGCTCGGGATGCAGGGGGATTCAGGACAGGCTCAGGACGCAGGAGATGCTCGGGATGCTCGGTCCCGCCGCTCCGGCTGCCATCTGGTGGCTTCCCAGCGTTTATTTTTCCGCTCCTGGAGCAGCTCCCGAGTTCTCCGAGCCGGGCTAGGAGGGCAGCGCTTTGGAGGCTCTGGAGGGATCGCAGGGATTTGCACTGGGTGGGGACTGACGCCGGATTTCTGTCGGGTTGGTGTCAGTTTGCTTTGTTCCAGCACTTTCTGCTGTGGTTTGGCTCAGCTCTCCCCTGCTCGTGGCCCGAATGTGCTCCTGACCCGGGGCACAGACCCTGACATCAGCCCTGTCTCTGCAGCTCGGGAGGTGCCGGGGATGAACCCCAGGACAGGGGTTTGGAACAATGATCTGTGATGTCCTGGCCTCCCAGCCCAGCTGGCAGCTCGGATCCTGATCCGTAACAGAGCAAACAGCAAACAAAACAAATAAAAATAAAAAGTCCTGATCTATGCATAGAGGCGGGGGGTTGTAAATGGACTGGCACTAAAATCTGAAAGCTTGGCCTCAGAATGTGACCCTGAGGCTGGGATGAGGCTCTGCATCCTTCTGCTTCTGAGTTTTATGGGGTTTTTGCCTCATTTGGAAACGAAGGATAAAATTAAGTGAGAACTCATGAACTCAGAGGGATGATTCTCACCCCAAAACGCTTTGGGGGCTTTGGGTCAGCCCTTGGAGCTGCAGAGCAGGACTTGGGCTCTGAGGGCCAGCAAGGGATGGATTTTGGAGGTGTGACCCCACTCCAGGTGGGATGGGACCCCCTCAAATCACAGCCACGACCCTGCAAGGACCAGCTGCCTCTGTGGCAAAAGGAAACCCAATAAATAAATGGGATAAAATGAATTTTCGAAACTGCATGGGCTGCTGAGTGTGCTCTGCTGGGGTGAGTGATGGGAACTCCCTGCAGGGAACATTCCCGATTCAAGCAGGAGCATCCTGCTCCCACCTGTGCTGCTCCCCGAGGCTCAGGAAGGTACATCAGAACAAACGCGACCCTCTCCAAGGCAGCCGATGCTGCAAAGGTCAAAAGAAATGACTGACGAGCAGAAAAGTACATGCTAATATTTCTCAGAGAGGCGAAGAATTACACATAATGGGTGTAATATTCAGAGAGAGGGAGCACAGCCTGGTGACTGATGCCAGCATTTTAAAGGCACTTAAGCCTTAAATTTCCCCTTGATGAGAGTTATGTCACGTCACTCTGACACGGGCTGTGGGGGAAGTGTCACCAAAACCGAACCAGGGGAGTGCCAGGGAAAAGAGCAGGAGCAGAGGGTGCACAGATATCCCTGAAAAGCGTGTTCAGAACAGCTCCAGCCCCTGCAGGTTTTTATTGTCCTTTTTCCTGCAAGAAGGAGCCCCCAAATTCCCCTTTCTGCTGCAGCAGCTGGTTCTGATCATCAGCGAGAGCATCACACCCTCGGCTTGGACACGGCCAAGGGTGGGACCTGTAAATCCTGAGCTTTGCTCCAAGCCCGCGGTGTTTGTGTCAGACTGTTGTGAAATGAGGAGCTGGGGCTGTGAGAAATTCGGGATATGGGCAGAAATGAGGAGCTGGGGCTGTGAGAAATTCGGGATATGGGCAGAAATGAGGAGCTGGGGCTGTGAGAAATTCAGGGTTTGGGTAGGAATGAGGAGCTGGGGCTGTGAGAAATTCAGGGTTTTGGTAGGAATGAGGAGCTGCTGGGGCTGTGAGAAATTCAGGGTTTTGGTAGGAATGAGGAGCTGGGGCTGTGAGAAATTCAGAGTTTGGGCAGAAATGAGGAGCTGGGGCTGTGAGAAATTCAGAGTTTGGGCAGAAATGAGGAGCTGGGGCTGTGAGAAATTCAGGGTTTGGGCAGAAATGAGGAGCTGCTGGGGCTGTGAGAAATTCAGGGTTTGGGCAGAAATGAGGAGCTGGGGCTGTGAGAAATTCAGGGATTTGGTAGGAATGAGGAGCTGGGGCTGTGAGAAATTCAGGGTTTTGGTAGGAATGAGGAGCTGGGGCTGTGAGAAATTCAGAGTTTGGGCAGAAATGAGGAGCTGGGGCTGTGAGAAATTCGGGATATGGGCAGAAATGAGGAGCTGGGGCTGTGAGAAATTCAGGGTTTGGGCAGAGGATGCAGGGTGAGCACCAGCTACCCACCCCAGCACCTCTGCTCTGAGCAGGGAGAAGCTCCAAAAACCCTTCTGATTTATTGATCTCTGAGCTGGGCACACAAAAACCCTAACAGGACAGTAATCAAAATGATAAACTTTATGTTTTCTATCACAAAAAAAAAATAATTGTTTTGCCTGAGCATCATTATCCCAACATTCTTCTTCTCCTGTGTCACTTACTGAAAATAAAGGTTCATTTCTCCCATTATAATGAGCTACACTTTCAATAATTCACAGGCAGTTTTTTACTGGGCTTTATTTTTTAATCTTCATCACAAGGTTATAAAATTTGTGCCACTTTCCTGAGTGTTCTTGAAGGATCAGCAGGAGGAGAAGGGAAGTGCAATTTGCTGCAGTTCATTTAGTGGGGTTTTCCTGAGTCCCTTTGGAACTATTATTATTATTATTATTATTATTATTATTATTATTATTATTATTATTATTTCCAGTACCTACTACTGAGGGAAGACTTGGAATGAAATTTGAGCCCAAAGATCCCTTCCAGGCTATTGTTTCAATGACAATATTTTCTATTCCTCATTACTTTGATACCTGCAGAAGTCCCTGAAGCAGTGAAATCCTTACAAAACCATTCCAGGCCAAAAAAATTGCTTTTTTCCCCCCTCCCTTTGTATTGTTTCTTACCTGGTTTGATGTATGATACCTTCATATATGCTCTGTGTATACATATTTAATTTTCCATGCAGAAAGTTCTGCCTGTCTCCAGGAGCAGGTTGTGGAACTCCTGTGACATTAATCTGGGAGCATCATGAATTATGGTGCTATTTCTGAGCGCTTTCTTCATCTATATGGAATGATTATTTGACATAACAGCCGTTCAATATTGTTGGAATAATTATTATGCTTGTTTACTACATCAATTTCAGCTGTTATCATGGATTCTTTGAAATGCTGGATAATTACATAAATAATTAGGAAACAGTTTTTCAGTGCATTTTAGGGCAAGGCAGAGCTGCTGATCCTTTATACACCCAGGACAAAAACTTGGGGAAAGAGGAGGGAATCCATGGCACCATGGATAGGTGATTTTCCATAAATTCCCCCTGTTGGTTGGCTCCTCCTCATCCTCCCTGTGCACATCCCTAAAATCATGGCATGGTCTGGTTATTTCCACAACTCAAATGAGTTAAAATGGGTTTTCCTGACCAGAATGGTGTTTTGTGTCTGGCAGCAGCCAAGAATTGGGGATTCCTTGGGATCCCATGGGCACAAAGCCCCTCTGGGCCCTTCCCTCTCCCTGGCAGGAACACAGCACTCTATTGATCCTGAATCTCCTGGGGGGTCATTAACACGTCATTAATTAGCAGAGAGGCCAAGGGGAGTGCTCAGCACCTTCACTGCCATTCCCAAACTTCATCACCTCCTTCTGCATTGGAAATGGAATTTTTACCTCCCTTTTTAAGAAAGAAACCAGGGATGGATTTGAGGAGTGGTGTGGGCAATCTGGAGAAGATGGAATTCCTTAATTTGAGAAGGGTGGGGGGAAGGATGGACCTGTGCCACCTATGTCACCTGTGTCACCTGTATCACCTGTGCCACCTGTGCCACCTGTGCCACCTGTGCCACCTGTGCCACCTCTGGCAGCCCAAGGATGGGCAGCACAGGCTGTGCTGGGCGCTGGAGCTGCAGCCCTGGCTGCCTCAGCCCAGCACTTTGGACATTTAATGAGAATAAATCAGATTTGAACGAGGCTCCGTGAGCGTCGCGGGGAGGATCCGAGCCCAGCTCTGCCTCCTGATTGAATTTTCCTGCCTTTGTTTAAACTGCTCTGCGCTGAGGGGAGGCAGCAGCACCCCCTGAGCTGTGAGACCCCCCAGCCCTGGCCCCCTCCCCGTTTTTGGGGGACATCTGGTGCTGTCAGCTGAGCAGCTCCATCACGGCGCCCCTCGCCGTCGCCGGGAGACGCGGCGGAACAAAAACAAAAGACGTGACAAATTTGTCCTTTTCTCTTTCATAATTAACCAAAATATCTCGTTGTGTAGCAAAGCGTGGCTCCTAATTAACAGACGGGCGAGAGGCTATTTTTAAAATCCAGACCCCCAGTAATTATATTTGCAGCAGAGAATGATATTTCAGTCAAACGCGACAGACAGTGAGCCAAGCTCCCATGCGAGGCAATTAATATTTCACACCTGCCAAGCAAATCAGTGGCAGGGAGGGGAGGGATGGCATTGATGCTGCACTGGGGGGGCCCTGCCTCTTCATGGAACACCAAAAATCCTTCACTTGGCTCTGGGGTGGCCGCTGAAGCAGCACTGGCTGCTGGTGGGACAAAGAGAGTTGGCCAAAATGGCCAGCAGGAAATACAATGGGATGAAGGTCCATGGGAAGGCTGGAATGGGGAGAAAATAACCAGGAACTGAAATATCAGCCCTACCTGTCCCAGCACAAAGCTATTTTTGCTCTCCTGGCCCCTGGGGGCTGGAGCACACCAAGGGTTTGGGCTCCTGTCCTGCTCCAGGAGCTCCTCAGGGCTGGAGCTCCTCTTTCCACAGCAGCATCTTCCTCTCCCATTTAGGAAACAAAAGCCTCTCTTTCCTTCCACTGGCTGTGCAGCCCAGGATTAATCTGCCTGCCCTCTGTTAATGGATAATCTGTCAGCCCTGGGGTGCTCTGGAAGCTGGGAGGAGGTTCAGGGGGCTGTGATGCCATCTGCTCGATCGGGAGGGCTTGGAAAGCTGACGTTCCATTTGTTCTGCGCGATTCGACGGCGGATTGTTCTCCAGCTTCCAAAATAATTAAGGGAATCGAAAAGCAGAAAGAAGGATGGCAAGGAGGAGGAGGCAGAGGGAGGGGAGGCAGCCAGACCTGTGCTCTGGGTGGGACAGGCTGACAAACCCTGCCTGGGGAGCTTTGCTGTGCTTTGTTCCTGTGCTTGGCAATAAAACTCCACAAGCAGGGAGCAGCAGGGTGATCCTGGAGCGCAGCACAGCCACAATTATCCCTCATTCCTGGGTAATTGTAAAGCTGCTGTGTTTAACAAGGGGCTGGTCTGGGGAAGGGGCTGTGTGGCTTCCTCTCAAACACTCCAAAATGCCCTGGGCACTGCAGCTCTGGAAATTTCCCTTCCAAATCCTGGAGGAGCCTGGCCCAGGCAGGAGCCTCCATTGACCTCCTGCCACCCTCCTAATGAGAAAAGATGATGGTTAAACTCCAGGGGGAGGAAGAGCAAACAAACCTCCTCCCCTCCACAAAAACAAACCTGCAAACCTGTAACAATTAATCTGAAAGCAGCCAGGAGAGGTCCCAGGACGGGCTTTGCATTTCCAAGGCTCTCTCTGAAGCGCTGCTGCTAAGTGATGGAGCCTGAGCCTGCCCACATCGATCGTGTGGCCTTTGCCACCCCGGAGCTTTCTGTAAATGATGCAGTGTCACCTCCCACCACCGGCCCTGAGATAACAGATGGGGCTGGGGGGAGCTGTGTCCCACAGGATTGAAGGCAAAGTCCTTTTAGGTGGAAAAAATACATTTTCAGAGCATTCCTCATCCCAAACTCCCTGTGTGAATTCCCTCAGTCTTCCCTCAGCCAAAGCCACGTTGAGCAGCACTGGTGACTCTGCTGTGGCCACCAAGGTGCCACCCTGAGCATGAGGGGACACAAGGAAAAATTCCTCTCTGGGCCTGAAACCCTTCCAGGTGCTCTGGGAGCACCCAGAATAATGAATTCTGCTCCTGCAAGAAGTTCTGCACCTTGGTCGTTTCTAATGCATTTTCTTATTATCTCATAAATATATCTTTTTGCACCACAGGACTGAGAAGAAAAGTTTGGGGTGGTGCCCACGGTTTGGATGCCTTTTGCTGGAATCACAGAGTTATAGAATGGCCTGGGTGGGAAAGGACATTAAAACTCATCCCACCCCACCCGTGCTATGGCAGGGACACCTTCCACTGCTCCCAGCCCTGCCCAGCCTGGCCTTGGGCACTGCCAGGGATGGGGCACCCTGTGCCAGGGCCTGCCCACCTCACAGGCAAGGATTTACTCCCAGTATTCCAGATTTATTCCCAATATTCCAGATTCGTTCCCAATATTCCATCCAAACCCCCTCTCAGTGCTTCCCCTCAGCAGCGCCGTGTGAGACACCCCGAGATTTGTGGGGTAAAGCAGCACAGAGATTTTAAATGCTAATTCTGTGGGATGTTCCCGTTGAATGTGCCTGTCCTGTGAGTCCCACTCCCCCTGAGCTGCCCCTTCCCAGGAGGTTTCACTGGATACCATCCTCTTCCATATGCACTTTGATTGCAGTGATCCTGGGAGCTTTTTGTTCTATTATTCACCACGGGTCTGTGTTGTCTGCGCTTATTATGAGCCATCAGAAGGTACCTGGGAGTCTGCAGCCTCGCCAGCCACTCCTATTGTACAAACACATCAATAAATAAGTGGTGTCTGAATTTAGCTGTGAGCTCGGAGCTGCTGGCAGGGCCCTGTCATTTTTTCACGTCATCTGGCACTGCAGCTGAAATAGTTTTGCTGTTGCATCCTTCTCTTCAGGAGACAAGCAAAGCAGTGGCTCTGGGGTCCCTGTTCCTTTTCTGTTTATCTCTCCACGAACAAGGAGAGGACTTCAAGCCCAGACAAAAGGAGGTTTGGGAGGCAGAGCAGAGGGGCAGAGCAGCGGGAGTCAGTAATGACCGAGGATGCTCCCGTCCCTGCATCTGAGCAAATCCTCCTTTGAAACCGGGAAAGCCTCTTCCCTCTGGGGCCTCATTTCCCAGGTAAAACCAGCAGCACTTTGTTATCAGCAATTGCCAGGGTGGATCAGGAGCCCTGTGCAGCCCCTTTCCCTTTTCTGCTGCCTCTGCTGGGTTCACCTCCCTCTGCAGCTCCAGCAGCACCTGCCACTTTCCTTTATTATAAATTAATAAAGCCATTCCTTTATTTCCCAATCACGGTTTTGGTTTCTCTCTCACAAACACCACCAATTTTATCATTTACTAGGAACTAATATTTAAATTAAAATATTTAATAATATTAAATATTAAAATAATATATAATAATTATAGTGTATATAATTATTATACAATAATAAATAATTATTATATAATTATCAATAATTATTTATTATTCTATAATTAATAATTAAAATAATAATAATCAATAATTAGTTTAACAATTAATTAATGTAATTAATAATATTAAGTATTTAAAAATATTAAATAATAATTAAATTAATTTATTTAATTAATATTAAATACTAAGATCTTACATAAATATTAAAATATTTAAATTAAATGTTTACATTAAACCATATATCCCTACATTATCCAAATCATTTGTCATCAATACACTTTCAATTAACCTTCCTCTGTATTTCCTAGTATCAAAAGCAATAGCCAAACACCACCAAAACATCACCAAAGTTGGGGTTTTTTTAGGCTGTGCTTCCTTTGCATGAATTACAGCTGGAGAGGGGGGATCTCCCTGGAAACACGAATCCAGCTCCTGCATGTTCCTATGACATCCAAAAACGGAGAAATAAATTGCAATTAGCAGCTGCAGGCCTGGATGGAGGAGCCAATCTTCGCCCTGAATTACCAGACTTATGCTTTAATGATTTTTATCAGTGTTTCATGGCGCTGCTGTTTATTATAGTTAAACATTTCGGAGGGGGCAGCAATGGAAAGCAATCAATGAAATCGGGTTAATGAGAACCTGACACCACCTGATGGATGGGGACAGGAATGTTCAGCTCTGTCCTCTCCTCTCTGCCCTCCCACCTTCCTGCAGCTCCTTCTTGCTCCTGGGATGTTCAACTCATTTTGGAACATTCAAACTAATGGGGAAATTTCCATAAAATTTAAAAATAACAGATTTTGAGGGTGGCTTGGTACCTCAACTGCCTAAAATCACACCTGGTGCATCTGATGGGACACAGGGGTAGAGCTGCACCCTGCAGAGATGGGAAATTCACTCATTTACTCTTCCCAAGGGATTATCTTCAAATTCCAGGATGGTTTGGGTTGGGAGGAACATTTAAAATCCCCCAGTTGCACTCCTGCCATGGGCAGGGCCTCTCCCATTCCCTCAGGTTGCTCCAAGCCCTGTCCAGCCCGGCCTTGGACACTTCCAGGGATGGGATAGCAATTGAAATATTTGGTTAAGAATTAAAACCCATGCATATATATATGGTTCTTATATATATATATATATATATATATATATATATATATAATCTTTTCTTCTATTTTTTTAACTTGAGCAAAGTCTTGCCTCTTCATAACCCTTCCAACTGCATTTAACTGTGCTCTGCTATTCATCACCCTCTTGCACAGCTACTACTCAGCCACTTACACGCAGCAGAATCATTTCTCCAAGAGAAACAGCTGAAAAAAACCCTTCAGAATCTCAGCATTCTGCTCTTCAGATCGTACATTTTATTCCAAAAAGCTCTTGGAAATCTTAGGAAAAAAAAGAAAAAAAAAAAAAAAGAAAGATGCATGGCCGCTGCAAGTCTAACACACTGTTAATAAAAGTGGTCTATTAAAACAAATTGCCCACTATGATCATCCTGCTAAAATCAATATCTTCAAATAATAAAGCAAATACCAAGTGCACACACGGCTGCAGCCAGGCAAACCATCTGCTGGAGAGATTGCTGAGGAGTTTTGAGCCTGAAACTTTTACTCTGAGGCTGCTGCTTCAAATGGAACCAGAGGATGCTCATTTGGTGCCTCTGTGTGGGCTGGGAAAAATGTGGATTATATGATTGGCTTTTGCAAATATTAAAATGAATAATATGTGTGTTGTGATAGAAAGTTATACTGGATTAATCCTTTTAGTGTGTTAAATATAGTTTTAAGTACTAACCTAATATTAAAATAGAAACCGTGCAGTGTAAGATGCTTTTCTGAGTAGCTCAAGGAATGGAGAAGATAATCAAGAAATTCTTCACACAGAGGTAACAGCAAAAAGACACCAAAATCTCAAACTAAGAGCTCTTGCCTCCTTATTGGGAAGGCCCAGACTTGGAGGGACCAAAATGGATTTACAAGATAAGGGGGAAAATTTAACAATAACCAAAAAAAATCTAGTTTAAAAAAAATGTATGCATCATGTATTGCATGTATGAAATGCAACAGGCTGTTGCTTTTAAAGGTTAATCCTTTGTTAACAAGCCATTAATAATTCTTTACTTTTTTGTTGTCCTTTATTGTCCTAACTCTGATTGTCCAAATTCTTATTACAACAACAACAACAACAACAACAACAACAACAACAACAACAACAACAACAACAATAATAATAATAATAATAATAATAATAATAATAATAATAATAATAATAATAATAATTCTATATTATATATTATATATTATATATTATATATTATATATTATATATTATATACTATATATTATATACTATATATTATATATTGCATATTATGTATTATGTATTACATATTATATTCTTATAAATTATTTTTATTTTTATTTTTATTACCATTTTAATTAACATTTTATTATTATTAAACTTTTTAAAAATTTTAAAACAAGTGTTTGGCAATTTTCACACAGGCCATTCCCAGCTCTTTAATCCCTGCAAGGGGGAGGCTGTGATGGAAATGAAGGATTTGAGTGATTTTCCATGAAATTCTGCCCCAGAGGAACATTCCCCTGCAGCAGCGCCAGAGGGGGAGCAGGTCAGGAGGAATTGCCTAAAGAACAAGGTGAGAAGGGGCAAACCCAGCAGCCTGCAGGGAGGGGATGCTTTCCCAGCCACAGGAACAGGGTTTGGGTGGGAAAAGAGGAATTCTGGCACAGGATGAGGCGGGAGATGCTCGCAGCAGTGACCTGGAAACAGTTGGAGCAGCAGAGGCAGGAAACCAGCCAGGCTGCCCCAGCCCCAGGGCTAAATAAAGCCCTTTGTTGTGCTGGGATGGAATCCCTCCTGGACTTGGGACGGGAAGAAGGAGGTCCCTGGAGATGCTGTCTCCTCATCAGCACGGCAAAAGCACAGCTGAGGGTGCAAGAAAATCCATCAACAGCCCTGAAACTCACCCAAAAATCCCCTCAGATGTGGGTTTGGTGCTGTGGGGGGAATGGCTGTGGCTGAAATCCTGGGAATGCCTGGAGGACAAAAAAAACCAAGGATTCAGGGGGAGCTTTTAGCAGCTCCCAGTGTCCCCAGCAGCCTCCTGGGCAGGGGGGCACAGCCAGGGCTCCTCAGGACAGCCTGGTGTACAAATGGCATTGCACCACCAAGCAAATCCCAGCGCCATAAAACCAATGGATGACAAGTCTTAAAGGAAATCACAATAGGGGTGATGCTGCTGGGGCAGCTTTGCCCTTTTTTAGGTGAATCCCATCTGTCCATCCCTCAGGAGCTGAATCCCATCCCTCCATCCCTCAGGAGATGAATCCCACCAGTCCATCCCTCCATCCCTCAGGAATTGCCTGCTCAGGGCAGAGTTTGTGTTCTCCTGCACAGAACCAAAGGTTCCAGGAACCAAAGGACCAGACGTGATCCCAACAGCGTTTTCCTAGGAGAAACAACCCAAACTTCACTAAATCCCCTTTTATTTGCAGCTCCATGCTCTGTCCTGGCTGCCCACCATTCCCAGGAGCTGCATCTCCTCCTGCAGCATCTCCTCCTCCTCCAGCAGCAGTTTTTGGATACGGGAAAGGGGAGTAATTTCCAGGAGTTGCTCTGGAGTATGCTGAGGGTTGGGATGCAGAATTTGTGTCTTTTTTGGTTTCCCCATGGTGTGGTTGGCTCCAAGTGCCTCTGAAGTGCTGTGGAGAGTTATTGCTCACTCCAGTTGAAGTGGGAAAGTTTTTAAAATGCTTTAAAATGCTTTAGAACCTATGAGTGGCACTGGGAGGTGGGTGCAAGGCTGATTCATCTGATGTGTTTGTGCACAGGAATAGCCCCCAAACACTGCACATCCTCTGGGCCAGCAGTGCTGCTGCCTTGAGGGGGATGGTGGCAACAGGATTATTTCATCTGTCCGAAATAGCAGCTTTCAAGAGGTGAGGAAATGACTGCACCAAAACCATTGTGTGCCATCTGCCTGCTAAAATACTTATAGAAAACATGTTTCCTGGCATATAGCTTCCCAGCCATATGTCTGTTGCATCACTCACAATTAAATTCAACCACCCCTAAACGCTTGGACAGGATCCCAGCCCCTGTGAGCGATCCTTCATCGCTGTGCTGCACAAAATTTGGACACTTGATCCCCCAAATGTTGGGCTGGAATTGGCTCAGGCGTTGCTAACCTGATACAGCTGATGCTGAGTGCTGGGAGATAATTCAAGGGCATGTTCCTTATTGTGGGCTTGCAATTTCTGGCTATAAAAATGTGTTGTGGCTCTGAGAGAAAGGAAATAATTCTGCAGGATTTGCCCTCAACACGCTCGAGTCAGCTGGATCCATGAGAAAAGGTGTCTCCCACTCATGGAATCAACAGAATAACCAAAGGAAGAGCTGGATATTTAGGGTATTTAGGATACACTATGAGCTGTGGGCACAGAAACATCCAACAACAAATCCTGGCTTCTCTGTGTTAGGCTGGGTGAGATTTTTGTCACCTGAGGGTCCCAGTGCCACCACCCTGTGCCCAGCACAGCAATTCCTGTGCCCCAAGGATGGCCAGAATAGATGGAAGCACCTCTAGATCTGCCCACAGCAACCCTCTGAGGACATTTTCTTAAAGAATAATCTTAATAAGTCACTTATTCTGTGGGTTTGTGGCTTTTGCTTGCAGGAAATGTTGGATTTCCCTGTGCTCAGCTGAGCCACTCTCCCAAAAGGAGCTCTGTGGGATGGTGTGTGAATAAATAGGAATGAAATCGCACATCTCTGACACAGGGAATCATTCCAGCCCAATCCAGCTTCCACTGGAAACCAAACCCAGGAGCTTCCCCTGCACGGTGTCTGCCAGACCCGGCCACGGCCTATTTTTAGTGCAGCTCTCTATTTCTGGCTGGTTTTGAAAGGTGAAACAAACCCAGCAGCCAGACCTGGATGATCCTGTTGGTCTCTTTACCCAGGAGCAGCCTGGGC
This sequence comes from Ammospiza caudacuta, assembly GCF_027887145.1. Classification (NCBI taxonomy): domain Eukaryota; kingdom Metazoa; phylum Chordata; class Aves; order Passeriformes; family Passerellidae; genus Ammospiza; species Ammospiza caudacuta. The sequence continues at coordinate 7,661,926 of NC_080616.1, read as the reverse complement.
TGTGGAAATGTCCCTGTCATAGCAGGGGCGCAGTGGGATGGGCTTTAACGTCCCTTCCGACCCAAACTCCTCTGTGGATCCATCGCTCTGATTTTCAGCCATGTTATTCAACCCAAATTCTCACTTCCACAGACAAAAACATATCTGTTATTTAAATAAGACTCTTGTCTCACTCTGCCTTTCACATTTCATCTCTGAATTCATTTTCTGGGCTGACATGCAATGTAAAACCTGATTACACACTGAGTCAGGCGCTTCCCAATGTGTGTGTGTGTGTGTGTGTGTGTGTTTGTTTGAGGGAGGAAAAAGGGGAAAAAAGGGAAAAAAAGGGAAAATTCTTGGTGGGGGCTGCTGGAGTCAGCAGGGCTGTGCCCACACTCAGCTTTTAGACCACATTTTACCTGGATATTTTGGATTTTCATAGAGCTGTGTGTCTCTGTCAGTAATGGATTACTGAACATAACAGAAATCTTTATATAGATGTTGGAGCCCTTTGCTGAGCCACAGATGTTTCCTTCCAAGAAACATTTTCCTGCCACAGAACCAGGGAAGGCTTTGAGTTGGAAGGGACATTTAAACATCATCACATCCAGCTCCTGTACTATGCTAAAAGCAAAAGCTACTGGAATTTTGTCCTACAATAAATGTGGAAATACCATTTGAGGATTTCTTTGTAGGTAACACCATCCTGTTCTCTTTTTTTTTTGTGTTTTTTAATCCTTTTCTGGCTGTAGCCAAACAATGGCCATTCCTGCTCATGGCAGGGGTTTGCAATGAGGTTTTGGGTCCCCTAAGACCCAGAGCAGTTTCTGTGATTCTGTGTCTGTAGAAGTGCTACAGGAGCATCCAGGAAAAGATAAAACATTGAGTAAGAGCTTCCTCATCCTTCTTTCCACAGCTTTCTTTCCTGTCCACCTCATTTTTCAATTTCCTGTTCCCAACGACTCCTTTAGTCACCTCATCATCCAGCCATAAAAGAAAAGATGGAATTAATTCTGAACTGGAGCTGAGTTTCCCAAGCGTTCATCTCTTACTTCTTTTTAATACCCAAAGGCCATAATTTGACTCCCAGGCTGGTTTGGGTTGGAAGGGATGTTAGGGATCCTCTCATTCCACCTTCCTCTATCCCAGATAGGGGGAAATCCCATCCAAATCCCATCCAGCCTGGCCTGGAACATTCCAGGGACGGACATTCCCATGTGAGGACACAGAGCATCCCTCATCCTGCCCTTCCTGAGCTTCCCACGTGTGCCTGCAGTGCAGAACCAGAGCCAAGTTTCCCATTTGGGAAATAAAACTGCAGCCAGGGCTCTGTGCTGCTCCCAGGGCTCCCACAAAGCATCCCCAATGAGATCAGGGAGGTTCCTGCTCTGCCATCCTGCTCCTGCTCCAGGTACCATGCCAAACCCTTTGCCTGTGGGTTTTTCCTGCTCTCCCATCCTGCTCCAGCTTCCATGCCAAAACTTCTTCCTTTTGGTTTTTCCCCTGCCCCAGACCTTCTCTAACCCATCTGCTTCGTGCTCCCTGTTTGACTGGAGTTGATTTAGTGGAGTTAATGGAGTCACTTCTGCTCAGCTCAGCGATGATTCCGCATCCTTCAGTTCCCTGCTTAATTTGCTGGGAAAATCTCTGATTCTGAAGCCCATTTCCAGCATTCCCCTGTTTCCCACGGTGCCAGGACCACGCTTGGGGCTCTCCGGGCCGACCTGGGTTTCCCCACATCCCTGCTCTCCTCGGGCTGTGCTTGCTCTGCTCTGAAGGAGCTCAGCTGCAGTTTGGGCTGCAGTCCCTGCCTCCAGCTGCACCAGGCTGTGTCCCTGCCCTCCTTGGACAGGAAAGCAGCAGTCCTCAGGAAAGAGTTAATCCCAGGCAGCCTTTGGGATCCTTTGCTGGGGAGAGGGCTGATCTTTTGTTTGTTTTGAAGCCGCTGGCAGGAAAGCGGGGAGGAGAAAATTACCTAAGTGATAGCGAGGTTGCCACGAACTGTATAAAAACTGGGAAATCAAAGCCCAGAAACTCCACCTCGCCGTCCCGGAGCACAAGCACAACCCCTGAAGAGAAACCCACCCCAGCAGCTTCGAGTGATCTCAAAGGCTTGAACTCCAACCAAGCCGCATGAGCTCAGAGCTGCTGCGGGACTGAGCAGCCCAGGAGCTGCCCCGGAGCAGGGAAAGGCTTTGGGAATCCCACGGCCATGGAGTGGGGGCAGCTCCTCTGCATCTTCTGCCTGCTGGAGCTGGCCGGTGAGTACTGATGGCCCCAAGGCCGGGTGGCAGCAGGGACAGGGCCTGGGGCAGCTCCTGAAGATGCTCCTCCAGGAGTTTGGGGTTAATTTCCACCCCAAAACCTCAGAAAGGGACAGGAATGGGGATGGAACTGCCCAACAAACTCCTGGGAGCAGCAGACGGGGGAAGGTGCTTCTCCACGAGTTTGGGGTTCAGCTGTAAGGGACAGGAATGGGGATAAAGCCCCCCACAAACTCCTGGGAGCGGCAGATGGGGGGAAGATGCTTCTCCAGGAGTTTGGGATGGGGATAAAACCACCCAACAAACTCCTGGGAGCAGCAGATGGGGGGGAAGGTGCTTCTCCAGGAGTTTGGGGTTAATTTCCACCCCAAAACCTCAGAAAGGGACAGGAATGGGGATAAAGCTCCCCACAAACTCCTGGGAGCGGCAGACAGGGGGAAGATGCTTCTCCACGAGTTTGGGATGGGGATAAAACCACCCAACAAACTCCTGGGAGCAGCAGATGGGGGGAAGATGCTTCTCCACGAGTTTGGGGTTCAGTGCCACCCCAAAACCTCAGAAAGGGACAGGAATGGGGGTAAAGCCCCCCACAAACTCCTGGGTAACACGAGGAGGTGTCCCTGCACACAGGCAGAGTGCAGCCACAGTTCAAGCTGTCTCTCAGCCTGCTCTGGTGTAAATGAGCCACGCTTTTGTTTTGTGGTTGGAACTAAACATTTGCTGAAAATCAAATGAGCCTCCATAAATATTAAAATCTCCTATTGCAGCTCTTCAAATATTCATCGTGCGAAGCGATGAATAGCAGTGCTGAGATTTTCTCTAGGTGCTACTTTTTAAAGGGTTGTGTTTTAGGGAAATATTATCATTTTTGTCCCAAACCCAACAGCCATGAGGTAATAAAAAAGGACTAAAAAAGTGAAGCAGCGCTCTGTGTGTTGCCTGGTGTGCTGGGACAGCAGCCAGGAGCCTGCGGGTGTCTCCTCAAATGTGATTTTTTCTTGCTCACACGAATGGGAGCGAGGAGATCTATTGCAGGAATTCACTGGGTTTTGTTCTCCTCTTTCACAGAGCTCCTTTCATGCTCCCCTGGCTGCCCAGGTAAATTGCTCACCTGAGCCGCTGGCTGACCCTCCAGTCTGTGTTAATTTGAAAGGAATTGAATAAAAAACCCAATTTTATGTGAGAAAAATGACATTCAGGGCTGTGTGGTTGGGCTGAGGCGAGCGAGGGTGTGAGACAAAGGTGTGAGGCAAAGCTTGGGCTTCAAACCTCCAGTTCCAAACCTTGAGCACAAAACAAAAGTGATGGAAAAGGGATAAAAAGCTCAGATTTTGGAAGGATAAAGCTTGTGGGCTGCAGAGGCTTTAATGCTTTGTGCAAAATGTGCCTGCCCGTCACTCCTGCAGGATATTCCTGCCTGCAAGGTGGAGGAGTTTGGCTTCTCCTCGGTGTAACTGCTGGGAAAAATCCTCCCTGGGGCTCTGCTGGTTCCTCAGCCCCGTGGGGAGTCCCAGAGGATCCATCCAAGGCTCCATTTGAGCAGCTGCCCTGGAAATCCCAGCTCTGCTTTGGGCTGGGGCTGCTCCTGGCAGCGCTGCTGAGGGTGGAGCAGCTGCCAGGGCTCCTCCAGCTAAAGGAACGTGTTTTACAGGGAAAATCCCACACTGGGACAGGGCAGGAGCCTGCAGGTGTGGTGTGGGGCTGCGCTGTGGGGAGGATGCAGTTTGGGCTCTGGGATGCAGCGCCAGGATCCAGCCTGGTCCAACTCCATGGGGAAAATCCCCTGGGAAAGCCCAAATCCCTGGAACTGCTCCCTCTGCCTGGTTCCTTGGGGTTCCTCCCCAGTCCCAAGGAAGGGTTTGCAGCCACCCCTGCTCTGCAGAGTGCTCTGCAGTTCCCAGCCCCTCCCAAGCCCCTGGGAGGATGCTGTGAGCAGCCTGTGCTGGAAAGCTGGGGATGGATGAAGCTCATGCAGAGCTGTCCTGTGCTCGTCTCACAGTGAGCGTGGAACTGGGAGGCTCAGTTGTATTTGTACCTAATAAAAACACTTTACTCTTTCACTTAACCTTTCATCTTTCTTCTTTATATGTTTTTCATTCCTCTCTGCCAACCTTAACTTTTAGAAAAGTCTCTTTCCTTGCCATTTTCACACGTCCTTTCCTTCCTCCACTCCTTCTGCAACACTTACGAAAGCCCTGAACATCAGGAAAGGAAAAAGAGACTTTAAAGCTTCCAGCTGCTCGAGTTTAACATCCTTTGGAGGCTGCTGCTCCAGCCAGGAGAAATCCCAGCCCCGGGAAGGTGCTGGGCTGCCCCAGAGGCCCCGGCCCCAAGGCAAGGCTGGAGCAGCAGCTGGGCTGTGCTGGGGCAGCTCGGGGGGCTCCCCCGGCCCCCGGCCCCGGCCCCACACCCACATCCTGTCTGGGCCAAGGAAAAGGGGGAGGGGAGGCGTTTTTATCAGATATTTCCAGAGGGAAGAGGGCTCCACCCGCTTGAATTCCTGCCACATGGCCGGGAGCTGCAGAGGCATGAGTAATGCCGGCTGGAGGGCTTGGAGGGGCTGCTGGGGGGAGCCGGGGCTGGCTGCGGCCCCAGGCTCTGCATCCCAGCCCAGAGATCCCTTCCTGCATCCCTCAGTCCATTTGCCCTCCTCTCCTGCATCCCAGCCCAGAGATCCTCTCCTGCATCCCACCCACAGTCCATTTGCCCTCCTCTCCTGCATCCCACAGTCCATTTACCCTCCTCTCCTGCATCCCAGAGCTCCATTTGCCCTCCTCTCCTGCATCCCAGCCCAGAGATCCCTTCCTGCATCCCACGGTCCATTTACCCTCCTGTCCTGCATCCCTCAGTCCATTTGCCCTCCTCTCCTGCATCCCCCAGCTTCAGAGCTCCTTCTCTGCATCCCAGCCCAGAGCTGCCCTCCTGCATCCCACAGTCCATTTACCCTCCTCTCCTGCATCCCACAGTCCATTTACCCTCCTCTCCTGCATCACACAGCTCCTCTCCAACATCCCACGGTCTATTTACCCTCCTGTCCTGCATCCCAGAGCTCCAGAACTCCTCTTCTGCATCCCAGCCCAGAGCTGGGGAACAAACTCTGTTTATTGCAATAATCTCTGTTAAAGGCAGAGCTGAGGAGCTGCCCTGGTGCCCAAGGAGCCCAAGGCTGAGCAGAGGCTTTGCCAGAGGTGAACCAGGGGATCTGAGGCAGGATCAGATCTCAGGTCCTGCCCAGAGGTTCCCAGTGGGATTCAGCTCCCTCAGTCCTGTTTGCTGTGGGTCAGGACTGGGATGCAGTGATGGAAACTTCCCTCCTCTTTCCTGAACCTTTGCCACTGCAGAGCTTTTTTGTGGCCCTGGCTGAGCGCTCAGGGATGAGTCTTGGAGCAAGTTTAACATTTATATTGTTGCCTTTTCTTTATTCAATCCAAGATCCTTCCTAAGCCTCGTTATTAAAATATCTTTAAAAAATCATTTACTTTTTAAACCCTGGGTGGGTGAACACAATGGGTGCTGGGAAGTGCAATTTTCTTTCCCATCTCTGCATGGTTTTGCTCCTGCACGTGCTTGCATTGCCAGGTGAAGATTTCTCCCAGGTTAATAAATAGCTTGGCTTAAACTCTAAACCCTCAATCCTAACAAACTGACAAAGTTTAATAAAGTCATTAAAAATGCATGCTGCAATAAATAACCCTCTTCAGCTGAGCACCACGTGGATTATCCAGCCCACATCCGCATCATTATTTATCTCATGAGCCCAAAGATTTCATAAAAACCCCTGATCCATGTTTTGTGCAAAAGCTCCTGCACATGCTCCAAGAAAGCAAGAAAAAGAAATCCAAAGTGACAGCTCCTCTCCCAAACTACACTGAGCAGCAGCCAGGCCTCCAGTCCACTATTCAGTGCTGAAAGGGCTTTGATGAGGAGTACCTGGGGTGCTCTGCAAACATCTGGAGGAGTTCAGAGGTGCTTGGGTGGCTCTGGCACTCGGGGAGGTCACGGCAGGGCTGCATTGTTCTGGGGATGTGAGAATTCAAGTTGTGCCTGACAGAGCTGAGCCCAAAGCCTGGCTCTGCCCAAAGCCTGGCCCTGCCCAAAGCCTGGCCCTGCCCAAAGCCTGGCTCTGCCCAAAGCCTGGCCCTGCCCAAAGCCTGGCTCTGCCCAAAGCCTGGCCCTGCCCAAAGCCTGGCTCTGCCCAAAGCCTGGCTCTGCCCAAAGCCTGGCTCTGCCCAAAGCCTGGCCCTGCCCAAAGCCTGGCCCTGCCCAAAGCCTGGCTCTGCCCAAAGCCTGGCCCTGCCCAAAGCCTGGCCCTGCCCAAAGCCTGGCTCTGCCCAAAGCCTGGCCCTGCCTCTGGGCTGCTCCCTGCCCAAAGCCTGGCCCTGCCCAAAGCCTGGCTCTGCCCAAAGCCTGGCTCTGCCCAAAGCCTGGCCCTGCCTCTGGGCTGCTCCCTGCTCTGGGCACCAGTCCTGCCTCCTGCTTTTCATATGCTAAAAGTCAGCAGGAAAACTCAGTGACTTCAGCAGCTGGAACTGAGCTGCCTTGGAGAAGGAGCAACTTCTCCCCCTGAGCTAAAGCTGTGCCAGAACCCAAAGTGCAGCTCCAGACACCTGCACTGAGCCTCAGCAGGGCCCCCAGAGCAGCTGCAGCCCAGGAGGGGTGGGAGGGATGGGATGGGATGGGATTGATCAGGATGGATCAGGACAGGATGAATGGGATGGGTCAGGATGGGGTGGATAGGATGGATAGGACGGATAGGATAGGATGGATAAATGGATCAGAATGGGATGAATCTGGATGGGATGGATAGGATGGATCAGGATGGATCAGGATGGATGGGATGGATCAGGAAGGATGAGGTGGATGGGATGAATAGAATGGGATGGACAGGATGGATAGGATGGGATAGATCAGGATGGGATAGATCAGGGTGGGCAGCAGCAGTGTGGGCAGCCCCACAGGACCAATCTGAGCCCCACATTTCCCCAGCCTCCCCCAGCAGCACCAGCAGCTCTGCCTGTGCCACCCACAGCCAAAACCAACCCCAGAGCCCTCAGGCTTTGCCCTTCCCAAAACCAACCCCAGAGCCCTCAGGCTTTCCCCTTCCCAAAACCAACCCCAGAGCCCTCAGGCTTTGCCCTTACCAAAACCAACCCCAGAGCCCTCAGGCTTTGCCCTTCCCAAGCCCTCCAGGCTCTGTGGAGCTGACCCAGCCAAGAGCAGCTCCTGCCAGGCCCATGCCCAGCTCCCAGAGCTGTTCCCTGGCAGCAGATCCTGCCCAGGACCTGCCAGAGCTGCTCCATCTCTCAGGGTGGTTTGGGAGGATGAAGTAACTTTTCTCGGAGCTGGGGCTCCCCTGGGCACAGCTGCAAATGAAACAACACATTCTGTATGACTTTCTCTTTAGTGCCTGGATAAGAATCTTAAACACCAGGAGCCCTGGGGTAGAGACTGGAGCTGTTTGCTAAAGTGGGAATAGATCCTGGGGAGAGAAGCTGAGGAATGGGGAGAAATGCATTTTCATTGACTCACACAGCTCATTGCAGAAGGAAAAGCTGGAAGTGTCATCTCCGTAAGGCAGCAGGAAGCAATATATAAACTTTAGGTTAGAACAGCAAGCCACCCTCCAAGCATTCTGCTTTACCTCCAAAGATGTTTTCGCTCATGAGTCAGGGCTGATCCCAAGCCAGTGGGAATGTTTCTATTTACTTTGAGACTGTGCCTGCAACTGTAAATCCAACTTATCTATCCTGAGGCACACCAGTGATCTCTTCCAAGGCTTGGTTCTCCCCTCCCAGGATTACAAACCCAAACTGCTCTGAAATCCAGAGCTTTGTGCAGAGCTTTGTGCATCCAGCAGCGAGCTGGGGCTGGGCTGGGGTGAGCATAGAGCCTCTCCTCCTCCTCCTCCTCTGGGAGCCCTGGAGCCCCTCAGGGCTGCACCAGACTCTGCTGCTCATGAATGAAAAGTTTCACCCCTGAGCCTCTCTGTGAAAAACGCCAATCGCTTGTTTTTAAAATTTTAAAAGTTTAATAGTAATAAAATGGCTATAAAATAGTAATACAATTAGAGGAATAATAATTTGGACAATTTGAATTAGGACAATATGAGACAATAAAGACAAAGAGTTATGGACAGGCTGGGTACCTTTTTCTGGGCAACATGAGCCCGAAAAAGGACACAGTTAACAAAGGATTAACCCTTAAAATCAATAGCCTGTTGCATATTCATACACTTCATACAAGGTGCATAAATTCCATTCAAACACAGGGTTCTGTCTGGCAGTGTCAGCTTCTTCCTCCAAATCCTAACTTTGAGGCGGGAAGAAATTCGTTTATTCTGATAATGGGGCAAAAAATTCTCTTTCTCTGAAAGATTCAGGTGTCCTGTGGCTGCTATCTCACTGCGAATCCTTTCTTTTAAAAAAAGTATCCTGCATGTCATCGTTTCTATTTTAACAATTTTTATAACCTAAAACTATATTTCACACACTACTTAAGAGAACTAACACACCATTAACACTAATTTAATTAACTAATTCTGCGTTAATTAACACAGAATTAACACAACTTTCTAAAACAACACATGTAATATTCATTTGAATTTTTGCCAAAAGCCAGCCGTAAAACACACGCATTTTCCACGCTCTCCGAGACGTGCCCCAGGGGTTCCTCTTGGGGCGAGAAGAAGCGACTTTGGGGGGGCAGCTGCACCTTTCCTGCTCCTGAGAGCTCCTCTCCCCCCAGGCTGCGCCGCCGGGAGCACCACGGCCACCGCCAGCCCCACAGGAGGGGACAGCAGCCGGGGGACAGCGGGGGACAGCACGGCCACCGCCGCCAGCGCGGCCACGGGGGACGGCAGCAGCGCCAGGCCGGCCTCTGGTAACCCCTGCCCGGGCTCCCTCTGTCATCCCTGGGAGCCTCTGTGCCCAGAATCACATTTGTAGGGTGCTGGTTGAGGCACGGTTTGTGCTCTCAACAAAAGAGCCTGAGCGTGGTCACGAGGTTTAATTCCACCCAAAAAATCCCACCTGGGGACAGCAGCCCAGGCACCTCAGCCCCATCCTGGTCAGAACAAAGAGCTCAGGGATGTTTATCTCTCCACACGTGTTGGGGGACCCACCTGCGGGAGTGCCTTTGGGAGGAGAGGATGAGGGGGAATGGCTTTAAGCTGGAGGGGGGAGGTTTAAATCAGATTTTGGGCAGGAATTGTTCCCTGGTAGGGTGGGCAGGGGCTGGGATGGGATTCCCAGAGCAGCTGGGGCTGCCCCTGGATCCCTGCAATGTCCCAGGCCAGGCTGGATGGGGCTGGGAGCACCTGGGACAGGGGAAGGTGTCCCTGGAATGGCTGGGGAGACCCTGGGTGGGCTTTGAGGTCCCCCCAGCCCAGACCAGTGTGGGGTTCCAGGATGGGAGCCCCAGCTCAGGCTCTGGAGGGCTCAGGAGGGATGGGAGGATGCAGGGAGCCTTTCCCTGGTGGAACTTGGGATCAGAGCCTGCTCTGGCAGCCTCGGGGCCAGGGAGGAGCTGGGGGTGATGCTGGGGGTGGCCAGTGTCACCCAGAAATGACCCCACTGTCCCCAAGCTGTGGGTGTGTGTAATTCGGCAGAATTAGGCAGAATTAGCAGAACCAGGGCTAATGAGCTCTCCCTGGAGAGCCAAAGGCTCCTGGAGCTGCCTCTGACAGATCAATATCTGTCACACACTGAGCTCACAGGGTTCCTCCTGAGCCCTTCTCTCTGCATTTCCTCCAATCTGCAGCCACCGCCACCTCCGGGGCCACCACGGCATCCTCAGAGCTCCTTGGCCAGCTGAACAGCAGCCCCCAGCCCAGCCTGGCCCCCACATCCCTGCCAGGCTCCTCCCTGGGCCCCCAGGGCAGCCCGGGGGTCCCCACGAGCCAGAGCCCCCCGACCCAGCCTGGGGACAGGGCAGAGACCTCGGGCACCCCCAGCCCTGCGGGCACCTCGGAGCACCCCGATGTCCCCGGTGCCACCACAGCCCTGCCCACGGCCAGCACCAGCCCCAAGGTGAGGAGGAGGGTACATGGGGAGGCTGGGCTGGGGCTGGCACCCCAGCATGGCTCTGACACCCCAGCATGGCGTTGACACCCCAGCATGGCATTGACACCCAGCATGGCATTGACACCCCAGCATGGCGTTGACACCCCAGCATGGCATTGACACCCCAGCATGGCATTGACACCCCAGCATGGCATTGACACCCAGCATGGCGTTGACACCCCAGCATGGCACTGACACCCCAGCAGGGCCCTGGCAGACACCCCAACAGGGCTCTGACACCCCTGTGCTCTCCCTCCAGCCTGCCATCAGCTGCCACAGTGCCAGGGATGCGGGTGACAGCGCCGGGGCCATCTGCCTGCAGCTGAACGAGTCCAGCACCTGCGTGAGTGTCCCTGCAGGCCTGGGGTCACCCAGACCCTCCTGGGGGCTCTTTGGGGTGGGGGGCTCCAGCAGTCGCCCTGGGGCGGTGCAGGAGGGGATGGTCTCAGCCCCAAAGGGTTCCAGGGGAAACGCGCCCTCCCAGCTGCACAAATTCTCCTTTTCCCTTTGAGCTCTGGGCTCAGCTTGGCTTCTAAAGCGTCTCCCACCGTGTCCGACAGGAAGCTGCCTTTGTTCTTCTCCTTCCTCTTCCCTGCTGGAAACAAAAGCGCCTTTTTTTGTCTTGCCAAGTGCCCTAGGAAAGAAAACAGGGCATTGCAAGGAGCTGCTCGGTGTCACCAGCAGCTCCCGAGGGGATTCCAGGCTCTCTGTGACCATCCTTGGCCTTGAGCACCAAAAATGGGGAATTTGTGACAGAATAAGGGGGGTTTAAGCTGGAGGAGGGAGGTTTAAATCACCCACGGGGTGGGGGGAAAAACCTCTCCCACTGGATATTCATTGGTGCAAAGAAATTAACGTCAATATGATTGGCAAAAGTTTTACAGAAATTTAATGAGGCACGTACGCACATCTGCTTACGCACAGAGTCGGCTTACAAAGATTTTCATGTCTTTCGTGTCCTTTCTGATCTGCTCCCATGCTGACGGCCTTGTCTTCTTCCTTGCTATGGATACACTGGAAAATCATCAATTGTTATTTATTTTATGAAGTCAACCTTGCTGCAGGCCGGCTGTGCAGCCCCTGCATAGCAGGGCTGTCCCCTCAGCAGAGCCCTCCCCAGCCCCGGGTGGGACCAGGCAGCTCCTGGAGGTTTATTAAAAATATGGATATTCATCTAGTACCGATATCCAACTGTCATGGACAAAAACTCTCTGACAGTTTAGAGCTAGAAAGTGGATGTTTATTGTGGGATAGCTCCCAAATACACACTGCAATTTACAGATGATTACGGAGTCCTTTTATCTCTACAAGTATTGAATACCCAAAACACAAATGCATATTCATAACTTTGGTACATCCCATTCCCCACTTCCTATGGTAATTAGTTCAAAAGCTATTAAGCATGAGCAGTTTGTTCCTTGAAATGGGTCAGTGGTGCCTTGCATGGTGAGGGGTCCCAAAATGAGGAAGTAAATGAAATCTGCCTCGTTCTGGCCTTTATATAACAAATGAACCCATTGGTAGAACTCCCATTCCTCATCTTCAATTGGTTTCAGAATAGAGGAGTCCAACAATTGTCTTTTGTTCCTAAAAACAATTGTCTTATGTTCCTAAAAACAATTGTCTTATGTTCCCAAAAGCTATTTATCAATTTCTATATTCTTCATTATAAACCCAGCTAAGCAAACATTGTGCTGACAAGCAATCAATTATTAGTTAACCACTAACTCTTAACTTCATCAAGGCCTATCCATTTATTTTAATTCACTCCAATAAAGCTTATCTCCAACTAAAATCTCAGCTCCTCTAAATCTCTAAATTCCTTAAAGTTTCTGTCTCGCTGGCAGGACCTGGAGCCAGAGCAGAGCAGTCCTGGCAGGACCTGTGTCCCTCTCTCCCCCTGGCCTTTCCCGAGGCAAATGAGCAATCAGCTGGCACCGGGAGCTGCTAATTGCAGAGGGAAACTCTGACACTCCGATGAGTCTTTCCACAGCTCAGAAAGGAAAATACACGCTTGGGTCTCTTGTTCCATCTTGGCCTTCCTCCCCCCCCCCCCCCCCCCCCCGAGCCAAGCTCTACAGAAACAGCTGAAAATGATTTGTTTGTTGTTCTCCCGTGGAGGAGTTTCTGGATTCTGGCACTTGCAGAGGATGGAGGGACCTGGGGAGGGCTCTGGGCAGAGCAGGACAGGACAGGACAGGACAGGGGGATTCTCCCTTCCACAGCCCCAGGGTGGGATCCAGCCCAGCACGAACATATTCAATGTGTGTAAGGGCTCAGTGGAGCTGTCTCTGGCTCTGGGGTGGGCACAGGGGGGCTGAGCAGGGTTTGGCAAAGCTGGGCTCTGTCTGTGAGCCTGGCTGTGCCTGAAAATATCCCCAAGGAGAAATCTCATCCTGTCTGATGCAGAAACCAGCCCACAAAGGCTGCAGATCCTCACTCCTCTTCCTCTCCTCCCCCCCCCACCAGAGTCAGTGCAGCTCTAAAATGTGAGAAATGTGGTTTTTTACCTAGCCTTTGATCAGCAACCTAGCAAAAACATTGAAGACATTTCCTAAACAGGAAGGCTCAATGCTTCTTTGTTATTTCCCTCCTTTCCCAGCCCCTGCCTGGGACTCTGAAACAATAGAGCTCTTCAGTTGTTCCAGCCCAAAAACTGGGGAGACTTGCCATGCGATTCAGAGCCTAAATTTAGCTTTGTTTAAATGCCATTTTCAGGAGTTGCTAATAATGCCTGCATTTAATTTATTCTCATTAAGTTAAGACATGAGAAATGAGCACCTCTACCTCCAAGGTGTTGGGCAGTGCTGGGGTGGGAGGGGAGGGTCTGACACCCAGCTCAGCTTTGCAGGACACCAAAATCCAAATGGGAAAGCACAACACCTCCACCAGCATGGCCGAGGCAGAGAATTGCTCAGTTTGCTTGGACTAATGGCTGCTCTCTCTGAAATTTTGGCAGGAACACTTTGTGGAGAGGAAGGGGTCAGATTTATGGCAAGCAGTGTGTGAAAACAGAACCCACAGCGTGGAGTCCCCCTGTGAGATCAAACTCACCCCATCCAGCCTGGACAGGGACTGCTTGCTCCTCATCCTCAAAGGGGAGAAAGGTCAGTGCGGGCATTCCATGGCTCAGATCATGGTGTGGGCAGTGGGACAGGGCTGTGAGGCAGATCCTGGGAGGAGAAACCTCTCTGCAATTCTGCTCCTTCTGCTGGGGTCCTGCTGCACCCCTGGGGCTGTGGAACTGCCTCGGGAGCATCCCCTGTGCTCAGCCAGGCTCCTTGGTGTGCCCTGAGCTGCAGAGGGTGATCCGTGGCTGGAATGTGTGTGTGTGTGTGTGTAAGGTCATGAACATTCAATGTGTGTAACATGCGTGATGGATATATTTAATGTGTGTAACATGTGGGATGTGATCTCCTGTTTTGAACCTTGCAGATCCTGACAAACTCCTGAACACGCTCCAGAAGTCCCACAGGGAAAAGGTAAATCCCTTAAGCAAATTTGGCTGCAGAATGTGCCTGGCCAGGGGGCTGAGAGCTGTGGCTGCTCAGCTGAGGCTGGGGACGGGCTGAGACTGGGACCTGCCTCCAGTCTGGGGGTGCCTGAGGGGTGCAGGGACCTCTGGAGTGCCCAAGGCCAGGCGGGGCAGGGTTGGAGCCCTGGGGCAGTGGAAGGTGTCCCTGCCATGCCAGGGGTGGCACTGGGTGATTTTTAAGGTCCAAACCAGCCTGGGATCCTGTGGTTGGAGCCGACCACCAGGGATGCAGCACAAGAGAAGCAGCACAAGCTGTGCCATGGCTCTGTAAATGCTGAAATGTTTTCCCAGCAGAGTTAGACCCAGCAGTAACTCTCAGGATGCAGTTGGCACTCAGATTCTCCAAAGTCCAGGCTGGCATTAATGAATTCCTCCCCCAGCCCTCCCCTGAGGCTGGCACTGGCTGGGGCTGAGCTCCAGGTGAGTCCCAGGGTAGGAACAGCAGAGCTGAGAGAGCTCAGCCAGGTGCTCCAAACCCCAGGTGTGCTCCAGAGGCCAAATTCCAAAGTTCCCTGTGCCACAGGAGAGCCCAGGCTGGAAGGAGCCTGTGAGGGCAGCCAGGGCCGGGGCAGCAATGATCAGAGACATTTCAGCCAGGTGCTCCAAGCCCCAGCTGTGCTCCAGAGGCCAAATTTCCCTGTGCCACAGGAGACCCAGGACAGTAAGCAGCCTTTGAGGGCTGGGGCAGCAGAGCAGCAGAGCTGCAGTGCTCACAGAGATCTCAGCCAGGTGCTCCAAGCCCCAGCTGTGCTCCAGAGGCCAAATTCCAAAGTTCCTGTGCCCCAGGAGAGCCCAGGCTGGAAGGAGCCTGTGAGGGCAGCCAGGGCCGGGGCAGGGCCGGGCCAGCAGAGCTCCCCAAGGAGGTGACAGCAGCACTGCTTGAAGCCTGTGCAGCAGATGCGAACGTTTCCTGTTTGTCCCACTGGCCGCTCTCTGTGCTGTTGTGTTTTTTCCAGTTGGGAATAGCATCCCTGCAGAAGGAGGGCCCGAGGGGCCGGCGGGACCCATCGCGGAGGACGCTGATCGCGCTGGTGACCTCGGGGCTGCTGCTGGCGCTGCTGGGGCTGGCCGGGTGTCTCCTGATGCGGCGGCGCAGCTGGAGCCCCGCGGGACAGAGGCTGGTCAGTGCTTACAGGTGGCAGAGCCGCGGCTAGAGAGGAGCCCGGGGGGCAGCACAGGGGGATCCCCACCCCCGGGGCTCCGCACTCACCCCCCGGGTGCCCCCAGCCTGGGCAGGGCAGGGGCATTGCACAGGGAGAGGGAGAACCTCTGTCCTCTCCAAAATCAGCTCCTGCAGCGGCAGCGCTGCCCTTTTCCCTCATATCTAACAGGTCTAACACTTCTTTGTGCTCAGCAGCCAGAGCTCATCCAGCAAGACCCCTCCAGAGCCCCTGAATCCTCTCGAGTCTGTCATTAACAGAGACACCCCATTAATTCCCATTCCTGTGTCAGTCCCGTGTCTGTACCCCTGCTGTAATAAAGGAAACTTCTCCCCACCAGCCACGGTAATAAAACATATCAAGAAAGAAAGAGGCAGAAATTTCCTATTTCCATTCTCCCCTCCCCAGGCAGGCTGGCCCTGAGGACTCCTCCCCTCCAGTGATTTTTGGGGACGTGACCCTGTGTAAAGTGAACCCAGGCCATGACTTCCCCATCCCTGCCCAGCATGTCCTGGAAGGCCATCGGGGCATTTCCTGCCCAGGAAGGATTTCCCCAGAGCTGGGAAATGCTGTGTCAGGGGCAGGGACCCTGCCTGGCATCCCTGGGGCTGGCAGCAGTGGCATTGTGTGCCATGGGAGCCCCTGGCAGTGCCCAGCTCCAGGTGAGGCGTGTCCAGCCCACCCATGGAAAAGAGACTGAGTGGAGTCCATCCAGGAGAGTGCTGGGTGCTGCTGAGGGGATTCCAGCTGGGAATTGCCAATTCCAGGGCTGAACAACATCTGGGGAATCCTTGGAGGCCCTGGCTCCTCCAGGGGCACCTGCTCCTCTCAGCAACAGCAGCACCCAGCCCTGCAGAGCTGCACACACCTGGCAGCCAGCTCTGCCCTTCAAAGGAAGGGAAGGGAAGGAAAAGAGACAATTTCCATCATTCCCGTTCCATGGTGATTTTTTTCCTTGGCAAAAGTGGCCAGCAGAGGTTCTGTCCCAAGGCAAGGGTGGCTCCAAAACCTGGTTAGGAGAAAACAGCAAAACCTGACAAAAAGCTTCTCTTGCAGGCGCTGCAGGAAAAACCACAGCTCCAAAAACTGCAGTTCCTGGGTGGTTTTCTTGCTCCACGTTGGTTCAGGCCCTCTTCTGCCCTTCTCTGACCTCTGTCTGTCTGTCCCTCCTGCCCTGCCCTGTGTCTGTCTGTCCCTGCTGCCTGGGCACCGTGGGCAGCCCCAGCCCCAGCCTCCCTGTCCCCGTCTCACCGTGTCCCTGTTGTCCCCAGGCTGAAGACCCCTACGACACGGAGAACGGCAGCCAGGGGAACACCTTGCTGATGTCGCCCTCGCAGGAGCCGGCGGAGCTGCAGGAGAAGCCGAACCCGCCCAACGCGAACGGGGGCAGCCCGCAGAAGGGCACGGGCCCCGCGGCCTCGCAGAACGGGCACTCGGGCCGGCAGCACCGCCCCGCCGACACCGAGATGTGACCGCGCCCGGAGCCCGGGGCTCGCAGGAGAGCTCTGCGCACCGCAAACCTTCTGCATCCTCATCATCGTCCCCGTGAAGGACTCCAAAATCAGCCCAAAGCACCCGGAGAGACAGAGCTGCCGGAGAGCGGCTCCTTCTCCTCCTCCTCCTCCTCCTCCTCCTCCTCCCGCTGACCGCACAGGACAGTTTTGTGCAGCTGTTCTCTGCTTTTGTTGTCAGAAGAACACCAGGACAAATGGCAGCGGCCTTTGGCCTCCCCAGCTTTCAGGCAGAGGCAGAGTTTGGCTCCGGGCAGCCCAGGTTTCTGGCAGCAATATGTTAGGGCTGTCCAAAGTAGTTAAATTGGGATTGCAGCGACAAAAGCCTCTCAGGTTTCAGATAGTTTTGGTTAACAGAGTTGTTTATAATCTCATCTTTATGTTTAAGTGCAGGACTTCTTCCTCTTCTGAGACCACCAGGCATTTAACCCCTTCCTGTCTTTAGGGCTCCTCTATTTCCTACCCCAGCAGAATTTGCTGAAGCTGTGCCTAAAACTTCCCACATGGAATTGAAGGCTGAAATGTCAACTTCTTTCTCTTTGAACCCTACCAGGACTGTGTCCCAAAGGTTTTTTAGGGGGGAAAAACCTTCCCCAGCTTCTTCCTGCCAGGGGCTGGGGGCTGTGACAGGCAGAGCCGGCAATTCATCCCTTGGGTGAGATGGAGAACACTGGGCAGGGCTCTGTGGGTGCCTGGGGCAGGAATTGGGGCAGGAGAGGTTCCAAAGGGCTCCCAGAGGGATGAGAGGGAGGCAAAACCCAGCTCTGCAAAGGGCAGAGCTCCTCTGATTGCACCAGAGCTGGGACGTGGACGCAGAGCTGGGACAGGGGCACAGCAGGGTTTCACTGTGGGAAACGCCAAACCAGGAGCAGGAGCAGGTCTGGCCCCTCTCTGTGCTGATCCCACTCCCAAGGGAAGCACTGCAGGACCCACACCGAGCTCCCGGCACCTCAGTGGGACCCTGGGCAGGTTTGTTCCCCATCCCAAGCACATTTTTAGGGAGCCAAAGCCCTGATTGTGCCAGCCCAGGAGGGGTGGTGTTCAACACCAGCACCAGCAGCAACCTCCACACCCCAAAATGGCCCTTGGAGCTGATCTACCCTCTCACCAGTGAATTCATCCCAACCTTCTCTCAGTGCTGAACACCTGAGGGAAGGGATTTTATCTGGTACAGTGCTCAAAGCAATGACAGCAGCATCCATCACCACCTGGGGCTGGTTTTTTTTTTTTGTTTTTCTTTTTTTTTTTTTGTGGGTGCAAGAGTTGCTTAAACACAATTAAAATATTCCAGGCTGTTTGCTTTGGTGTGAATTGCTTCTCCCAGATCTCGTTGTAAATAATCCCGGTTGAAAAAGAAAAATAATTAAGCACTAAAAGCCGGTTTCTCCGTTGTGTCCTTGGAGCAGCAGCAGTGCTGATCCCTGCGGGATGTGTGGCTCTGGCTGCTGCCAGCAGGGTGGGAGGACAACGCCTCTCACGGAGGTTCTTTCCCAGCAGAAAGCCCATGACTAAAGGCTCTGGCTTGCTCTGAGCACATTCCTCTCCCAAAAAACGTCTGCAGGATGAGTGACGTGCAGTAGGCTGCTACACCTCCTTTGTTTGATTTGGTTTTTGGGGTTTTTTTTGAGGTTTGAAACGCCCAGTTAATTCCTGAGAAAATAAAAGAGGCTCCAGAGTGATGTGCAGGGCTGGGGTTTGACCTGGCAGCAGGGAAGCTGCACCAGGGCAGGGGCAGGGTGGGCAGCAGCAGGAATTTCAACATGGAAAGGGTGGCCAGGCCTTGGCAGGGGCTGCCCAGGGGGGTTTGGGGTCCCCATCCCTGGAGGTAGCACCTGGATGTGGCACTCAGTGCTCTGGGCTGGGGATTGATGATCCTGGGGGGATTTTCCAACCTCGGTGATGCTGGGATTCTGTGAGGGCTCCCTCACTCTGCAATACCCAGCAACATTTCCTGCCCCAAAAATTTGCAGGAGAACACAGGGAAGCCCTTGGAGCCTTCTCTGGTGGAGATGCTGGAGCTGCACCGAGGGCAGGAGCTTTGGGAATGGGATCTCTCCTGATTCCTGATTCCCTCTGGGATTCCTGATTCCCTCTGGGATTCCTGACCCTCCCCAAGCTGCTCCCCTGGCATGAGCGCAGCAGGAACCCTCAGGGGACACCCCCAGGCTCTGCTCGAGTTTTGGGGCAGCCTGACCTCAGGCAGCCCGGCTGGATGCAGGAAAACCAAATTACATTCCCGGGGAAAGGCTGATATGCTGGGGCCGGTGGTTTTCTCCTGGTAATTGTTTATCTAATTAGCGCGAGGAGCTGCAGATCTAATCAAACGTCAGGTGCGCTGCTTTCCACAGCTCAGGGAATGTCCTGCAGCCAGGCAGGGACAATAAAGTTACAGTCAAGGGCTCTGGCAAAACAAAAGGTTCCTCCGAAGGCAGATTGGGGGAAATGCCGGGAGCGGGGCCGGTGCTGAGCCAGCGGAAAAGGCTGGGAAAGGCTGGAATAAAGACTGGGGAAAAAAAGGCAGGGAAAGGCAGGGAAAGGCTGCACTTCCAGCTCAGGAAGTTTTTTGCCTGTGTGCAAACAGCCCTGGCCCGGCCAAAAAGGTTTTTCTTATTATTCCTTCCTTATCAGCCCCCTTGCATCCCTTCCTTGCCCCCTCCCCT
Source organism: Ammospiza caudacuta (assembly GCF_027887145.1). NCBI lineage: Eukaryota > Metazoa > Chordata > Aves > Passeriformes > Passerellidae > Ammospiza > Ammospiza caudacuta. The sequence goes on along the minus strand of NC_080616.1, from coordinate 7,642,754 downwards.
CACCATCCCCTGCAGCCTCACTCACCGCTGCGTTTTTGGGCCATTTTGGGGGGTCTGGGTCCATTTCAGCTCCCGAGAGCAGCCTGATTTCCCATAAATGTGCTTCAGGGCTGGTGCAAGTGCTCCTACCTGGGTCATGAGCTCACACTCTGCTCCCACACAATCTTTAGCTCAATCTTTACCTTGGGGAGCCTCATATTGAAGGGGACCCTTCAGAGGAAAATAATTGGCATGAAAACATCCTCTGGGGAAGAATGGGGAGGGATACAAGGTGCTAACTATAAATACAAAAAAAAAAAAAATAGAAGTAGAAATAGAAATAATAGAAATAGAAATAGAAATAGAAATAGAAATAGAAATGCCCTGCCTTTCCCAGCATTTCCCTGCCTTTCCAGCCTTTTCCAGCCTTTTTTGCTGTCACTGATTTCCCATTTTGTGGAGCGGAGCGGGGTGGGAGTCTCGAGCATCCCGCAGGGCTGGGGGCGCACGGGAGGCACATTTGGGCACATTTGTGCTCATTTTTGCTCGTTTGTGCTCCAATGCTGCTATCTGCTGGCTGTGCTCCGCCAGAGCGCTCCGAGCAGGCTCCAGAGGCACAGTGGCGATTTTCCAGAGTAACAAATCCGTTTAGATTGAGGTGAAATGTGCATCCTTGAGTTAAGCCTGTTTCTTGCTTTTTAGTCTATTCTCACAAAAAAGCCTGTGCTCTAAGAAACTGCTTCAGCCGAAAGACAAAAATAAGGGAGGGCCCTTGGACTCTGAAACAGAGAGAAAGCAGGGTCAAAATGGCCCAGGAATTTTTTCTGATAAAGAATTAGCGGCAAATGTCGCACGAAATCAGTAGAATGAATATGTATTGCGAAATTGCACACGTGTGGATTTGAGAGGGGGATAAAAGGGGATCTGGAGTTCCCAGAGGCACGCATGTCATTTTAGGGGAACGATTCCCACATTTTACAACTTTCACCAAAGTTGTGGAGTTTGTTTGTTTCCATAAATCACTCTAGAGGGCATCTGGAGCTCGGGGAATGCTGCCCTGGCAGATCCCACATTTCTTATTTATTGTGGGAGCTCTCACAGTTTTGCTGCTCCCAAAATCCAGCTCCTGCCCCAGCACAGAGCCCGCGGTGCTGCAATCCAGCCCCAGGATCAGAGAAACCGCGGAATTACAGAAAAATAATGTGAACAGCATTATGTGCCAGGATGTCACTACAGGGCACAAAACACGCAACCTGCACACACTGCTGTTCTCAAGGTAAAAAATGGGACTTTTCATTTCTGACTCCAACATTTATAGACTTAGTTTATGGATTTAGATTTAATTTCTGACTCTAACATTTATAGATTTAGATTTAATTTCTGACTCCAACATTTATAGATTTCCAAAAGTGACCCTGGATTGGAGGGTGACAGTGCCACCTCTCCAATGACACTGGACAAATCATCAAATTTCTCCTCCTCCATAAGAGAATGCAAAACAATCAGTTATTTACAGAAAGTGTGTGAGAAAGTTTGTTACAAGAATGCAAACATCAGAAGGCTTAGAAAATCTTAAAAAATCAGGGCAACAGTAGGACTTGGGGCTCAAATTGCAGGAACGGAGAACATCCATGGTGGCATTTATAATGTGGGTTTCACACCAATTTCTTTCCCATCTGCTTGCTCAGTGTCAGATCCTGCGTTCCTTTTTCAATGTGGGAGCTCTCCCAGTTTTGCTGCTCCATCCCTGCAGGGTTTCTGGTCTGACCCAGGGGATTCAGGGGCACAGGAGGGCTCTGGTGACATCCTGTGTCCCACCTCAGGAAAAGAAGCTGGAGAAGCATCAGAACTCCTGAAATCCCAGCCAGGGAACCAGCAGTGCTGGGCTCAGTCCCTCTGAGCCCCAGCTTTGAGCCAGCCTAAACCTCAGCTGGCCACAAAGGCAATTCCCACAGCTGGAAAAGAGTGATGATCAAGCTCATTTTGATTTTTTTCCTCGTTTTCCAGCCAAGGTGGTGGGCCTGGCAGTGCTGAATTAGTGGTTGCACTTGATCTTAGAGGTTGGACTTGATCTCAGAGGTCTTTTCCACCTTAATTCCTCAATGATCCTGTCTTTGCTTTCCAGGTAAAAGAACAGCGTCTGTGTAGGGCTTTTCCATCCCTCCCTTTTAAAAGAACAAATTATATTTACAGCTCTTTGCATCACAGGCACTTCCCATGTGTTTGCAGCCTTTAATCTCAGCCTTCAGATCCATTTAATTTGCTGCTGTTTTGATTTGTAGTAACAGACGTAAATGAGATTATCCATCCCTTGAGATCGACTGTCGGAGGCAAACGCTGAGGAATTGGGGTCTGAAAATATTTTAATGTGTTCAAAACCCAGGGGGAGCCAGGACTGAGCGCCCAGAGTGGGAGCAGGACCTTGGGGGGATGCAGAGCCATCCCTGACCCCTCCTCATTCCTGAAGGAGCCGCAGGGGCAGGGGGAAACACCTTCACAGCGTGCCAAGAGCATCCCAAGTGCTGGGAGGCTGGAAATTTCCCTTTTTGACTTAAAAAAAAATCAAGATAGGTGAGCGAGGGGTGCTGTTTGCGGGTCAGTGTGGAGCCAGATGCAGAAATTCCTTGAGTTAAGGTCTTCCTATTGAAAATTCTTTGTGTTTTTCTCCTGGAGAAGGAAAACCCCACATTTTTTTGAATAGTTTTTCTGTTGATTTCCTAATGGCGACTTCTGATGTTGGGGAAGATGGGTTCCATTTCTGGTTCCACTGCTCTGACTGCAGAAAAACAAAGGTCTGAAAAGTTCTGTCCCTTTTGTCCTGTGTAAGACACAGGTGCCCCAAGGGCTCCTACATGGGAAATTGGTTCTCAAGTTACTTATTTTTGTTCCTATAAATTAAGAATACATCACCCTTCTGACTCTTAGTTATTTATTTGCTATTTCTGGTTCTTTTGATTTTTTTTTCTTAATATTTTTTTAATCTTCATGTTTGCATCTTCCTTCTTTCCTTATCTCCTGCCTGCCCCAGAGGCTTATTGCTGCTTTGGCAACATGCTAACGTGTTTAGCAACGATAAGACGTCTAATTAATAGTTTAATTAGCAGTACAAGGTCTTAATAGCTTATTAAAGGAAATACATTCAGAAAACTCTTTTCCTCTCCTCGTGCTGGTACAATATAATTTCCCAGCAAATGATAAAACAGTTTGGAAGGCTCAGATTTGAGAGAGGGACGTGGGGCTGTGTTGGTGATTTCACGGGGATTTCGCACCGCTAATGCCATTATTTTGTTGTTGTTGTTTTAAAACAATTTAAGAGATTAACAAAAGCGATTGGGAAGAAGCAGGCAGGGCAGGCAGGGAGAGGAATTAACAACTGCTGGCCCTGCTCGTGCTTATAAACAAATCCTGGGCAAGGCAAACTCGCTCTTTAAGAGGCTCCGGCTGAAATGTCAGGTGGCGGTCAGAGCCAGGGCAGCGCTGCCTCCTCCGCTCCTTTCCACTAAATTACTGAAAAATCTTTTATTTAAAGAGAGGAGAGGAGAGGAGAGGAGAGGAGAGGAGAGGAGAGGAGAGGAGAGGAGAGGAGAGGAGAGGAGAGGAGAGGAGAGGAGAGGAGAGGAGAGGAGAGGAGAGGAGAGGAGAGGAGAGGAGAGGAGAGGAGAGGAGAGGAGAGGAGAGGAGAGGAGAGGAGAGGAGAGGAGAGGAGAGGAGAGGAGAGGAGAGGAGAGGAGAGGAGAGGAGAGGAGAGGAGAGGAGAGGAGAGGAGAGGAGAGGAGAGGAGAGGAGAGGAGAGGAGAGGAGAGGAGAGGAGAGGAGAGGAGAGGAGAGGAGAGGAGAGGAGAGGAGAGGAGAGGAGAGGAGAGGAGAGGAGAGGAGAGGAGAGGAGAGGAGAGGAGAGGAGAGGAGAGGAGAGGAGAGGAGAGGAGAGGAGAGGAGAGGAGAGGAGAGGAGAGGAGGCAAGACACAGCACAGCAGGGCAGAGCGCCGCCGCAGCTCGGCTTCCCCCGCCGCCGTGCTTTTCCTCTGACCCACACAAAGATTTCTTTCTAAATTTATCGCGGCGTTCATCGGCAGTCCCACTTAGCGCAGATTAGGCGGCGGGGCGGGCAGGGCCCATGGCAATGAGGGCAGGGGAGCCCGGAGAGCGGCGGGGGAGGGCGAGGGGCCCCATCCCCGCTCCCCAACTCTCCATCCCCGCTCCCCAACTCTCCGTCCCCGCTCCCCGTCCCCCCTGTTCCCCGGCTCCCCCCGCTCCCCAGGATCCCCCCGCTGGCCGCAACGCTGTCCCGGTGGCAGCGCCCCAGCCCCGGCTGGCTCGGGGAGGTTGTGCCGGTGCCCGGAGGCGCCAGCGCTGGCACCGCTGGGGAATTTCCACTGGGTGCGGAACCGTGCGCGGGGCGCGGAGCTGGGGCAGCGCTCGGGGAGGCTCCGAGCGGGGCTCGGTGCGGCACCCCCGGCCTTGGAGCGTCCCCCGCCTCCCCAGAGCCCCCCGGTTATACCTGCACGTCCCGGCCACCTCTGCGGTGGCACCGGAGCCCCCGGGGGGGACGGGGACAGGTCCTGTCGCTGATTTGAGCTGCAGAGACGAAGCCCTGCCCAGGGAGTCTGAGCCGTGTTTGGAATCACGCAGGGAAATTATGCAGTTCCAAGGACGGCATAATTGGGAGAACGCTTGACTAGCGCAATTTTCTCGTGTGCCTGTCAGCAAATCACTTAATGCGCGCTGTGCCAAGTTTCCCAGCCGTTAAATGGGGAATGATTATCCCACCACTTCCTAAGAGGGAGCGAGGATAATACCCACTAATGACTGTGGAGGTCCTGGAAGGTGGTCCCGGAGCTGCAGCGGCGCACGCAGGGGCTGCAGCCCTGCAAGGAACACGCAGCACTTCAAACCCGGCCGCCAGACATTTATTTCTCCTCACGCTGCTGTTTGTTTTTTTTTTTTTTTTTTAATCCCGAAATAGATCCGCGTCTGTTTGTGCCGGATTCTCAAAGACTGCGCCGTCATCCCCTGGGATGGGACATCCCAGCTCCGGTGGGGAAGAAGAGGAGAATGCGGGGGGAAGGCGGCTCCGAGGAGTCTGGGGGGGACCCCTCACTCCTGCGCCGCTCCCCCCGGGCCTTTTCCCGGCGTTTCGCTGCCTCCGGGGGATCGGAGCGTGACCTCGGCGCCGCGGCCGCCGCCTCTGCGCGGGATCCAGGCGGGCCCGGGGGGCTCGGCCGGCCCCGCTCGGGCCCCGCTCCCCGGGGAGCGATCGCGGGCCGGGGACGCGGCGCCAGGCGAGTACCGGGGCCGGGCGGCGGGGGGATCGGGGCCGGGCACGGCCCGGGCGCAGCCCGCGCACATCCCGCGCACGTCCCGCTCTATGCCCGCGCACACGGCGCGCACGTCGCGCTGGATCCGCGGGCTCATCCCGCGCACGTCGCGCCGCATCCCCGCGCACATCCCGCGCACGTCGCGCTGCATCCCCGCGCACATCCCGCGCACGTCGCGCTGGATCTCCGCGCTCGCCCCGCCGCATCCCCGCGCACCTCCCGCCGCATCCCCGCCGCAGCCGCGCTCACAGCGCGCTGCATCCCCGCGCTCACCGCGCTGCATCCCCGCGCACGTCCCGCGCACACCCTGCGCACATCCTGCGCACATCCCCGCGCACATCGAGCTGCGTCCCTGCGCACATCCTGCGCACATCCCGCTGCATCCCCGCGCCTCCCGTGCGCATCCCCTGCCTGCATCCTCGGCATCCCCCTGCACATCCCCTGCACATCCCCTTCGCTTCTCCTGCATCCCCTGCACATCCCCTGCACATCCCCTGCTCATCCCCTGCACATCCCCTGCATCCCCTGTTCATCTCCTGCATCCCCTGCACATCCCCTGCTCATCCCCTGCACATCCCCTGCTCACCCCACGCCCCCACTCCCGTCCTGCCCCCCGCTTTTCCCCCCGTTCCTCGCAGCTCCGGGACCCCCCTCTGCTGCCCCGGGGCCCGAGGGGAGGGTCTGGCGTGGGAGAGGGATGAGGATAATTGAAAATCATGATAATGCTGATAATGATGATGATTATTATGATAATGTCAATAGGAATAATAATAATAAAAAATAGGAATAATGGGAATAATAACAATAGGAATAATAATATTAAAATCATGATAATGCTGATGATTATTATGATAATGTCAATAGGAATAATAATAATAATAGGAATAATAATAAAATCATGATAATGCTGATGATTATTATGATAATGTCAATAGGAATAATAATAAATAGGAATACTAGAAATAATAGTAACAATAATGATAATGGTGATAATGCTAATTATAATAATGCTAATAATGATGATAATTATATCTTATTCATGATACATTCAACTAGAAATAATAATAATAATAATAATAATAATAATAATAACGTTACATTTAGTAAAAGGATCCAAGTGGATAAAATCTTAGCCAACTCTGCCCAGCTCCCTCCTTCCCAGTAGAAAAGTGGGACTGACAGCCCCAGGCCAAAAGGGAATATCAGATGGAATTTAAGGGGTCTCTCATTATTCCTACTTTAACCCAAGGCCGTGGGGGTGGAAGGAGCTGCTTCATATTTTCCCCATTGCTTCCATTTGGGGATAATTGCTCCACACAGCATTGTAACTTCCATGTCACGAGCTTGGGTTATGTTCTTGCTCCTTTTTCCCCCCAGAATATACGATGCAGTTTCTGTTTGTGGACTGCTTTAATAGCAAGGTGGCTGAGACAAAGTTTACCCAATAAACTTGCTTTTCCCCTTGAGCAGCTTTAGCTTAGATAAACGGGCTTTAAAGTCCCGCTCTAGCGTGGGACTGGGGCTGTTTACCATTCATCATTGTTAGTTAATTGCTGTTTGCTTAAATATTTAGTTTGGATTAAGTTCCTTTATTCCCTTTTCTTTAAAAATAATAAATAAAGGTGGGTTTAGCCATGTGGTAAAAGGCTTTTTAGAAGGCTTTTTAAAGACACTGCAGGGGGGAAGCTCCATAAAGTTCTTTATTTATATTTTGCATTTAAATTATCTTATTTTTAGTCTGCTGTGTTGTTATATTTGCAATTAGCCAGGCTGAAGCAGCGAGGACATTTCACTGTTTTCTGTAGAGGTTGCAGACAGATTTATTCCTTATTTCAAAGAGAAGAACCCATTGAACCATGGACTATCCATAGCTGGAAGGGACCCACGGGGCCATCAGCTCCTGGCTCTGCAGGGACAGCCCCAAATGCAATTTTCAGAGTGGGCTAAAGCCGCCAAACCCAGGTGGATTTGCTCCATGGAAGAGGACAGGGAAGGGCAGTTTGGGGAAGGCACCCAGGAGGATTCCCAGCCCTGTGAGGTGTCAGTGAGCAGCAGGGTGAGGAGCTGAGTGCCAGGGGCCAGGTCCCAGGTCCCACTCCCTGCACAGGGCAATGAGCAGCAGAAAACTGCGTGCACGGGCTGGGGGAGGCCTGGCAGAGAGCAGCAGAGCACTGGAAAGGGCCTTTTTTGGCTCAAACTGCCGTGTTCCACAGCAGCAGTGACCCAGTCGTTACGTAAACAAGGGTTTAATTTTGGAACTTTAATATTTCACGGCTTAGGTTTCCTCCGCTCGTTCTCACAGGGCCTGGCTGACAGAACGCTCCTCACCCCTGTCAGCAGCCACCAAAGGCACGTCCTGCGCTCTGCTCGAGGCCCAGTTCACGAATATTTGGTCACTAAAGGCATGTCCTGTGCTGTGCTCGAGCCCCAGTTAATGAGTATTTGTTCTTGGGACAGTTCTGTGCCCCGGCAGGGCTCTCTCAGGGTTGGTAAGGTGCCCTCAGCCCGGGTGGCTCCTCTGAGCCCTGCCCTGCCCAGGGAGGACAAGGAGCACAAAAGGCTGTTGGGTTTTCTGTATCCTCACAGTGAAGGTGCCACAGGTGTCCCCTGGGAGGGGACAGAAGCTCTGCCTGTCCCTGCTGCCAAAGGCAGGGCTGGTTCCTCACCTGAGCTCCAGCCCCCCAGCCTTGGCTGGTCTGCTCCAAACCAGCAGAGAATTCAGGAGCAGGAGGTGAATTCCATTAGGAGTGCTTTGAAGGAAGGAGTTTCCATGGAGATGGGGCCTGGGTGCTTTATTTCAGGTTATTAGGAGGCACTGGGTCCTTCCCAAATGAACCTGTGTGGTCTCCATCCCACAAGCTCTGCCTTTCCTTCCCCTGGGCTGTGCTGGCCCTGGTGGTTCCATCCTCTCCACTCATGGAATGGCTGCAGCTCCAGCTTGGAACCATCCCTGGACCATTCTGAGCATCCCCTCCCATCCCAGCAGGATGGATTTCCCTGTCTTGTGTCTGTGAAAAGGATTTAGAGAAGGGTTTGGGTTGGGGGCCATCAAAGGGACCTTAAAACTCACCTTGTTCCACACCTTCCAGAGACACCTTCCATCCTGGCCTTGGACATTTCCAGGGACTTACAGAAGTCAATTTTTGTTCTTTGTGCTGCAGGAATAACCTCGGTATTCTGAAAAATAAATGTTTGCCTTTAAGCTGCAATGGAGCATTTCCCTCGTGTTCCCAGTATTTTCCTTACCTGGCTCTCCCTGCCACAGCATTCCCAGCCAGCCTCCACTTGCACAGAGCACCGGGAGAGGGAATAATGGAGACAATAAATGTGATTTAATGTGCATTGCTCAGTGCTGGGCTGTGCAATGGGCAGGGATGTGTTTGGGCACGGCCTGGAGCTGTCCCTGCTGTGTTTACCTGGCCCCCCCAGGTGCTGGGTGAGCCTGGCCTGTCACGGTGCCAGCCCTGCCCTGCCCAGCCTGGCACGGCCTGGCACGGAACTGGCACGGGGCAAACACGGGGTTAGCCCTGCCCTGCCCTGCTGGGGCTGCACAACCCGGCCTGCCAGGAGCTGCCCCTGCACACAGGGGAGGGCTGGGATGGACTGGGAGGGACTGGGGTGTGCTGGGAGGGGCTGGGATGTACTGGGAGGGACTGGGAGGGATTGGGGTGTACTGGGAGGGACTGGGAGGGACTGAGATGTACTGGGAGGGACTGGGAGGGATTGGGGTGTACTGGGAGGGATTGGGAGGTACTGGGAGGGATTGGGAGGTACTGGGAGGGATTGGGGTGTACTGGGAGGGACTGGGTGGGACTGGGAGGGACTGGGATGTACTGGGAGGGACTGGGAGGGATTGGGGTGTACTGGGTGGGACTGGGAGGGACTGAGATGTACTGGGAGGGACTGGGAGGGATTGGGGTGTACTGGGAGAGTGGGAGGGACTGGGAGGGATTGGGGTGTACTGGGAGGGACTGGGAGGGACTGGGGTGAGCTGGGATGTGCTGGGGTGTGATGGGGTGTACTGGGATGGATTGGGAGGGACTGGGATGTATTGGTGTGTACTGGGATGTACTGGGCTGTTATTGGATGGGCTGGGGTGTGCTGGGATGGACCAGGGTGTGCTGGAGTGTACTGGGATATACTGGGATGTTGTGGAATGTGCTGGGATGTACTGGGGTGTTATGCAATGGACTGGGATGTACTGGGATGTACTGGGGGATACTGAGGAGTCCTGGGGTGTGCTGGGCTGTACTGGGCTGTGCTGGTGGAGGATCCCCGGGCCAGAGCAGGGTGTCACTACCGGGGGTGCCGGGCACCTGTGCGAGATAACGCCGGTTGCCGTGGTTACAGGTGGAAATCTGGGCTATGGGTTACCTGGGGCAGTGGCACACGGAGCAGAGCATCCCGGGGCATCTGGGGACACCTGAGGGGTGTGAGCGGGGCTGGGGGCCACCAGAACCCCCAAACCCCCAAACCAGAGCTGGAAACTCACCCAGAGCTCCCAGACACAAAGGGCAGAGGGCAGCAGCCCCAGGATTGGCATGGCTCGGGCAGAGCAGCCTCCTGTGACAACGGGCAGGAGGAGCAGCCCCAGCCCTGGCACCTTCTGTCACTTCTGGGTGGTATTTGAGCACCCCAAATTGGGCACCTCAGATTTGGGTAACCCACATTTTAATTCTGCAGCCTGGGGCAGTGGAAAACATGCCTGCCCATGGAACAAGGTGAGATTTAAAGTCCCTTCCAACCCAAACCATTCCATGATAATTTATTCTTATTTTCTCAGGGTTTTTTTTGGGAAGGATCAGTATTAGATGCTGGCTTAGAGGCTTAAACCCAGTCCTTGCCATTCCTCAGGTGCTGGCCCTTCCTGCAGGATGAACCAGAATCCTCAGCTCTTTTTTCCCCTTTAAATGAGTAAAATAGGCTGGGAAGGAGCTGGTTTATGTGGGGTTTTAAAGAGGAAAAGAATTGGCAGGTACATGAGCAAAGCTGAAAGTATTTTCATCTGTTTTGCTTTGTAATGTTTAATGTTTTGTTTTCTACTTTATGAGTTATACAAAGGAATCACTCAAAACAAAGTTCTCCCATTCTGGTAAGGGGAAAAAAAATCTGTGTTGGGACTAATGAGATTAATGGCAGGTACATGAGCAAAGCTGAGAGTATTTTCATCCGTTTTGCTCTGTAATGTTTAATGTTTTGTTTTCTACTTGAGTCACACAAAGGAATCACTGGAAACAAAAGTTCTCCCGTGTGTGTGGCTGCTTTGGGAGGCTCGGCAGGGACTGGGGAATGTGCTGTGATTGATGGGGGAGCCTCAGCCCCGCTGCCACGCACGGCATTTATTCTGCTCCCAAATTAAAAAAAAATAAATAAATAAAATAAAAAATCCTGAAGTGCTTTTTATTACCGCAAATTATCATATTGGGGATTATCCTATTCATCAGCCTGGCTGGCCGGGGTGTTCTGCTGCTCCTGCTGCGATTGGTGCTGGCAGCTTTCTCCCTGCCCTCGTCTCAGCCTGGAAACCGGGATTGGAAATTATTTTGGCCGGGGATAAACTGGCCTAAATAATTTGCTTGTACAGCGCTGAGCCACTGTGGCCTCTGGGTCTCAGCTGAGCCTTCTGGAGGCTTCTAAAAATAAGGAGTTCTAAGCTATTATCTTTTAAAATACTTGGAAAAAAGAGGGGGCAAGACGAGGATTCTTTCACAGCTGTTTTGGCCTCAAACTGCCAAGATTTATTTTTTTAAAAATGTGTTTTCTTGATCAGTTCTCTCCATAGCCTTTCATTAAAAAAAGGGCTCACAAATTTAGGACAGGCGTTTTGTACTTCTATAGGAAAAATCATTTGAAAACCGCCAGTAACTTCTAAAATCCAAGCTACCAGTAATAAAATGAAAATTGATCCTAAAGCAGTATTTTTATGCATGAGTTGATTGCTCTTCCCAGCCTGGAATTATTTCACAAACAAAGCTCAATTAGAGAATGAACTTTTCTATTTTTTTTCTAAGAAAAAATAGACATTGTCATTTTTGAAGATGTCTTGGATTTTTTTCTTGCCTAGCTAATTCTCATTAATCTCATTAGTCCCAACACAGACTTTTTTTCCCCTTACCAGAATGGGAGAACTTTGTTTTGAGTGATTCCTTTGTATAACTCATAAAGTAGAAAACAAAACATTAAACATACAAAGCAAAACAGATGAAAATACTTTCAGCTTTGCTCATGTACCTGCCAATTCTTTTCCTCTTTAAAACCCCACATAAACCAGCTCCTTCCCAGCCTATTTTACTCATTTAAAGGGGAAAAAAGAGCTGAGGATTCTGGTTCATCCTGCAGGAAGGGCCAGCACCTGAGGAATGGCAAGGACTGGGTTTAAGCCTCTAAGCCAGCATCTAATACTGATCCTTCCCAAAAGCCTGAGACAATAAGAATAAATTATCATGGAATGATTTGGGTTGGAAGGGATTTTAAATCTCATCTTGTTCCATGGGCAGGCATGTCTTGCACTGGGCCAGGTGCAGCCTTAAAATGTGGGGTGCCCAATTTGGGGTGCCCAATTTGGGGTGCCCAATTTGGGGTGCTCAAATACCACCCAGAAGTGACAGAAGGTGCCAGGGCTGGGCTCACCTGGCAGAGCTGATCCCAGTGGGCACAGGGATGCTGCTGCTGGCCCAGCAGTGCCAAACAAACCGCTCAGCAATGCCCAACAGGTTTGTTTTTCCCCTGTTTGTTCATTTCCCAGTGGGAAAATGTTGCTTTGTTACACGGCAAGGTTGGCGGAGCTTTTAATGGGAGGTTTTTGTGTACCCAGGGTGCAGCTCCAGGAGCTGGGAGGTGACAGCAGGAGGGACAGCCAGGAGCTCTGCCCTGGGCTCCGTGGGACTTCTCCTGGGGCTGTGCAGGGGAATTTCTGCCCAGCAGCCCACAGGTACTGACTGCTCTGCACTGACTCTTTCTCATTTAAATAAAAACAAACAAAAAGCCAAATCCTGGATCTGCATTTCAGTTCAAAGGGTGATTAAGCCCTAAAAGTGCAAACTGAAATATTTTCTGATCAGTTCTGTGCATAAATACTGCTAGTTCCCAGCACATCCAAACCTTATCCCCACTGAGAGCTGCCTGCCAGCTTGGACACGATCCTGCCTCTCTCAGGGCTGGGTCCTGGCATTCACCATGACTTTGATTTTTACATAAAATACCCCACCAGGCTCAGTTGGACATTTAAATGAAATCCATGCTGTTCCCCCTGTACCTGCAGCTGTTCCTCAGGTAAATCCAAGATATTAAATTTTGATTTCTGCCACAGAAATTAAAAGAAACCCCAGAGCATTCACTCCTAGTTTCTGATTAAACAAAACTAACTTGTTACAGCTGAAGGCATTCATTTTCTGACTAAATATTTAAATTGGTAATTAATATCCAACCCTTTGGTGGGAAAAGAGTTGTTTGCCAGAGTTTCCCAGAGTGAATGGGACAAACAAACTTACCAGAGTTTGGAAAACAGAGGCTTAAATCTGTTTATTTGCCACTAAACATTTTGCAATGCTGCTGCCGAGAAGCAGCCAGAAAACAGTCGGAGAAGCAGAGAAGAAGTCGGAGAGGTCAGAGAAGCAGAAAAGCAGAGAAGCAGTCAGAGAACAGTCAGAGAACAGTCAGAGGAGCAGAGAAGTCGGAGAAGTCAGAGAAGCAGAAAAGCAGAGCAGTCAGAGAACAGTCAGAGAACAGTCAGAGAAGCAGAGAAGAAGTCGGAGAGGTCAGAGAAGCAGAAAAGCAGAGAAGCGGTCAGAACAGTCAGAGGAGCAGCCAGCTCTGAGCATTGTCCCAGAGGAAACCAAACCAGCCAGGACGGCTGGCACACCCTGCTGCAGGGTTAACCAGAGCCTGGCATGGCAGGAGGTGCCCAGGGCTCGATCCTTGGGCAGAGAGGCAGAGCTGGGTCACAGCAGAGCAGATCTGCAGTGGCGAGTGGAGCTAAGCCGGGCTGGGCAGCTGGAGCTGCAGCCAAGGCCAGCAGCAGAGACACTGCTGACACTGCCACCGTCACCGTCACTGCCACTGTCACCCTCCGAGCCCCCAGGTCGGGCAAGGACGGGCACCGAGTGCCCCCGGCCCCGCTGCGCCCACCCGGGCACGGAGCCCCCTGGAGTCACAGCCCCGTGCCCACGGGGAACCTGGGCAAAGCAGGAGTGTGGCTGTAATTGGGATTAATCTATTTTTAGCAGGCTGTCTGCTGCCCTGTCCACGCTCCAGCTGAGATGTTTAATTCTGTCCAGCTCGACTCTTTCTGCAGTGGCACCCAGGACTGATTTTTGTTTCCTTACAAACCTTGAATTTGCTTGGGTTTTTTTTTTTTTTAATTCATTGTTATTCCTTGTTTTGGTTTTTTTTTAATCTTTCCCCCCCCACCCCCCACGTACAATAACTGGAAAATCCAGCATTGAAGCAATACAAAGCTTGCTGTATTAAAAAAAAAAGTTATACAACATTTACTATCATTATTATTCATTTTACTATGGAGTTTGGAAACCTCGTCATAGATCAGGAATGTGTTGTACCCTGCGCAGCACAAACAGCACAGAAGGAAAATTGCCTCTTCCAAGCTATATTGGATAAAAACACACAGTGATACCAAAAGGATTTTGGTTAAACAGCAGCAGGACAAGATGTTAAAGCCATCTCTGAGCACCTCACCATTTACTGACCCCGCATTTAAATACCTGCCGTGCGTATCTTTAACCTTTTATGAGGTATTTGCAAAGGGAACTTTGAGATTAGCACTTGGGAAAACACCCTGGAACACAGTTGGACCGACATCAAGAGGCTCCTCTGGCAGGGAATGTTTGCCTTTCCCAAATCCTCCTGCCCGTGCCAGAGCAGGACCTGCCGCCCGGGGATCGGGACCTTCAGCAGAGCTCGGGGCTCCCTGGGCTCTTCCTGCCCGTTGGGAAGATGCTCCGCAGGGAAAACCAGGCTCTGGTGCTGAGAGCTGCCCTGCAAACCCAGCCCGGGGCTGGTTCTGTGGGGTTTGGACCCTGCTTGGTTCGGATCCTGCCCGGTTCGGACCCTGCCTGATTCAGACCCTGCTCAGTTTGGATCCTGCTGGGTTTGGACTCTGTTGAGTTTGGACCCTGCTCAGTTCGAATTCTGCTCAGGTTTAGACCCTGCTCAGTTTGGACCCTGTTTGGTTTGGACCCTGCTCTGTTCAGACCTTGCTGGGTTTGGACCCTGCTTGGTTTGGACCTTGTTGAGTCTGGATCCTTCCCAGTTTGGACCCTGCTCAGTTTAGACCTTGCTTGGTTCAGACCCAGCTTAGTTTGGACCCTGCTGGGTTTGGACTCTACCCGGTTCGGCCCTGCCCGGTTCGGACCATGCCCGTTCAGACCCTGCCCGGTTCGGACCCTGCTGGGTTTGGACCCTGCCCAGTTCGGACCCTGCCCGTTCAGACCCTGCTCAGTTTGGACCATGCCCGTTCAGACCCTGCTCCGTTCGGCCCTGCCCGGTTCAGACTCTGCCCAGTTTGGACCATGCCCGGTTCAGACCCTGCTCCGCTCGGCCCTGCCCAGTTCGGACCCTGCCCGTTCAGACCCTGCCCCGTTCGGACCCTGCTGGGTTTGGACCCTGCCCAGTTCGGACCCTGCCCGTTCAGACCCTGCTCCGCTCGGCCCTACCCAGTTCGGACCATGCCCGTTCAGACCCTGCTCCATTCGGACCCTGCTGGGTTTGGACCCTGCTCCGTTCGGCCCTGCCCGGCCCAGCTGTGCCCCCCCGGGCCGGGGTGACTCACGGAGCTGCGGGTGCTGAGCCGGAGCGCGGCTATTTCCGTGCTCCCCCTGCAATCCGCGCTCCTCCGGCTGCGCTGTCAGGCACCTCAGCACCCCCGCCGCCTCTATTCTTAGCAGCTAATAGCTGAAATAATTCCTTTTGTCTCCGCGCTGTTGGCTCCTTGCTTTCGCTGCCCCCACAGCCGCTGCCAGCGCGGGGAGGGCGGCCGGGGGTCCCTGTGCCCACCGGGCATTCTGGTGTGGGCTGAGCATCCCAAATACCCCGGCCCCGACTCCAGCACGGGCCACGAAGCGATGCTTTGAAGCGGCCGGGATGTTAATGCGGTGCCACCTCTTTGAAAAGGATCCTGGCTCTTCCAGCTGGGTTTCTTAGATTTCACCGGAAAAATTCCAGGTTTTCAGAGGGAGGGCCAGGTTTTCACCTGCGGGCTCCCATTTCAGTGCCTGCTCCGTGCCGTGGGCTGGGTTCTCACCGAGAATGCAAAGGCTCCATGCAAATGCAGCTCCCCAATGCCAGCACAGCCCCGACAGCGATCCCACACCTCTGGCAGCGCTGGCAGATCCCAGCACCAGCTGTTCCACACAATTCCCTGGAACCACCTCCCAATGGGCACTGTGAAGCCCCCACCCTGCTCTTTGTGGGGCTGTCAGCCGTGCACACCCAAACAGACGCACAGAATTGGCTTTGAAACTGTTTGGGAAGGGGTTTGCTGCTCTTTATGTGCCTGCTGCTCTTCCTCTGCTGCTCGGGACCCCAGGGAGAGCAGCAGAGTGTTCCAAATGGAACAGGGTGCCCAGAGCACCCCTGGATCCCTGGAGGTGTCCAAGGCCAGGTTGCATCGGGCTTGGAGCACCCTGGGATGGTGGAAGGTGTCCCTGGGGGTGGCACTGGATGGGCTTTAAGGTCCCTTCTAACCCAAACCATTCTGTCATTCTGCTGGGCTGGTAAGGAAAGGACTCACTGGCCAATTCTCTGGAATTCACTAAAGAAGCTTGTCTGGAAAACAATAAACCTTTTGGAAAAAATTGAAACCTGAATATGTTGTTGTGACTGTCTCTCACTGAGGCTCTGTTTGTAAGGATGAAGTATCACTGGCAAACCCAACAAGAGCCGCCCCACACCAGCACTTGAAAAACTGACTATTCTGCATTTCAAAGCAGCTTTTAAGCCTCTCGCTTGGTAAAGTGAAGAAACTTTTCCACTGCCCTGTCCACCTTTGCCCGATTCTTTGCTCCTTCCGTTGGTGCCCAGCCCCTCCTGCGGGGCTGTGCCAAGCCTCCCCTTCCGAGGCTGAGGTCGAGGGGTTACAGATTTACAGCTGCCCAGACTTGCTCCAGCCCGGGCAGGAATTCGCTTGGCATAAACGAGGCCTTTGGATTATTTATCTCAGCCTTTCAGTGAAACAGGAACATGCCCTGATTTTAACAATCGTGCTTCCTGCGCTGGGGGAAGGTGTGGCCGATGGCATTTAAAGGCATTTAAACCGAAACCCGAGCCAAGGCTTCCCCGGCAGGAAGCTGGAAGTGCGGGCAGGACCACGAGGGTTTCCTTCAGCACTCAAAACACCAAAGGTCTCCCTCAGGTCGTTTTATCACCCAGCAGCAATGATGATGTGCACAGGGTGAGATTTGGGGAGTGTCAGACTCCATTTGTTGTTGCTATTAAGGCCATTGCAGTGTGACGGCAGAAAATTGCACGGGAGATGCTGGAGAAGGGAGGATGAACCTTCAGGTACAGCCTGGCACAGAAGCAGAGCAAGCCCAAACTTCCTCTGGAAGCTGAGGAATCGGTCCCTGATCCTTTTGTAGTGCTGAGGGAACTGTCAAGGACAGCCTGGAGGGTCAAAACCCTCCCTCCTCAAAAAATGGTATTTTCCCCAAATATCCAGTCCAAACTATCCCAGCTGCAAGTCCTGAAGTCTGGTTAGAATGTTCAGCACTATCAAAACTCTTAATTTTATTAATCAGCACTGTAAGCACTCAGGGCCCAGCTGTGATCAGCCATGGGGTCATTCCCAGTTTTGGAAGATCCCAACCCTGCCATTCCGACTGTGACACTGATCTCCCCTGTCTCACACCTCAGCCATGGATTATTCCCATTTTCCAAGCCTCCTTTCTAGCCCAGGACTTTGCACCCCCATAGGCAGTTCTTACAAAACCAAAGCTCTGCCTCCTACTTTTAAAGTCTGGAAGGGAATGAAAAAAAGCTAAAAAAAACCCCAACCCAAACCAGTTTCCACACATGGAAATGGGCTCCAGTTAAACCAGAAAAGCAGCCTAGATTTTTATAGTGGAATGTTGAAGATGCTTGAACCAGAAAATGCCAAATCCTGCCCAAGAGTGCCAGAAAATGACTTTATGTTTTTAGGCCTCATCACTCAGTTCTGAGGGCTGAAGTTTTCCACTGCCCAAGATTTCTCACAGTTGATTTCTCACAGCTCTGAGCTCTTCTTGGGAGCCTGAGTGCCACCAGCAAGTACCCGGAGCCAGGCAAAGACAGAAACATACCAGGGCTGGTGATTTTCAAAGGAAAGCAAACCATGAAATAAACGCTGCATTTCCCCTGAAAACAACCAGAAAAGAGTCATTTGGGATAAATCAAAGTCGGTTTCACCTTCCTGACACACCACAGGCCTGACAAAAGCGGTGTGAGCCGACAGCACCAGTAAACTGCCCTGCTTCTGAGGCTCCCAGCTTTCATCTGGTGTTTCATCTCGCTGTGTCACTTCTGGAGCTCCCTGCATCTCAAGGTGGGCTCTGCCCGCCTGCGCAGCTTGGCGCAAACCACCAGGGAGAAGTGGGAACACGGAAAATCCGCCCTGGCCCGGCGTGCTGGGGCTCCTGAGAGAACGGGGGTGACTGGAAGCAGCAGAGGCAGCTCCAGCCGCAGCAAAGCCCGGCCTGCTTGGGGGGATGACTCATTTCAGGAGCCTGTGCTCGCTCCCAGTCATTAAGGAAGGAGTTAATCCCTGCAGCTTTGGCCACAAAGTGGATGTGTAAGGCCTGGAGTCCCATGGGCTCGATTGCATAAGAAACCATGTATTGTGGCATTTAGTTGATCATGCACTACTTCTTCTGGTCACATGGAGGCTTGATTTCCCCTTGCATCAGCTACTACAGACTTTTTACATTTCTCATACTGGTGTCTGTTCAGTTCAGCGGGGTCATCCCCTTCACCCCACAGCAGAGCCCCTGCTGCTCACCCAGCCCTGACCCACGGGATCTCACCCCAATTTTTGTAGGATCCTATCAGAGGAAGCGGGCGCTTGTAATTTTTCTCATTTGTGCCTGTGCGTAACAGGTGTCATTTTCAGTGTAGTACAGACAAATCCCAAAATAGCTCAGGCTCTTCAGACGCTGCGAGGAGAAAAAAACCCCGTGGTTACTTCAGCTTTGGTTGTAGTGAAAAACCCAACGCTCGCAGCCGGCTCTGAAGTCAGAATTAAAATGGCAGACGGAGGAGCGGAGCAGGGATCTCTCTGCATTCCGTGTTTCCTGACGGACTGCTCCTCGCTGCTCCGTGTGTGCACATCAACTCCCTCTCAGTGCTGCCTCTCCATCAGCTTCCCTGATTCCCAGGAGCTGCACCTACCGCGGATCCTCCTCCACACTTCCCGGTGCTGGCAGAGCTCTGCCTCCCCTGCCAGGTGCCGGGGCTGGCCGGAGGCTCCGGAGTCACTGCAGGGATCTGGGGGGCAGAGGCGAGGAGAGAGCGAGCAGCTGCAAAAGGCTCCTTGCCTGGGGATGATGCCTGCTGTGCTGAAATGCAGAGCTGCCTGTGGACTGTCTTTGCCGGGGATTATTGGATTCTGGCGACTCCAGGAGCGCAGTTATTAGTTCCCCTGCCTACGCCGAGCGTTTTGAATCTGTGTGTGTGATAACACTTATTAATGCTGCTCAGATTAAGAAGATCCTGTGGCTTTCCAGCACTTCCAGCACCTTATCTCACGCCATGCATCTGCCCAGCAGCTAAACCACGCTCAGATCAGTGTCTTGTGGCCAGCAGAGCAGGGGCTTGTGGGGCCAGCAGTAGCCTCATGCCCACAAGTCCTGCATCTGATCCCAGCAGCAGCTCCTCCTAAGCTGCCTTGTGCTTCAGGGGATCTGTCTGCTCAGGATTTGCAGGACATGGGCCTAAAATATTTCATTTCAGGAAGTCAAGCAGTGGTTCCTGACACCAAAACAGTTAATCAGAAAGCACCAACTCTCCACTGCAACGTGTGTGTGTGTGCACGTGTTTTTGTTTTTTAGAGCCAGCAAGATTTGCTTTGGTTTTTTTAAAGCAGAAAACACCAAAAAAGTTGGCTGTGGTTTCAGCTGCTATCGCTCGAGATTTGTACTGCTGACTACCAATCCTAAAAGAGTTAACCTGTATGCAAGTATGACTCAGAGGCAGAGAAGGAGATGCGAGGCTGAGAGCCGGGGAGAAAGCGCAGGAACAGAGGTGAGGAACAGAATAATTGCCAAAAAAAGGTGCAGAGTCCAGGAGCGACGCTCCCTCCGGTCTGCCTGGCCCTGGCACCGCTGGCACGGGCTCCCTGGAAAGCTGCAGTTCCGCTCTTATAACACAAGGAGCAGGCTGGAGAATTTAGAGCTGCGTCACAGAGCTCAGCGAGAGAGTGAGAGAGCAAGCTCCGTCGATAGGTCTACCAGCAACAGCCCTGCTGCAGCAAGAGGGGAGAGAGGCAGCAAGAGAGGCAGAGAGGGCTCCAGGAAGAGAAGTGCCACCAACACCACGGAGTGGGCTCCTGCCACCATCCACTGCCATTTGCACCTCGTACTGGGGCTCGCTTGGCGTAGGAGGCTTCGCCCATTGACGATGCTGGAGACCCGGCGCGCTTAATCCCACGGGGAGGGAGAGTGGGCAGACACCGAAAGGGTTAACGGGAAGGAAATTTCTGGAACCTTCTCTTCTGCGGCGCTCCAGAGCGAGCGGAGGGCTGAGGACTGCGCAGATGGTGCACGGGCACGGCTCCTCGGTCCGGTTCGTCTCCCTCACGTACGTACCCTTTGATCAGGATGGGGCTGGAGCTGCAGCTACGTATTTGGATTATTTGCAGGGCGTCCCTTTCCCCCGGCGTCCCTAAGTTCGGATCCCAAAGTGCCTTTATTATTATTTTGGCTGGGTAGGATTGCTCTGTTCTGCGTCAGAGCTGTTTTCTCAATGGAGCGACGGCACAGGTTGTACTAATGTCACTCCTGCCGGCATTACTGTACTGCAGAGGAGGGTAGTAGTCGTGGGGGAGAGATGACAACTTTGCAAAGACTGCTGTTTTCCCGGTTTGGCTGGGCTTTCTATCCCCCCCCGTGTCCCTGGAGGCTGGCATGTCGGCACGGGGCTGGCGCAGGGGTTAACAGGCGCCCTGCGATTCGGAGCTCGGAGGTTTGTCACTGCGTAGTTCGCAAAGTGGCAAACGGTGACGCAGTGATCATTGCAGGGCACGTCGTCCAGTTTTTAAAAGCACTGGGGACAGGTAGACGGGTGCCTTCCAGACGCTTCCACACCAGCTGAAAGGGGTTAAAGATGAGTCGAGCCGGGAAGCCAGCATTTAGGGATTAAATGTCATCATTTTGGCGTTGGAAAGTTGTTTACCTTGCTCTCTCGGTGTCTCCATGCTGGCAGGCGGCCAGCTCACATGTGATAGTCTTCCCTGGACTGCTGCATCATTAACGAGAGCCAGCGCCGGCTCCCATTGGCCGGGGAGGGCGCAGCGCCGGGGCCGCGCCGCCATTGGGCGCGCCGGGGACGGCAGGTGGAGCGCCCGAGCCCATTGGCCGTGCGCGGGTGTCGGCGGAGCGGGCACGGAGCGGGGCCGCCGTGCCCTCTGACACTGCCCGCTGCTGACACTGCCTGCTGCTGACACTGCCTGCTGCCCGCTCCTATTCCCTGCCTGCTCACTGCCTGCTCCCTGCCCTGCTCCCTATTCCCTGCCCCCGGCTGTCAGCGGAGCGGCCATGGAGCGGGGCTGCCGTGCCCTCTGACACTGCCCGCTGCTGACACTGCCCGCTGCTGACACTGCCTGCTTCTATTCCCTGCCTGCTCCCTATTCCCTGCCTGCTCACTGCCTGCTCCCTATTCCCCGCCCGCGGGTGTCAGCGGAGCAGGCAGCGAGTGGGGCTGCCTCTGCCCTGTGCTCACTGACACTGCTTGCTGCCCACTGCCTGCTCCCTAATCCCTGCCTGCTCACTGCCCTGCTCTCTATTCCCTGCCCGCGGGTGTCAGCAGAGCGGCAATGGAGTGGGGCTGCCTGTGCCCTCTGACACTGCCTGCTGCCCACTGCCTGCTGCCTGCTCCCCGCCCTGCTCTCTATTCCCTGCCCACTGGTGTTCAGTGGAGCGGCTGTGAAGCAGGGCTACCTGTGCCCTCTGACACTGCCCGCTCTCACTGCCCGCTACCCACTGCCCACTCCCTATTCCCTGCCTGCTCCCTATTCCCTGCTCGCTGGTGTCAGCAGAGCGGGCAAGCAAGCGGGGCTGCCTCTGCCCACTGCCAGCTTCTATTCCCTGCCCGCTCCCTGCCCGCGGGTGTCAGCAGAGTGGCATGCAACCAGGGCTGTCGTCTGCCCACTACCGATTCCCTGCCTGCTCACTGCCTGCTCATGTGAGAGGAGCAGCCCTGAGAGCACTGGGCTCCTGCCCTCTGCTCACTGCCTAATGCCTGGCTCCCTGCTCCCTGCCCGCGGCTATCAGCGGAGCGGCCATGTCAGCGCTGGGCTGCCTCTGCAACCTGCACACTGATCCCAGCACTCCGAGTACCAGCAGCTGCTCCTGTCCTATTCCCTGCCTGCTCGTTGTCTGTTCCCCTGCTCCCTGCCCATTCCTTGGCATGCTCCATGGCTGTTCCCTGCCTGCTGCTCCCTGCCCAATTGCTGCCCATTCCCTCCCTGCTCCCATCTCCCTTCCCGCTCCTGCCCCCTGCCCACTCCCTGCCCGCTCTCGCTCCATGCTCACCTCGGATCCCGGATGCCAGGCGTCCCTCGGGCAGCAGACAGGATAGGAGCTGGTCACTGCTGGCTGTGCTGGGTGCAGTCCTTCACCCATGGGTGATCCCAGGAGGTCTCCTTTCACCATCCAGTCATGATGATGACGTGTCAGAGCTGCAGCCCACGGTGCAGGGGAAAGTACTGGGGTTCAGGGCTTTTCTCCTTGCTTCCTTCTCCTTTCTGAGGTGCTGGAGTGTTGGCAGCACTGTGAACTGCTTGGGGCAGGGATTGCACCTGGAAATTATGTTGTGGGAATAGTTAAAGAAATGAAAACGACTCTTACCAAAACTCAGTTTTTGTTTGCACAAGTGTGTGTGCCACAGGCTCGGTAACATCACAGAGAGATGGAGACTGCCCTCAGTGATGGGTCTTTAAAGGTTTGCAAAGGAGTAACAGCGTTAGAAAGCAAGGACGGAAGGACTGGGAACTGGTTAAGGATGAATGGGAGACTGAGGGCAGAGAGCAGCTCCAGAGAGAGGATAAGGAAGTGAAGGGGAGAACACTTTTCCCTCTTAACCGTTTACTATACTATTTTTTCACCTCTCTTCTTAAAGCGCCCAGCAATGAAGATGGCAGCTCTGCCTGGAAGTGCTGAGGACACAGCCAGCCTTGAGCTTGGTCCTTCTGGCCGAGGAAGTCTCCCGATTATGCAGTGGAGTGGTAACTTTGCTTTCTCATACAACAGGGGCCATTATTCCATAGCCTTTCATCATTCTGAGGCTTACCCAAGTTTCAGGATGTGCTAGCAGGAGTGTTTAATCTCTGTTACTCACTGGCTGACATCTCCAGCGCCAGGGTTGGTTGTTTAGCAACAACCGCTGGGCTCAGCACTGCATGGCAGCCGTCCCCATTGCCTAGGCTGCAGCCTGGCCTCTGCAGGGTGCTCTGGGAGACAGGGAGAGAGGGCAGGGTTGGATTTACACCCTGGATGGAATTTTGGAGGTTTGGTTGTGCAGGCCGCAGGCGCTGCGGATTTTTCGCGACGCCGTCCTTTGCGCAGGGCCGCCATTTCCAACGGCAGTGCGGCGCAGGGACGGGAAGAACCGACAGACTGTACGTGCCACTCCCCACTTTCTTTCCCTCTTCCCCATCTCCATCTTTCCTCCTTTCCTGCCAGATTCCATAGGGAATTTCAGCCTCTTACTGCAGTCATCACAACCCCCCCTGACTCACTGAGCCTTCGCTGGCTGTAGCTGGCTCCCTCGGAGCATCCTTGCCTCCCGCAGCGCCAGATCCGCAGAGCAGGGGAACAACAGGAACAGCAGCGACAACGGTGGTCCCTGCAGACAGACAGACAGGCAGAAATACACACACACACAGGAGAACAGTCCCAGGCAGCTGTAGAGGTGTTCTGTACAGCCAGGAGTTGGACTAAGGCATGATGCTGGGTTGTGTGGATGATAGGTGGGTTGAGTCTGTTTTCTCAAGCGTTGGTTGCATGGACAGCTCTTTGTGGTTTTCCCCATTATGGTTTTGGGGTGGAGAAGCCCTGACTTTGTAAAGCTGGTGCTGTTGTTTCATGGCTTTCAAGGAGGTGCCACTGGCTGCTGAGTGTCTTCAGCACAAGGATGTATTTGGTTTAATTCTTTTTGCCATCATGTTTTGGCCACAGCGATGGTTTAACTGTGCCTAAATGCAGGGAGGGTAAGGAGATGGATATAAGAGGAGTTATTTCAATGTTAAACTCCAGCTGTAAATCTCATTACTCAGGAATTGAGGTTACTGTCAGCAGGTAAATCTGTGGGACTGGCAGGAAACAAGGCTAAGAAGGGGACATGGCATATTTCTGTAGGACAGCAGTGATTATGTGCACAGGCGTGGCACTGTCACCGTGAGCTGTACCTGGGTAACTGTTCCGCGATCGTTTTCCGCACAGTGCCGCAAAAGGACTGGGGAAAGCTGTGATTTCTCCCTCCCTCTGACACTTGTGTGTGTGACACTGCATGAGCTGATTCATGTTCCTGTATCTGGGTTTCCCTGCTCTGGGGAGTGGGGTTTGCTCTGCCTCGGCCTTGGTGCAGCATCGTGACGCAGCGTTCCGTACCACGCCGACAAAACACACGCAGTTTTCTCGGGCGTTCTGACCGCTCGGGGACCGCGGGATTCGGGGAAGGAAGGGCAGGATTTCACATGCCCATGGTATAAATTTAAAAGCATTACCTCTTCTTGTCTGCTAGTGAAGGAAGGCTCTGTGAGGGACGAGACAGCCATGATCTCCTCTGCTCTTGTTTTGCCGATGGTCATGTTACATCTGTGACGCAGACGAATTTTGCTGTTGGTTCCTGTCGGTGCTTTAGGGAGTGGAGCTGATGGGGGCACAAGCTTGAATATGATTAGAAATATTCGTTTCATACTGATGTTAGAGTTGAAACCATACCTGAAGGGTCAGGGGTATCAGGTCCACCTAGTGACCCCCCAAATGGTGAAGGAATTCAGATGAGCCCCAGCACCCCTGGCCATTTTGCTGCTCACAGAGCAGGCTCGGAGCCTGCAGCTCTGCTGCTGCTGCTGTTCATTTCCATGTTATACAAATACAGCATTGGGCTCTGTGTCAGGAGCTTTCTGATGCTGTGAGAAGCTTAGAGTCTACAAGCAAATGTTTTTCTTTTCTTATTTGGGAACATTCATTAAAACGTCTAAATGCCAAGTGTTCTACCCTCTCTCCTCTGACAAATCTCTCCCAGACCCATCCAGAAAATTCAGTGCTGCTGCCTAGGATTTTTTAAACTTTATCATGGTGTTTTCTTACAGTTTAATATGGGTATGGCTGGGGGGGAGAGTAAGATTTAATTTGGTTAAATATCTGTAATGCTGATGTTAATGGACAAGGATGTAGGCAAGAGATAAGAGTTGTCCATATCCCCTTTATCTCTGTATTAAGACAGTCCCAAGCCCAGGCTGTGAGGAAAAAAGGGAATATTCTATCCCATTCCCACCCACCCAAACAATTTCGGTGCAAAGGCAGCAGGAGACAAGGCCAAGCTGGAATGTCACAAAATGGTTCCACCAGCACTCAGAGATGCCAGTGTCGTTTATCCTGGCACGGCTCCGAGAGCAGCACCGTGAGCCGCCTGCTGCAAGGTCATTCCCCTGACTCATGGTCAGCAACCAGTTGGTTCAGGAACTCCCAATCTACTCCTCCTGCAACTGTGCCCATGCCTGAACCTGGAGGGGAGGCTTGAGAATTAACATTACTGCAGCAGTGGGGGCACTGAGCCCAAAACTCTAGCTCAAAAGAAATCCCATGTCTCTGAGACTTTAAAATCCATATCTGTAATTTGTTTCTTTGCTACCTCCAAAAACTTTCCACTAGTTCCCTCATCCCCTTTTCCCCCAAGGCTTCCTCTGGACTGCTGGGAACCAGGAGTGACATGTATTTAAGGGCTCACACTCTGTTCTAGGAAGAAAAACTCTGTGTGCATTTGCATTTTTGTGGCTATCAGGTGGGCTCTGCAGGCTCCCCAGAGCCTTTCAAGCCAGGGGTGTCCCTCAGTTGCTTTCAGTTTCAGGTACCTAGCTCAGGAGCTGTCTTGTCCCCTCCCAGGTTTCCCCATTTTTCCCTGGTGTTCCTATTTGCCCATCTCACTCCTATTTTCAGCTGTCTCAGGACAACACCAGCCATGGATATGCTCAGGGCTGTCTCAGCCCCCCAGCAGCAGAGCAGTGGTTAATGCCTGTGAGCAAAAGAACTTACTTAGTGCCCGAAGTTCAACTTGGGGGCACGTTCTGTGCACAGAGAGGGACAGGGGAGCAGAGCCCTCCTGCTCCCAGAGCTGCCAGCCCACCTCCTGACCCTGCCCACGATGAGCCTTCGCCTTCCTCATCACCACTGCCTGGTTTCCAAAGGGACAGAACCTGGCTGCCAATCCCGATGCCAGTGACGGCTCCTCGCCTACAGGGAGGCAGATGTGATGGCTCGTCTGCTAAGAACTGAGCCAACACACTGTGATTCAGCCCTCCAGCTTTCCAAGGAAGAGCTATTTCTGAGTGAGCCTCATCTCTGCAGCTCCCCCCACAAACACTCACGGCGCTCAGGAGCCCAACAGCAGCCACTGGGTTTGCATTTGGATCTCCAGCCCAAAATGCTTCTTAAACACTGACAGTGGCTCCTGGACACACAGTGACATTTCAGGGATGGAATGATGGAAACCCTGGGAACAGGATTCTCGTGTGCCTGGGGGAGTCAGCCAGGAGTGTTAGGTCAGTGCTTTTCTCCAGCTGTTTTGCCAGGTCCTTGTACTGCAGGCAGTGTTAAACTAAAGGCTTGTTTTCAGCTGTCTGGGTTAAAGGCAGGTTATACTTCAGTGAACAGCGGGCCGGGTTTGTTTCCTTATGCTCCTCCCTGGCACAGGACATTCTTTTGTCTCTAGAATGACACAAAAGAAAAATATGGCTTCTCTTGCCATTACCTGGAGGAGCTGGAGCAGTGGTGTTGGGGGAACACCGTGTTCCTGAACTGACTGTACAAATCACAACAATCATCTCCCTGTGAGAGCTTTCAAGCCCTGCAATCAGTACTTTACATTCCAAAGTGATGCTTAGGTACAGGAGTTAGGAATAGAAAATGGCCTTTCTGGTTGCAGCTGCTTAGGTGGATCATTTGTTTGAGTGGAGCGAGTTTTGCAATGTGCTGCTCACTCAGGCTGTGTAGGGCTAAATTAGATGAGTTTTCTTTCCTACTGCCCTTCCCTGACCTCAGCCATGCAAGTGCAGTGCTCTTCTCGAGTTTGCCCAGTTTCACCTCACTGCTCCCTGTGAATTCTGGAATTCTCCACAGGATCCAGGGGTTCAGCAGTTCCTGTGCCCTCCAAACAGGCTCAGGGTTTGCCCAGGAACTCTCCTGAGAGCAAAGCTGGAGGAGAACTGGATGACTCCAGGCAAGTCAAAGCAATTTCAGATGAGCAGGGGGATCACAAGATGGGGAGCTACAGCACTAATATCTAAGCACACCTCTAATAGTCACCATGCTAAAACAAGACACTGCAGAGTGCTCTGACAGATTCCCCTTAGCAGGAATTGAAATCAGTGACTCAAACCAAGCAGGCCTGACTGTCCCACTGCTCAGTTAAAAGGGACACAAAGCTGCACAGGCTTTTACCCCCATCCTGTCCCAGTGTTCAGCCTGCCTTGGGGTTTTGGGGGGTTTCAGACACAGAGTGTCTGGCTTTTAACTCCATTTGTAAGGCTGCAAGAGTAGGACTGAAGGAATAGGCCACCTTCAATTCAGGATTGTAATGTGGAGCTTTTATTGTGGTCTAATAAAGAAAGAAATATCTCCCTTATGCTTTAAACTCGTGAAGGAAGTACCTGTTCTTGCTGCCCATACCAGCAGTGGCCTCTCCAGAGCCATCTCCTAGGCACAAATATCACTTTTCCTGAGCAGGGCAGCTCCTGATCTGCCTGCACTCAACCCAGGCCGTGCTCTGCCACACCAAGTGCTCCACACCGAGGACTGGCTCCCAGTGCGAGTCAGAGCACATTTGTCCACAGCTGACCCACGCAGCACCAGACCTGCACAACAAAGAGATGCAGTTACAGGCTCCCCACGCTGAGGAGGCTTTTTTTGAAACCTTAGAAGTTCACTCATTTCCATTCCCCTTACAGGTCAGCACTTGCCCTGTCACACCCCTTGTCCTGCACCTGGCCCTGGGCTGATTCATTCCTGCACTGGGAGGATGATGCATCAAGCTCAGATTCTCAGCATGTAAAACAGGGATTATTTTCTCCAGGGGAGACCAGAGCCTGATGAGCCACGAGTTTCACCCCATTATGCGAAAATGGAGGAGAAAATGTATGAGGCACACTGAGATCTGTTTTGCTTTCTGTAAAAGCCCCAGAACTGCCTTTCTATAGAAGGTGCAAGTTGTGAAAAATCAGGTCTGTGACATCCAGGCTTGCCTTGTTCCAGCAGACTGAAGGTCTCAGGATAGAGAGGAAGTTCCCTTTCACAGGGAAGGCAGGGATTCCTTTTTTGTCTTTGTTTCCTATGGAATGTATAAAGCAGTGTGAAGTCCATGAAAGGCTTTGAGTTGTTCCTCTGAAAGAAGCTACAGCACTGCCACTAAAACGCCTGAAAAGGAGGGAAACCACAGAATGGTATTGTACTTTCCCTGCTATTATTTACTACAAAGTCCAATCCTGTGATAAAGCCAAGCACAGGTGACAGTACTTGCTGCTCTCCACACAGCAGATGTCTGAGACCAGCACTGCTTCATTTCCTTCCCTGTGAGGGTGGGGAAGGGCTGGGATGGAATTCCCAGAGAATCTGCAGCTGCCCCACCCCTGGCAGTGTCCAAGGCCAGGCTGGAGCAGCCTGGGACACTGGGAGGTGTCCCTGCCTGGGCAGGTGTGGCACTGGGTGAGCTTTAAGGTCCCTTCCAACCAAACCATGCTGTGCTCCTGTTCTCCCTGCCCATGTGCACGTTGCCAACAGGAGCTGTGGATCACAGCATCCTGAACTGCTCCTTTCTCCTGCCCAGACACACTGGGAGCCTTGGAAAGGAGAGCACAGACAGATCCCTTCCCAAATGTGCACCTGCACCTTGCCAAGAAGGGCTGACACCTTCTAGGGAGCTTGTGAAGGCAACAGGACAAACTCCAGGTAGCCTGGAGGAGAGGCAGCAGCATCTTAATTATGCTGAAGTGAAACCTGGTTTTATCAAAACTATAAATAATAAATGAGCCATTGGTCTGCATCTGCTGCATGATATTTCTGGAAAGGTTGGTCTCCTTTGCAGAGGGGAAGATGTGCAGAGGTGTTCAGTCCTTCTAAGTCTCATACTTGGACACAAGTTCCCACTTTCAGCACCACAAAATTAAGTGACATTTCCTCCAACTATTTTTCAAAATCCTAATGAAGATTTCTTTGTAATGCTTACTACTGAGGCAAGGAAAAACCAAAGCAAACCTCACTGTGAGCCTGTTTCTCAGAGATGCTGCTGTGATTCTGTGATTCTGCACTCCTGGTGCAGCTTTTCAGGAGTAAATCTCACCTGATAATAGAGGGTGCCTCCTAAATAACTGTGCCACACGGCAGGCACTGGGGAGGGAACCTGCTTTCCACTCGTCTTTCACCCTGTTGCCCCAGATAATGGATTTAGAAACGACAGCAAATATCCAGACAAGGAATCTAGTCCAGTCATTTCCCCTTCCTCCACCCCTCTTTCTTGGAAGGACAAGCTCCTGTCTCTGAGCTTCCCCTCTGCTGCCTGGGAGTGTGCATCAGGATGGAGGCACCAGAGCAGATTTTTGGATGTGGTTACAACAGGAATACACAGAGCTGCCAAAAGCCCAGGGCATCAATAAGTGAAACTGCTGCCTCCAGTTGTGCTTTGTTCCATTCCACATTGGCCTCTACTCCAGCACAGGTCAGACACTTATCCCAGGGTTGATAGCTCCTGAATTATGCATGTGTGGAGCAGTTCAGAGGCTTCTCAACACCCCTTCTATTCCCTCTGCTCTGAGCTGTGGACACTGCAGGTTAAGTGCTCAGTTCCAGGAACCATCAGCCACTCATTTTCACACTCTCCTTCCTCGACAACTTCCACTGAACCATTTACAGTTCAATTTGTGAACGCTCCTTTTTGCTCTGACCCATACTCAAAGTACTTTCAATCCAATTTATTTTCATCCTGCCTGCAGAATTTAAAAGTTGTCTCACCAAAATCTGCAAGTCCTGGCTTACTTAAAGCACAAGGACTGCTGACAGAGGACGCTCCATCAGGACACTCACATTTCCTTTCCCTGTCACAAAAAGCACCTGATCTGTCCTGTACTCTCTGATCAGTGAGTGACACAAAGGCAGAACACTCTCTGTCTTGGACAGAATGAGGTTTACAGCCTGGTTTCATCTGCAGTGAAATGGAAAAAGTGTTCCTGAAGCACACAAACTTCCCACACTCACCCCATCAGCATCGTGCTCTGCACTAGCAAGAAATAAAACCTTGATCATCACTTGCTGGGAAGAACTTGAGTGCATTCCACCTGGCTAGGGCAGGAAACAGCACTCACTGCCAGGCTGGGGGTTTTCCTCACCACATATTTAATTTCTCCTACACCAGCCTCAACCATCCACAAGATGCCACAAAAAAAGTGTATCCATAAAGTAGCTAAGCCCAAGGTAACTGTCTTGCTGTCTAATAAAATTAAATAAATGAATTTTTCTCTAGGTACGGTGGAGATGAAGGATTTTCTCCCTCAGCCTGCAGCCATGCACAAGATGTGTCTTCCTCTGGAAGCTGGTTTCACATGGTGGCTTAGATTTTCCCACTTTGTATCTAGCACCATTTGAAATCAGTGTTCTAGGAGCAAGAATTACAGCGTGGGAGGAGACCAAGCACGTGCTCACTTCAGCAACATCTTTTGCTCCTCAAATCAGCCCCTTTTCCAAAGGTGATTTTTTTGCCAGCCATCCACTTTGTAACATCATCTGATTTCTAGACACTTCTCCAACCACTGTATGCACCCTCCCAAGGCAGGGCCACACCAGCACAGCCCCCTGCTCCTGTACTTCTGCTCAATAAACAATGCATATGAGTTCAAGGTGTCCAGAGTAAAGTGATCCACAAGTTGCATGAAAACCAATGCGCTAGCTCTTGTACTTGACAGGCAGAGTATGTTTGATAGCCAAAAACTAGGATCAACCTTGAATTTACTGCCTCAGAGCAAAAGGATTTCCACCCTCTGCTTGGGGGCTCCATCACCACAGGATTCTCATTTCATAGCTCTGCAAACACAGAAGTTCCCCCCAACTATTTGACCTCAGCAGTCAGACACAGAAGTGCCTTCAGCAATCCCAGACTGGCTTGGGTTGGAAGGGACCTTAAAGATCATCCTGTTCCAACCTCCTGCCATGGGCATCACGAAGATGCCACACAGCACACACAGAACCCACTCCTTTTTCCAGAATAATTTTCCAGCACACACAGAACCCACTCCTTTTTCCAGAATAATTTCCCAGTTTGCTGCTGGTCCCTCCCAGCAATATTTCATTTCTCCAGCCCTGCATCCCAACCCAGAATGAAGCTGAACTCTTTGTTTTGCCCTCCCTGCTGCCCAGCGTGTTCCCAGACATGGAAAAGCTGATCCCTGTGTGGATGAAGGTTTGATCAGAGCACTGAGTAGTCATCTCTAAAGAATGCATAGCTGTCATCTCCAAGAGGATCCTTCTCTGAGCCAGGAAAACATCTCTTACACAGGCTGACCGATTTCTCTTGGTGTTCAGAGTCTCAGTTTTTGTCTAGCACCATTTGAAATCGGTTATGATGTAGGGGGAAAAGCAACAGTAATGGAAAAGTTCCTTCCCTCACCCCCCAGTCACAAACAAACACCATCCAGAGCACCACCCGGCCTCCCCACCACCACTGGCCTGCTGTTCTCTGACCTGGAGTTCCCCCACAGGCTGAACATCCTGCAGGATGAGGACAGCCAGCATCCCCTCAAGTGAGGATGGGATGCTTCCAGACACAGAGAAGCATCTCTTCAAACATAACTCAGCTTCTTCAACTCAAGCAAGCCAGGGCCTGGGTGTGACAACACAGCCACCCAACCTTCTGACCACTTCTACTCCATGTGCTGTTTGTTTGCCTTAACCTGTTCTTTACACAGATTTATTTTTTTTCCTTCTGAATAAAATTGTGTGCTCTATGCTCCTGGGCTCTGTCTCAGGTAGAGAGATCACCTGGTTCCCTGCTGGACAACACCTAAGTGCTGCAAGTCTCTTCATTTCAGCCCCCAGCTCCATTTTCACCACCCTCAGAAGTATTCGGATTCAGAGAATCAGAATGGTTTGGTTTGGAAGGGACCTTAACATCATCCAGCTCCAACCCTGCTATGGGCAGGGCTTAATTTATACTGATTTTAAGTGTGACACTGAAAACCCACCAACCACAGTCACTCCACATTATTTAACCCTAAACCACACAACTCTGGACCTGTTTTGTTACTCCCAATGCCCTGTCACCAGTAGATGGCAACAACTCATTTTTATTCCATGCAGCTTTCCCTTAGCAGAGTTCACCTCCCTTTAATTATCAGTTCCAGACTCCAAAGGAAATAATTCATGCAGCACTGAGTTTTAGAAAAACAGCACAGGACTCATGACAATTAGACCCAATTAATTTGTAGTGTTTAAGTCAGATTCACAGAAGCACAGAGCAGAATCCCAGAACGGTTTGGGTTGGAAAGGAGATAAAAGAATATCCCATTCCCAGAAACTTTGCTTATCCCCTCAATGCTCACTGCAATCCCAAACTCCACAGTGTAAAGTTGTGCAGTCTGGCATCATTTCCACACAACTCACTCTGAGCATCTCAACCACAAACTGCAATGAAATCCAGCATATGAAGTTATTTTTTCTATTCCACCCTCTGAAAGGCTTCACTCTATCAGCAGCTGACTCCACAGCAGTTCAGTACATTTCAAGTGTGAACCTCACACAATTCCTAAATCCGCTCTCCTTCACAGGTCACCTAAACCCACCAGAGCTCTGTCCTCTAAGGATTGCATTTGTCACACGCTGGACAAAAGGGCCAAAACACCTTCTGGGCTCTGCCTCAAGTGTTCCACCAGAACAGCCCCAGTTTCCTCTTCTCCATCAACTTCTCACCAATTTTTTCAGGAGTAAAATTTTGGAGGTTCTGGGAAATTCTCTGCAATTCTAAAAGGAAACCCCAAAAGGTGCTCAGCAAGTCAAACCCCATCCCCTACACTACCACTGAGTAATTCTGTGTACAAACTGCAAATTTCAATCTCAGCAGTTTCCACCTGATATTTGGGACATGAAAAATCATCTGGATAACAATGGCAGAAGAGCTGCTCAACACAATGATGAATGAAAGACAAACACTTACTGCTAAATAATTTAACATTTTTATTTGGAATATTACAAATTATGGCCAATCTTTACATCCAGAAAGAGCAAAAACACAGCCACTTTTTACAGTGATTTCACTTCCCAATCAAGAACATTCCAGTGTTATTTCAGCACATTGCAGATGCCACACAAAGCAAGCTGAGCTCCTGACCAGCACCACACTCAGCCCCAGTCACACATCCCAGTGTTTACAAACAACTCTCAAGCTGAGCTATCAGCCAGGCCACCAACAGCAAATCCTTCTGCAGAGCCAAAGCCCCTTTCTAACAACCACAGCCTATTATGAGCTCCAACAATGCAACTGCTGGGATTGTCCCAAAAAGCCCTATCAAGCCCCAAACAGTTCTGTGCCACTCCAACAATCTGTTGATGACAGGGAGAGCAGTGCCAAGCAGCCACAGACAAGCCAGAGCACTTCCAATGCTGCCTCAGGCATCTCAAGTGAGGCTATTTGGATTTTCTGTGAAAATTAGAAGCTGTCTGGATGCTAATAGTGAGATTCATGGAGCTAAAACCTGTTCTAGTTAAGATATGGGGTTTGCTGAGGAATTAGAAGTAGCAGTGACTCTAAACTAATGGCAAACACAGTGGTGGGGGCTCCTGGAGTGAGAATCTGGACTAAAGCATTTGCTGAACAAGCACCAAGCAGCAAACAAGAGACCACCACATCTACCAGCACTCACACAACTGAACTGGCCTGGTTTTCCTTTAACATGAAAAGCGAGTGACAGGGAAAAGCTTCTGCTTCTAAACAGGAATCTGATGCTAAATCCAGCTTTTCAGAGCTTGATTTAACATCCCAGTCTGCAGCCAGAGGTTAGAAATGTGAATATGTGACTTCAAGTAAAAAAGCAAGGAAGGTGGATCACACAGCCCCTGTTTCTACCCCTGAAAGCAACAGAAGATCTCCAGACCTGACATCAAGGCTCACTAAAATGGAGCACCCTAAGGAACTTCCACTGTGCTCATGACAGGACGCAGCCACCACTGAGCTCTCAGCAGTTCCTTTGATTAGGGATCTCCTGTCAACAGGCAGGGGATGCCTTTGCTACACAATCCTTCCATTTTCAGGCCCAACAAATCCACTGCAGTCTTTGTGAGATTAAAGCAAAGAATCAGAAATATATATATATATATATATATATATATATATATATAGCTTTTTTCCTTCTCAAAAGCAAAGGAAAAGCTATAAAACTCTGATTTCAAGGCACATTCAATTCATTATATATACAGCAACCAACTTTGGCAGACAAAGAGGTAGAGTATATAAGATCTTAATTGTGATAGTTTCCAAAAGACATTGCCTTCAATGGCACCAGACTCTCCAGGGAACGAGCAACAAAGGAAACCCCAGAACCATTTACACCACCTCTGCTGCAAAGAGGGATGGGAAGGACAGCCAGGTTTGAGTGAGCAGAGCTCTACAGGACACAGGAGAATATTGGGCACCTTCTGCAAGCCAAGAGGTGGCACTGAAGGCAGCAGGGAGCAGCAGCTGGCACTGGGACATTGCAGCACATCCCTGGCATGCTACAGGTACTGCCTTTCCCCCAGCTGATGGGCACAGAAGGACAGGGAGGGCAAAGCAGGATCTGTGCTAGCTAGATGCACACACACTCCTTATCCTATCAAGCACCTCCTCCTGCAGTTCAGCAGCACAAGGGACTCAGGGGCAGCCCCCCAGTGCAAGGGAATCAATCCTTGTCCAGCTCTGCCAGGGACATCCCCCTGCCAGGTCCCTCCCACCCCAGCAAGGGCAGTCATGCTTTACACATCTTATATTCGGCAGAACTGGGAGTGCTGTCACGTTTCCTACAAACAAAAAAACAAGTCAGATCAGAGGTTTTTACATTGCAAGAGGTTTTACATTTACACTGAAAGCACATCCTTAGTTTTGGCATTAAAGCTGCAGGTGAAGTCACAAACTGGGTCAGTCTTTGGCCTCTCTTTGCCAACTGCTGGACTGAGGAGATTTTAGCTTCGTTCAGCTCCTGAACTGTCAGCAATGACCCAGGGAGCAGCAGAGCCTTTGATCCAAAGGGATCACTCCCAGTGATGACTGGTATTACCAAAAACTAACACCAGAACAGTTACAGGATTCCCATAACTCCACCAGGTGCACCCTGGAATTCATTTTAATTACAGTGTGTTGTTTAGTATTTATTTTCTAACCAAAAATGAAATATTAGTTAGTGTGGATTTTGATTCTGCAGTCCACTAACAGCGACTTTACAATACTTAAATACACAAGAATTCAAATTCACAATGATATTCTTATATATGTCCCAAGTTATTGAATAACTCCTGTTTTGCCAAACCTCAGTGCTATTGCTCCAAGGCTCTAAGGAGTTCCTTATTCCATAAGAAAACCTCCAGAATTCCCAGTGTTTTGACACACCAGACCAGTAATTTCTCTTATCATGTGTAAAGGTAAGATTGGAATGAAGAATTCTATCTCCTGATTCATTTTTTCTCTCCAAAAATCAACCCAGAAAACAGATCCTATCTTAATTAGAAACATCATTCTTCAGAGTGAAGATTATATTCCTTAATCTATACATTATTTTGGAATAAACTCCAAGCTTTATGTTCATATAAAAACTCACCAATAGTACTGAAAATTCACCTGTCCTTTACAAGTCAATAAAATCAAGACTATGCACATGAAAAGACTTTTGCATTAAGCTGGAATAAGAGAACCCATCACCTCCTCAGAATCTGTGCAAAGGAGAAAAGCAACAAAAAAAAGAAGATGCTGATTTTAAAAAATATTTGTAGTTCCAGCTCTGTTGAGATAGGAATGCCAAAATACTGGCAAGGAAAAGTCAAACTGAGCTGTCCTGTCTGCAAACTGCTCAGTTCAAACAAGGCTGGAAGAGACAGATTTTGGAAGAGCCCATTTGACCCTACACAAGTGCAGGAGGAACCCCAACATTCATCACATGCATCTCACTGGAGTGAGGTTAAAATACAGGAGAGGACATCAGCTTCAAAGCAACTGAATTTTGATTCTTTTCCGGGCTACAGAACTCTGGATTTGAAAAAGAAATCACCTTTTCATAGGAAGGTTTCACAAGTTCCTTGTTAGACCCTTCATTAATCCTCTTCTAGAAAGCAAAAATGCAGATGAATCAGTAATTGTGAGATGTGATCTGGTTTTCTCTGAAGGGATGCACAACTACCTTTAGAGTTGCAGTGCCCAAAGGTGGTTCCAGCTTCTAATTACAGGGAATTAAACTATTAGCTAGGAAAAGTAACTCACCACTGGGATGGGTGCAGACATTCTTCTGAGAATTGTAGGCAATATGCTACTCATTCTTCAAATACAACACCAAGAAATGTGATTTAAATCATTGGAAGCTTTTAGTGACACTGCTAAATGATAAATTTCTATATTATATCCTGTTCTCCCAAAATGAATGAAAAGTTAAGAGATTCTTTCCTACAGGAAGCCAAGGTTCCCAGCTAGATGGATTCCACACTCCTGAAATTCCAAGCAAAGCACAATAAAAAGAGACACTTAATCTGCATTGCAAAAAGTCCAAATGAAGTGGAAAGTTATACCTTTTCATTAATTCATTTGTGCAGTTTCTTCCATCTCAGCTGGGACATTAGTTTTTAAAATACAAATTTCCTTGCAACTCTCATCAACTGTGTACGAGCTGAACAGCAGAAAGGGAGAAAGGTCTAACTGAATGTCCCATCCAAGGGCATTTCACACACAAAGAAAGAGGCCAAGGAAAGATCTGCTGCCATTTGGAGGCTACAAACTGCAAGGATCAGGGCTGGAAGCACAACAACAAAGGCTCAGCTGCATCAGGAACTCAGAACACTAAACAGGGAGATGGAGGCTTTCATAAAAGGAGATTAGATCAGGGTTTTCAGACAAGAAAGAGCTTTAGCAGTCAGATGTTCAGAGAGGAAGATGAAGGGAAGCACTAGGCACAATAAGGCTTTTCATGCTGTCAGATATTCAGCAATGTCACAGAGTTTAATTTTTGATGATGCTGCTTTAGATCCCTCCTGCTTTCTATGCCCTGAGAAGTCTCCCCACGGGTGAAGGCAGCAAGTGCTGCCCTGAACTGCCAAGAGCTCTTCTGGCCCATCCAGGCTGCAGAATACCCAAGTACTGAACAAAAGCAGTGGCTCAAAAGCACCAAATTGCTCAGAGCACACTCTGGCCCTTGGATTGATACTCCACTGCTCATTTTAAGGCTAAAACCTCACTGGATATAAACCCCCTCCAGGGCTCTCCAAGTCCTCTGTGTGGACTTCATTACAAATATGAACCACGGGAATATTCCCTCTGGTTTGCTTCATTTAAAGCATCCCTCCCTTTGTGTCATGTACTCCAGATAAATCCCATGAGATTCTGGAAAAAGACAACACTGATGAGATGCTCATCCTGACATTCCATGTGTACCACCTAACCTGCTCTGGACTGTCAGTGTTTTGCATTTTACAAAATATTTCCCTGACAAAAAGTTTTTTTTCCAGAAGATAAAATCAGACATCACAGCAAAAAGCAATGCACAAAGAGGAATTTAAATCTCCTGTCTCTCCATGAAAAACCACATATAAACCCCAGTTGTTTTGAAGATAAACTTTAAAACACCCTACATGTCTCATCAAAAACAAAACACTAATTCCTTGTGCACAAATCTAGCATTTTACACTTGATTTTGCAAGTCTTTAACATAGGGACACCAACATTAGGGCTGAAGGAGGAGAATAAAAACCTGAAAACCTTCTGGCAGCACAAGCCCATAGAACCAAGACTCCCCCTGGCTTTAGGAGATAAACTGATATGTTTGAAGCAGATGGACAAAATACTTTCCTTGGCAAGTGGACACTGCCAAACACAGGCTTGAGAACAGGGCTTTTCCTTCCTTGAAATTAGTGCAAGTGTTAATTAGCAGCTTAGCTGAACAGCAGATCCAAAACCAAAGACAAATTCATGGTTAGGCTTTAGCTCCCATCAGTTGCTGGGAGGAGCTCACACAAAATCAGACATTTGAAAAAGAAAGGGCACACAAAGCTCAAGAAACTTAAACATCAGCACAGCTTTGGCTCAGTCATTTGGAAACTTGCAGGATTAATAAAAAGGAAGTTTACTCACCCATTCTGTGAGAAGAATTTCTTGTAGATCCAGAATGCTGCCAGGAGCACCACAACTACCACAATCACTTTAGGAAGAAGTAAAAAAAAAACACCTTAGAGTGATAAAGATCATGTCCAGCTCACAAAAAAGCAACAAAACTTTTACAGAAATAGCCTTGTTTTCATCTACAGGTCTATCCCACCTCTACCCCCCTTAAAAAAAACCCACAGCCCAACTTATTTATGGAATGAGCCATGTAAATGAAATATTTGATTCTTCAAGATAGTTCAGCTCAGAACCAGTGACCACCAAGACCCCACCAGCTCAGAAACTAAAACAGGAATGACAAAACCCCAGTGTTACTTCTTACAAGTTTGTACAAATCTGGATAACAAAGGCAAGGACAGAGGATGGACTGAACATTTCTGTTCACTGGCAGAGTTATTTACTCACACCTCCAGTAAACCCAAGCTCTGACATTTATCCAAGTGGCCACGTTGTTGCAAGCTGCCTTTGAAATGTGAGCTCACCACATGAGAAAATACACATTTCACACTAAATTAAACTGTAATAGCTAAGCAATCTTTCTTTGAATCATGCAGCTTTAACCAGAACTCCAAAGTCACTCTGCTACAGTCCCAGGTGATTGGACTCAAAAATGGACTTTCATATAAAAAATAGAATTTGTATCATATTTTTTTAAGGTTTTAGAAAATACTTACCACAGATGATGGCTATAATATATCCACCTGAAAACAGAAGGAATCAGTATCACAAGAGGAACACAGATGCTTCTTGCTCAAATATTATTATAAAAATATTCACAGAGCTATTTCAAGTCAAGAACTTCTATCAACACAATCTTTGAGGCAGACTAATTTAAATAATAATATTTAACTTAGAATATGAATATTTTGATTAATTTTAGCAAACCCGATTTTTCCCATTAAAACAAAGAAGGAAGCTGCATTAAATCATTTCTCCTGAATACAAAAGGACTGTTTTCATCCTAGTGGAGATTTTGCAGCCCATACTTACTGAGCTGGCAGGTTGGCACAGCTGGCACCCACTGGTTGTTCCCAATGTACTGAATCCGAGCCTCCCCATTCAAGGTGTACCCCGGGTAACATTCAAAGGTAATGAAATCCCCCACAGAGTAGGAAGCTTTTTGTCCATCTATCACCCTCCCATTACTTATGACTGGTGTGGAACCAGAACCTTCAGACTCACCTGGAAAGAAAAGGGGGGAAAAATAGTAATAAATGTGTTTCTACATCAGAGATAAAAATCTTGTCAGTCTGCTCCCGATTTTAGCAATTTTACTCGCAGGCACAGTGCTCCTTTTGCACAGGCAGGTTTGTCTGGGATCAGGACCCCCATACTTACTGAGCTGGCAGGTTGGCACAGCTGGCACCCACTGGTTGTCCCCAATGTACTGAATCCGAGCCTCGCCGTGCAAGGTGTACCCCGGGTAACATTCAATGGTAATGAAATCCCCCACAGAGTAGGAAGGTTTTTGTCCTTCTATCACCCTCCCATGACTTATGACTGGTGTGGAACCAGAACCTTCAGACTCACCTGGAAAGAAAAGGGGGGAGAAAAAAAAAATGTATTACTAGATCAGATATTTAAAACTTGTCAGTCTGCTCCTGATTTTAGCAATTTTACTCACAGGAACAGTGCTGTAAAGCACCCCAGGAACTCTGTTCTTGACAGGTCACTGTCACCTCTGCAGAGCCATCAGGGAAGGAGCAGCCAGCATTGCACCTGATCTGCACAGCCTCTCCTTTTGCATAGGCACCTTTGGCTGGAATCAGGGCCCCATTGGGGATCTTCGGAGCAAGACACATCTCTGGAGTAACTAATACAGGAATTTAAAACAAGTTCAGTGAGAATAAAGTTTATTTCACAACTCAGTAACTCATTCCACAAACACAAGTTGCCTTCATGTAAGAAAAATAGCTCAGCACATGTCCAAAGTTTAGCTTTACCCCAATTTTAAGTACAAATATTCCCCTTAGAAAACTTAAACATCACTGTAGACATTCATTAGGGTAATACAATCCTATGACATGGCAGCTCAGAAATCCTTACTGGTTCATTATTTCTCTGAGCTCTAAAATAATTTCTAGAAAGTAGGAGCTGAAGAACTGCATAAAAAAACACACACACAAAGATTTCCACTACTCCAGAAGGATACTACAGCTTTCCTCACTGTGCATACTCCTAATTCCCTCTATCAAATATTTTCTCCTGCCTTCACCCATGACATCACTACAACACCAGGATGCTCTATTTTAGCTAACAAAAGAAAAGGGAATATTACAGAAAGTCTTACTTTTCTCACAGGTTGGTTGTGGAGGAACCCAGATGTTATTTGCTTCACAGGTAATTACCTGTGCTCCAACCATGAAATAGCCTTGATTACACTCAAACACAACTGAGTCCTTGTATCTGTAGGGAAGTCCAAATCCAGACATTTTTCTCCCATTTTCAACTCTGGGGTCTTCACATTTGACCACTGAAAGAGGTGAAACATTTGTTAACACAAACATGCATTAATAAATGAAAACAAAGGTTGGACACATTTGTTAACACAAACATTTGTTACCAATGAAAACAAAGCTTGGAAACATCTGTTAACACAAACATTGCACCAAACACAACATCCTTTTCCCTACGTGCCAATTTCCACAAGTTGTTTTGGAGAAGCTTTGTAGAAACATTGATTCCTGCACTTCCATAGTGGCTGTTTTTAGGAACAGGATTCTTCCTTAGCTTTTTACAAGTCCTATCCAGCCCCCACATCCTTGCCCTTGACACAATTTTTCTGCAGGATTTGTGGTCTCCCAGTTCCCTCACTTTGGCCTTGCCACTTCTACCAACAAGACACTCAATTTTTTTAGGTATTTTTTCAAGCTTTAACTTAAATTTTAGCAATATTCTATTCATAACCCATCCATATCCACCACGATGATGTAATCTCACCGGAACTGTACCAAACTTTGCACCACAGCATTTGTTCCTTCTTTCCTAGAGGCAAAGTCCATTCTCCCCACCCCACTTCCAAGGAAAGGGCCAGACACTGTAAAAAAAATAAAAATAAAAATAAAAATTCCAACAACCTCGACATTCTGGAGGTGGCCCACTCCAAACTCCGTTTGAGTGTGCGTCAGATGTGCAGTAAATGGTGTCTGAGCCAATGAGGGAGAAGGGATCACTGCCCTCGGGGACATCCAGGCACCTGTAGGTCACTGAGCTCTGGTACACGTAGCTGCCTCTCTCCTCGTACTCCCCGTTGGCTATTTGGGGAGGTGGCTCACAAGGAATTACTGGAAATAAAGCACAAAAATTGCTCAGATTGGTTTTGCTGGGTTAGCTGGTTCACCTCAAAGAGCAAACCTTGGTTTTTCAGTCATTTCACTGAAAATCTTACACAGCCACTCGAAGTCAAGCTACAGAACCTCAGCTTCAACAAGAGGTTGATTTTAATATGAGATGATAATATGAGATAATATGATTTTAATAGGAGATAATTACCACCAAAACTGACATTTTTCAGTGGTCAATCATCAGGCATAACCCAAGTAGTTAAGGAAAAAATCATCCCTGCTTTCCCATCATTTTTTATACTGGAAAGTTGGTGGCACAGCTGTTTGTAAGTGAACTACCCCATCAGAACAGAAAATCAAACACGGCAGTAATTTACTTACTTTCACAGTAAGGCAGAGCTCCACTCCAGTCAACACCTCCATTCTTGATATCACAGGAAATCTCTTCCTTACCTATTAATCTGTATCTAGACAGGTAAAAATTTTGAAGAAGTGAAATTTAAATTTCTCATTTCCCCAATAAGCACCAAAAAATTGGTTTTTATCAATAATTCTGTTCTGTGATTACAGGGACATAACACAACAAGGTTTTGTTGTAATGAGAACAGAATCTTGCTTATTTTGCTGACAGTCTCACTTTGAAAACAAAACAGAAACAAAAGAGAAATCACTAAGGAACTGTGGAAGTCTTACAATTTTTAGAAATATCCTCTAATATTAAAGTCCTAAAATTACTGATACTCAAGGAAAACATAAAAAAACCTCCTTAGTGTTGTTGACTTAATTATTCAATAATGAAGGATGATGAATATATATCTACCCCCTCTGCCACAGGAGCATTAGAAGTCACCAGAGGTAACACTGCAGTTCTGCAGAATCTCACTAAAAAACTTAGGGTTGATGCAAAGAGTAATTAAACCACGGAATCAAATTAAATTTTGCTGTAATTTCATTTGCTACAGGTAGAATTCTGACTTCAGGTCAGAACTGGAACAGAAAATTTGGGTTTATTTCAAATCTGGTGTAAACATAAAAAAAAAAAAGAATCATTAACTTCACCAAAACACTTACCCTTCATTACAACGAAATGTCAACTTTGAACCAAATGTAAGATCTCTTGCATCAAAATAACCATTTTCCAAGGGTCCTGGGTATTTACATTTTCTTGCTGGGGGAAGGGGTGGGGGGGGAAGAAAAAG
Organism: Ammospiza caudacuta; assembly: GCF_027887145.1. Lineage (NCBI taxonomy): Eukaryota > Metazoa > Chordata > Aves > Passeriformes > Passerellidae > Ammospiza > Ammospiza caudacuta. The sequence continues at coordinate 7,600,183 of NC_080616.1, read as the reverse complement.
AAAATAAAAAATTCTACATTTTTGTAGTTACATACAAAGACAAAATCTTTAGCACTTATTGCTCTTACCCACACCAGCGTTTTCCAAGCTTCATTTAAAATATGGCAAAACCCTAATTCCCACTTTCAAAGCCACTGAAACTGGTAAATATCAGTAGGAAAAAAGGGGTACAAAAACTTACCTGTACAGAAAACGCTTGTTTGTGACCACTGCAAGTTATTACCACATGTCCAGGTCAGCGACTTCCCTGGGACCCTAATGTATCCTGGCCGGCAGGTGAAGGAGATTTTGGTCCCAGGTGGAAAATCTTGGAGTTCCCTGGAGCTCTCGTCGAGCTCTGCATTCTGCTGCCGCTCTGGCTTGGGACACGAGCCTGGGAGAGGAGGGAAAAAACAACACATCACCTTAGCGACAAGAAGAGAAACACACCGAGGTGTAACAGCACAGGAGACAGAATCATTCAAGAGCTCTTAAGGATATGTGTAAGTCGTTCCCAATTTTTTAATTTAGGTTTTAACTGCGTGCAGCGTCCAGCTCTATACGCGTATAGGGTTACTCATTGTTTCCTCAAGTTCTTTAGTCATTCTACCCAGACAATGCCTTCCAGATCCTGTTTTCAGATTTTTTTTTCCGTTTGCCTTTATTTTGTAGTTAAACACACGACTTCACTCACTGTACACCCACTTCGTTTGCAGCATGAAAAACAAACAAGCCAGCCCCACTCACGGAGCTCATTGTCCCCTCTTAGGGAAAAGGAAAGCGGGTGTAAGGGACAGAAAGCCGAGTTTAGAACCCGCTCCAAGGCCAGGCTGGAGGGAGGCTCAGCGGCAGGTGTCCCTGCCCAGGGCACGGTGGAACGGGACGCGCTCGGAGGTCTCTCCGCACCCGAACAATGTCACAATTCCCTCGATTCAAACCCGCCCAAACCCTCGCGGCTGCACCATCGCCCTTAGAGCCATTTCCTTCCTTCCTGCCAGCCTCGCCCCCCGGCAGGCCCTGAGGGCACCCTCGGCACCGCGGGGACCGGAGCGGGAGCAGGGCACGGGCACCATCGCGATCCCAAACCCGATGCCCACCCCGACCCCCATCCCCATCCCCATCCCCATCCCCATCCCCATCCTGATCCCGACGCCGTTCCCGATCCCTCCACCCAGCCGCGGCCCCCCGCGGGCTCCGCGCCGCGCCCGCCGCTCCGAGCGCCCCTTCCCCACCGGCACCGCCCGCTCGGGGCAGCAAAGAGCGAGCGGCCGCTGTCTCACCCTGAGCCCGGGCTCCGCCGAGCTGCCACAGCACCAGCACGGACAGCAGCAGCAGCAGCGCTGGCAGCACCGAGAGCCGCCCCATGCCCGCAGCGGGGCCGCGGCTGCGGCCGCTCCGCTCCCTCCCGGCGCTGCCGGAGACGCAGCGCGCGGCCGGGTGCGCATGCGCGGCCCGCCCCGCCCGCCCGCCCCGCCCTCAGCGCGGCGCCGCAGCCGCCGCCGCCATGGCCGGGCCCGGCCGCCGCGGCCCCTCACGCCGGGGCGGCTCCGTGGGGACGGCTCGGGCCGCTGTTCGGTCCGGGGATTATCAGCGATCCCGGACCGAGCTCGCCGTGCCGGTGTCACACCCAGGACTGCAGGGTAGGGCGGATTCCAGGCACAGCCCCTGTGTTGTCATGAGTTAATTGACACGCTAATGACGCAGTCCCGGCTCGGTTCAACGCATGCTCGGGAAGGCTCTGGTTGAACCGAAAGTGTTATTTTTAGCAGGGTAATAATCGCTGATCAGCTGAAGAATACATCGGCCTTGAGTGTTTTGCCAAATGTACACATCAGCATCTTCATTTACTTCATCCTTAAAGATAGTTCATTCGGGGATGCCCTTGTACAAGGGATGCGTCTGCCTGCTCCTATTTTACTGAATAGGATTGAAAGTATACAAAGATCTTCCATCAAAGATCTTCCCTGACTTAAAGCAGTCTTGGAATATGTGGACATATTGCACATTTTACAACACCCTCAGTGTATTACAGCCCTGGGTACGAGAAGATTGAACCCTTTCTTGGGCAGCTCAAGGAAAGAGGGAAAGAAATGAAAGTGTGTTTAGGTGCCACATTGGAACACAAACAGTGATAAATTAAAAATAACAGCCAGCTCAGGATGGACACCCCTGTGCAGCGCTGCTCGCCTTTGGAAGTTAAATTTGAAGTTAAATCCCGTGTGCGGTGAAGCAGCATTAAAATAGAACAGCCCAAAAATGTTAAAAAAAAAAAAAAAACAAAGCAGAAAAGACTTAAAGTTCTAGGTAGGCATAAAAGAAGACACAGAATTTTCATCATCAGCTTTTATTAGGTTAAGCATTGGTAGAGGAACACTGCACATAAGCATTGCTGGAAGGAAATAAACATGTAAATACAGCTGTAATTAAGACATTAATTAACACATGGTTTCTCCCACATTTGTTCAGGTATGTTTTGGTGGGCACAGGGGGACAGGGAATGGGGGTTATGGCCAGTGCATTATTGATTGTTTCTTCCTACAAAGGTTTGTGGTTATCCAGTTTTTTGGGGACAAAGGAGATTATTCTGCATCAGGAGCAGTGCACAGAATTCCCTGCCAGGGAGCACCTGCACTGTGTGCAGTCTGAGCCTCATTAGATCCTTACAGTAACTGCAGAGAGCAGAACAGCACTGAAGATTTACAGTAAAATGTCCTTTTTTTCTGCCACAGAATTCCAGTCTCCACGTGAGCGGCGCTTCCTCGCTGCAGGGAACAAGCCGGGTGCCTGGTCAGCAGCAGCAGGGATGAGATCTCTTTCCAGCCTAGGAAAGAGATGATATCCTGGTGTTCAAATCAGGATTTCCTGGCTTTGTGCTGGTGTGCAGAGATTGCATCGCCACCCGGAGAGAGGGGAGGGAATTTCTGGGAAATGCTTTGTTTCAAAGAAATCACACAAAATGGATGTTGTTTGCATGTCCCACTTTGTAGGTGAAGTGCTGATAAACAGTGAAAATTCACTGCTGGCTGCAATAGAGCCACCATAGAAAATAGATTCACTTGTGAGTAAAAACACCATTTTAGTAAGTATGAAAGCAATAAAAACCCCAGGAACCAAGTTCAGTGTCCTTTTCTGACTCTGCTACTCCTGAGGCAGTTTTGCAGCTTTTTCATAATCTGTACAAATTAAAAGCAGCTTTAAGTCAGAAGCAAGGACTGGTCTGGGAGTCTGACCTGTGCACACCAACTATGCAGACTGTGGAAAAGGAAAGACACACTTTGAGAGTGGTGTCAGAAAGAAAAATAGGATGTTTTAAAACCCAAATATGTTTAAAACGTCTTCTATTCAGCAAAAGAAAATATTCTATCAGAAGACAAAAAGGAAAGAGGTTTCTAGTTGAATTATTGTATTAGGAAAATAGTAATTCAAGGAGACAATGCAGTCAGCAATATAAATAAATGACAGTATAGTTATTGCAGCTCTAACTGATATTTTGTGCTGAGGAATAGAAATCCATACCTCCTATGGCAGACACGAGCCTTTGTGATCAGTGTCTGGGTTCAGGGGGTTCTGTAATTATAGTTTTCATACGTATGATAATAGCTACGTGAAAAAGAAGAAAACAATGAATTGCCTTGTAAAAGAACACTTGGTTCGGTTTCCTTTAAGAAAGAGAGGCTTGAAATGAAATGACATAACCACACCATGAGTTCCAGGTTGTGTCATTTGCAACCTGAGCTGAAGATACAAAATTACAAGGCCCGGACACACTGAGGCAAATATTTCAAGTGTATCAAGCCTATAAAGCTTGGGACTTGGCACCGAGGGACAGGAACAAAGAGCCAGAGCTGCCTTACCCTTCCTTCTGCTTGGAAATGATTTTCCAGACAACACCTGCCCCCAGGAGCAGCAGAACTGCTGCAGCTGCCACTCCTGAGGGAGAAGAATGCAGGTTATTCTCACTGTGTAGACTACACAAAATGCACAATAGGGTATATCTGCCAAGTAAGCAGAGGGAGGCTGTGCCACTGAGATGGGGACAAAAATGTTTGTAAGCTGCTTACCTAGGCCTACTGACCCGGGCTTGGGGGATGCTGGAGGGAAGGGAAAAAAAGAAAATCAGCAAACTGTTCAACCAAAGTACAGCGTTTCTCAGCTGTCCTCAATCAACACCAATAAACCTTTTCGAATCACAGGATGGTTTGGGTTGAAGGGACTCAAAGCTCATCCAGTTCCACCCCCCTGCCATAGGCAGGACACCTTCCACTGTCCCAGGCTGCTCCAAACCCCAATGTCCAACCTGGCCTGGGGCATTTCCAGGGAACCAGGGGCAGCCCCAGCTTCCCCATGCCAGTGTCTCACTGCTAACACCCGCAACACCAGATTTCTGAAAACCACACCCCTGTATACTTCCTTATTTTAAAAATACAGCCAGATATTTGCATGTTTAAAATGCATTTTCATGCTTGTGTTTGATCTTTGCTTTGTTTACGTTCCACTCACTCAGTTTACAGGCTGGCACGGGAGGGTCCCAGCTGAAATCCTCCTGGCACTGGGTGTGACTGATGCCTTCCAGCACGTAACCATCGTCACATTCAAGAGTGATGTTAGTGCCAGAGCGATAAGTACTTCCTTTAATGGCTTTTTTAACACCTTGGACATCCGGGAATTCACATCTGATCTCTGAAATTGGAAGCAGTAGAAAGAGGACATTTAGAGGGAACAGGAAATATGAGAAACACCACTGTGGGTTATTTAGGACATTGCTCTTGAGTTCCTCCTGAGTGTAGCCAGGAATTAATTGTCATTCCGCAGATCTGGGGAAGTGCCTCGGTCGCAGGTGGAATGCCAAACACCAGAGGAGGCACAGACTCACCTTTGCACTGCGGGAGCGGCTGGCTCCAGGTCCCCGAGCCCGTGCAGCTGATGAGAGCGTTCCCGACCAGAGAGTACCCGGGATCGCAGCTGTAGGACACGGCGGCTCCCCGGGGAAAGGCGGCAGAGGCGTTCCCTTTCAGCCTCCCGTTGGTGATGCTCGGAGGCTGCGGACACTTCACAGCTGGAAAGTCAGGGAGAGACAGTCAGCAGGATGCTGAAGGGGGGCCAGCGAGTGGCTGAGGCACTGACCCTCTGCAGCCTCGCCTGCTCCCTTTGAATTTCTTCCCCTGCACTCAGCCCGGACCCCTGTAACCCCAGCAGGCTTTGGAAAGGCTAAAAATTGTGCTTATCACACATTCTGTACTCAGCCTGTGCTTATCACACATTCTGTACTCAGATTTAGACCTTCTACAGACCTTCCACTAAAGCAAAACTTGTTAAATGTCCTTTGTTCTTTACTCTCTGCAGCCAAACCACACCTTGACAGACGGGAGGAGGATGGCTCCAGGCTCCAGATGCTGTGCAATAAATGGATGCTGTCCCCAGGAGGGAGAAGCCAGGCTCACAGATGTAGTTTACAGATGTTCCCACAGTAAAAACTGCTTTTGCTGGGCCATGGAAAGATCCGTGGGTGATATTTGCAGGCTTGGAGCAGTGCAGCACTGAGAACAGAGTGGAGATCAAAGCAGAGCTCAGAGAAACAAGAGGGAAAACTTCAGAGCAGCTGGGGAAGGCTGAACTCTCCCTCCCACAGCACTGACCCCAACAGCCCTGCCCAACCCTCTGCAAAGTTCCCTCAAAAAAGCAGGACAGGTTGGGAGGAGGAGTTAGTGATTAGTAAATCAAATCTTGCCTCTTCAGGTAAGAGACCTACCTGGCTTTGTTGTGGGGTCAGGGTGGTGATAACGTTGTGACACTCCATCTAAATGCAGCATTAAGAGTTTAAAAACATGGTTGAGCAAATAAAATGTACACATTTACCTTAATTTCCCATCATCCTGGTGTTACATTTCCAGGAAAAAATTCACAGCTCTCTGACAGTCAGTGTCCTGCAGCTACCAAATTCCTCATTTCCAGGGAATTAAGAGAATGTGGATTATGGACTGCAACAAGCAGTGTGAGAACGTGCAAGTCACGTCAGTACTTACAGCATTACCCAAGCCCTGGCTCATCCCCTGTTTGTGAAGAGAGGCATAAATGAAAGGAAAAATTTCTGGGTTCTCCTTAAAGCAGTTGGAGCAAACAGGAAAAATAAAACCAGCTTTGGGTTCGGTGAGTGAAACCATGAGGAATGTGCAATCCCAACAAGGCCAAGAGCGATTCTTACCCTGCTCACAGACAGGCACAGGTGGGTGCCACCTCCTGTCCCCTTGGCACTGGGACGTGGGGTGGCCTCGCAGGGTGAAGCCTCTGTGGCACTTGAAGGTGACAGAGTCCCCGTAGGTGTAGCGGGGCCTGGGGACAGCCACGCTCCCATTCTGGACCCGTGGGGCTGGGCACACCACCCCTGAAAGAGAAACTCCTGTTTAGGGGTACAAAGCCATGTGAGTGCTGAATAAACACGTCCAAAATCCGTTCTCAGTGTGCTCAGAGCAGTCTCACAGGTAGGACTTAAAGACTCAGATATAAATAATTCCAGGAACTGAGGGGAGGAGTTTTAGTTCTTTGAGGTACCCTAAGGGAACCACAATATTATATATTTATTTATTTATTTATATAAACATAGATGGTGTGAATATATTCTAATAAATACATGAAATGGAGTGGAAATCTGGCAGTACTCATGAATGCTTTACTATCAGTCATTCTCATGAATGCTTTACTATCCCAACCTCAAAAAGCAATTCCATCTGAAAAAAAAAAAAAAAAAGACTAATTGCAATGATCAACCCCTGCAAAACATCCTTGTACTTCAGATAACAGTAGAGGGTTTGGAAAATTCCATTTCAGTGGTACTCAAAATGTCACTCTTCTACATAACACTTTTTTTTACTTGATTTGTTATTTATTGTTGTGAAACAAAAGGGACAAGTCCCTGCAGGCATCTCACAACTCTTCAGTCTGAATTGCTGTGACAGATCAAAGCTTACAACTGGAAGATTTTCAGAAGAAACCAAATATACAAGCATAAAAACACCCTAAAAACTATCCCAGAGGAATATTATCCTTTAATAGTCTTATTCATTTAATTCTATTTATTTAAAGGAAACGCTTTTTAATTTTAAGGACTTAATATGGCAATTCTGGCCCCAATGCCGTGCTGACCTACTTACTTTTACAGATAGGAGGCAGACCAGTCCAGGCAACATCTCGTCCCAAAATCTCACATCTCCTGTGGGACTCTCCAACCAGTCTGTACCTGGAGGTGCAGAGAGAGAAATATCAGCTCAGACCAAGCCCCTCAGCTTGGATTCTTCCCTCCCCAGAGGTTTCCTTCTGCAGCCTCCTGATTGCAGCTGATCACCAAGGTCTCTCTGCTGGTTTGACACGTGGGAATGGAGGACACCAAGTTGCTTCTTCCCAGATCCAAGGGGAGCAACACTGACCCCAAAACCTCTGGGTTAGATTGGTCAGGTGATAAATCAGGACCCAACTGATTTCCAAAGGGCTGGAGCCTCCTTGCAGCACGGCCTTGCTCCCACTCTCAGCTCCTGCTCGAGGCCATCTGAGAAGGAAAACTGAAACTGGTTTGCAAATTAATCTGCTGAGCACAGGAGGAAAAATGAGACAATTCTCCCTTTCTGGAGCAGGCAAGTATGGCAGAATTAGAACCAAAATTCCAATTCAGGTCTGCTGTGGGAGAGCAGCTGTGCAGAGGAGTGGGCTCTGATCCTTTACCCACCACCAAACTCAGACAGGAGGCAGCGAAGGCAGCGTGGGACTCACCCTTCATCACACGTGTGGCTCACGGTTGACCCAAAAAGGAGATCTGTCAGAACAACAACTCTGCCATTCCTGAGGGGTTCTGGGTATCTACATTGCTTCCCTGGGAAAGAACAAGGCTTTGTTTAAACTCCTCTCTTGAGCTTGTGCTACACGCTATGAGAAGGTACCTTAAGGCTCTGTCCAAGCTCTGCCACCAACAAAGATGTGATTTCAAAAAGGCCCAAAGCGGCCCAGACCGTGTGACTAGTAAAGCCATGTACCAATCTTTCCTTCAAAAACCCACAGAATAGACAATTTCCAATAACAACACCAAATGGATGGAGCTATTCACTTTTACAGAACTCTAGGGCTTCAGACCACGTGTGGTTTTGGAGGCAAGTCAGAGTTTGGGGCACTCCGGGGCGTCTCGAGTGTCCCGGCCGGCAGCTGTAGCTCACAGTGTCCCCAACAGCAAATTCCTGCTGATTTCTGTATTGCCTGGCAAGCTCAGCAAAGGTCAGGTTTGGAGGCGCACCACAGCCACCTATCAGGGGAGAAAACATGGGGAGAAACGGAGATGTCAGCTACAAAAATTGTTTTAAAATGTATTTTGAGTATGTACAGCTTAAAATCATTGTGCAAAATGGGTAAAAAAAGGGGAGAGTCAAGGATTCAGAATTTTGGGAAGGGCAAGGATGAATCCTACAGGTAAAAACCCCCAGGTATCCACAGCTCCAAGCCCAGAGCCACAGTGTACCTGCACACTGAGGGAGAGGGAGGCTCCAGTTGCCAGAGCTGGTGCAGTGGATGGATGCCTCTCCCCGGAGGCTGTAGCCAGGGTCACAGCTGTAGTTCACAACCATCCCAGCAGGAAAAACCTCCAAATCCTGGCTGTCGTGGGTTCCTTTGGTAATATTGGGAGGTGAAGGGCATTGCAGCACTAGAGAGGACAAAGCAAAACTGAGAAAAGGGCAGGGCCATGACCCTGGAACAGGTGGGGAAGTTGGGATGTTTAGCTTGAAGAGAAGGCTCTAGGGAGACTTCAGAGCCTCTTGCAGTGCCTAAAGGGGCTCCAAGAGAGCTGGAGAGGGACTGGGGACAAGGGATGGAGGGACAGGAATGGCTTCCCACTGCCAAAAGTCAGGGTTGGGTGGGATATTGTGAAGGAATTCCTCTCTGTCAGGGTAGGCAGATCCTGGCACAGGGTGCCCAGAGCAGCTGAGGCTGCCCCATCCCTGGAAATGTCCAAGGCCAGGCTGGACAGGGCTTAGAGCAAGCTGGGACAGTGGAAGGTGTCCCTGCTCATGGCAGGGGTTGAGATGAACTGATTTTAAGCTTCTTTAACTCAGTGTCATAGGAGAAGAATCACTATTTTCAGGAGTCTGCCCAAGCCCTCCAAAGGAGGGAGTGGTGAAGGGGAAATTACAAGGCTTCAGCACATAATTTAAACCAATTGGAAGCAGCTGCAAAACTTACTTTTGCAAAACTCCTGGGCTTCAGACCACGTTAGATTTTCAAGACATGTGATAGTTGGTGATATCTGTGGCTGTTCCACGTATCCAGGCCGACAAGTGTAGTTCACAGTCATCCCAACAGGAAACTCAGTCTGATTTTCATATTCCTTGCTTAGCTCAGCAAATAGCAACAGTGTTGGTGTGCCACAACCGGCTGCCAAGAAACGAAACGGGCATGAGAAATATGTCCTTGGCTGTGAAATGCAGCTAAATAGAAACAGTGCATTGATAGGCACTGCTAAACCCCAAGTTATTAATGCATCTTCTATGTAGTCTGACATTTGTCTGCATCAAGTAACACTCAGTATGTAAGGACACAGGCACCTAATTTATGTGGTCTTAAAACAAAACAGTGCCCAAAAAGTAGTTTGGTCAGTGTGGTGCCTTCACACGACTCTGGGCTGTAAAGTACAGAAATCTTTAATTTCAATATTTAGAACATCCAAGCCTGTCTCCTTTTGGGAAACTTGAGCAGTGCCACCAGCTTATTCCCAGTGCCACCAAAGCGAGCACAGCTCCTGCTGTGGTTCTCTGCATGCCATGCAATCCTGCAGGGTGGCAGGTGTGCCTGACCCAGGGTGAGCCTGGCATGGGTGGAGGCTGAGCCTGGCACAGGATGGATGCTGAGCCTGGCACAGGGATGGAGGCTGAGCCTGGCACAGGGATGGAGGCTGAGCTTGGCACAGGATGGATGCTGAGCCTGGCACAGGATGGATTCTGAGCCTGGCACAGGGATGGAGGCTGAGCATGGTACAGAATGGATTCTGAGCCTGGCACAGGATGGATTCTGAGCCTGGCACAGGATGGATTCTGAGCCTGGCACAGGGATGGAGGCTGAGCATGGTACAGAATGGATTCTGAGCCTGGCACAGGATGGATGCTGAGCCTGGCACAGGGATGGAGGCTGAGCCTGGCACAGGGATGGAGGCTGAGCATGGTACAGGATGGATGCTGAGCATGGTACAGAATAAATGCTGAGCCTGGCACAGGGATGGATGCTGAGCCTGGCACAGGGATGGAGGCTGAGCCTGGCACAGGATGGATGCTGAGCCTGGCACAGGGATGGAGGCTGAGCATGGTACAGAATGGATGCTGAGCCTGGCACAGGATGGATGCTGAGCATGGTACAGGGATGGATGCTGAGCCTGGCACAGGATGGATGCTGAGCCTGGCACAGGGATGGATGCTGCAGCAGCCCCACCTGCACAGCGAGGGTAGGGAAGGCTCCAGTTGCCCCAGGCCGTGCACAGCACCGAGGGGTCCCCGAGCAGGGTGAAGCCAGGCTGGCAGCTGTAGCTCACGGAGGTGCCACTGGTGAAGTTGGTCCCGGGCTCGGCGCTGAGCGTGGCGTGGGCGATGACGGGGGGCGGAGGGCAGGGCCGCGCTGCCAGGGCAGGAGCAGAGAGCAGAGGTTTGTTTAGGGGTCGCACCCTGAGAAAAGGCACTGGTTCCACAGCAAAGCCCGTCACACCGGCTCACCTGGCTGGCAGGTGGGCACAGCGGGCACCCAGCGGCTGTCAGGCTGGCACTTGGCCCCACGGCTGCCCCTCAGCACGAAGCCTGGGTGGCACTGGAAGGTGACGTTGTCCCCAGGGTGGTACACAGCCCTCCGGCCCTCAGCCACCTCCCCGTCCTTGATGCTGGGGCTGCTGCAGGTGATCACTGCGAGGGAAAAGCAGCACAGCTCGGCTGGGGGCATGGCTGGGGGCACGGCTGGGGGCACGGTGCCAGAGCTGAGGGTGCTCCTCTGGTTTTGGGAGGCCCTGTGAGGGCAGTGCTCTCCCTTTGCACTGAGAGTGGCAGCATTTGCAGCTCACCTTCACAGCGGGGGTAAGGGATGCTCCAGACTCCCGATGGCAAGCAGGAAATCGTGCTTTTCCCAGCCAGGAGGTAGCCTGGGTCACAGTGGTACCTCACTGCCATGCCAGGGATGAACTCTGCCACCCCCTTGCTGTCGTGCTGGCCATTCCTGATAGTTGGAGGGGAAGGACACGGTGGCACTGCAAGGAGAGGAAATCATCCCAGCTAGCCAAGAGCTGGTACCACAAACACCCCTGTAGGGTGAGGCAGCCTTTTAACTTTGTGCTTTCCCTTTAATTTCTGCCCAACACCAACGAGGGTGTCACTGAATGATATTTCCATCCTACCCTCTCTTACCTTCCAGCCTTCATGTTTTCTGGGCTTATTGACATAAAAATGATAGCTTCTCACTATTTAGGCAACTACAGTGGTTAGTTTCCATCTGTGGCCCTAACAACTTGCTCTGGTCTTTCTATGGTTGTGAATGATATCAGGCACCAGCCTGGATTTTGTGGATTCATTTAAAGGGCCCTACATTTAACAAGGATCTGAATCACAGAAACACTGAAATTTGAAAAGCCACTACCCCATGTCCCAAGTGCCACATCCACACGTCTTTTAAATCCCTCCAGGGATGGTGCCAGATGATGCCCACACCTCCCCAGGCAGCCCGTTCAGGGGTTTGGGTGGGGATCAGAAGGATGGCAGGACACATTATGTGAATGTTTTTCCTTCCCAGCCCCTCTACCTCCTTTACAGGGGTTCAGAAATCAGCTGCCCCTCATTTGCACTTACACTTCTCACAGCTGGGGACAGGAGGGTGCCACTTGCCCCCAAACTGGCACTGGGACTCCTGAGAGCCCTTCAAGGCATAACCAAAGTTGCACTCGAAGATGATGATGTCCTCCAGGTTGTAGGTGGTCTCTGCCTCAGCCACTTTTCCATTCTCGATCTCTGGCCTGGTGCAGCCAATTGCTGGAAGGGAAGAGCACGAGGACGTGGAGAGCTGGGGATGTGAAACCCCCTCCTGGCTGTGGAGGGGCACTGGGCAGGGACAGCACCTTCTGCTGGGCCTTGCCATCCCTGTCACGGGCATTTCAACATTTCTGACTCCTGTTCTTACACTAAATATCACTATTCAGCTGTTCCTGAGCGTTTGTACTCAGCGGGAACAGAAAGGGAAACCCACAGGGGCGCAGGGGGCTCCTCCTGCCCCTGGCACCTCTGCTCGCTGCCCGTCCCTGGGGATTTGCTGGCAGTGATTACACCAGGAGCCGAGGAGGAGGAAGGAGCCCCAGGAACGCACCTCGGCAGCGGGGCTGGGGCCGGCTCCAGGTGCCCCGGGCCGTGCAGCGGATGGAGGCGTTGCCCAGCAGGGAATAGCCCTCGGCGCAGGTGTAGAGCACCACGGAGCCCGGGCTGTGCCTGGCTCCGGGGCTGGCACCGTGCTGCCCATTGGCGATGCTCGGCGGGGCAGGGCACCTCACCTCTGCCGGGAACAGGGAAAGGCAGCTGAGAAATGGGGCAGGGCGAGATAAACACCAAAACCCCCAACGTTTGAGAGCAAAGCAGCGAGATAACACGAGTGCAATCAGCCTTATTGCTGATATGTAACTTTCCCAGGAACTCTCCTTAGCTCTTTGCTTCAGCAGAAACCAACATCCTGGTTTGTAGAGCTTCTTCAGAAGCAATAAATCAAATTAATTTGTAATGAAAGCTGAAGCAATAATTGTACTCCCCCACCAGCATCAAAGAGGAAAAGCTGTTACACTAAAGCGCTAGCAAATAAGCGTTTTATGCTTTAAAAAGTGATTAAAAAATAGTAAATCCTCCGAGTTGTTTTGAGCACTGACATTAACTGCTGTGAATACATAAAATCAGTTGTGTGAGCTGTGTCCCCATGGGTGCAGGCCCTGCCCCAGGCTGTCCCTTGTGCCAGGGCCAGCCAGAGCTGGCTGTGGGCACACCCCGAGGCGTACCTTGGCACCGCGGCACTGTCCCACTCCACGTGCCACGCTCCCCGTCCCCAGAGGTGCAGGACAGGGAGGTGTCTCCAGCTGGGGCCAGCCCCGAGGCACAGGTGTAGGTGACCACGTCCCCAAGGGAGAAGGTGTCCCTGGAGCCCCCGCTGTGTGTCCCGTTGGGGATGGCCGGAGGGGCAGCGCAGGTGACACCTGTGGGCAGGACAAGGGGACAAGGGGGAGTCAGCACTGCCCAGGAAGGGCACACACAGTGCCCAGGAAGGGCACTGGCAGAGGGGAAGCCACCTCAGCAGTGACACCTGAATCACCAGTAGCAAAGTTTGCATGGATAAAATGACGCATGGGAATGAAATCTGTCCCATCCTGTGAGTCACTTCCTTGCTGCCCATGTTTGGAGGTGCTGGGACAATTCTTACCTCCCTTTCCATAACCATTGGTGACACAGAGAGAGAAACTGGCCAGTGAGAGATACTTACCACTGACAGGCAGTTTAAAACATTAATGTTTCTTCCCAGTTTGGACCAGAATAAATAAAAGACCTTTGAAACCATTCTCAGAAGCATATCCAAAACCAAATGAAAAGGAAATATTTTACACATTCAGTGACTTGAGAAATCTTTTGCAATAAAACCTTTGGCTTGAAAGAAGTTCCACTTTATCTTATAAGCCATCTCCAAGGGCCTGTTGTGGTGGCCTACTTACGCTGGCAGACAGGAGGATCCCCACTCCACGAGACATGTGTGCCAGAGACCTCACAAATTCTCTGGGAGCCTCCCACCAGCTTGTACCTGGACCACACAGAAGGATTCATTATTTTAACAGTGAGATTTTTTATATTTGAGATTTCTTTACAGCCCTTGCAAGTGGCAGCCAGGAGTTCTGACTTGGGAACTTGGTTGCGTAAAGCTGAAAATCCACTTCACTCTCACCAGGGCAGGACTCACCCTTTGTCACAAGTGTAATTGATTTTGGACCCGAGGAGGAGATCTGTCAGGACAACAGCTCTGCCATTCTCTGGGTTCCCTGGGTTGGGGCACTGCTTCTCTGGAAGGGAATGGCAGCATCCATCAGTCCAGCAGGGATGGCACCAGAGAGCAGGCAGAGACACCCTCAAAGCTGGGGAAACACTGAAAACAGCCAAGCCTCCCACTTCAGGCTTCCAGCACTTGCAGGACGTACTTTTACAGAACTCCAGTGCTGCTGACCACGTCTGGTTGCTGAGGCAGGTGATGGCTGGTGACACACCCAGGAGCTGGCTGTAGCCAGGCTGGCACTCGAATTCCACCCTGCTCCCCTCAGGAAACACTGTCTGGTTCCTGTAGGGCTCCTTGAGCTCGGCAAAGCCCAGCCTGGCAGGGGCTCTGCAGGCAGCTGCCAGGACAGAGAACAGCCAGGCTGTTGAAGAGCCACAAAAGGAGGATTGGGAGAGCAGGGGAAGGTTAAACCCTGCTGAGACACTTGCCCTGCTCGCAGACGGGCACAGGCGGCTCCCAGGTGTTGTTTGGCTGGCACTGGATCTCTCTGTGGCCGCGAATGGCATAGCCTGGGTCACACTGGAAGGTCACGGTGTCCCTGTGTGCGTAGGCAGCCCTGGCAGCCACGATCCTCCCGTGCTGGATCTGTGGCACGGGACAGCTCGCCTCTGGAAAGGAAAGAGGTGCAGTGCTCAGAACAGACCCTCAGGCAGAGCTGGGCACTGTGAAGCCACCAAGGGCTGCAGTTTTAAGACGCTGAAAATCATTTTCCTAGAGAAGATGATGATCAAACATTCCAAGGGGAAAGGGGAGCAGGGTGGCACCCCAACCTCCCCTGCTCTGCTGGTCCCAGCCCTGGAAGATGCTGGAGCAATAATTCCAGCTGGCTGGAGTTTCCCAACCCGGAGCGGTGCTGGGGGGATGCCCGGGGGTCCCTGCCCCCTCGGGCAGCCCAGCCCACCTCCGCAGGCCGGCAGGGGCTCGCTCCAGACGCCGCTGTGGCCGTCGCGGGTGGTGCAGTGGATGGAGGGCTCCCCGTGCAGCGGCAGCCCGTGCTCGCAGCTGTAGGTCACGGCCGTGCCGTAGTGGAACTCGCTCTGCAGCCGGCCCGAGTGCTGCCCGTTGGGGATGTCCGGCGGGGGCTCGCAAGGGATGCCTGCAGAGGGGCAGAACCTCAGCTCAGCAGCAGCACCGCAGCACCTGTGGGGCGCTTCTTGAACCCCTCAGGCTGGGGGGCACAAACATTTCTTCTAAAGATAAAATGAAGTGACCTCCCAGGTTGGGAACAGGATCCCACCCCCTGGCAGGTAGAAAGCAGAGCAGTAATCAAAACTCTGTGGAGGAAACACCTGCATGCTTTGTATATGCTACTTTTTAAGAAATAAGAAATGGAGTACTTATTTAGCACCACTTGTGTAAAATCCGGGTGCCAGGTTTTGGAACAGGCACAGTCTGTGTGTCACTTGTGGTTCACACCTACCTGGAGAACCTGGGAAATGCTTTAAAACCTCAGAATGTACCAGCAAATGTTTCTTTCTTCCGTGTGAAACGGCCCTGATCAGCCGCACTACTTGATCAGCAGAGAAAGCCCAGGTGGGATTGCTGAGGAGCAGCGCAGCAGCTCTTGGGCACTCACCAGTGGCGGAGAGAGGGAACAAACCCCCGGTCTGGGATTTTGGGATTCGCTGCTGGCCCTGGCTCAGTGCTCTGCCTCTCCCTAGGACTGACCCTTGTTCTCTCTGGGTGTGACAGAACAACCCCTAAGCTGAAATGTGTTCCCTTCCTCTCCTGCAATGGGCTCCTGGTGTCAGGCAGCAGCAGGATGCTCAAGCACTGCTGGAAAAGCTCCAGCCGAGGTGTTGCTTTCCATAATCCCCTCAGCTTTGGGATCTTGTACCTCTCCCACACTGCTTTCTTATGCCTCCTAAACCTTCTTGTAATTTCCCTGCCCACAGAGGGGAGAATTGCCTGTGAAAGCTTTGATTGGGAAAACGTGGCAGACGCTGCTGGAAAATATTTCCCAGATCCATGCAAACCCCCAGAACCACAAGCTACTCACGCTGACAGAGGGGAGTGTGGCCAGTCCATGCAACACGTCCCCCAGAGATCTCGCAGCGTCTGCTGGCTTGTCCAACTAACCTGTGCCTGGTGGTAAAAGCGTTGGTCATTCACCCCAAGCCATTTCAGATGGAATTACTGCTCCTCCCAACCACGTGGGATGTGGGATCAGCCCTGCTGGCAGCAGAGCCGTGGCCCTGGAGGGGAAATTCCTTCCTTGCTCTGCCTGACCCATTTCCCAGCATTTGTAGGGGATATATATATATATAAAAAATATCCATTTTATATCTATATATAAAATATATAGATATCCATTTTATATATATAAAAGATATATACATATATATTATATATATATACATTTATTTATACATATAAAATATATATGTATACACATATATATAATATATAACCATTTTTATATATCATATATATAAAAATAGATATACATACATACATATATATATATATATATATATATATATATATATATATATATATATATATATAACCAATTTTTATATATTTTATATATATCCAGAATCCATTTACTGGGAGTGAATGAACAGGGCTTAAAAAGGGGGACACTTACCTAATCCAAAGCAGGACTTACCCTTCCTCACAGCTGTAAACCACTGTAGAGCCAAGCTGGAGATTTGTCAGGGAAACAATCTTGCCATTCACAGGCTCGCCTGGGTGACTGCACTGTTTCCCTGGGGAAGGAAAACACCCTTATATCCTGCCTCTCTACATCACAGCACCAAATATGCAATTATTCCTCCAGTCCCCTGCCCACATTCCCAGTTCTCCCCACATGGGTTTCCAATTTCAAAGAGTTACATGGCTTTACTAGTCACATATTCAGAATAACACCAAGGTTTTGGCAGCATGGACAGAACCTGAGACCTGTTCCTCCTGCAACAACAGACACCAAATCAAGGAGCTATTCACTTTTACAGAACTCTAGTGCTTCTGACCACACTCCTCTCTCAAGGCATGTCAGAGTAGGTGACATTCCTGGCACTTTTGCGTATCCAGGGCGGCAAGTGTATTGCACAGTCTTCCCAACAGGAAAATCAATGGCATTCCTGTGCTCCTCATTTAGCTCAGCAAACTGTAACCTTGTGGGAGCACCACAAGCACCTAGTGAGAGAGAAAAGAGATGTGAGAAGCAGGCAGGACAGGCACATGGGGGCAAGCACACAAAGAGCACTGTTAGGAGGAAAGGGGTTTGGTTTGCCTTGTAAAAATGTTCATTTTGATTAATATAGCCATTAATGAAGACATTTTCCCAAAGGGCAGCAGAGGATTAGGTTCTTATTCCCAGGATAGGCTTGAATCTTCCCCTCAAAGGGTTTAACAACATTTTTTTAAACAGGATTAGGGGACATAAAACAGCAGTTATGTCAGGTACCTGGAGACCTGGTGAAGGAGGTGTGGTGGGGCAGTGCTCTGTCACACACAGGAGCAGGGGGCTGCCAGCTGCCATCCTCCTGGCACGACAGGCTGGCACTGCCCTGCAGGCTGTACCCATCGTGGCACCGGAATGTCACCGTTTGCCCGGGGGCAGAGAGGAGCCCGTGGCCACCAACTTGCCTTCCGTTGGCTACGATTGGAGTGATGCAGACAGTGCCTGGAATGAGGGTGTGCAGGGGAGTCGGAGCAAGAGAAAACACAAAACCAGCGGCTGTTAATGTTGGAACCACAACATCAGCGCGAAGTCCACACAAACCTCCCCAGCTGTAGGAAGGCTTGGCACTAATTGATTCCATGATACACTTCACATGGAATTAACCCTCTTGGAGGATCTGTTTGCACTGGTGAGGGTGTCCCCTGAGGGGACAGAGCCCGGGCTCACCTTCGCAGCGAGGCCGGGGCTGGCTCCAGTTCCCCGATGCTCTGCAGGTCACAGCGGCATTTCCGACCAGGTAATAGCCGGGATCGCAGCTGTACCTCACAGACATCCCAGCGGTAAAAAACGCTTTGTCCCGGCCGTTGTGATTTCCATTGGCCACCTCCGGAGGCATCGGGCACGGCCGGACTGCGGGAGGGAGATGGGAAATTGAGCTCAGCGAGAGAACGGGGAGCGAGGGGAAGGCAGGCAGAGTGATATGCACGGAGGGGTTAAACCCCTGCCTGCACCCCGATCCCGAGCAGCACTCACCCCTGTGGCACACGAGCTCCGGCGGGTCCCAGGTGCCCCCGGGCTGGCACCGAGCCTCATCGGAGCCCTCTGCTGCATGGCCGGGGCGGCAGCCAAAGTGCAGAGTGTCTCCAGCTCTGTAGGTGCTCTCTGCGTTGTGCACCTGCCCGTTCTGCACCTCGGGTGCCTGGCAGCCGATCGCTGTGGGGGCAGCGACAGCGCCCTTTAAATTCACTGCATCAGGAGCGGGATCCTCACGCACAGAGCCCTGCCCTGCCCTCAGCGCCACAACCCCCTGCCCCGACCCTACAGCACACCCAGCACCCTCCTGCCCCCCAGGCCAGCAGAGAGACCCCACAGACCTTCACAGCGGGGCAGGGGCCGGCTCCAGCGGCCCGAGTCCGTGCAGGTGATGGACTCATTGCCGAGCAGCTGGAAGCCCTCCCTGCAGCTGTAGGACACGGTGACTCCGCGGGGAAAGCTGCCCGAGGAGAGCCCGGAGTGCAGCCCGTTGGCGATGTTGGGTGCCCGGGGACATGTCACCTCTGCAGAGGGAGGGAAAGCCTCATCAGGGTTTGGGAGAGGAGATTCTGGGGAGCCAGCTCATGTCAGAGTTTGGGAGGACAGAGGGCTCAAACCCCAGGTACTGCCAGCTGCATCCTGCCAGCAGCCTTTGGGTCTCCTGTCTCTCCTCTGATTTTTCTGGACAAAGAGTATTGAAATGATCCATTTTATCTCAGCTGGTCTCCCTCTAACAGCTGGTCTCCCTCTAAAAGCTGTGTCCCCCGGCTATGCCCATGCCTGGTCTCCGCACTGTCACCATCCATGGATATCACTGGAGCACAGGGAGGAGGGTGCTGGCTCTGCACTCGTGGATTTTAGCTTGTTCTTTACATATTTTAAACCCGTATATTTCATTAAAAGGGAATTTAGTCTCTCGCTGAAGGTCTCGGTGGATTTGGTGAGGGTGTCCCCTGTGCACAGAGCCACAGTGAGTTTGTCCCCTGAGGGGACAGAGCCCGGGCTCACCCTGGCAGCGAGGCCGGGGCTGGCTCCAGTTCCCCGATGCTCTGCAGGTCACAGCGGCATTTCCGACCAGGTAATAGCCGGGATCGCAGCTGTACCTCACAGACATCCCAGCGGTAAAAAACGCTTTGTCCCGGCCGTTGTGATTTCCATTGGCCACCTCCGGAGGCATCGGGCACGGCCGGACTGCGGGAGGGAGATGGGAAATTGAGCTCAGCGAGAGAACGGGGAGCGAGGGGAAGGCAGGCAGAGTGATGTGCACGGAGGGGTTAAACCCCTGCCTGCACCCCGATCCCGAGCAGCACTCACCCCTGTGGCACACGAGCTCCGGCGGGTCCCAGGTGCCCCCGGGCTGGCACCGAGCCTCATCGGAGCCCTCTGCTGCATGGCCGGGGCGGCAGCCAAAGTGCAGAGTGTCTCCAGCTCTGTAGGTGCTCTCTGCGTTGTGCACCTGCCCGTTCTGCACCTCGGGTGCCTGGCAGCCGATCGCTGTGGGGGCAGCGACAGCGCCCTTTAAATTCACTGCATCAGGAGCGGGATCCTCACGCACAGAGCCCTGCCCTGCCCTCAGCGCCACAACCCCCTGCCCCGACCCTACAGCACACCCAGCACCCTCCTGCCCCCCAGGCCAGCAGAGAGACCCCACAGACCTTCACAGCGGGGCAGGGGCCGGCTCCAGCGGCCCGAGTCCGTGCAGGTGATGGACTCATTGCCGAGCAGCTGGAAGCCCTCCCTGCAGCTGTAGGACACGGTGACTCCGCGGGGAAAGCTGCCCGAGGAGAGCCCGGAGTGCAGCCCGTTAGCGATATTGGGTGCTCGGGGACATGTCACCTCTGCAGAGGGAAAGAAAGAGTCCTGTGGGTCTGTTCTGTGCTGCTGGCACAGCTCGGTAACAGCAGGGTGAGCTCCTGAATCCTGCTCTGGGCTCCATTTGCTGGGTCAAGGCTTCAGTTCACTCCAGGTGCAGCTGCCCCTGGAAGGAATCACTGGCAGTGATGAGAGTCCCGACAGGACAGCGGGCACATGGCAGGATTTGGGAGGGATCCACACTGATGTGGAAACAGCGAGAGCAGTGAGAAATTGTGATTACTCTGCACTCCACAATGAAGGTGAAACTGCCCCACATCTGCCCAGAAGCAGTGTCAGAAACCCCCGGCATTCAGACCCTGCCGTCCTTCAGGGTTAACCTCTCCCCATCCCTCTCAGACCCCCAGACAGGGCACAGCCATCCCCATTTCCCACCCCAGCCTGTCCCACCGGAGCTGTTTCTGTTTCTCTGCCAGCCAAGCTTGGGAAGGGCAGCAGGAACAGACCCACGCCAGCTTTGCCTTCCCAGTGAATTTGGGAGGACACAAGAGGAGCTTTCCCCGCAGCCAGCATTGCTCCCAGCGCTGGGACACTGGTGTGCCACTCACCCTTTCTGCACTCGGGCAGAGGAGGGTCCCACCTGGAGGCAGCCCCGCAGGTGCTGCTGCCCGGACCCCTCAGGGTGTAGCCCGCGGTGCAGGTGACGCTCACGGTGTCCCATGGCCGGTAGGAAAAGCGGAGAGGGGACACCCGCCCGTAGGGCACACGGGGTGGCGGGCACCGGGCAGCTGGAGGGAGAGAAGGGAAATGCTGACCTGGCCAGCCCTGGGGTGCTGCGGGGTGCCCGTGGGCACTGGGGGCTGCAGCTGGGCTGGGGTCCCGGGGCTGCAGGACCCTCCCTGTGCTCCTCGGGCTGACAAAACCTGCGTGTCCAGGATTTCATGTCAGCACCCAGCAGGGTCAGGAGCCTTTCCTGGCCCTCCCGAGGGCTCAATCCAACCCAGGAAATCACTGACAGGGCAGCCCAGGACTGACCCAACAGCCCCCAGGGATCTGTGCTCTGCCAGGGGATGGGGGTGCCCAGCCAGGCTGGGAATGCCAGCTGTGGCTCTGGTGACGTGCCAGTTCTGGCTCTGGTGATATGCCAGCTGTGGCTCTGGTGATGTGCCAGCTGTGGTTCTGGTGATGTGCCAGCTGTGGCTCTGGTGATGTGCCAGCTGTGGCTCTGGTGACCCCAGAGGGTCTCTGCCATCATCAGAATAGCTCAGGGCTCTGTGATGCCAAGGCCACCTGGGAGCAGTGCGGGGCTCCCATTTCCCCCCACAGAGAAAAGCTCGGGGATCAGCGAGGACAGAGCAGTGAGGAGGAGCAGGAGGGCTGTGGGAGGAAGGCCCCAGAGGAGCAGAGCTGCTGCCCTGCCTTACCTTGAGCCCCGGGCGTGGTGCTGAGGAGCAGAGCGGAGCTGCCCAGCAGGCAGAGGGTGAAGGTGGGCACCATCCCTGGCACAGGCGGCAGCTCCTGCGGGCACGGGGCAGATATGGGCAGCCCAGTTCCCCCCAGCGCCCCCGTGGGAGGAAGGAGATGCTGCTGGGGGACTTCCCAGGACTGTGGGACAGGAACCTGGGGGCTCCCCAGGACGTGCAGCACAGCCAGCACCCCGAGGAGGCTGCAGGTGCCCCAGGCTGCTGCTGCTGCTGGTTTGGGCAGGGGAGGATGTGGAAAGAGGGGTGAAAAGGGCTGGGGGCAGGCAGAGGTGCTGTAGCTGCACTGTGCCCATGGAGCAGAGTGTCCTCCTTAGGGGAAGTGTCCCAGGCTCTGTCCCAGAGCCCCAGGGGATGGTGGTGGCACCTAAGGGGTGGGATGAAGGTGTCCTAAGGGTCACAGCAGTGAGGAATTCCCTCTTCCCATAAAAACAGGACAAAAATTGGGGGCACAAATCCTCCTGACCCGACCCTGGGCTCATCCCTCCCCGCTGGCAGGAAAAATAAACCCCCAACAGGAGTTTTGGATGAGGAGCAGCCCCAGCAGCTCCAGCTGCCCACCCCACACAGGTGACACTTCCTGAGCCTGAAGCAGGCAGCGAGACAGGAACTGATCAGTCCTTTTATTTATTTTATTGACAGAGAGCTTCCAATACTTACAAATCCAACGTTCACACTTCAGATTGCACTTGGTGATTTGCGCTCAGATGACAAAGAAAAATGATATGCAATTGATTACAAATGCAGTAAATAAACCCTCTCCAATGGTAAATTTTGGTGACCACACCTGTACACAGTTTCAGCATTCACAATTCCTTTCATGTGATTGTGGGGAGATAATTCCAAGCTGATCCCCAAATCACATGTTAAATCATTTGGAAAAAAAATCACTTTGGAATATGCAGTGTGAATAAACGTGCTGGGATTAAAATAGCAAAGCCAAACACAACCCAGAGCTGAGAGCCTTTAGGTTGTATTTTGCCCTTTTAGTCACTCACGTGGCTTACGGTAAAAGAGCAATAAAAATAACCAGCAATGTGCAAGTGCTTGTTCTGCAGGGCTGAAGGAACAGGATCTGCAGTGCCCCTGTGACAGCTGAGCAGGACAGGGCTCTGCTGGGGAGGGAGAACCTGGGGGCCTGCCTGGAACAAGGCTGATGTGTGCATGGAAATGGTTATCTGTGAGTTTCCTTCTTATTAAAGGCATGTTCCTGCCAGCAGGGGAAAATGGAGAAACCAAAGGTCTGTAGTAGGCACATTTGGGTGGTTCCTGTTCCCAGTGTGCTTCATGAGAAGCTCCCAGACGGGTGATTTACCTCTGCAGCAGACAAAACCCCAAACCTCAACATTTTGCTTTACCAGCAGCTCAAATTCTGAATGCCTTCCAAACAGGAAACCTTCCAACCTTAACTCCATTTTATGACAGCTTATCCAGCGATCTTCAGCCAGGCTGAGTTACGGCCAGGAAAGGACACCAATGCCTCAGCATGGCCTTGCCATCAGCCAGAGAAACCCGGGGCATTTTGCTCAAATGGTCCCTCCCTCACCTCTCTCCACACTCACACACATCCTCAGCACAGCCACGAGTGGCTCAGGGCAGGCAGGATGAAAACAAAGTGCCCAAAAGCTGTGGGGTTGGTGTCCTGCTCCCAGGGCAAAAGTCTTGGCATCTCTGTGGTTTCACACAGGGGTAGGTGCCCTTGAGTTCTGAGCAGCGTTCCAGAAGTTCTCAGCAGCATTCCAGAAGTTCTCAGCAGCATTCCATTATGAATATTGAATTTATAAGTTCACCCTCCAGGTGCCTTCCAAAGCACTCCAGTCCCCCACAGCAGTGCCAGGGGTTCCTGGCAGTCGCTGCTTCAAGGCCACTTTGTCAGGAGGGAAAGCAGAGCCCTGCCCCATCTCCCCCATCACAATTCCAGGAAAGCTCAGGCACCGGACACCAGCGCAACAGCAGCGATTAATTGAGCAGAAGCAATTAATGGACTTGATTACATCTGGCAAATTATGAGACTGCAAAATCATTTGAGCCACTCTGTGGGAAGGGTTGATTAGTAAATATGAAATAAACCCCATAGCCAGGATACCAGCATTCCTTATTTTATATTTGTTTTATTTACAAAACAGTTTTACTATAAATACTCTAAATTTTGCATTTTTATCTGCACACTAGGAAAGGAACCTCAGTTTTAAAAAAGTAGTTTAAGAAATACAAATAAATCTTGTAAGATTGTGCAAAGAGGAAATTGTTTTCCTAGCGCAAAGAAACGTTTACTGACTTTTTTAAGTCTCACTTTAAGAGCTGCAAAAACACTTTGTTCATACAAAAATAAACAAGAAAGTGGGCGTTAAACCAACACGGAGGTGGGTTTGAAGTATGTTTGGTTTTTCTGCTTCTGTGCCAGCCCAGGTGAAGTCAGAGCGTTGATTTCAGGTCCCTTTGTTGCACTCAGAGCTGAATCCCTGCCAGGGATCGGTGCTGGACTCCCCTCCTCAGCTCCTGGATTTATCCTGCAGTGGTAAACAAGCCGGGATCAGGGGATGCCCCCGGCCTGGGGAGGGTTTGAGCAGCCTCCCCAGGGACCTGGGGTGTTTGGGGTGCCCCGAGCAGCTCCTACCATCAGGTGCCAGGCGCTGGGGCTGGCACAGGTGAGCGTGGCTGGGCACCGAGCACACGGGGCACAGGTGGCAGCCGGGGCTGTGCGGAGGCACCAGGTGGGCTGGGGTGCCCTCCCGGGCCAGGGGACACACGGGGCTGCTGGCTGTGTCCCCGTGGACCAGGGACAGGAGCTGTCTGTCCGTGCAGGGGGGGCAGACGGGGCCCTGGGGGCTGTGGGGAGAGAGGGCAGTGAGTCCCAGAGGGTTGTGACAGGAGCTGCCCCTCTCCAAACCGCTCCAGCACCCACAGAGCTTCTTTCCTTCACCGTTTCCCTTTTTAAACTCCAGCAGGCAGAGGTTCAAGAGTGCAGAACTGGACCAGCTCCCCCAGGATTGGGGCTCCCAGCCAGTGGAGCAGGCACTCACAGGAATAAATGGAAAAACCCCAAAGCAAAGGCAGCAGCAAGGAGTTCACACTTCCCAAAGCCAAAGCAAGCAGATGCACATGTCCAACCATGTTTATCTGGGTTTTCATGTGAATTTGGCTCTGTCAATGGTGACTGTGTTGAGGAAGCACCAGACTCACATGGGGGAGTGTCAGAATAAATAAATAAACTGAGCAAACAGCTTTACCTCATCACTTCTCTGGCCCAAAACCTTACCTTGCCTCAAGCAAAGGAACCACACCCAGAGTTGGGAAAAGCCCTGGGCAGTGGCTGAGCAGAGGCTCCCACTGCAGGGTCTCACCTGGGCTCTTTGCTGCTTAACCAAACCCAGAGCCCCAAAGAACACGAGGCTGAGCACAGTGAGGAGCCCAGGCTGCTCCAGAGACACCCAGGGAAACCCCACAAGCATCATCTGAGTGAACCTCACCCAGTTCCACCTGTCTCTGCTTGAGCAGGCACCACCCTTTACCCTGGCACAGGGCAAGGAGCAACCAACAGTCACACAGGGCCACCTGCTTTATTCTGAGTTTAGCAGTGAGCTCAGCTTGGAGGGCGCTGGGCACTCCCTGCAGGGCTGACAGGAGCTGCCTGGCCTGGCCACACTCACCCCTTGTGCTGCCACTCGCCCGGTGTCACAGCCCTGCTGTCCCCCTGGCCGGTGTGGGCACGCAGCCAGCTCTCACAGGTGGGACAGATGTGGTCACTGTGGAGAGGAACCATTGAGGGTGAGCACTGAGAGCATGGATGTGCCTTCCCGGCCGTGGTTCTGGGGTTTTGGAACAGCCTGGGGTAGTGGGAGGTGTGGGGATGGCGTGAGATGAGCTTTGAGGTCCCTTCCAACCCAAACCACTCTGGGATTCTCTGATAAGCACAGTTCTGAAATCCGCTGGTTTTTGTCCATGCCCACCGTGGCATCTGGGTGTTTTTAGGTGGAAGACTGACCTTTGGTGGTCCATGGGCTGCTCTGCCTCACTCCTCCACGGAGCAGCTCCTCCTGTGCCATCTGCCCTCAGCACATCCATGGCAGGAGAGCTGAACACACAGAGAGAACACACAGATCCTGAGTGTGTGGCTTCCCAAAAACACCTCCTGCCCAGCTGAGCTACTATTCCCTAAATATCAAACCCTTGCTCCTGCTAAAACAGGAAGGACACAAATTCCAGCTGCCAGACTCACTTTACCCACATAGAGATGCTTCCTCCCCCTTTCCCCTCGCTTTGCTCCCCTGTTGGATTTTACCTGGTGCCTGCTGGGCTCTGGCTGTCCCCATCACCAACGCTGGGCACCGAGTAGCTGCGGGGCTTTTGGGGCTGGGAGCTCAGCCAGTCCTGGCAGGCGGCACAGCCGTGGCGTGGGGGCTCTGAGAGAGGGGCCAGGGCACTGTGGAGCTGCTCCTCACAGCTGGGACACACGTGGCACTTCCCTGTGTGGCTGTGGAGGAGAGAGAGATGGGGGAAATCCACCCAGCAAAGCCCAAACCCTGCTGAAGCCCCCTTTGGACAGCAGGGTGTTCATCGTGGCATTTGGAAGTCAAAAATTGCTCAAAGATCTTCTGCACAGGTGAGCTCAGCAGCACTGAGACCCCTGGCTATAGTCAGGCACAAGGTTTTGGGCAGGTGAACAAGCAAACCTACCAAAAATAGGAATTCCAGGGCTTGGGAAGCTTCTTCTCATCCATAACCTCCAAGTGCATCGCTGCATCCCTTCCCTTCACCTGCTTTTGTGAATTCACATTATAAGAGCTGGAGAGACAGAAAGGGAGAAAATTGTAGAATAAAAGCTTCACAACATGGAAATATTGTGCTAACCATGCCAATATACTGAAGGTACAGGGTTTGAAAGGAAAAATCCACTTATCCCCAGGGAAAGTTCTGATTTTGGAGGGGCAGCTTACTGCTTTTCACTCTCTTTCCGTCTCACGATGATCCCAGCTAGAATTCCAAGGGCTACTGGGGGAACTAACAAAGAAGGGAAAGGGAGAGTGAAATCAACCATTGACTCCAGGTATTTAACAGCAGACAGCTTTGGGGTAGGAAAATACATTTTCAATTTTAAGCTACTTACCAATGCAGCTCGGAATGAGGATGCTTGCTGGGGAGGAAAATAATGAAAGGAATGTTAAAAACGTGAAGGCCAAAATGCGGTGCAATTACAGCAATTAACAGGACTTCTAAGAAATGGAGCTCTTACCCAGCCAGTAAGGATTCTCTTCTGAGGGTTTGGTTTGGTTTGTCTCTGCTGTGGTTTTAACTAGGGAGAGACAAAGGAAAAGCATTCAAAATGTGATTTTATATGGTGCTCAATATATAAAATAGTTCAGAGAGGAGTAAACAACACATGGGCAGGTGACTTGTGCATCTCAGGCTGTGGCAGGGACCTCTTGTGCCACTCCAGGCCTTGAAGACAGAGAGGATTCTGCTGTTCCACTTGGCTTTATTGCCTGGGTGTTGTTGGACACAAGACATAAATAAATCCTTTCTAAGCTCCCTCCACCAGCTTAGCAGCCACTGATAATTTCCCACATTGTTCATTACATTTCTGTCTGCTCCTCTCGAAGGAAAAACATAAACCCAAGTCTGGTTCTGCTCCTGGTGCTCCTCAGCAGAGCCTGGCACCGTGCAGAGCCCTGGAAGCAAACCCTGCAGAGTGCCTGCGCTGCCGGATGGGATGGGCAGCAGCGAGCGGCAGCAGGAGCGAGCTGCGGGCAAGGGGAGGCTGCGGGCAGGGATGGGCTCACCCCGGCAGGCGGGCGGGGCCCCGCTCCAGGTGCCGCTGTCGCCGCTGTCGCCGCTGTCGCCGCTGTCGCCGGTGCAGCGCAGCGTGTCCTGCCCCACCAGCTCCAGCCCCGGTTCACACGTGTAGGTTGTGACGGAGCCCAGCACGAACTCCCCCGAGCTGTTCCCACTGTGCTGCCCGTGGGGGATGGCTGGAGGAGGCGGACAGGAAATCACTGCGGGAGAAAGAGGAGAGAACTCAGGAGGGGACCCTGGGATGCTCTTCCCTTCTCTTCTTCTTCTGCTTTTGCCAGGCTTTCACAGGAACCAGTGATGCTTCTGGGGCTCCCTGCTTGTGACAGCAGCTGTCCCCTTGCAGAGGTGCTGGCCTGACCTCACTCAGTGAAATAAACCAAAAATTCAGAATTTCTAGATTGGAATATTTGGTTTTTCCAGTCAAGCACTGGACAACTTCACTCACCCTGACAAGCTGGAAGAGGACTCCAGACAGCTTTGTCGCCCTCTAGGAGACACCTGATGGAAGGTGATGCTCCCTTTAGTCTGTACCTGCGGGGGCAAAAGGCGCATCCCAAAATCAGCTGGTTGTCACCAACCAAGAATGTGTCACCACAGAGGTGCTGAGGACTGCATGGGCAGAGCCCCCTGTCCCAGTTCACACCCCAGTGACTCTGGCCGGGCAGCTGGGGTGCAGAGGGAAGTGACTTCACACTCACCCACGGTCACAAACCACTCTGGCTGTTCCACCCAGCAGATGATCTTTAAGGATATCTTTTAGGATGACTTGGCCATGTTCTGGATTGGCTGGAATACCACAAGATTTCTCTGAAAAAGAGTAAGATTGTCCTTAGGGCACCATGAGGCTGGGAAAAGCCCCACAAACTTAATTTTCATAGCAGAATGGCAATTAATGATATTTTATGTTAAATGTCATTAGAGAAGAGCAATTTTAAATACAGGCGTGGCACTTGGAACACAGCATAGGGCAAAATGAAATGAGATGGGGACACTCACTCTGACACAGTTCAGGAACTTCTGTCCACGTTAAGTTGTCCAAACAGGTGCTGGTGGGGGGCTGGGCTGTGGTGTTTTCATAAGCTAGGCGACAGATGTACCTCACCGTGGTGTTAACAGCGTAAAAATTCTGCATTTTGTCTTCTGGTGATAGCGCAGCAAATTGCACAGATCTGGGTGTGGGACAGCTGCCTGGCCACCACAGAGACACCCAAATGTCCGGTTACAGAGCAAAAATAACACTTTGCTTTCAACTGTAAACATAAATCCGAGTGATAACACACGAGGCTCACTAAGAGCATGGGCACCCCAAACAGTGCCCTCCTCCCTGCCCACTTCCACCAGGGAATCGTCCGAGGTGGAGCAGTGCAGCCAGTTCTCACTGGAGAAGTTTCCAAATCCCCAAAGCCAAACTTCCCCGCCTGGTTAACCCTTTGGTCACTTGGTGCTCTGCATTCCCTCCCCTTTTCCATGCGCTTCCCAAGCTGTTCCTCTATTTTCATTAACACACAAGTGCCACACATGTGGCTCCAACGGCCTCGGTGGAGGGTAAGAAAAAGGGGCAGCAAGAGAAGTGGCCAGACCACTTCATCCTGTGTGATGAGGAAACCCCTGAGGCAGCGATTGCCAAAGCTGTGGGTGTTCCCGCAAGCAACTCACACCCTCCTGTGTCAGAGAAAGGGAAACACTCACGGCCACAGAAGTCTGGCAGGCTGGACCAGCGGGAGTTCGACAGGCACTGGATGGTGTCGGAGAGAGAGGGGAGCTTGGTGTAACCCGGGACACAGCGAAAAGTCACTGTGGAGCCCACACTGAAGCTCTGCTGGTGTTTGCTGTCTCCTCGGGGCTCAGCGTGGCTGATACTCGGCAGCGGCCCACAGTCCCCTGTGGGAAAATAAACAGGGATTTAGCGGGGCTCCTTCTGCATATATATATTACACACACTCCCATGAATAATGCACACTGCCATGGATAACCCAATTTCCCATGCATAACCCAAACTCCCATGGATAACCCACACTCCTATGGATAACCTACACTCTCACAGATAACCCACATTCCCATGGATAACCCATAGTCCCATGGATAACCCACAGCCCCACGGATAACCCACACTCCTGTGGATAACCCACACTCCCACAGATAACCCACATTCCCATGGATAACCCACACTCCCACAGATAACCTACATTCCCATGGATAACCCACACTGCCACAGATAACCCACACTCCCATGGATAACCCACACTCCTATGGATAGCACACACTGCCATGGATAACCCACATTCCCATGGATAGCACACACTGCCATGGATAATCCACATTCCCATGGATAGCACACACTGCCATGGATAATCCACATTCCCATGGATAGCACACACTGCCATGGATAATCCGCAGCCCCATGGATAACCCACACTCGCGTGGATAACCCACACTGCCATGGGTAACGCACACTGCCATGGATAACCCACACTCCTGTGGATAACCCACACTCCCACAGACCCTACACTTGCACACCCGCGGGCGCAGAGAACGCTCCCGGACGCACGGAGCCCCCAGCCCGGCGTGCCTGGCTCCCCGCACCCCGCTCCCCTCCAGGGGCTCACCCCACGCCGCGGGCAGCTCCAGCAGCTCCAGCAGCAGCACCAGCAGCAGCAGGAGCGAGCAGCGGCGGCCGGAGCCCATCGCGGGTCCCCCGGCACTGCCCGGGCAGCGGAGCCACTCCCGCGGGGCTGCTCCGAGCTCCGCGGAGCCTCCGCCCGCCCCTCCCGGCCAGCCCAGCTCCGCTGAGCTCAGCTCAGCTCCGGGAAGGCTCTGACGAAAGCCGGGAGAGCGGTGGGGAGCGGGGCTGGGTGTGGAACGCGCGGGGTGAGCGGTGCCAGGCGCGCCTGGCATCCCAAGGAGCGGCTCCCCGGGAATCCGCTGCCTCAGCCTCTCCTTCCCAGCCTTATTCTACACTTCCAGGAAAAAAAACCCCTCCCTCCAAAGCTGCCAAAGTCGCAAAGGAAAAGAAAATACCCAAACCTAAAAGGGCAGGAAGGAGAACGCGTCCTCCCAGTCCAAGGAGAGGGCAGCCAGCAGCTGCCGACCTGCACCTTCCTGTTTCCCTTGGTTATCCAGGAAACCGCGATGTTTCCACTGCTCAAACTTACCAACTTACCCCTTTTATTTATTTCTTTTTAATTTCCACTTCATTTTCCTTTCCTATACAATTTAAGTTCCAATCAGATGTAACAATGAGACACAGAGGTGGTTTCCGAATGAAGGAATCCAGCGCCTTGGATAACGTATCCCTATAAAACACTCCCTCGTAAACACGGTGACAAATTCCATGGAGAGACCTTGGCTGCGTTTTCACAGCTCACTGGCCTGAACGGGTATGGTGGCTGCATAAGGCTAAAGGAATCTGTCAGCAGGAAGACAAAAACACCTTTAAATTCTGGGGAATTCTGTATTGGCTTAGGGCAGTGACTTTGGCACGGGGCAGGAAGATGCTGAAAAGTATTTGGCAAAGGCTCTGCGTGATGCTGAGCCCCCGCAGGGAGTGGCTGCACTCAGAACCGAGTGAAAAAGCCTTTGCTCACAGGCTGAACCCCTGAAAAACCCAGAAAACCCCAGAAAACGAGCAGGAGATATCTGTGCCCCTTGCCCTGTGCACCCGCATTCGCTGCCCCGCAGCGGCTCCTCCCGGGCGGTGGCTGAGCCCCCCGATAGCAGCTGTGTCCCTGCCCGGCCACCGAGGGCCAGCAGCTTTATCTGGCCCTGCCACCCGTCCCTGCAGCGCAGGGATCAGCCCCGACAGCTGCCGGTGGCAGGCACGGGGAGCAGCCCGAGGCTGGCCGGCAAAACCCAGCAGCAAAAACAGCGCTGGAGCTGCTGCCCTGGGAATGCCACAGAAACTCAGCTCCCAAAACCTCCTGAGCTGAGCCTGGGTCTGCCTGGGCTGAGCCTGAATCTCCCTGAGCTGAGCCTGGGTCTGCCTAGGCTGAGCCTGAATCTCCCTGAGCTGAGCCTGGGTCTGCCTAGGCTGAGCCTGAATCTCCCTGAGCTGAGCCTGGGTCTGCCTAGGCTGAGTCTCAGCTCAGGGGCTACAGGGCTCAGTCCCAGAGTGGCTGAACAGGGTCAGGGGAGGTGTAACTCCAGCTGCCTTTTCCAAACTGCTTCCCAGAAACACATCCCTGCTTTCCTCCTTTACTACTTTTTAAAAAATATGTAACCAAATTTAGCTTGCCATGGATGGCATTTATAGAATAAATGTTCAGAGTGATAAAGAACTGACAGAACATTGAATCTGATCATTGCCAGGATATACCTTAAAGCTGATTCCTTCTTGAAAAAGAGAATAAAATACGATGAGAAAACAGCAGGGAGTTGAATTCACAGAGTACCCTTTATAAACAATTGCTATTTATTACTAAATAGAAATAAAAACCCAGAAAGGCTTTGCGGGTTTTAGGTCTTTACAGGACAAAATTGGGGTAGGCAGCCTAAAGAACACACATGAGTTTTCCAGTCCCTCTGTTGCAGGGTGGCAGCCCTGGGGAGGTTATTTAGGAGTTGTATTTCTGTGTCTGTGCCTCATTGATGTGGTCACAGTGGGACTGAGCTGGGTCCCTCCCTCTGGAAAGCAGAAGTGGCTCCTTTGCCTTTTGAGATCAGAGATACCCGGCCCACAGGTGGCTTTATCTTCCTGTGGTAGAAATGAAAACTGCAAGGAACTTTGGGCCGATACATGAACAAGCTTTTGCTAAAGAAAGGGCTTAAACCACTCAAGATATAAACAGTGTAATATCCCAAGTACCGTGGTTTCCTAAAATAAATATAACAGCTAAAACTCAGCAGGACAGGGAAGCCCTTGCTTTGCTTTTCCCTGCTGGCAGCTGGATCCACAGCTGGATCAGCTGCAGCCAGGAATTCCTGGGGAGTTCGGGGAGCAGCTCCCTCCCCAGGGAGGCCGGGGCTGTGTTTGGGGTTTGTTGTGGTGTTGCCAGTGAGCAGAAAAACCTGCGGGCCTGGAAACACCGAGTCAGGCTGGGCGGGACAGAGCCGGGCTCGGGGAACTCTGCAGGAACTCCGGGGTTTTCTCAGAAACCCTGGTGGGGCCAGCAGGAATCGCAGCTGGATCGGGGTGCTGGGAGGCAATCCCTGAAAGGAAAACTCAGATGGGAGGAACAAATATGGAAATCAGCCAATAAATGCTTTTCGGAATAATTTTCCATCGATTTCTTGGAATGCTAAAACATCATCATTAAAAAATTACTAGGTGGGGCCACGCTGATTTAGGTCATCCTTTACCTTAAAGCAAGGAGAAGGAGTCCTAATAAGTGTGACCATTGCATGGGGCACTTTTGGAACAGGTCAGGAACGGTAAAAGATTTTCTGGTCTTGACCCAAAAGACAAAACTCAGGGATGGGCAAGCTCAGCTTGATCCTGACACCAGAGGAACAATTTTCACCATCCCTCGGTTGGGTACTGAGATCCTCCAGCTGGTGTTGAGTCTTCTCCTCTCACAGTGACACAATGACAGCTCCCAGCACTTCCCACGAAGCCAAAATTCTCCCTTTTCATGGATGAAATTATCCTCTGCAGCGGGTGGGGAATCTGGAGGACCAGGACTTCCACCACATCCAGCTTCTCCTGGCTGTGCATGAGCTCCCTGTGGGGAACAAGGTTGGCATCAGCACCAGAGCCCTGGCACTCTCAGGGATACCTGGTACAAAGTCCTCTCTTGCTTTTCAAAATGCCCAAAAAACGAGTTTAAAAAAATAATAATCTGTAATAACATAAGGGCAAGGAAATAATAAATTAGTTAAAATGTATTGCAGACAAAGCAAAGCTTTTTATGAGAATAGGAGGTCGGTGCAGTCAAAGCTGAGCTGTGAACCAGCAAAAAATGTAAATTACACAGAGAAAACTTACAGAAGAGAAGAACATGACAAAAAACCCACTCACTTCCACAAAATAATGGAAATTTGGGCCGTTTTAACTTCTGCGAGCAGCCAGGTGGGGGAAAGAACCCCATGTACTTCGGAGGACACATGGATCCTTTGCTGGGCCCAGAATAGGATTTTGGGGATTTGTACAAAGGCAGAACAAATGTGAACCCTGAGGCAGCCCAGTTCCTGCTCACTGAAGAGAAATACGGGAGAAGAAATGAAAATCTGGGTTTTGGGGATGGGAGTAAGCAGGAGGTGGCACGGATGCCGTTGTCCCTCAGGACTGACCTGGTTTCCTGAAGAAAGAGGAGGACTGGGAGGGTTGGATGCTGTTTTGCAGGGCCTTTCTATAGAGGCTGAGCTTCCTCTCCCACAGGAGACCCTTCTGGGAGGGCTGGGCTCCATTGCCCTGGGCACCTGAGAAAATGGAATTCACGGGGTCAAATTCACCAGGTGGCCTTTCCTAGAAATGTGATAAAGGAGAAAAATGAATGCACTTGATTCAATGTCAAATGATTTCAACTCACTTTTGGGAGGAGCTCTGCTCTCCGTGTCTTTTGCTCCAAGTCTGACAGCTGAGCTTTTCTCTGGGGGACAGAGAGGGAGCATTGCTCAGAGCACTCCTCCTTCCTTCAGAGACCACCCAGTCCTTGCTCCAGCAGCGCCTTTTTCCCCTTTAAAATTTCCTTAGCACTTGCATTTCACCCCTCCTGCACTTCATACCCTCAATATTTTAATATTAATTAATATTAAATTTTTAATTTTTATATAAAATTTAATATTAATATATTAATATTAATACCCTCAATAGGTTCATCCTAAATACCAAACTAATACTAAATACTAAGTAATAAATACTAAGTAATAAATACTAAATAATAAATACTAATAAATAAATACAAAATACTAAATAATATGAAATACTAAATACTAAATATTAAATAATAAATTTCACCTGAATACCAAACTAATACTAAATACTAAGTAATAAATATCAAATACTAAATAATAAAAAAGGAATACTAAGAAATAAATACAAAATACGAAATACTAAACACTGAATAATACTAAATAATATTAAATATTAAATATTAAATTTCACCTGAATATCAAACTAATACTAAATAATAAATACTAAGAAAAAAGTATGAAATACAAAATACAAAATACTGAATAATACTAATAATATGAAATACTAAATACTAAATATTAAATAATAAGCTTCACATGAATACCAAACTAATACTAAATGCTAAGTAATAAATACCAAATAATAAATAATAAATACTAAGAAATAAATACTAAATACTAAATACTGAATAATACTAAATAATATGAAATACTAAATATTAAATAACAAATAGTAAATAATCGGTAATAATAAATATCAAATAATAAAAATAAATAGTAAATAATTAAGAAATAAGAAATAATAAATAATTTCAGCCACTGAATGGGATGAAAGCACCTTTGCACTCGGGTGTGGCTCCACTCCAGAGCCCGCTGGTTTTGTCCCTGCTCCCACACTGGATGCTCCCATTCCCCACCAGCTGGAAGCTGGGCTCACAGCTGTAGGTCACCGTGGAGTTATAAGCAAAAATTTCAATGCCTTCCCCATCGTGTCTCCCGTGGCTGATTGGAGGAGGTGGAGGGCAGGTAATTACTGCAGGAGAGAAGGACAATGTGTTTGATAAAGCTTCGGTTTTAATATAAAATACAAAAAGTTTGAATCTGCCCGAGGTTCTTGAGGATAAACTTTGGACAGTGCAGGTGGGTAACAGCACTGGAGGGGTAACGCACTGCTGCCTGTCCCAGTTCTTCTCTCTGGTTTGTTCCCCAAGTGTTTTTCTTCTCACGCTTTCCTCCCTCTCTTCTCCCTCTCTTTATTTGCCATGACAAATAAACAGCAGGTTTGCCACGCTCAGGATTCCTGGAAATCTCACCCCATCACCTTCAGTCATGACAAAAATGCTGATTTTGTGGGAACAAAGCTGCTGAAATAGCAGCAGAATGGGCATTTTTCAGCTGTGCTTTTGGGGACAGATCAGCCACAGAGTATCCACAAAAACAATCCAAAGAGAGCTTTGGTCTGTACATGGGGATGCAGGATCTGCTGGAGTGAAGTTAAAAGCTTTAATCTCACAATTTAAGATGAATCTCACATTCACAAGTCGGAAGTTTGCTCCATTCAACATCATTTCCTTTCAGCTGGCACCAGATGAAATTATTCCCGACTAATTTGTACCTAAAACACACGAGAGAAAATCAGAGTAACTGTCCAAAAACTGGTAATATTTCCCACCCACCCCCAGTGCAAGCATGATCAGGAGTGTGGGAGAGGCAGTTAAAACAAGCAGAGCTGCTGACACTGCTGGTGAGCAGAACTCCTGTCAGGATCTGTGTTCATCTATTTTTGGTGCCTCTCTGCTCTGACTCTGCATTTTCCGTGGCAGGGAAGGGAGGAATTGGAGCTGAGGCTGGCAGAATGCTCTGGGGATGCCAGACAGGGCTGGGCTGAGCTGAGGGATGGATTCCCACAGGGATTTGCTGAATCAGGAGCTCCATCCCTGCCTGCTCCTGGCTCACAGCACTGCTGGGATTGACCCTGTCCCCATCCAGGGCTGAGGTGACAAGGGAGGAGCCCCCGGGACAGTGCAAGGTGTCCCTGCCATGGCAGGGGTGGCACTGGATGAGTTCTAAGGTCTGTTCCAACCCAATCCAGATTCAGATAGATCCCCCTGACCTCCAGGAGCAGTGAGGGGCAGCAGGGCTCAATCCATATTTAATTAAAGTGGCTTCTGCCTGGTTTGCTGGAAGCTCAGGGACAGTGACACCTTCCCCATTCTGATTCTCCCTCCTGTGCAGAAACCCTCAGCATCTGGCCAGGGTGGATAATGATCATTTCTGACCTAACTTCCATGAGCAATGTGATCCCTCCACCCTGCAGTGGGTTTCCAAAGCTGAGCTCAGCCCCAGCAGGGTGGGACACGCTCTCATTTTCTCGACTGCATCCCCAGGGAGAGACAAAACCCCTCTGCTACATCTGGGGCTGGGCAGCACCAGCCAGATGATGCCAGCTGCTTCCTGCTGGAGGGAGGAACCCTGCCTGGAGTGTTTCAATTAGAGATTAAAATTCCAGGGCCTGTCCACTGCATTTGGGCCCTGATTGAAAGCAGGCAGCAGCCATGAGTCAGCTCCTGACTGTGGAAATTGTGTTTCACTGCACTTTTCCAGCTGAACTTTAATGGATTTTAGAAATCCCTTATTGTAACCCTTTTTGTTCAATATATCTCAACTATCTTAAGCTGAAATATTTTAAATAACTTGTATTGAAGTCCAGAGTTATCAGCTGTGAGTACAACCAGCTGCTCCTGTTGGGATGGACACTCAGAGCTGCTCTGGGTGGCACTTGGAGGAAAAGGTGGCCCTGAATCCTGGCCCTGGTGCCCTCCCTGCAGCTGTGTGCCCTCTGGAGCCGTGTCCCAGCACTCACCCATCCTCACAGGACACTTCCACCCGTGCTCCCAGCTGCAGGTCCCTGAGGGGCCCCATCTTCCCTCCAGGCAGAGCTCCTGGGGTGCCACAGGACCTCCCTGGGGACACGAAAAGGCTGAATGAGACACAAAACAGGGGCTCTGGGGAATTCCCAAAGGTTCCAGAGCATTTCACTCCATGGGCACCACAGCCAGACTGGCAGGAGCCAAAGGTGGGGATCCCAAAATGCTCCACGCCCACAGAGGGGTTTCCATCCCAGTGGACTGTGAAAAAATACCCCTGTCACATCACCAGCCTCAATATTCCATGGATGTCACCAAGAGAATGCTTTGCCTTCATGTTGAAGTTCAGTGCTGGAATAGCAAATTGGGGTTTGTCCCCTGCCTGTGCCATGTCCCAGAGAAAACATCTTTAGGACCACAAAGAGGTTGGAAAAGACCCCTGAGATCACTGAGTCCAACCAAACATTCCCTGGCATGAAAATCAAACCAGACCTGTTTATGCCAGCAGAAAAACCAAAAAGAACGTCAGTGATATTGCTGCTGTTCAATTTTAACAAGGAATGACAAGGAATATCCCCCAATTTCATGCTAATGGAGCTGTTGGGATGATAATGACCAGGCTGAGTCATTATCATCCCAACATTTTGGGGACAACCAGGGCTGCTTTTGGGGGTGTGGGGCAGCAGGAATACTCACTCCTGCACAGCTCAGCAGGCTGTGACCACGTCAGGTTCTCCAGGCAGGTGCTGGAGGGGGAAATCTCCGAGGAGTTCTCGTAGCCGGGCCGGCAGACGTAGCTGACGTTGGCGCCAACGGGGAAGAAATTCCTCCTCTCATCCTCCTTGGACAGGGCAGCAAACCTCAGCCTGGTTGGGGCAGCACAGCTCCCTGGCAGCCAAGGAGAGCCAGCCTGACAGAGCTGCCCACCAGCAGCTGCCCAAACACCCCCTGGGACCACGGGAATGCTTCTGGAGAGCTCCTGGGGCTGGTGCCAGGGGAATTCAGGCTCCTTACCTGGCTCCAACCCGCTGCAGGCACCAGAGCGGGGATGGAGGAGGGTCAGGAGCCCGGGGAGGGTCAGCAGGAATGGGGAGACCATGCATGGGCTGGGGGGCACCGGAGACCCCAGCCCCATCCCTGACTGAGCCCTCTGCCACCCCTGCGGCCACCGGGGGCTGAGAGGGACAGCAGGGCAGAGGGTTTGTGCCCTGGGCAGGGCAGAGGGTTTGTGCCCTAGGGACAGGGACAGTGCAGCATATCAGGTTTGCCCCTGGGGACAGGGATGGTGCCAAGCAGGAGGGACAGGGATATTCCCCCCCGGGCCGTGTTTCAGATATAAAGGAAGGTATTTACGGCCGCAGGGCTCGGCCAGCCTGGACCAGATGTCGCCGGGCAGGCACTCCACGGTGTCCGGCATGCCCGGGATCCTGCGGGCTCCCCCCGAGCAGCTGAAGGTCACCCTGGATCCCACCGGGAAGCTGCTGGAGCTGCTGGAGGGGCTGGAGTGGGTCATGGCAGGCGGGGGCCCGCAGTCACCTGCGGCAGGAGAGCAGCAGGACAACACCCCCTCAGGTGAGGAGCCCCTTCTGTGGCCCCTTCCCCGCCCCAGGAGGGTGTTTGGATGTCCAGGGTTCCCCAAGGGAAGGCAGCAGCCAGGGCTGGGTCCGTGACAGCCCCGGGCTCAGGGGAGCATCCCCAGCCCAGTCCCGGAGCTGCAGGTGGGACCCAGGCAGGTGTCCCCGGTCCCTCCCCGTCCCCGTACTCACCGTGAGCCACAGGAATGCCGAGGAGCCCCAGCAGGGCCAGGAGCAGCGCAGAGATCACCCCACAGCTCGGGGGGTCGGGGGGTGCCCCCCATCCTGCTGCTGCAGCCGTCATTGCAGCGAGTGCCGCGCTGCTCCTGCAGCCCCGCTGCCTGCAGGGCTGGGAGGGGATGCTCTGCAGGCTCCACCAAACCTCGGGAGCTGTGGAAGCCTCCCCAGGACACCCACGGAGCACGGAGAGCAGCCAGGCTGGGGGAAAGTGTCGCTCACAGGCTCGGGGAGAGCCTCTTGGTCCTCCTGCCCCGAGCTCCTTGTTTGTGTCACTTAATTCTTTTCTTCTGAGGCTGGCAGGGAGTGCAGACCAACAGAGTTTTTCCAAAACTACATTCCCAGAGAAGAAAATCCCCATTCCAGCCTCAAGCTGCATCCAGGGTGGGAAACACCTCCTTAGTTATTTGCTGGCAGGTAACACACCACAGATGTGCTGTCAGCAGTCAGTGAAGCAAATAAAAGCATTTTCCTTCTCGTTTGCTGGGTTTTCCTTTGATTGCCTGACTCCTGGTAATGAGGAACGGCTGTGAGCAGCCACATCCCATTAACCCTGTGACATGTCCCTGTGACATCAGCCAGGGCAGAGGGTTTGTCCCCTGGGCAGGGACAGTGTCAGCAGAGTGGTTTTGTCCCTTAGGGACAGGGACAGTGCAGGGGTTTTGTCCCTTGGGAGCAAAGGACAGTGCCAGCACAGTACCAGCACCACAGGTACCAGCCCCAAGCCCATACATATTTCATTTTCTGTAAAATATTAAATCACCATGTCCCAGACTGCAAGGCAAACATGTATTTTATTTTCCATCTGTTTGGCTGTTGTCTTCTGTTCAGTGGGCAGTTTTCCTTATTTCTTCCACACCCAATCATCCCTCCTGGGAGACATCTGCTGATAACAGGCTGTTGAATGTCACTGCATGGCTGATAAGAACTGCAGCATCCCACTGGGAGATGTGAGCCCATAGGAGCCAAGCATTCCTACCAGAATATAATCTGAGGTTCTGGGGACAGCAAGACAGGCTTTTTGTCCCCACTGGATTCCCAGAGGGAACAGCTGCGTCTTCCACTGGATCTTCAGAGGAAGATCCACCCTTCTACAGCATCCCTGATCCAACAGAGCCACACCTGACACTGCAGGAGGATGGATGGATGGATGGATGGATGGATGGATGGATGGATGGATGGATGGATGGATGGATGGATGGATGGATGGATGATGGATGGATGGATGATGGATGGATGGATGATGGATGGATGGATGGACGGATAGATGGATGATGGATGGATGGATGGATGGATGGATGATGGATGGATGATGGATGGATGGATGGATGGATGGATGGATGGATGATGGATGGATGGACGGATGGATGGATGGATGATGGATGGATGGATGGACGGATAGATGGATGATGGATGGATGGATGGATGGATGGATGGATGGATGATGGATGGATGGATGGATGGATGGATGATGGATGGATGGATGGATGGACGGATGGATGATGGATGGATGGATGGATGG
Organism: Ammospiza caudacuta; assembly: GCF_027887145.1. Classification (NCBI taxonomy): domain Eukaryota; kingdom Metazoa; phylum Chordata; class Aves; order Passeriformes; family Passerellidae; genus Ammospiza; species Ammospiza caudacuta. The sequence continues at coordinate 7,560,119 of NC_080616.1, read as the reverse complement.
ATGGATGGATGGACGGATAGATGGATGATGGATGGATGGATGGATGGATGGATGGATGGATGATGGATGGATGGATGGATGGATGGATGGATGATGGATGGATGGATGGATGGACGGATGGATGATGGATGGATGGATGGATGGATGGATGGACGGATAGATGGATGATGGATGGATGGATGGATGATGGATGGATGATGGATGGATGGATGGATGGATGGATGGATGGACGGATGGATGGATGGATGATGGATGGATGGACGGATAGATGGATGATGGATGGATGGATGGATGGATGATGGATGGATGATGGATGGATGATGGATGGATGGATGGATGGATGGATGGATGGATGGATGGATGATGGATGGATGGATGGATGATGGATGGATGGATGGATGGATGGATGGATGGATGGATGGATGGACGGATAGATGGATATACTGCAGCTCTGTGCCCTGGATGCAGCTGAGTCAGGCGGTTCTGTGGGCACTGGCTGTGGGCTCCAGGGCCGTGGGCAGGGATGATCTGAGCAGGGTCTGATCAGAGCTGTGGTGCTGTGGCAGAGCGAGTGTGCCACCTAGTGCCACTGCATCCCAAATCTGCATCCCAGATCCACATCCTGTACCCATACCCTGAATCCACATCCCAGATCCACACCCCCCACCCACACCCTGTATCTCCATCCCGCACCATCCACACCTCATTCCAGCAACCCCCAACCTCCTCTCCCACCCCCCTTAACAGACCGAGTGACCACATGAATAGAGTACAGAAAATTAACCCTTTTTATTGATGCATTGCAATTGTTCTACATTTTTACCATATTATGTAGAAAATACTTAAAATACAAGCTACTTTGTAAAACCAAAGACAAACATTGAATCCAAAGATAAACTATGTTTTCACAATGGACCCTTCTCCCATATAGTTAGTATTAAATTTTTAAATATCTATTTCTTTTGTTAAAATGATTTTTACATACCCCCTAAGTACATCAGCAATACAAACATAGATCAGTAATTGTCAGAAACTACCTGTATCTAGCGGCTTGTAAAAAGGAAGAGCACAACCATAAAAGAAAGTTAAATTTTACACAGTAACTAGCATATCAAATACATTTAATAAAGTAGGAATTCCATTGCAATATCAAGGATTCAAGCAGAAATACTAACATTACATATAATGTACTGCTACATGTAGTGAGATAGATATAGTTCAAGCTGAATCTGAAATCACACATTATATAAAGTTTAGCAACAAACAACCATGTGGACATGCGGCACCATTCAGAAGTTTAAATAAAATTAAAAAAAAGAAAGCAGGGCTGTGCCAATCCTGTCATTTAGAAGCAATTTAGTTTCATGTACTAAAAGAAATTGCTGAGTCAGAGGTAAATTACTGCATCCCATCAATTAGGTGCTAAGCAGGAAAGCCTCAGGAGTTGCCTCTGCAGGGGCTATCACAGCTGCAAATACAGGTCAGGTAAGAGAAAACTGATTGAACAGCTCAAGAATCACACAGACAAACCTAGCTGGGACCACGAGCTGGCTATCAAATATTCCAAAGGTGAATCCCAAACTAGTTGTGAAGGAAATTAAAGGATGCCAATTCCTATCCAGAGATAGCAGACTTCTCTCCAAAAATGTGTAGCAGGCTCTGACAATGAGGAGAGTCAATTCTCGAACCCAATTTGAGGCTGGATATGCAAGGGAAGAAGGGATGTATCTCCTTAGAGCAGAACACAATACACCTAAATTGGGCATCACATACTGGGGCCAGACTGGGAGGCCCTGGCCCTGCTGGGGTGGGGTTTGCTGTGTATCACGGAGGAATTCTGGGGTAGCATTTGACAGCTTGTTCCAAATGGAGCACGTTTGATTTTACCCACATCACTTCCATCTCATCCTCCCCGTTCCAAGACTTCCGGGAACTCGGGCAGTGGAGGAAATGACACCGTGCTTTGGGAATACATTTCATTGGGATTAATTGCGTCCCAAGGTCCTCTAAATGGACATTACAAGCTGCTGTTTTCAAGGGAAAGTGGGCGAGTTCTCAAAATTATTAGCAGATTTTGCTAGAGGTCTTTTTTCTTTCTCCTGTTAGTGAAGTGTTTTCCATGAAGTCCTATTTGTGAAACGGGGAGTTGGAGCTCGGTTTGCCTTTTGGTGGAAAGGCACAACTCTGTACCCAAGAGGTATCTCAAGGCAAGTACTGAACACAAGCAATGTCAAAAAAAGCAACAAAGTGCCTACAGCAACAAACAGCATCGTTTGCAGCAACGATGTGGCACAGCAAGGTTGGTTCTCTACAAACACACTGAACATCAACGGGGGCTAACGCTACCGCCCAGCTCCACAGCCCTCAGCCCTCCCTGGTCCCTCCACCTCAGGCCAGTCCAGGCTTCCTTCTAGCAGGAACGTGGGCTTGCAGAAATGGCTCGGGCATTTCTTGCCACAGCCAGGTCAGGACTGGCCTCCTTCCCACTGGGACGGAACATAAACTGGGGTTCAAGGTTAGCAAACCTCTTATTGCTGCAGTCACACGACTGCTCAAACCAGTTTATATCATCCTTTTGGACAAGATACTTTATGTGTTAGATGAGAAATAATTCCTGGTACAAGGGACCCAAGAAAACAAAGCGTAGTCCAAAACCTGCACTGATTATCCAAAGTGAGTATTTCCTCTGAACACTAACTAGGGCTACAGCTGACAGACCTTCCCAACAACTCCACACTAGCAGTAGCTATAAAACTTTTTAATGGTATTATGTGCTTTACAGCAGGCTCTCTTTGGTATAAATATTCTATCACCAAGCTAGCAATATTTTACACGACACATCTGCTATTCCTGTGGGGGAAGGTAACGCTACACTAAACCTAATAAAAGTGATTGCACGTTATTTAATCACTTCTGCAATATTAGACTAAACATTCCAATGCATTCCCAGCACTACCTTATCCGAAATGCACTGACAGACACTAACAGTACATGTGCCATTTGAAGGGAAAGCTTCGAGGGGACGTCGCTTCACCGGGAACAAGAACGGAGCTGGGATGAGAGCGGTGACAGGGAGAGGGCTCTGCACCATCCTGCTGCTCTGGCTGGGGGAGCTGGGTGGGTGAATTGCTTCAATTCGACGGGGGCTTGCTGGTCCCTCGTAAGGCAAGCTCACTGTAAACTCTAGTCACACTACATCATCATTTAAGGCACTACAATAAGGGGACACACCAAACAACTCTTCATCACACATACCTGTGCAAAACAAATCCAAGGTATCCTTTCCTCTCGTGAAGCTCTACTCCTCTCTCAGTGCTACAGTGATGAGCTCTAACCATTGCATTATATCACATACATTCCAACATGAATCAATTCATTTTGGTTTAAATACAAAGGATACAACACTTCCATCCCCAGGAACGTTTAAGAATTAGACAAACACTAAGTACAGAGTTCAAGTATAATCACTACACATTTTGATTACAAAGACAGAACATTTGGGGTTAGCAGGAAGTTTTGCTTGTTATATTTTTCTAATCAATATGTACATATTTCATTTTCTGTAAAATATTAAAACACCACCAATACAAAACTTCTAAAATAGTTTTAAATTCAGTAATAAACTTTAAAATCTGGAATTTTTTTTCCTTTTTTCTTTTTCTTTCTCTTTTTTTGTCTCGTTTTTTCTTTTTTTTTTCCTTGCAATTCCTACATGCACGTACTGTTTACAAGTCTTATTAAGAGCGCTTTAGAGTAGCTGCTGACATATCCAGGAGGATACGCTCACAGGAGTATAAAAAGCTGTACACATCAATACAGTGATGTTTCATTGTATTTCAAATTTTTCTCCCTCCTAAATGAATCACATGAGGCAAAAACATTAAGAAAAACAGAACGAAGCAAAGCCCTGTGCTTCTGTGAAGGAATCCAGCTCCATTATAGGGCCAGCATCTAATAAGCTGCAGAAACCAAATTTTAGAGCAATGCTGCGTTATTCACTCTCAGCTGGAGACAACAACACCACCCTGACAGAGCTGCTGAGCTCTGTCACACAGTGAGATCCTGAATACAGTTTGAACCACTTAGAAGAATTCTGCAACGAACACAACAAAAATTCAGCTGGGTTATGGAGAATGTTCCAGAACACAAAGCACACTCCAGGGTTTACAGGACTCCTGAATGTATCGTGTTGCTGGCATAAGGCAGCTGCCTCTACCAGTCCTTAAACAAAGCAGAGGAGTAAACAAAATACCTTTGACAGAAACATACATGGAGATGTAATGGCTTTTCAGAACCAGCAATTTGTTAAAGACAAAGTGAATTACAGAACAGATGTCAAAATATTAAATCTGATTTTAAAACTGCCTCAGCAACGAAATGAGATAAACATGCACATTTTTAGTGGCAACGTGGATTTGTGCAAGCTGCTAAAATAGAATCTGCAAATCTGTTTGTTTAAGTTACACAAGTTAAAAAAGACATCAGGATCTGTCTTCTGAGACACTGATTTGACACCCCTTTTGATTAGCACAACAGAACAATTTTAAATAAACGTGACCATGAATTTTTTAAAAGCATCTATAAAAAGTAAGTAAAATTTTAAAAACTTAATTAGTGACCCTCGTACTGGTAACAAAGCATGCTGCTCAGTTAGTGACTGAACTCACCAGAGACATTTGGGAACAACATACAACCAGATCAGGGAGAAACACGAACCAGGCAGTCACTCCCAGGCAAAGGTTCACCTGAAATCCTCTCCAGCCTCTCAGGCCCCTCGCGGGACAGCGCTTCACCGGCAACTACAAGTAGGAGTACTGGTTGATCTTGGTGGGGCTCAGCGGGTATCCAGTGTAAATAGCAGATCCTCTGGAAGCACCAATATAGGACTGGGGAGCGAACTGGTGTTGGTACTGGGCGGGGGGGACGTTGGCAGAGGTCAGCAGGCTGGGCCCCACGCTGACAGGGACCTGGTGCACCAGCGTGCTGGGGTGGGCAGCGTAGGCGGCGTGGCGCGACGAGCCCTGCGGGGAGAACAGGTGGGCGATGGACGTGGTGGAGCCCAGCGTGGCAGCGCTGCTGGGGGCATAAGTGTACATGTGGGGCTGGCTGGACAGGTGGGCACTGGCCGTGGCTGCTGCCAGGTGGGGATGCACTGGGCTGCTGTGCTGGAACGTGTAGGGAGCCTGAGAAATCGTTGACGTGAGGGGGGCCACGTAAGCCTGCTGCCGGCGTGGGACAGCATTGCCGTTTCTCTCCTGGGAGGCCAGCACTGTGGTTTGCTGGTTCTGCAAGGGGAGGGAGTAAATGAGGTTAGTGGTCGTGCTCAGGTGAGCAAGGCGCAGCCAGAGCCCCCTGACGCTGCTGCAGATCCTCCCTCGTGACGGCCTCCCGCAGATCTGAGAAGGTGACTGCACTTCGTGGGGACAAAGGTGACACTTTTCCTCTGAAATGGGGCAAACTGCCACTTGGGGGGTACCACAGCTGGACAAGTGAGGGCAGGCCCTAGATCTGACCCGGAACTCCTCACACATCTACTCCTCTGCACGTTGGGAGGGTGGCAGCAGGGCTGCCCTGTTTTATCACCAGAAAACCTGTCTGGTGCCCATGCCAGAAGGGAACTGCAGGGGTAACAACACTCCCTCTCCTCTGCAGTGTGACCCAGAGATCAAAAGTCCTGACACAAAATGAAGTGAAACCAATCTTTGAATTGAAACATCCAAAGATGTCGGGTGTCAACTGTTAGTTTGAGAAAGTCCAGTCTTAACCTACTGGTTGGAACTCTGTGAGCTCTAAAGAAAGGTAAAGAACTAAAGAATTTCCTCCTACTGTGCCTTCAAAGTTACTCTAATTCAACAGCTGGACCTTGGTGTCACCCTCCTGAGTGGCAAGATGGACCTGCTGCAAGTCAGGTGTGACAAGGAACACAAAGAGAGACTATGGAGACAACCACACTTGTCCTGCCCTGCACCACCCCAGGACAGAACCAGCTCCGAAGAACCAACACTTGCAACTACTGATCCTGTTGCAAGCCAGCCCTCCTCCCTGCCTCAGAGGTTCCTGAAGCAGCTGTGAAGCAGCCCCAGGGCAGCAGGGCAGGTGGGCTCACCTGGCTGAGGTTGAGGGGCTGCACGCCGTTGGTGACCACGCGGTGGGAGCGGTAGCCCGAGGGTGTGATGCAGCATCCTGACGACTGCCCACTCACTGAGGCCACTGGCTTGCTCTTGCTGCTGCTGCTGCTGCTGCCGCTCAGGATGCCTGCAAGATGCCACAAGCTCAGTGCACTCCTCCCCTGCCCACAGCTCTAGGTGCCAAACTGACTGTTTCTGTCACAGGGGCTTTGCTTTAATTACAATTTCAAATGTGACTAAGAAACCATCAGGAATGGTTACAGATCTTCCTAAATGCAGCCAGATGTAACTGAAAGGTAAATCTATCAATGACTATGAAAACAGACCAAAGCTTTCAGAACAGCAGCTGTGAAACCTATGGCTTGTGGAAAGTCCAGAACAGTGAGGATGAATGTGTGACAGGGACAGGAGAGCACCTGAGCCCGGGCAGAGCACCCTGAGATACCCACCTGAAGCCTGGGTGGCCACGATGCAGTCGTTGAGCTGCATTTTCAGGGGTGGGACGATGATGGTGCGGGAGCTGGAGCTGTCAGCAGCAGCTCTGCTGGGCAGCTCCAGGGCCCCCCCAGTGCTCCTGAGCGAGGACAGGGGGTCTGGGGCATAGGGGCTGCTCAGGGACGAGTCCGAGTCAGGGGAGTCGTTGACGGTGACGTAGCTGATGACGTTGGATCTCTGCTTCATACCCAAACTGCAGGGGGAAAAAGGACAAAATACAAATGGGAAATGTTCTGGCTTTGCCCACCAGGTTACAGATCTCCCTCTGGGATTTCACACCCTCCCTTCCTCCCTGTCAGATAAAACTCAGATTAACAGCAGGCAGAAGAACCCAGAGATGTGATGGGGAATATTCTGTCTCACGCAGCTCTTCTGAGCCTGCCCAGGGCTCACACACCGTGTCCCCCCCTCTCCCTGACGCTGAGCCCAGCAGAGCCCAGTGACCAGCCCACCTGGCAGGTTTGTACTTGCTGTCCTCCTCCTCGTCGGTGTCGCTGCGGATGGTGATGACGCTGACAGGGGGGCTGGGCGTGTCGGGGATGACGATGGGCTGGTGCTGCTCCTGCACCGGCACCAGCACGTTGGAGGAGGACGAGGCAGAGCGCAGGGGGCTGCTCCCAATCAGAGAGTACACTTGGGTGGGCACAGGCTCCAGAGATGAGCTGGACCTGCAGGGAGAGCACAGCAGGGTTCAGCTCCAGCTCAGACAAACAGCATTAGGAACACACCAGCATGAACATGAGCAGAACCTCAGTGCACACACTCAAACAGCAAAGTGCCACAGACGCAGCCAAAGGCACTCAGGGATGCTTTGAATGGGACTGAGCCACCTGAACATTGCCAGAAACTGCCAGCCCTCATCCAGCATTTCTGTCACTTGCACTGCTATGGCACCAACACCTCAGGAGTGTAAAAGCCCTCTGTAAAACCAGCAAAGCACTTGGTCAACCATGTCCTTGCCCTCACTGAAATTAATAAAATTTAAATCAGTGACAACAGCACAAAGGCTTTATCCAAGACATCTTTAAATGCAATTGTAGCATAATAAAGTTACACCCTCAATGCCTCTGTGATCAGAAGATGCTTTTTTCCCCACCAAAAGGGCAACCTCCACAAACAAACTTGTGGCTTTTCTAGGATTGGGAAAGAAAGCAATGGAATCCTTACTTGGCTGTGCTCGGTGCTGGCTGCTTGTTCTTCTTTGCTGGCACATTGCTGCTCTGCTGCTGCCTCACAACATGAGCAACCCCAACGTTCAGAGGCTGTGCTGTGGCCAAGGTGACGTGGTTGGTCAGCAGAGATGGCTGTTGCATGAGAGTGCTGTACTGATTTCCATGGGAATGTGCATTCCTGGGGCAGAGAAGAAACAAGAGACCCAAACCCCATGACTACACTGCAGGAACCACGAGCCCCTGAGGGGAAGGGAGACACTGTGGGCTCTGTGATGGATGCATTCCCACTTGGCAGGGAGCTGGAGCTCCTGCAATCCTCACCTCCAGTCAGCCAGCTGCTGGCTGCTGCCGATGGTCTCTGGGATCACAGCTGCAGGCTGGACAGAGTTGTGCAGAGCAACCCCTGGGAGCTGCTGCCAGGTGGAAGGGAGCAGGATCTGCTGGGTTCCCCCCGGCCAGGCCTGCTGCAAAACAACAAACACAGACACGAGGATCACTAGGCTTCAGTTCCTGCAGGGGCAGGCAGAGATCTGTCCAAGCAATAAATCCACCAGGGTGGATTGTTAGCTTGCAGAGATACAGCTCATCCTTGCGTGTTTTCCCAAGGACAAGAAAATCAGAGGAATGAGCTTCCCCAACATTTTGCTGATCTCTTTTATCACTGCTGTCACCTGGAGAAAACAGTGTTTACATCGTGCTGCACATGCAGCCAGGTATTGCACTGCCAGGTGCAGCAGCAGTGCTTGGGACTCTTTCTGAGTGTAAACTCACACCACTGTTCTGCTGAAAGGTCCCAAAATATGAAACCAATTTGGTCCTTTCTGCTTTTCTGCCTTGCAGGGCTCACATTGAGAGAGCTGAGATGGTGTCATTATTGTGGAAATTCACCCACCTCAGCTGAAGCATTGAAGAAAAGCCACATTGAGAAATAATTTGGTTACATGAAGGCAGGTTCAATTCATTAATATTATCACTGTCCCAAATAAATTTGACAGCATAATATTTCCATGATTTTGATAATATATGGCTTTCTGTCCTGCAGCTTAAACTGCAAAACCTGTTGTTTCAAATTCAGTATTTCTGCAAGTAACAGATCCACTCAGTACAAATAAATACCAGTTCCGAACAAGAAGCCTTCAAAGCAGAGAGCTGCTAAAACCTCTGCCAACATAAGCGGAATAATAATAATAATAATAACATTGAAAAAATGAAAAATAAAAAGAGAAATATGTTAAAAGTCACACCATGCGTCTTTCCAAAAGCCAACACCTGCACAAGACAAAGCAGAGAGTTTAATACAGCAAGATTTAAATTCCCAATGAGAGGCAGAAATCGGGCCTTCCAAGCGACGAACTGTTTTGACAGAGGAAGGACAAAAATATGCAAAGCTTAGCAAATGGCTAATGCAAACTCAGGGGAAGCAGCAAGGGAGAAGTGTTGGAAGCACTAAAGGTGAGCAAATTCACGCCAAAGGCTCCCAGAATCCAAACAGAACTAGTCAAGTCCTCCAGAGAAACTCAGAATGCAGGCTCAGAGTCTGGAGACAGCCGGCTCTGATCCCCACTGCTGTACAGGGGAGCTGAACCTCAAGTCCACTGCACACACACAGCAGAACAGAATTTGCCTGTTGAATCAAAGCCCAAATACACTTTGGAGAACATCACTAACAACTCACTTGTGTCCCAAGCTCTGCTATAGTCACCCCTTGCTGTTTTTGGAGCCCAGATTGCAGCCTTTCAGCAATCAAACTTCAACAGGAGGAAAGAAGAAGCACGCCTGGGTCTGTTCAGCTCAGAGCTGTGACCAGGAGAGCCCCACTCTCCTGCCTTCCCATCCCCAGAAGCAGGGAGCAGCTCACTTGGTTCACGAGAACTCAAATGAGTGGGTTTAAATTTCAGGACAGGTATGACTCGAGCAAACTCCACTTCAGCAGAGGTCTCCCTCTCGGAAGAAAATGACATTCAAACTACCACTTTAAAGCCACAAGAAACAACATGGTTCACACAATGGAATGTGCTTTGAAGGACATGTGAGGATACCAGCACTTTAGTGCACTGCAATGTTTTCATAAGCTTCACTGATCTGATTCTGGAGTTTTACAATGACTTCTTTGTGGCACTTGCAAAGTTGTTCTGATGCAGGTGCCAGAATACAGAAGAGGACAATTTGGCAAACGTACATTTCTTTAAGGTGTGTTCATTCCTTTCCCCCATCCTTTTTTAAAATTGTTCCAAATGACCTAAAATCTAGCTACTGACATTTTGGATACTAGAGCTCACCTTTAATTTCAACCAAGAAATACATATCAACTGAAAGTATCTGTGAGGAACAGAATCTTTATCTGGATGAAGCAAGCTACGTGCGATTGGCTATAAATAACAAAAGGCCAGAAAATTATTGTCAATGTTCAACAGAGGTTAAGAGAAATCAACTGCCAGAGCAATACATTAAAGGATTTGCTGTCATTAGGGATTTTAGCCTGTGCTTAATGATCTGAAACATTTCTCCATACAAAGCAGCTTTACACGTGTTGCAAACAATATATGGAGCTAACTTGCCAAGTAGGTCAAATTCTGGCCATCCAGGTACCTGTAGCAGAGTCAAGCTAAAGACTGATTCCTTTGTATTCCACAATCAAAAGGCAAAGATAGGAGAGTAAGTGAAGAACAAGAATGATTACAACTCTTCTAGGGTCTAGTTTAGAAGAGCTTTCAGTACTAGGCTAGCAAAGGTAATAGTCAATGGATCTGGATTCTTTACAGAGCCACACTAAACGTCAGAGTCAGACAGTGCTTCAGCAATGTTGGGGAGGAAAACAACAAGACATTAAGATGTAGCAAGAACACAGCCACAAGATGGCACATGCTTCCATGCCCTCTGCAAGTCTAAGTTAAAACAAAAACTCAGTTAGTGAACACAATCAAGGGAGGCAATTACCAGTACTGCAGCCGTCTGTTCGACCAGCGCCGGCCGGCCGGCTGCGCAGTTCAGGGTAAAGGGCACCGCATACTGCGGCGTGATGGTGGCTACTTGAGGATGAAGAGTTGCTACCATTAGTGGTGTACAGCTTCCCTGAAATGTAGATCAGGCAGTGAGTGAAACACACGAGCTGAGGCAGGTCAGTGCAGGTCAGTGCGCCGGGCAGGGCCGGCGCGGAGGGAAGGGACGCACCGACACCAGCACCGACACCAGCACCGACACCCAGAGCCTGCACTGCTCCACTGGCACCTCCAGGGCACCCAGGACAGCACGAGGAACTGGGAATCTCCAGTCCAGGGACACAGTTCAAAAGTCAAAACAAGTTGGGGAAAAATTTGGGGACAGGACCTCTCCGATGACACAGTTCAAAAGTCCAAATGAGCTGGGGAAAAACTTGGGGAGGGGATGTCTCTCTGATGACACATTTCAAAAGTCAAAGTGAGCTCAGCTACCGGCACTTTACTGGGTCCCAGAGGGCAAGTGACAGCCATGCTGCACTAGCCATGGCACAGTGCACCCTGGGCAGCTTCCTGCACTTGCTGTCAGACCTTCAAATCCACACACAGAACTCTTGAGAAAAGGTAAACTATGGGATTTCATGGAAGGCACAGCAGGTCTTTGGTGTCATGAAAGAGCAAAGTTATCCATGATGAAACCACCCAGACATGTATTAGTCCATCAATTGTCTAATTTAAATTAGATTCTTGGTGTACAATTTGCACTCTTGGATTCAGGTGGGCCCTCAAGTGGATTCTGCTTTTTGGATACTGTGACCTGTATCATTAATGCTAAAGAAACCAGCAATCACAGAATGCTACCTAAACATTTGGACTGAACAAACTAAAAATTACTCTTCTACAAGGTCTGTAAGTGCAATACGCTGCCTGAAGAGTAAAACTAACAGAGTATGTGTTAATGCCAGCAGAAAATATAACTATGCAAATAAATAAAAATGCACTTAATTATAAAGGCAACTACAAATTTTCAGTGAATAAAACTTGTGAATCACCAGGCACTTATTATACAATAAAGGATTACTTTTTGGAAATTAATATGCGTTGAATTTATGACACAGTACTAATATTTAAAACAGCATTTTTGGAATAATTTGTGAATTTTGGTATTGTATGTTGCTTAATCTGCAAACTGCAGAAATAGATATGTCATTGCTACACAGTAATTCACACTAAGAATGTAACTAGCTGAGGATTCAGAAATAATTTTGTTGACGTAAAGATGGAATTTTAGCATGAGTAATCTGTGTTGTCACCTCTGTTTACCAGGATCTCACTTCTCACAGCAATGATTTCTCCTGCCACATTTTTAAAGTGTAGGCAAAAATGACCAGCACTGCCCTACAGGCAGTGTCCATGCCTGAAAAACACAGCCTCTTTTTAGCAGCTGAAAACCACATATTTATTCTCATTATTAAATCAAACTCCTAAAACCAGGGAGCCACATGACATAAAATAGTTCAGACTTTAAATATTCCAGAAAAACAAAACAAGACAATAAAATACTCTCTTAGAAGTGATCTCCATTTAACCTTTCAGTGTGTCCTGAGAACCCCCTGCTCTCAGGCAGGTTCTCCTGGATGGTGGAATTGCAGCTGAGCCTATGAGGGGTTTGGGGTGGCTTTTTTACCTGTGTGAGAACTCCAGACTGGATCTGCAGTGGCTGTGCTGCAGGTGCTTGTGGCACAATTGGGACAGCATTTTCCATCCTGACTGGGAACCCAGAATGCTTTGTAGTTGCCTGAAGTCCAGCTGTGGAGGACAAGACACATCACTGAGCTGCTGCACTATTCTTTAGTTTGTTTCCAAAAATCAAATTTCTACTAAGGATAGGGTGGGATTAAGGGATAGAAAAGCTTTGACAAAATCCCAGCAAAACACCAGCTGAACATCAACTTCTGCACCCTGGGATCCTGCAGGGCCATGATGGACAGCTCAGCTCTGTGGAGTCTGGCTTGCACAAACAGTGACACAGACTCCAATTCCAACCTGCCTGAGACAAGTTTGAAGTTCAAGCCTTACACCATCAGTTCTCATGTCACAAATAACCCTCCAGAGTAAGGCAATGCAGGAATCTGCACAGCTACAGAACCCTGAGGATGAACAGAGGCATGAACAGAGCTGCCTGTGCTGAGCTCACTGACCCACAACCTGTGACAACCTGCTGGTGGCAGAAACCTGCATCAGGGCTGTGAACTGAGGCTCAAACACCAGATATTTACTGTTGAGATAACAAACACAGCAAGACACACTGATTTTCAGGCAGGTCTGGCTCCTCTGCTCCCTGCTTTCTGTGGAATGCTGCTGTGTTCAGTTTGGGGGGAAAAACTGGTTGAGCAAGCAGCTGGAGCCTGCAAGCCAGGCAGGCAAGGTCCTGTCACCTGTTCCAGCAGGACCTGGAAGGGAATCAAGCTGCCTGCACATGTCTGACCTGGTTCTGCACCTCCATCTGATGCAAGAGCCCCGTGTGACACCCACAGAGAGCTCTGCTTTGGTCAGGCTTTTCTCAGTTTGGTCCAAATCGCAACTTCTCCTGCCTTAACAGCATCACACCAAGGGTTCTTGGCTTACTTTGAAAAGCAGGGGGACACACAATGAAGGTCTGCTGGAAGGGGTCTGTCTGTGTGCAGATCTGGGTGGTTCCAGGCTGCAGGGAAACGCTCTGCTGAGCCACTCCTGCCACTGGGGCTGCAGAGGAGGGGTACAGGGCAGACTGGTAGTTGAGCAGGGAGACGTCAGAGTTGGCCAGGGAAAGAGTAGCAGCAGCAGTGGAATTGGAAGCCAACACACTGGCCTAGAAAAACAAACAAAAAAATCACTTATCTCCTGTAATTTTATCTCTTTTTGTTAAAAAACAAACAACAGGAACCATCAATATAAAACTGGGAGGAAAGCACCTGGAAAATGTTTGAGGTAAAAGGCTTAAGACAACACAGAACAAAAAACATGAATTGCACCCAATCAACTTATGTTGCTGAACTGACAGATTTTCAATACATGAAGAAAAGATATTCCTTGGCCTGAGTTTTGGGAAATTAGACTTTGAGACAAGACTATGAATTTTGGAGAGTAGTTTAAATTTTGGCCTGAAGGCATCAAATCAGCCTACTCCTTGTCTTTGATTAGGATAAAACAGGTGGAAGATGCTGTACCTGGTTGTGTACTGTGTTGAGCTGGTTGTTAAAGCTCATTGTCAGGTTTGTGCTTGTGTTAGGAGCAACATGAGTGGTGAAAGGGCTCTTGATCTGGTTCACTGTATCATACATGTTCACTCTTCTCTTGCAGATCTCCATGTTCTGAAAGCAAGATTTCACACTGGAACAGAATGACAGAAGGAAAACATCAGATTTGTAAAAACAGGACACAGATGTGACAGATTCCCAACTTTATGCACATGCTTTAGGTTTGGGTTCTTTTAAACCAACAAAGAATGTCCTAAAACATGAAAAGGAAACTTATGAACATTCCATTTCTTATACATGCCATTGCTATTTTCAGATCAGCCAGGAACTGCAGCAAATAGCCCTGACAGAAAGCTGGGAAGTGCTGCTCTGTGATTCCAGCAAATCCTGGAACAAAACAGCCCATGCAGGGGAGCTTACTGGTTACTGTGGGGGAAGTCCAGCAGATGTGCCATTGTAACAAAGGAATGGTTCAAAGTCTTCAGTGGAGTAATTCTCTTATCTGCATCAATTGTCAACATTTTCTTCAGCAAATCAATGTATTCCCTTCGGTCAGCCTTCTCTGCCAACATGTCGGTCCCTTCTAAGTCTGTAGACATATTCACCTGGAAAATCACATGGGAGCAGTTCACACAAGCATCAGATTAACTGCTGCCTAACAGTTCAATAATTCACACCACACAGAAATAGTTATTAGGCATTTCTGCCTCTTAGCCAGACCAGTTTCAGGTATCACAGTGCTAACACTGCCTTTCCCTTGCTCGTTCTAGGAGAGAAAGTCAAACTTGCACATGGAATTCTCTTCTCAACAGGGAGTTGGGTCCACTCAAAGGGACCAACCAGGCTTCATTCTCCACTCACTGGCAAAATGCCCTCATGTTTTGGGGCAATCTATAAGGGGCTGGCAAGCCAGAATGATTCCACCTTCTCTGCACAGATGTAACCAGCTACAAAAGCGACAGAAAATTGATATTTAAGATTTAAGGCCTCATGATATTAAAACCACTCAGATATTCCTTCATTTTACCTCTGAAGAGAGAATGAAAATAAGAATTATCTGTAGTTTTTGTCACTATTTCCAAAGTCTCATAAGAGATTTAATCCTACAAACACATTTGAAAGGGCTCACTCTCCTACTGCTCTGCTATACTGGGAACAGGCTGGGCACACCCCTGCTAACACACTGAGGCATAAGAAAACACAAAACATTTCAAACAGGTTTATCATTAACATTTTGAATGTTTTTAATCCACTGATTTCTGATGCAAATTGGCATCACTGTAAACCTCCATCAGTGCTCTGAACTGCCAGTCAAAGAGGCGCTCCAGCACAGGAGCCTCATTGTTAGAGATCCCCCAAAAAATGAAAGTTTCTAAATTATATGTGGAAAATTAATGAGTTATCTGTGCCCCCAGATCCCCACACACCTGCGCCATATCATCCAAACAGTTGAATATATATTTCCGAGCTTCTTTTGATTTTATTCCTGTTTCCAACTCATGTTCTTCTGGGGTCTATAAAAGAAAGCATTAGTATAAACTGAGATATTGTGTATTGATAAGGAAAAAGCATCAAGAAACTGCTGAGGCAGATGATCAATTGCTGCTTTCAGACACACCACACACCAGCAGGTCAAACCAAGGAGCCCTGGGATCCCATTCCCTCAGCTGGAAAGATCATTCACTGCAAAGCTGAATTAACAACAGCATGACTTCATTTCAAGGCTGCCTTGGGTAGTGCATTAGCCAGAAGAACTGAAGGTTTCTGATTTAGAAAGAGGCTATAAATATTTTAAATCCCTCTTCTACAAAGAAGAAAGGCAAAATTCCCTTCTTTTTGCTGCTCAAAGGCAAATCATTCCTAAATCCATTCTTTAATGTCCTTTGCCAACCCAAAACCAGATTCCTGATAAACTAACAAGCCCATCACAAAATACTCCATATTTTACTGGTTGGATTGTCAGGAGATGACAACAAGATGACACACCTCCCTGGGAATGAGCAGCCCATAATGAGCAGCCATTATCTGAGTGAGGAACACCCACCCTTTGCTGGTGCTATCATCCCTGCTGCTTTTGTCAGAGCAGCACCAGGAGCTCTGCACAGCTCCTGCAACCTCAGACCCCAGCCAGACACACTCCAAAGCCAATCCTCACTCAGTGTTTGCACAGCACCCAAAAATGGGTGGGAATTTCTATCAGGTCCTCAGTGAAAAGAGAATTGGGGATGGGAGAGACAGACAAACCTTGAGCCTCCACAGTGGGTATCCCAAATTTGGATCTCTGTTAAAAAACCTGCTTGTTTTCGTTCCTGCACTGAGAAGATACTCCGCTGGAAGGCCTTGAGTTTGTGAAATATAACGAATCTAGGAAAGAAAATTACACAAGTGAGGACTCCCACCATAAAAATTCACAGCTAATGGGGTAATTAACAGCCAGGTTTGTTCACAGCTAATAGGAAATTACCTGTAAAGAAAGACTGCCCAGATATGCAAAACTGCAAATTTAAAGGGACCATCTCAAGTATTTATAAAGCCACTTCTGCAATCATGCAAAAGTTTCAGGTTTTAAATGCATCTTTCTTATTTTATGGAAATATTTTTGCTAATGTATATGCAAGCAGACTGTAGGTTTTTTAAGACATAAAACAGTGTAAGAAATAGACATTTTGAAGGGAAAAATACCACAGAATTTATCATGTATGTATAAATAATTAAAGGCATGATTATCCAAGCAACATTGCTGTGCCTGCCTACACAATATGCTAGGCACACAATTTCAGAATAACATCATGGCAAAGCTCTCACTAACCAAGAAACCAAATATCCTCAAACACATTTACTACACTTATTTTTACATGTTAAAAAATAGCTCAGAATTTTCAAAGATCCTCCTGAATCCTTGTGGTTGTATTGATAAGACTCTGGTAAAGGGATAACAATTTAAAAGCTATGCTCAAAAGGAAAGCAAACAGCAAATGTATAAAAAATTCCACAGTGTTAAGGTAACCATGCCTTGATCAAACCATCAATTACAGACCATTTACAGCTCTTTAGCATTTCTTATTTGCCAAACTCCTGCTATGGCACTGTGCTGAAACAGGGCACTGTCACAGCTTGTGATCACATCAATTTATGGGCTCACTTTTCAATTACGCCACAGCAGATCCAAGTGTCTGCACGTGGATATTTCTTGTATCTGTGTGATAGTTCAGGTAGCAGTTCTATTTTTACAGGACAAACTTTTGCTTTATAGCCAAAGGGTGTTTAAAAAACAAGCTGTAAATCCCATCCCAGCCCATGAACTCATTGCTGGAGAGGTCCTCTCACAAGTTCCACCTCAACTTTCACTTGCTGCTGCAGAATCTCAAAAAAAAATGAAAGCCAAGTCATCTTCAGTGATGAAGGGAAATTCAGACATCAAAATGAACCCCATGAAGTCACACCTCACAGAGGGCTGCAAAATCCTGTCATTAAGCAATGGAAAAAGCAGCTCCTCCCCAGCCACCTACACCAGCAGATAAGGTTCTCAGAAATTACACAAAACTCAGTGCACAAGGAAACCACCAGGCCCTACCTCAGCTACTTTCTAACTCATTGTGCTCATTAAGGTACCACTGTGCTTCCTTTGGAAATTTACAGTGCTGGGAAGACACATGTGAGACACTCAGTAAGTTTTCATGTATTTTATCACACAAGGAAAACCATACCAAGCACTGCAACAAGATCCCACTGTAAAAACCCCAGTGGAAAAGCTACTCTGAAAAAAACCCCTCTCACAGACTTTTTGTCCTTTTATAGGCACTGACTAGGCCAGGTAATAATGCCAAGTATCCACAGAAAGGACTAATTAGTTCAAGATGCCTCTCAGAGTCTTGCCCTTGGATTCCAAAGACAGCTTGAGGCTCACACTTTGCATAAAAACTGAGGCTTGCTGTAGGTATTAACAGGGCAGGAATGATAGGCTTGCTCTGTCCCCACATGGAAAAACTGCCCTCATGGTGAAATTACAGAGGGTGTTTCACACCAGCACACACACACCCTGCTTCTGCTTTGGCAGGAAGGGGTTGCAACAGCTCTTGGGTTTGGAAACCAGGGGTTAACTGCAAATTGGCCCCTTTTTTTGGACAGGATACACTCAGCTCCAGTGAAAACACACAGAACTCTGTGCTCCCTGCCCAGAGACAATGGGAATATCACAGAGAGAAAATGAGCTCAGACAGCAGCAATGTGCACTGATGAAAGCTGATGCGGGACATGGGGGTTCAGGAGGGTGTGAACACAGAAAATCAAGGTTTCATGGGAAGATCCCACACCCCCAGTGCTCTCACCTGGTCATACTCAGATGCTCCTGGATACAGAGGCCAGCCCAGAAAGAGCTCAGCAATGACACAGCCCAGTGACCACATGTCAATGGCTTCACAGAACGGCAAACCCAGGATGATCTCAGGAGCTCTGGGAAGGGAAAAGGACAGAAAAAAGTCAAATCTTCTACTCTAAAAGCTGCTTTTCTTCACTGTAAACAATTCTGGGTAAAGCCCCTCCACACACAAGAAAATCTAAAGTAAAAAAAAAAACCTATAAAGTGAATACAAATTATTCACTTTAAAGCAAAAGTTGTTTCCTAGGGTGGCCTAATGGATCTCAACCTTTTTTCACTTAAATGGATTCATTTATTGACACGGTGCCCCCCAGCTCCTAGGAGGCCTTTATATCACAGTTGCATAAAGCTACTCCTTGAGTAATCAGTTTAATTACACATGACAGCATGTGAGGTGTCCCTGAGACAGCACACAGCATCACAGAATTATGGAAAGACCTTCAGGATAATCTAGTCCAGCCTATCCTACCAGAATTGGGCAGAAAAGCTCCGGCAAACAGGGACTTTTCTAGGAGAAGGTCCTGAGACCCCAGGTAGGCAGCTGCAGGAGGCTGCCTGCTTCATGTGGTGAAGGAGAGCACCTGCAGAGCCAGGAAAAGGAGCTCCTCAGAGAGCAGCTGGGTTTCTATCAGCAGGTTTTCATGCAGGGTTTGCTCAGAGAGTTTCGAGTCTAAAATGGACGCAGAGAGCCCAGCTGGAGGTTGTGTTTCAGGTTTCTGTGCACTCAACCACACCTAATGCAAAATGTACCTGTCTGGCTCAGCCTTTAGGGGAGGTGATAAAAAAACCTCACACTCCAAGCAGGGTTTGCTTCTCTAACAGGTTGGGATTTCAGGGAGATTTCTGTCTGGAGCTGACTCATAACACAGAAGGATGTTTTAGTGCAGCTCCTCACCTACACAGAGCTCTGAAACAAACCGAGGCTGCTCCGGCAGGAGAAATTCTGGTCCCACATTTGCATAGAGCACAAAACCCCAGGTGCTGCAAGCCCCAGGTGAGCTGCTGTGGGAATTTACCCTGGAAAGTACAGGAAATACAAAAGCCTTGACCTTCATCATCAATAACTAACACAAGAGCAAAGGAAGACAGAAAAGGCCTAAACTCCAGGCTATCCATTTCCTGGTCATGCCCCAGGGCTTGTGTGGCATTTCTGCTGCTTCACTATGGATACTTCAGTTGTTAAAAAAGGCTCTGAAACCATCTCTGATCCCTTTACAGAATTCTAAAAACCAGGGCTTGCATAATGTACAGGTGTCAGTAAATTTGACACTCACCCTCCTCGACTCCTCAGCCTCCCAACTGTTTATCCATGGCAAGAGTGACTCCCCAATTAATCACCCCTTGTGCAGTGGTGACACAGAGACACCTTTTGTTTCAGGTGTCTACACAGGTGTCTCCCAAACAGAGGCACTCAGCCCAGCTGCACAGGGCACCTGAGAAAGCACAGGATCAGAAAAGGCCAGGCTGGATGGAGCTTGGAGAACCTGGGATAGTGGAAGTGTCCCTGCCCATGGCAGGGGTGGGATGAGATGAGATTTAAGCTCCCCTCCAACCCAAACTAGTCTGGGACTCTATAAAAAAGATAACCTCACTGTTGTAGTGAGGTCACATTTATTCTTTGTTATACAGATTTTATGATGTCTGAGCCCCCCAAACCAGAGCCATGATACACCTCCAGTAATCAGAATAACAGATTGTTCAAGCTAAGACATAATGACACTCTCCACTCAACACT